>NC_134239.1:7485338-8164708 GCF_965152275.1 Natator depressus
CTTCCCCAAAGTCCCCACCCTGCTCTGCCAGGTAATTTTCTTGTAATTGTTTATTTTCAATCTTAACTAGTCCAGTGCTGTGTCTAAACTGAACTGGTTAATAACTCCAATTAAAGTAGCAAATTATGGAATATTTGTCTTCTTACAAAAGCAATGGACATATTATATCTCTGATGTGTTCTGAAAAGTCCAGCCCTGTCCTGGAACAATGTTTTTTTGGGAAATTCAGGGCTGGGGAGAGTGTGGACTCACTTTAGCAGTTGTTAACTAAGGCTGGTGGAGACCCATGGAAGCCAGTGGTATTGCAGGAAGGCTCCTGGCTCCGAAGTGTTGGAACAGAGCTGTCTAATACATAGACTTAGGATACATGCTTGTTGCAGGCATTCCAGGCAGCGAGCCCCAGTAGCAAGGCAGTGTAAGGCACTCAGGGTTACAGGGTAAGAGATGACCATTCTTCACTGCTCTGGATTGCACTTGGGAATTTCAGATACAATTATCACACTACTTATTGACTGCCTATCAGGCCCCACGGGTCTTGAACCTGGGTCCATGGAGGGCTCCACATTGTGAGGCTACACCTCATAGTCTTCATAGAAATATTGTTATGATATGAATATGGCATAACTAAGATGTTTTATGCAAGATGGGTGATGTGAGGTATCATTGGAAAGGGTATGATTTACTGAATGTGGTTATCCAATTTGTATGCATGTATCATTTCTATATCTGAGGTTAGGAATATTTACTATGTAACAATTCCAACTGTGTGTGTACTTGAGGAACGCCCACCAGACAGTTGGCAATCAGCCTGGATGGGCCATTAAGAAGAACAATAAGTCTTTGAAGATGCTGAGCTCCCACCTGCCTCAATTTCCTTCCTGTGGACATTACAAATAAACCTTGTCTCATGGATGCTTTGACATTGCAAGGTCATGTGATCATGTCCCCTTGTACAGGAAACCATCTTGAGCTGGTACTTTTCCACTGAAGGGGGTGGGGGGAATCAAACAGGGAAACAAAAAAATTCCCACCATATGTCAGTCCTATTTAAGACTGGAGTGTGAGTTAATCAGGGTTGCCAGTTCTTCACTGTATCCCCACCCAGGATGACTGCTGTAAACACCTAAGACTGTTCTGGGGACAGAGGACTCAGACCTAATCTGAGACAGGGGTCTTGCCTGTGAAGAGAAATACCTGGAACTCTTAAGTTGCAGAAACTCTCCAACCTGCCTAATACAACATTTAGGATAAAAAAAACTATTTGTAACCAGTTTCTTTAGTGAATTAAGTTTAGGGTGCATGTTTTGCTCAGTGATCTGCTTTGTTCTGTTTGCTATCCCTTATCATCACTTAAAATTAATCCTTTGTAGTTAGTAAACTTGTTTTGTTTTCTAAAACCCAGTTTGTGCAATTTACTATGGGCGAGGGGGGCAAAGAGCTGTGCATATCTTCCTCCACACTGAGGGAGGGGGCAATTTTCACACAGCAGCACTGAGTAAGGGGAATCCAGGCTGGTGGGATAGGCACATCAGTGGGACCCCAACACATCTGGTGGCACCATGAAAGGGGGAGTCCAACCCATCACACACACACACCCCACTCCTCAATTAGCAGCTGGCATTGGGGTTTATTTGAAGCGGAACTTGAGCACAAGCCCCGCCCCTACACTGTGACTGGCAGAGCACCAAGACTCCTGATTGGGCTGCAGCCCCTATTTAAGCCGGAGGAGGAAAGAGGAAGTTGTCTGTACAACTGGGCTTCATACAGCTGGTTTAGTGTTTGCCTGTTCCTGCCTTCTGATCCTGACCTCCTGGTACTCTGATTAGCCCTGAATATTAGCTGCCTGCTGGTTTGTCTCTTAATCCTGATTCCTGGTAATTGGTTTCTGGCCTGTGCCTGACGCTAACCCTAGGCTAGGCTATCCGTGCCCTGGCCCTGACGTTGCTAGAGGGACAGTGAGAGTAAAAAGAAGACGGTGCAGCAGGCTTTTAGCCCAGATTGTTCCCTCTCAAGGGAAAACTCCCTTGGGGCCCCCTTCACAGAAGACTAGGGAAGACTGTGTGGAGTCTGTGCCCTACCCTGTGTCCAGGTCTCCTGTCCTTGCAGGTCCCAGGCAATGGGGCGACCGTAAACCAGTGCTGTTAGAGAATTTCCCACAGGGAACTGTCCTGGAAATCTCACTGTAAAGGGAGGTCCCCACTGTGCGGGGTAAAGGCTGGGGCTGTTTGCTCAGATTTACGTAGGGGGATGATAAGCGTTGTGCTGCCTTGCCCCTCGGCTTCCCATGCCCATCTCCTGACGGGAGCGGGGACAAGGCTGCTGAGGCAGCTGTTCCGTTTCTAAATGGGAATGGGGAGATCTGCGTGCAGAGGGTCCCTTCCTTGAGCAATCCACCTCCCTCTGTCTCTGTAGATTTCAGTTATGAATGATGGAATTTCACCCCCCCTATTAAGCCCTATCCTCATTTTTTAGGATTGCTGACGTTGTATTAAAATCAAAGGGGATGTGAGATGGCTCCTGTGAAAGTTAATGCTGCTTCAGGCTGTGTTCACTTTGGGGGTGGACTTACTGCTGGTTGTCAAAGGTGGGGGAGCTGCAATTCCCGACCCCACCTCCTTGGGGTTCAGAGATGATTTTGCAAAGGTGGCTCACCCCATAATGTCCCCATAAAGGAAATGGAAACTTATGTCGCAGAGTCTCCTCTGCACCCAGATCCCAGAGGAGCATTCCCAAGCCCCTCCTGAGAACTCAGGATTTGGCCCACAGATTTGTATTTGAAGTTTTCAAATCTTTTTAAATAGCTAATAGTACTTACTCTTTTTTGTTGGAAGCGAAAGTGATCACAGCTCCGAAAGAGGTGTCTGTTCAGCTTGGTTTGCCTTGTGCCGTAAAACTAAAGAGTCAATAGGAATCTGAAAGTAAAACCATTTCAGGAAAGCTGGGTCACAGCCTTTCCGTTGCAATTATCAGAAACCACACAGCTGCAGTGTCAGCAAACAAAACCCACATCCTAACTGGCACTTGGCCTGATGCCCAGCACCATGAGTGTGCCCAGCTTAGGGTGCAAATTATTTGAGCTCAGTTTCATGGCACAGCCAGAGTCCAGTGCAGTGTCAGGCCGTCTTTCATCTCAAAACAGCGCAGGTAGAAGAGTGCAGCCACTTCCTGCTTTCCCACCATTCAGTCTGTCCTGCCAGACAGCCAGGCAATCCTTACCCAGCTGCTTCCCCTGTGACCGTCCTCCTGCTGTCAGCCTCATTCAAGAGTGGTGGGGAGGGCCCCCATTCCTGTGACGGGGCCCAAATTCAGGTGGATGAGTCCAAAATCAGGGGCACAGCATGCTCATTTATGGGGATAGGGCTGCTATCAAGGGGACAGCCTCCCCCACTGTCAGGGAGGAAGAGGCCTCTTATTTGGGTGACTGGAGTCAATCACCTGAGAGAGCATGAGCACTACTAGGGTGGCATCCTAATGGTGGGCCACTCACGTCTCTGTCATAACAATACAGGTCAATGAGATTTTATTGGGAGGCCAAGCTACAGAAATGTTACCAATGTGTAAGAAAAAGATAGATCCCTCGTGTGCCTGTCCAAGGGGGCACTACGTGCCCAGGATAGGATTACGTAGGGGGTTTGACCATCTGTGTCCATTCGTCATTCCTCTGTCCCTGAGCTCATGGCAGGTTTTTCCATAGTGTTCTGCCATCTCCCTCCTTTCCCACAGGGCCAGGCAAAAATTTTTCTCTGTTACGTTTCAATGAACTGTCCTTTAGGTTTTCTGATCATTTGAGGAAATGTTTTCCTGCACTCCCTCCTATTTTGGACACTGGAGCAGAAAGTGTCTCTTGTCTCAGTCTCTCTCTTCTGTCACACTGGATGCACAGTCTGGACTTAGACTGCTTTATGCCTCCTAATTCTGACCTCTAGTTTGTGGTCACTGATTCTGTGATTGGAGACAATCTGCCTTAGTTCTGCCCATGTCACTGTAGTGAAGTAGCTGATCAGGTGACCAGTCTCTGCAGGGTTCTGTAGCAGTCCAGCTCGTTGCTATTTTTGATTTCTTTTTCCAGTGACTGATGTGTTGGTGTTTTAGTTGCTGGTCTAGCATTTTGAGCACATCTTGGTTTTGGTCATTCTTTTCTGACTGTTGATTTAACAGAGCATTGGCTCAGTTCTGCTCCGCAGCTGGTGGTGCTGAAGTTCCCATGCATAGAATTGCCGGTGGAGGATTTCTATTAGGGTTTTATTGTAGTCAGTGCAATCAGTTCTTAAATTTGGGGCCCAGATCTCACTCCCATGTAGCAGAATGGGTTGGATGTTGCTCTCAAATAGTTTTAGCAGCAGTTTTGTCGAGGAGCTATATCTATTTATATTTTATTTATGGAGTAGAAATCCTGTAGAGCTTTCTCTTGCAGTGTTTTGATAGACAATCTGAAACTTCCTGATGTGTTTATTACGAGGTCCTGTATGTATAATGCAGGGTATATTCAATCTCCATGTCTTTCTAATACCATGTTACTCTATTTTGATTGTTTTGGGACTTTACCTGGAAAGTCATTATTCTTGTTTTTTTCATGTTCACCTGGAATACAACAGTGTGTTTTTTATGTATTCACCCAGACCTAGATCCAGTCAAGTCATTCCCGTTCCACCCAGCCTATCCCCAGGTCACTTATGCTTTTAAAGTACCAGCTTGCTCACAGATTCACTTTTAATTGTGCCTTAAGTCGCTCACTACATATTTAGATGGTGATGATTCTCATTCGGGAGGTGGCAGCTTTTCTTCTGCAAACTTACAGTGATAGGATGATGTGATGTACTGCGCAGAATTCACTCAGCCTTCTTCTACTGAGATTGCTTACACTTCTCGCTTTGTCTCATGGACTAGAACAGGGGCAGGGGATGGGACTCTTGGGGAATGGAGTCCAGTGGTTAGAGCAGTGTTGACTGGGAGTCAGGGCTCGTGGGTTCTATTTCCAGTTCTGGGAGGGAAGTAATACCTAGTGACGACAGCAGGAGGAAGTAGGAGTCAGAACTCCTGGTTGTATTCCTGACTCTGGGAAAGGAGTGGGTTCTAGTGGTTAGAGCAGGCTGGCCGGGAGTTCGGCCTGGTGGGTCCTATTCCCAGCTTTGAGAGGGGATTTAGAACAGTCGTGGAGAATGGGAGTCATGACTCTTGGGTTCTATTTTTGGCTCTGGGAGGGGAGTGGGGTCTAGTTGCTAGCCAATGGATAACTAGAAGTTCAAATTCCTTGGTCCTAATCCTGGTTCTGCCACTGACTTGTTTGACTGTGGGCACCACTGACACTGTTCTCTCACTTTTTATTTTAGTCTCTCCGAGATGGTTTCTGGGAATCACAATTGCTGGCAGAAATCAGGGGAAGTCCCTGGCACTGATTAAGGTTGGGGTACGCTACAAACACCTGCGCTGCTGTAGTGCTTCGGATGAAGATGCTTTCAGCTGTCGGGAGAGAGCTCTCCTGTCTGCTTAGTAACTCCGCCTCTGCGAGAGGCGGTGTTATGTCATCGGGAGAAGCTCTCCTGCCACCATAACAATGTCTACGTGGAAGTGGGGCATTGAAGTTGGTATAACTATGTTGCTCAGGGGTGTGGATTTTTCACACCCCTGAGGGACATAGTTTATACGGAAGCAAGTGTAATTTAGAGCTGGCCCAAGACTGTAGTGAAGCAAAGGCAATTAAATTGTTGTAAATGAGGAAAGGGTCCTTCCCTGTCCGGACTCCTTCTCTTTTTCTTTCTCTCTCTCATTCAGAAGCAATGTGTGTATGTGGGTGGGGCATGTTTTCAAGGCTCATTTCCAACCAATTACAACTTGAAAGTTAATTACCAGATTTACTTGAGAATCTTCATAATATCCAAGCTTTCCTCAGAGGAAGGGCCAGATTTGTAAAGGTGTTTAGGCACCTAGTGGATTTTTCAGAATCAGCCAGGCAGCTCACACCCATTGAAATGACAGACTTATAGGTGCCTTGGTACTTTTGAAAATCCTTCTAGGGTCTGGATTCACTCAGCTAAGGTGGCAACACCCTTACACCCTGTTCCCTGCATTTCCCCTACGTGTGAAGGGCTGCGTCTCTCCCAGATGGTGGGCCCAACAGTTTCTCCTCCTGCAGATGCTGGGCCCTCAGCTGTACATTATCTCCTCCCTGTATTGAGTGTTTTGGCCCTGTTTCTGCCTCCCCCTTCATCCCAGCCCCCGTCTTCCCAACTCCATTCTGAGTGGAGCCCTGTTCCTTCAATGCAATTGACAGCAGAGGAGATGTCAAAGGGGAAGCTGTGGTAAGAACTCTCTCTCTTGGAGAACTTACCTCCCAAAAGTTATGAGGGAAGCAGAAAACAACTGCACCCTTCTCCTGCCAGCCAGACTCCATGATGTGAAAACAATGAGAAGTCCTTGTGGCACCTTAGAGACTAACAAATTTATTTGGGCATAAGCTTTCGGCAATGTCAAGGTTCCTACCCCACTCTGAACTCTAGGGTACAGATGTGGGGACCTGCACGAATAACCCCCTAAGCTTATTTTTACCAGCATAGCTTAAAACTTCCCCAAGGTACAAACTATTTTACCTTTTGTCCCTGGACCTTCTTGCTGCCACCACCAAGCGTCCAACAAAAATAACAGGGAAAGAGACCACTTGGAAAGTCTTTCTCCCAGAAATCCCCCCAAGCCCTACACCCCCTTTCCTGGGGAAGGCTTGATTAAAAATCCTCACCAATTTGCATAGGTGAACACAGACCCAAACCCTTGGATCTTAAGAACAATGAAAAAGCAATCTGGTTCTTAAAAGAAGAATTTTAATTAAAGAAAAAGTTAAAGAATCACCTCTGTAAAATCAGGATGGTAAATACCTTACAGGGTAATCAGATTCAAAACATAGAGAATCCCTCTAGGCAAAACCTTAAGTTACAAAAAGACACAAAAACAGGAATGTACATTCCATTCAGCACAGCCTATTTTACCAGCCATTTGCCAAAAGGAAATCTAATGCATTTCTAGCTAGATTACTTACTAACTTAACAGAAGTTCTGAAGAGCATTCCTGACCTGGTCCCAGCAAAAGCATCACACAGACAGACAGACCCTTTGTTCCCCCGCCCCTCCGGCTTTGAAAGTATCTTTTCTCCTCATTGGTCATTTTGGTCAGGTGCCAGCGAGGTTATCCTAGCTTCTTAACCCTTGACAGGTGAAAGGGTTTTGCCTCTGGCCAGGAGGGATTTTATAGTTCTGTATACAGAAAGGTGGTTACCCTTCCCTTTATATTTATGACAAGTGTAGGCTTACAGACTCAGTGGAATGCCTTACATGAATAAAATTCAGGAATATGTGCAAGTTTGAGGAACTGGGGCCTTAGACAGTAGTAGGATCCGTGGATCTCCATTATACCTGGGAACAATAACATGGGTAAGAGGAGCGCACAGTTTGCATCGCACTCTCCGATTATTGGGTGACAGTTTCCCCCACTGAAATACACATTCAATGTTTTTAAATCATTGGCTGCCAGGCAGTACATAGGATGCACATACATTCATTGAGGAAATAGTTCAAAAATGGAACTTCCAAATGTATCCCTTCTGGACACTACAGCCATGCTGACTAAATCCTGAAGCTTCTTGTTCTTTAGCTGCTGAAAAATTACCACACATATACTTCTGATGATTAGACTAAAAGCGTGTAGCCAGGGGTGAATATTTCTGAGAAAATTAACAACAGTGAACATATTTTTAGAAACATGTATTTATAATGATAAGAAAATATTCTCTGAATAGATTTACCTTTTAACCTGTCTTTATAGAGATAAGAATAATAATATTCTATTATGATTAGTGGGTTGGGATCAAACTGCCTGTAAACCTGTTTCATCGTATGTCAATATCCTCAATGCACCTCTTTCCTCACCCCGTGTCACAGTAGTGATTGCCAAATCATATAATCGTTAATTGTATTTAGCTCATGTCACACATTCCAGTTTGTAAAATTATGTGGATGGCTTCACTTTCATTCATAGCACCCTGTCAATGTAAAAGGTAGAGAACGTCTAGTGTGATCAGCAGATATGTATGTGGGTTATGTTTTCTGTGGCGAAAGATCAAGAAGGTGTGTGTGTACATATTCATACAGATACCGTACGTACACACGTCATTTATTTCTTTACCCACTCTTTGGTTTTGGCCAAATAGCATGCCAGTCAGTCGGCATTCAGACAAATATTACAAATAAAATGATTATTGAACTTCAAAGTCAGCTTGGTTAATGTGCAGTTCTACAGAAGGTACCAAGGAAGAAGGACTTGACTTCTTTCATCAAATGTATCCAAGCAAAGAACGATAGGTCATTAAGGGCTTGATCCTGCATGGATCTTGCCTCAGTCCAGCAGAACATTTAAGCAGCAGCATTATCTTTTCATAAAATCATAGAAATGTAGGGCCTGAAGAAGTCATCTAGTCCATCCCCTTCCGCTTCTAAACCTTTCATCATTTTTATGGCTCTCCTGTGGATTGTCTCCAATCTATCTCCATCTTTCCTCCTGTAGTGGAGCACCCAGAATTTTAAGCATGTTGATTTCAACGGGGCTTCTTACATTCTTAAAATTGCTTAAAGTTAAGCATGTGCTTATATGTTTCTTTGGACTGGGGGGAGCGTGCCCAGTACCTTGCTGGTTTGAGCTTGTATTGTGGGTGAGCTGAGAAGTTGGGAAATATCTGTAGATTGTAGCAGCGCTGTTAAGTGGAAATACAGAGAAACTGGAGGGATTTGACAGCTTCATATGGCAAAGTGTATGGATGCAGATGCTTAAGGGATACTAAACATCATGCTTCAGGGCTTAAACAAATCTCTAATTATCAGAGATCAGGGCGAGATGGGGGGAAGGGCTGATTATTCCACATCTGCCTATTGAAGGTTATTAAATCTTCTTTTGAAACCTCTGATACTAGCCACTATCAGAGACAAGACACTGCACTAGATGGAGCTCAGGTCCCATCCAATCTGAGAATTTCTGTGTGTTTATTCAGTGTTTCATAAAAAGACAAGTGAATCCAAATGCCCCTGCAGACCAAATTCCTTCTAAAGAAAGACTCTGAACCAGAGGCCGGACATTCTACATAATGTTCCGTAAAGCATCTGAGCTGATCATGTCACGGAAAGCCCATATGATTCACGGAAATGGTTTATTTTCATTGGACTCAGCCGCTGTAGACACTGTAGAACATCACTCCCGTGCTGAGCAGAGACAAAGTGTTAATGAACATGCATTCCAACATGCCGTGCTCATCACAACCAAACCTCCACACTGCAGTCAGAGACAGAGCTGCACTGCACTCAGAGTTTCGACGTGTGTACTCAGGGAAATGACCTGTAGGTTTAGAAGACTCCCCAGTGAGAATGCTCAATCATCACTCCCCACATATTTAATCGTTGCCTCATTGAAGTCTATGGCAAAATTCCCATTGGTTTCAATGGCCCAGGATTTCATCCTCGGTGTAATATCCCCTTCAATTTAGTGGACAGCTGCATTGGGCAGTATCTGTGCTTGGGCTGAGTTACTCATGGTAGAGAACGTTGCACTAATCCACTCAGAAAGTCACCCAAGGTATGGACTACGAGAGAGAAGTCATGTGAAAGACTAAGAACAATCTCCTTTCTGTTCCCACATCTTCTGATGTCCTCACCAGAGAGCAGTGCCCCTTCAAGACTATAATTTTATCCTGAAAGAAAAATATGGCTGCATTTCAGATTCAAAGAATCAACAAGTTGACTTGTGCAAATTTCTGCCTTGGGCAAGGTGACCTGAAAAGAGCTATTTCCTGATGTAACTAACAAAGGGAGATGGTTCTATTGTAATGGTAATAATATTCACTCCTACCTTCTGAGAGAGGCTGTCTTTCTTGCTATGCCAAACATAAACATACTTCCATCCTATACTTTGAAATCATCATTTTGGGAGAGGATCCCTGTAGCACTTTGGAGCTCTGATCATCAAGACAAGCACGGACAGACTCATTAAAAATGACCGTATTTCTCTTGGGGACACGGGATAATCACATGCAGATGCATTATCTTGAAAAGTTGTGCAAATTTTTTGCCACTGCGGGGATATGGGCTCTGTGGCTGATGTAGAAACCCATCCCCTGCCTCCCTGACCCAGCGCCTGTCACACGAGGCAGGTTGGAGCAATCCAGGGGAACGTCAAGGTATGGCCAGCCTGCATTCTTTTGTGGCAACACTGTGCTAGTGTAATGGTCCTGAGTAGGTTTAACATCATTCTCATCACTGATTGCCAAGGGGCTGTAACAGTGTGGCGGAGAGCATGACTTGGTCCCCGGCGTGCAGCATCCCTGCTCCAGCAATGGTACCTGCCATGTTCCATCCTGTTTGCCAGCCCAGGGTGCTACTTGCAATGTATGATGCTGGTTTTCCAATTCATTTGAACTCTGGGAGCATGACCTTGTGCCTGTGAAACTTTGCAGCCCAATTAAACGTGACTTATGGATGGTTCTGAACAGCCGCCTTCCGACCAGGTTGGAGTCTAGAACTTGAAACACTAGGAAAGCTGGTGGGTGCACAAATTCAGTGTTCCCATTTGGCCCTGTTGTAGAGCACTCTCCTCCCAAACCCCACTCCTCCCCTGCTCATGACCTCCTCCCAAGCATCCCCTTGTGGCCCGAGTCTATCTGCAGCACCCTGCAGTCCATCTCTCCCTCGTCTGGGCTCTACAGCTGCACTCACAACAGATCAGTCTCGCAGGCCCTTCCAGGCGGGTTTTATTTATTTTCCAAGAGACAACAAACCAAAAGGAGAAGAACAGCATAAGGCAATTTTGCTGCTGGGCTTAGTCTCTGCTCTTGGGGTCTTTCCTCCAAGGTTATTGCCAAACTCTCTGTCTCTAGCCATCCTTGCTGCTCCTTCCTTTCTCTGCAGCTCCTGCAACTCTCTCAGACACTTTCTCTTGTGCTTCCTGCTGATCAGTAAGAGAATCAGCTGATCCCTGTTCAGATGGGCCTTCTTAGCAGCTAGGGTTAGCTGAACTCAGGCCTGAAGTCCTTAAAATGACAAGCCACCCCAGTACAGGGCTATTTACAGGGACAGGCCATCATCAACAGTCTAGTCCTTTTCTACATCACCTCCCACCCTCTGCTTTACCAGCACAGCTAGCACCAATACCATGTGTTTCTCTTTCCCATTCCACTTCTTGTGTGTTTTCAAATTGCTTCCCCTCATGGAACATCCTCACCATGCAAGTTCCCCAATGCACCACCCTTTCTTTATTAATAATAAATAATAATAATAATAATAAATAAATGACTATTCGTCGAAAGAAAGAAAGAAATTAGTAGTCCTTACATATCCTGCTTTCTTTGTATGTGTCCATCTTCCTTAGATCATAAGGTCTTTGTATTAGGGAGTGTCCTTACTCTTTCTGTCTTGTAAAGCACACACGATTGGTACTGAACAGATAAATAATGGATACATCACCAAAAAACAAACAAAAAACAAAACAAAACCCACCTTTGTCATAAAGGTTGGTCTCCTTAGTAAAGTAAGCCATAAAAATTAGGCTACGAAGTCAAGTACTCTCAAGTTAGGAAATACCAGAATGAGTATTGCCCATGCAACATTAACTCTGCAATAAATGAGGCAGGGATCCTGCAGACAACAGACTCCTTCAATACACAGCCCCAGAGCAGAGAATTCTGTGCACTGAATAAGGTAGGGGTCGCAAGGGAAAAAAATAACATGGGATCATGTAATTAACGTCTGCATCATCGGGCAAAAGCACAAAAGGACTGAATTAAGGGTGCCAGGGCAACACTTATTTGGACATTTGCTAACCTGAGAATGCTAAACCTTGTAACCTTTTAATCCTTTTTAAAACCTTGATTTTGTATTTCCTAATTATTTGATGGTTTAATTTATTGATGAAAGCTAACCTAAGAAGCGTTAAATGAAGGTTTTTTGGTTTCTTAATTTCCTTCGTTTTTTAATAGAAAGAACATCAATTATATATGTGCTGTTTAAACAATGAAGCTCTTACTCATCTGTTGTTTTCAGTATATATTTTATTGCCATTCTTATCTTTGTGAAGGTCCCTTTTCACCACTCAGTGCTGTGTTGATCAGAGTATAGAAAGTAATTAAATTAAACTGTATTAAAATAAAACTCATTTTATGCAACTTCAGTATCAGTGAAAGTTCTAAGCTCTAATCCTCAATTTGTAAGAAGCAGATAAACAAAATCCAAGTAAAAAAGCAGGAATTTTGCATCTTATTTTCACTGAGCCTTTACTAAGGAAAATAGCAAACAATTGCTCTTTGAAAAGAAACACTGTACCGTACCACAGTACAAACCCAAATGAGCCCAGCAGGAGACTGTCCTGCTTCTCCAAATCTGGTCCTGTTTCATTACAAACGTCCTTTCTGTGACGATGTTCTGGTAAGAAGGGGGCAATCAGTTGTCAAAGGTAGCTGTTGCCATGGCAGCCAGGGGGCTAGTCATTCTCCCCAAGTGTGACAAGGAGCTGGAGGCAGGGAGTGCTGAGTGGTGGGTTATCTCTGATGTCACAATGCTACTGCTCAGGCAGCCCCAGTGGGCAGCAAATGTGCAGTGTGTGTGTGCGTGGGGGGGGGGGGGAAAATAGGCTTTCCCAGTGCTCCCGTTTCCCCAAATTTCCTAAAGAAACCTACAACATAACACCGAATGCACACTAGTGATTGTTCCACACACATGCTAATTAGTAGCTGAAATTTGATTCAAATTCCCGATGGCATGTTTAGAAACCAGTGTTCCAAAACAAGGAGAGACCTTGTAAAACAGAAAATTTGGATGCTCTGGTGTATTTGTGGTTGTGTTAAAATTGAATACTGCGACTTTAAATTTTGGGCCCGGTTCCTGGACCTACTTGCATGCTAAGCAGCTCAGTGGGGGCGTAGCAGCAGTCAGTCAGCAGGTACGCAGTGAATTGTGCCTCTCTGTTATAGGCAGAAGCTTACATTCTCTCCCTCTGATTTTTGGGTTATTATGTGTTATTGTTCTGGTCTTAAGAAACAAATTAGCGAGACATTGCAAACTTCCAGCAAGAATCATTTATGTTTTTCTCTAACTTCTCTGCTTGTGTGCCAGAAAACCTAAAAGACACAATCTCATAAAAAAATGAAATAAAATTCTGCAGCCAAAAGTCCTAACTTCCCCCATACTAATTTCCCCCTACTCTTACTGACACCTTCTGGTCAACTGTTTGAAATGGGCCACCCTCATTACCACGACAAAAGTGATTTTTCCTTCCCTGGTATCCTACTCTTAATTGAATTGTCTCGTTGGAACATGTCCATCTCAATGATATTTCGTTTGCTGGGAGTCCCAACCAAAATGGGATAGTGGGGGAGTTCAGAGGTTGTTGTAGGGGGGTCACAGCATTGCCACGCTCGCTTCCGTGCTGCCTTCAGACCTGGGCTCTGAGGGCAGCAGCCAAGAATCTTTCTGAAGTTAGAGGAGGTTCTAAGATGTGTGGATGGGTCCCTGCTGCTGAGAGCACCTCAGCTTGGGGCTCCTACCTACTTGTCCCCTGGCAAATTAAGGCAAGGACCAATTTGGGGGCGTCCAGAAAAATGGACCCCTGAGCCCCAGAAGGAACTGCAAGGGAAGCCCTGAGCCCCAGCTGCAGATGCTGGGCAGACACCCAGAGTGCCGAGAGCAGTGGGGAGGGGCATGAAAGTCCTGAGCTCAGCACCCCAGGCTTGGCTGCAGCCCCGGGGGTCAGAAGGCCTGAGCCCAGACACCCAGAGACGTGGCTGGAGCAGAAGTTGCCAAGGCCAAACCCCTGAGCCCAACGCCGGGCTGATGCAGTGCACTCACTTCTGCATGCCTCTGGTGCATCTGATATCCCCAGCCCAGCAGACAAACAGCTAGGAGGCCCCTACTGGGTTCTCCTAGCTGGAGGGATCCCAGCAGGACAGGGAGATTGGATTTCAGGGGGCAGGGCTAATTCGATCTCGCCAAGAAAGGCACAACAAGAACCAACAGCTGTCAGTTGAACCCAGAGAAATTCAAATGAGAAGTAAGGCACACATTTTTGACAGTGAGGGAGACTAACCACTGGAACAAACAGAAAAGGAGGACTTGTGGCACCTTAGAGACTAACACATTTATTTGAGCATAAGCTTTCGTGAGCTACAGCTCACTTCATGGGATGCATTCAGTGGAAAATACATTGGGGAGATTTATATGCACAGAGAACATGAAACAATGGGTGTTACCATACGCACTGTAAGGAGAGTGATCAGGTAAGGTGAGCTATTACCAGCAGGAGAGCAGGGGGGGAAAAAACCTTTTGTAGTGATAATCAAGGTGGGCCATTTCCAGCAGTTGACAAGACCATCTGAGGAACAGCGGGTGGTGGTGGGGGGGATAAACATGGGGAAACAGTTTTACTTTGTGTAATGACCCATCCACTCCCAGTCTATATTCAAGCCTAAATTAATTGTATCCAGTTTGCAAATTAATTCCAATTCAGCAGTCTCTCATTGGAGTCTGTTTTTGAAGTTTTTTTTGTTGAAGACTTGCCACTTTTAGGTCTGTAATCGAGTGACCAAAGAGTATGAAGTGTTCTCCAACCAGTTTTTAAATGTTATAATTCTTGATGTCTGATTTGTGTACATTTATTCTTTTACATAGAGACTGTCCAGTTTGGCCAATGTACATGGCAGAGGGGCATTGCTGGCACATGATGGCACATATCACATTGGTAGATGTGCAGGTGAACGAGCCTCTGATAGTGTGGCTGATGTGATTAGGCCCTATGTTGGTGTCCCCTGAATAGATATGTGGACACAGTTGGCAACAGGCTTTGTTGCAAGGATAGGTTCCTGGGTTAGTGGTTCTGTGGTGTGGTGTGTGGTTGCTGGTGAGTATTTGCTTCAGGTTGGGGGGTTGTCTGTAAGCAAGGACTGGCCTGTCTTCCAAGATCTGTGAGAGTGATGGGTCATCCTTCAGGACAGGTTGTAGATCCTTGATGATGCGTTGGAGAGGTTTTAGTTGGGGGCTGAAGGTGATGGCTAGTGGAGTTCTCCTATTTTCTTTGTTGGGCCTGTCCTGTAGTAGGTAACTTCTGGGAAGTCTTCTGGCTCTGTCAATCTGTTTCTTCACTTCAGCAGGTGGGTATTGTAGTTGTAAGAATGCTTGATAGAGATCTTGTAGGTGTTTGTCTCTGTGTGAGGGGTTGGAGGAAATGCGGTTGTATCGTAGAGCTTGGCTGTAGACAATGGATCGTGTGGTGCTGTCTGGATGAAAGCTGGAGGCATGTAGGTAAGCATAGCGGTCAGTAGGTTTCCGGTATAGGATGGTGTTTATGTGACCATCCCTTATTAGCACCGTAGTGTCCAGGAAGTAGATCTCTTGTGGTGACTGGTCCAGGCTGAGGTTGATGGTGGGATGGAAATTGTTGAAATCATGGTGGAATTCCTCAAGGGCTTCTTTTCCATGGGTCCAGATGATGAAGATGTCATCAATGTAGCGCAAGTAGAGTAGGGGCATTAGGGGACGAGAGCTGAGGAAGCGTTGTTCTAAGTCAGCCATAAAAATGTTGGCATACTGTCGGGCCATGCGGATACCCATGGCAGTGCCACTGATTTGAAGGTATACATTGTCCCAAATGTGAAATAGTTATGGGTGAGGACAAAGTCACAAAGTTCAGCCACCAGGTTTGCCATGACATTCTCGGTGATACTGTTCCTGATGGCTTGTAGTCCATCTTTGTGTGGAATGTTGGTGTAGAGGGCTTCTACATCCATAGTGGCCAGGATGGCCTTTTCTGGAAGATCACCGATGGATTGTAGTTTCCCCAGGATATCGGTGGTGTCTCGAAGGTAGCTGGGAGTGCTGGTAGTGTAGGGCCTGGGGAAGGGGTGGATTCTCTGTTTCCTGGTATCCTCACATCACAACTGGTTATCATTCTGGAAGATGCCATGGCACCTTTTTGTGAATTACAAGCAATTGGGCTGAATATGGTGGTAAGCGTGTGAAATGTCATAGCCAGTGAAATAGAGGCCGGATTAGGAGATCAAATAGTTTCACAACCGATGCCTCTATGAAAAACTCAGTGTGGGGTGAGGCATAGACTCTGCTGTTTTACTGGGTGGCCTGCTTGCTCCCCAGAATGAATAATGAGCAAGTGGGGTGATCCAGGGTGCAGCTCAAACATCCAGCCGGGCTGGCCAGGGGCAGACATCAGGCCTGCAAGGGAAAGGTGAGTGTGGCAGTGACTTCACAAAGGCCTTTGGCAGGAACTCAGCCTATTGGGCAAAGATGATGAGGCGGGTGTGACCCCACAGAGCTCCCTTGACAACAGCCCGGCAGGACAGGGATGCGGGGCAGGGGGAACCTCAGAGACCCCTGTAGCCTTGCTGCAGCAAGCCTCCATCTCGTGGTCTCTCAGTGAGGACCAAGAGACGGTTGGCGTGGAGGAGATTCTCTGGGATTGGTTTCATTACTGTGTTGATTGTGTGGAAAGAAATCGTCATCTGTGTAGAAGGTAAGAAAAAATATAGGCTCTAAGTAGAAGATGGGGGGCTCTATCCTAGCAGATTCAAAAGCATCCCCACCCTCCCAGTGAAAAAGCTTTTCCTAATATCCAAGCCTTCCACACTGCAACTTGAGATCATTGCTCCTTGTTCTGTCGTCTGCCAGCTCTACGAATTTCATGAGAATCAATCTTTCATTAGGAACATAATTCAAAAATACAAAGACAAAAAACGTGAAGTGAAATCAGTCCATCCTGATCTTCAGTGTCTGGGGGGTGTGGGCCTCGGAGGCCAGACTGAGACCCTCACTGGCTAGGGACACCCAGGAAGCCAGTAAAAAAGTTCCAGTCCTCTTAGCAACCAAGCCTCCATAATCCAAGGCACACCTGAGGGCTGCAGGAGACAGAGGAGTGCTGAGAATGTCTAACTCATGATTGAAAATACAGAGATGTGTTATTGTCTTTGGATGGGGGACAAGTATCAAATCCGTTGGGGTTCTTGCCCCAAACAACAATCACCCATTGTCCTTTAGAGCACAAGGGCTCTAACACGCCTGACGTGCTCAAATCTCTTGCCTGCTAGGACTTAGAGAATTTTCTCCATCTCCATGATACAGAGGGAAAGAGAAAAGAAGTGACCTCTCTTTGGTCACACACCAAGGTCATGCTGGAGCTAGAAAGAGAAGCATAAGAAAAAAAGTTGAATGAAAATGTTTTGCATTTAAAACTGATTTCTTAAACAAAGGAAATTTGAAATGTGGTTAGTGAACTAAAATGATACGTTCTGGTTTCCACGTGTTTCTAGATTTATGAACTAGTATATCCATCCACTCACACCTAATTTTTATCCATAGATTGAGGGAGGAAAAGAAGTTTGCCTGTTTTGTGAACTTCCAATGGCTTTCTTGAATTTCAACGAATGAGTCATTGAACTGAACTCTTTGAATCATAGAATCATAGAATATCAGGGTTGGAAGGGACCTCAGGAGGTCATCTAGTCCAACCCCCTGCTCAAAGCAGGACCAATCCCCAATTAAATCATCCCAGCCAGGGCTTTGTCAAGCCTGACCTTAAAACTTCTAAGGAAGGAGATTCTACCACCTCCCTAGGTAACGCATTCCAGTGTTTCACCACCCTCCTAGTGAAAAAGTTTTTCCTAATATCCAACCTAAACCTCCCCCACTGCAACTTGAGACCATTACTCCTTGTCCTGTCATCTTCTACCACTGAGAATAGTCTAGAACCATCCTCTTTGGAACCACCTCTCAGGTAGTTGAAAGCAGCTATCAAATCCCCCCTCATTCTTCTCTTCTGCAGACTAAACAATCCCAGTTCCCTCAGCCTCTCCTCATAAGTCATGTGTTCCAGACCCCTAATCATTTTTGTTGCCCTTCGCTGGACTCTCTCCAATTTATCCACATCCTTCTTGTAGTGTGGGGCCCAAAACTGGACACAGTACTCCAGATGAGGCCTCACCAATGTCGAATAGAGGGGAACGATCACGTCCCTCGATCTGCTCGCTATGCCCCTACTTATACATCCCAAAATGCCATTGGCCTTCTTGGCAACAAGGGCACACTGCTGACTCATATCGAGCTTCTCGTCCACTGTAACCCCTAGGTCCTTTTCTGCAGAACTGCTGCCTAGCCATTCGGTCCCTAGTCTGTAGCTGTGCATTGGGTTCTTCCGTCCTAAGTGCAGGACCCTGCATTTATCCTTATTGAACCTCATCAGGATTCTTTTGGTCCAATCCTCCAATTTGTCCAGGTCCCTCTGTATCCTATCTACCACTCCTCCCAGTTTAGTATCATCCGCAAATTTGCTAAGAGTGCAATCCACACCATCCTCCAGATCATTTATGAAAATATTGAACAAAATCGGCCCCAGGACCGACCCCTGGGGCACTCCACTTGACACCGGCTGCCAACTAGACATGGAGCCATTGATCACTACCCGTTGAGCCTGACAATCTAGCCAACTTTCTACCCACCTTATAGTACATTCATCCAGCCCATACTTCTTTAACTTGCTGACAAGAATACTGTGAATAAACTGAGAAGAAGACAATATTTTCTGCACCTTCCAAGGAAGCTATTGCTGTCCAAAGCTGGGTTAGCATTTCAGCCAACTTTGCTTCTAGGGCTTTAGCTATCACGTCAGTGGTGTGACTCTCTCAAAAACTAGGCAGTGAACATGTTCCACTTCATGTTATTTTTTCCTCTTCTATTTAAATGATTTAAGAGATTGTCATAAATTTCGCCCTTAATTTAAAATAGATGGTTTTTTTTGTCAAGCTGGGCCTTACAAATCTCTAAGGATGAAGAGTCCACCACCTCCATAGGTCACACTCAGGGCCAGGGAGAGTGGGAATAGAAGAAAATCACCAACGAAAGCCAGGAGTCCAGACTCCCAACCCCCTGCCTCAGTCACGACAACAGGTCACACTCAGAGCCAGGGAGACTGGGAATCGAGTCCCGCTGGCACTTCCCAGCTCTGGAAGGGAGTGTTCCTCTAGTGGTTAGTGCGGGAGCCTGGCCAAAGGCTCCATCACCGGCTCTATCCCTGACTCCCTCGGCGACCCTGAGGCAGTGGCTTCTCCTGCCCAGGCCTCTGTTTCCCTCACTGGGGCTCGGGACACTCCCCTACAGCCCTTGTGTTGTCAATCTTCAGGAATGTGCGTGAGGTACGAGGAGACCTGGAGATGGGAGGTGTGCTGCTGGCCATAGGTCAGTGTTGTGAACCCCCGGTTGCCAGGCTGAATTTATCCATCCCCTGACAATAAAACATCATCTTGTTTTCACAGCCACTTTCGATCTCCAGGCTTCTACTCCCTGCTCTGCTGGCAGGGCATTGGGCAGCACCCTTTCCAGTCCACCTGGGTGCAGGAGATCAAGGAGGAGGGCAAGAGACTCGGCCTCAGTGAGTATCTGCCACCCAGCGCTTTCCCATCTAGAGCAAGTGAGTGGAGTTCTCCAGAGCCATCCCCAGTGTGGTGGGAATGGGCCAGCAAGAGGGCTCCCAGCCCTTCCCTTGCAGGAGATTGTTTCCCACGTCGAGAGTCTTCGGGGAGGGCAGAACCTGCCAGGTGCTGAACACCCACAACCGCAATCAGTGAAATCAGTGGGAACTGAGGGTGACTCCTCCCTCCCAGCATTGGCACCTTGTGAAAAAAAAAAATATCGCTGCTGACTGTCCGGGTGCTGCTCTTTCCCTGGCCTGGGAGGGAGCGGGGCCTTCTGGGATGGAGGGAGCTTCTTGTCCAAACTAACAGAGAGCCTCACTGCTCTGAAAGGACGAGACTCCCCTGGTGTCACAGGGCCCCAGGGGTGAGGGGGAAGGTTGGGAGCGGCCTGTGCTGTGACCTGCTGCAAGTGGGTGTGGACGGCAGCCCCCGTGCCCTGGGGTGGGGTGTGTGGTGAGGAGAAATTGCCTCAGCAGAGGGGAGGTGGACGGAGGAACAGGCAGGCACATTAATGAGAGGCTGCCTTGAACCCAGACTCATGGCTGCTCCCCACTGATTCCCAGGATGCAGCAACTGAGGCGGATGCTGAGGAGGAAGGCCGGGCTGGTGGCTCCGGAGCCAGTAGGGAGCAGCGGCCGGCTTTCCCAGGAGGAGAGCGGCCCCTCTGTCCCCGCGGGCGGGGAAGAGGCTAGTGGCCAGGCGAGGAGGAGGAGCTCCCTGGCTTTCTGGAGGAGGAGGAAGACACCAGCTCCCTTAGCATGCCCTGAGGCCCCTTCTGGTCCCAAATGGAGGTGGCCCAGGCTGATGCTATGTAGGAGGGACCCAGGAGAGGGTGGGAGCCTGGGAAGGCGGCTCTGCAGCTTCCTTTACAGGAAGCAGAGGAGCCAGGAGCCGCGCCCCAGTGCCCAACCGGAGCCATCCACCAGCCTGGCCACTGAGGAGCCCCCAGCCAGCCCAGAGCAGGAGCTGGGCGACTCTGGCACGGGGACCAGCAGCTCCTCCTTCTCCCGAGGGGCCAGCAGCCCCTCCGTGGGGTCTGAGAGCCCTGAGGCTGAAGGCTCCCTCTGTGCAGGTAAGGGGAGACCCACGGGACAGGGGGGAGGACAGGGGTAGTGGGGGACTAGTAACACCCTGTCAAGGTTTCTTCCCTACTCTGAACTTTACGGTACAGAGGTAGGGACCTGTATGAAAGACCCCAAGCTTATTTTTACCAGCTTAGGTTAAAAAAAAAAAAAAAAAAAAACTTTCCCAAGGTATAAACTTTGCCCTGTCCTTGAACAGTCTGCTGCCACCACGAAGCGTTTTAAACAAAGAACGGGGAAAGAGACCACTTGGAGATATTTTCCCCCAAAATATTTCCCCAAGCCCTACACCCCCTTTCCTGGGGAAGGCTTCATAATAATTTTTACCAATTGGTACAGGTGAACACAGACCCAAAGCCTTGGATTTTAAGAACAATGAAAAATTAATTAGGTTTTTAAAAGAAGAATTTTAATGAAAGAAAAGGTAAAAGAATCACCTTTGTAAAATTAGGATGGTAAATACCTTACAGGGTAATTGGATTTAAAACAGAGAATTTCTTTAGGCAAAACCTTAAGTTACAAAAAGACACAAAAACAGGAATATACATTTCCTTCAAAGTTAGTAACAGCCCGTTTGTTGAGCCATTTATGAAACAGATTTGTTATTTGGTTTACATAAGCCACATTAGTTCAGGCCTTTTTTTAAGGGTTTGAAATTTTACTTTGTAAATTTTAGGTCTAACTTGAAATTGGCGATTTGGCTGTATTGCGGTACAAATCGCCTGTAATATCTGGCCAAGCCTAAGAAGGATTGGACCCGTTTTTTTTTTTGTTTTTTTTTTACTTTGGGACAGGCCACTTTTGGATAGCATTCACTTTGGCTTGTAGGGGGTTGATAGGTTCTTGACCCACCTGATGTGCAAGGTGAGCTACTCTGTTTAGGCCTATTTGACACTTTTTAGTCTTAACAGTTAGTTTTGCCTCCCTTATGCGCTTGAAGACTTTTTGTAGATGTTCCAGGTGTTTTGCCCAGGATTCCAAAAATATGGCCACATTGTCAAGGACTGCGACTGCACATTTTTCCAATTCCGCTAGGAGACCATCTACAAGTTTTTGGAAGGTGGCAGGTGCATTCTGCAGCCTGAAAGAGAGCACATTAAATTCATACAGCCCGACATGTGTGATGAAGGCTGACCTTTTCTTGGCGGATTTATTTAGCGGTACCTGCCAGTACCCCTTGGTTAAGTCCAAGATAGGGATGAACTGGGCCCATCCCAGTTTCTTCAATAGTTTATCTGTTCATGGCATTAGATAGTTGTTTGGGAGCGTTACAGCATTTAGCTTATGGTAGTCCACGCAAAAACATATTTCCCCATTTGGGTTGGGAACTAGAACCACTGGAGATGCCCATGCACTGCCAGAGGGGCGGATTACACCCATTTGTAGCATATCCTGGATCTGCCATTCTATAGCAGTTTAGCTTGAGGAGACACCCGGTAAGGTTGGGCTCTAATTGGGTGAGCATTACCTGTGTCAATGGAGTGGTATGCCCATTCAGTCAGTCCTGAGGTGGCTGAGAACGTCGGCGTGTAGCTAGTGCACAGCTCCTTGATTTGCTGTCACTGCATATGCCCAAGGGTCATGGAGAGGTTTACCTTTTCCACACTACCATCACTTTTTCCTTTGTACTAGACACCTTTAGGCCACTCAGCGTTATCTCCTCCCTGGGCTGTAAACCGACAAATCTTTAATTCTTTGGAATAAAAGGGCTTTAGAGAATTAATATGGTACACCTTAGGCTTTCGGTTGGAGGTGGGGAATGCTAGGAGATAATTAACAGCTCCCAGGAGCTCTTGGACCATTAATGCCCCTTCCCACAACGCTTTTATTATGTGGGCCTAGAGTGCCTTCAAGACCATGACCTAGTCCCCTACATTGAAGGAACGCTTTCTGGCATGTTTATCACACCAGGCTTTTTGCTCTTTTTGAGCATCCTGTAGGTTTTCTTTAGCAAGGGCTAAAGAGGTTCGGCAGGTGTTTTGTAGGTTGGTTACAAAGTTCAGAATGTTAGTTCCTGGAGAAGGTATAAACCCCTCCCATTGCTGCTTTACCAACTGTAATGGCCCCTTAACCTCGTGGCCATATACAAGTTCAAATGGTGAAAACCCTAAACTTGGATGTGGTACAGCTTTGTAGGCAAAGAGCAACTGCTGCAACACTAGGTCCCAATTATTGGAGTGCTTATTTACAAATTTACGTATTATGGCCCCCAAAGTTTCATTAAACTTCTCCACCATGCCATTTGTTTGATGGTGGTAAGGAGTGGCAACCAAGTGGTTCACCCCATGAGCTTCCCAAAGGCATTCCATAGTTCCTGCCAGGAAATTAGTTCCTGCATCTGTAAGGATGTTGGAGGGCCAACTTACCCTGGCAAAAATGTCTGCTAGTGCCTGGCACACACTTTTAGCCCTGGGGTTGCTTAGAGCTACTGTTTCTGGCCATCGGGTGGCAAAATCCATGAAAGTCAGTATGTACTGCTTTCCTCTGGGTGTCTTTTTTGGAAAAGGACCCAGAATATTTACAGCTACTTGCTGAAATGGAAGCTCAATGATGGCGAGTGGCTGGAGAGGGGCTTTGACCTGGTCTTGGGGTTTTCCCACTCTTTGGCACACCTCACAAGACCGGACATAGGTAGAAACATTCTTGCCCATTCCCTCCCAGTGGAACGACTTTCCCAAATGGTTTTTAGTTCTGACCTGTTCACCTCAGCATGGCCACTAGGATGATCGTGGGCTAAGCTTAATAGCTTTACCCGGTACTTAGTTGGAACTACCAACTGTCTCTGAGGATGCCAGTTTTCCTCGTATCCACCAGAAAGAGTTTGCTTGTATAAAAGTCCTTTTTTTACAACAAACCTGGATTGATTCAAAGAGCTGAGAGGCGGTGGGTTGCTCCGTGCCGCCGTCCAAGCTCTCTGGAGGCTTTGATCTGCTTTCTGTTCGGTCTGGAACTGTTCTCTTGATGCTGGAGACATCAGTTCCTCATTGGATTGTGGACCTGGGCTTGGTCCCTCTGGAAGCGATGCAGGTGATGGGGCTGTTTTAGTTGACTGTGAACCGCTCTTCGCTGGTGCACTATGTTGGGGTTTAGGCTCTGGCTGAGCCTCTTGTGTAGGGTTATCTGCTGCTGCCAGTGCAGGTTCGGTGGGGCCCTCTGGTGTTGGGGTTGCAAGTATTGGATTCAGTGCTGGCAGTGGTTCTGGTGCTGGTTTTTTTGCCGGTTCCAGTTCTGGGATTGGCTCTGTCTGGATCTCTGTGACTGGATTCACTACTGCTGTTGCAGACATTGGTATGGGGTCCGGTTCCAACATCTTTGAGTGGGTCCTGGTAGAAGTCTCCGGAACAGAGCTAGGTGTGACAGCTTGCTTAGCCTGGCTGCGGGTGACCATTCCCACCTTCTTGGCTAGCTTCACATGATTGGCCAAGTCTTCCCTCAACAGCATGGGGAAGGGATAATTATCATAGACTGCAGAAGTCCCCGTTCCTGACCAGCCCTTGTACCGAACAGACAACTTGGCTGTAGGCAAGTCAAAAGAGTTGGACTTGAAGGGTTGAATCATTACTTGGACCTCTGGGTCGATTAAATTGGGGTCCACTAAGGAAGCATGGATAGCCAACACTCCATGTCCCTCCATTTTGTGACCTTCTTCCTGCCCACACTCACAGATTCCCTCCGCTCTGAGGGTATCTGGGAGGCATCTGGGCCTGAGGACATCTGGTGTGATTTCAGTGCAATGAACTGTAATTTCCAGGGGTTCTTGGGGCAGTTGGCCTTTACATGTCCCGGCTTGTTACATTTAAAACTTTGCCCAGCTGACTAGTCACTGGTGCGAGGTAGGTTGCTGGAGAACGGTGTGGTGGGACGACAAGGTGTCTGGAGTGTTCCTTGGGGTGTAGTTGGGGCCTTGGGCTGCCCCCGGTAGTAGGGTGTGGTCTGAGGGTGTCTCTTCTGGTATCCGCTCCAACTGTGACCAGGGTTGTTCCTCTCTCCTCCCTCCACCCGTTTTGTTCCGGTTTGCCCCGCCTCTCTGACAGTCTGGGACTGCTTGTATTGATCAGCATAAAAAGCAAGACTTCCTGCTGAGTCCATTTTTTTATCCCATAAACACTGCTTTCTATCATCCTTGGACATATTCAGGAATTGCTCCTGTATTATCAAATCCCGTATTCCTCCAAAGCTAGTTACATCCTGTCCATTGAGCCATTTCTCAAACAGATCTGTTATCTGGTTTACATAAGCCACATTATTTAGCCCAGGTCCTCTCTTAAGGGCTTTCACTTTTACTCTGTAAGTTTCAGGTGTAACTTGAAATTGTTTTAAAACCAAACCCTTGGATTTATTATAGTTCGAAGCCTCCTCAATCGGCATCTTATTGAATATATCCAGAGCTCTTCCAGGCAATTTTGCGGCCGATCTGGTCATCTTGTGAGCTTCAGGGATTTGATGGAGTGTGCACAGTCTCTCAAAGGTGAGAAAATAATCAGCAATATCACTGGATTCATTATACTGTGGACATAGTGTCATGGATTGTTGGGGAAGGATTTGTGGATTGTTGGGGAAGGATTGTTAGGGTTATTTGGTATATTCTGCCGAGACTTTGCCTTCTCCATCTCCAGTATATGCTTCCTCTCTTTTTCCTTCTCCTCCTCTGCATGCTTCCTTTCTTTTTTCCTCTCCTCCATTTCTTTTTCCTTTGCCTCCATTTTCTCTGTCTGAGTTCGACCCATCTTTTATGTTCCTTTTGTTTTTCCTCAGCCTCAAATCTGGCTAATTGCAGCTTCTGTTGAACATGGCATTCTGTCATCCTAACCTCTCTGTTTTTAACTCACTTTACACCTGAGAGTTAGAAATAAAGCAAAAAACCCAAAAACCCTGACTTGTAAAATTTTGCTGTGCTGTAACCTGATACCTTTTTTCTTTGATAGCTGTTCTCAGCCTACAGAAAACCCCTTTTGTTATGCCTGCTGCTCTGTCCCCCAGACAGAGAGACAGAATCTACAGCTGCAATCACCTTTTACAAAACCTTTTAAAATCCTGCTGTGCTTCTGGTTCAAAATGATCACTGCCACCATGTCAAGGTTCCTTCCCTTTAGGGTACAGATGTGGGGACTTTAGGGTACAGATGTGGGGACCTGCATGAAAGACACCCTAAGCTTGTTTTTACCAGTTTAGGTTAAAAACTTCCCCAAGGTACAAACTTTCCCTTATCCTTGAACAGTATGCTGCCACCACCAAGCATTTTAAACAAAGAACAGGGGGAGAGACCACTGGGAGACATCTTCCCTCAAAATACCCCCCCAAGGCTCTATACCCCCTTTCCTGCGAAGGCTTAATAATAATCCTCACCAATTGGTACAGGTGAACAGAGACCCAAGCCCTTGGTTCTTAAGAACAATGAAAAATTAATTAGGTTTTTAAAAGAAGAATTTTAATTAAAGGAAAGGTAAAAGAATTACCTCTGTAAAATCAGGATGGTAAATACCTTACAGGGTAATCAGATTCAAAACATAGAGAATCCCTCTAGGCAAAACCTTAAGTTACAAAAAGAGACAAAAACAGGAATATACATTCCCTCCAGCACAGCTTATTTTACCAGCCATTAAACAAAAGAAAATCTAACACATTTGCTAGCTAGATTACTTACTAACTTAACAGGAGTTGGAAGGCTTGCATTTTTGATTTGTCCCCGGCAAAAGTATTAGACAGACAGAACCCTTTATTAGCCACCCGCCCCCCTCCAGATTTGAAAGTATTTTGTTCCCTCATTGGTCATTTTGGGTCAGGTGCCAGCGAGGTTATCTTAGCTTCTTAACCCTTTACAGGTGAAAGGGTTTTGCCTCTGGCCAGGAGGGATTTTATAGCACTGTATACAGAAAGGTGCTTACCCTTTCCTTTATATTTATGACACACCCTGTGCCCATTGGCTCACCAAGGCACTAGGACTGAGCCATGGGAGCCCCACTGACACCAGTGGGAATGGCAGAGCCACACCCTGTGGCAGGGGATGCTGGGCAGAGCTGGGGGAGCTCCAGCCTCCCCTGATAATATTGGGGGGGGGGGCTGATGGCCACGGGGCCCTGAGGCTGATGGGGCTGAGGTCATCTCTGGGAGGGGCAGGGTGGGGACCTCGATGCCATGGGGTTCCTTGTTGAGGATGGGAGACATTGAGCCATTTCTCTACCCTGCATTCTCACAGCAGTAGCATAAATGAAGCGTTTCTCCTTCTCTCCCTGGTGCAGAGACCCTCAGTGCCCAGCTGGAGGAGGAGGAGGAGGATGTGTCCCCTGAACAAGACACCATCAGGGTCATCCAGCAGCACCTCCAGGGCAGAGCTGAGGTACAAAGATCTTCCAGCTGCACTGCCCCCGAGTCTGTCCTGCCCCTTGTTCCATCCCCACCCACATTAGGGGTCTTGTCCCAGAGAATCCATCACCCGCAATGGGGGGCACTTCTCCCCTGTTACCTGGCACCCCAAAGTGGGGGTGTTCATCTCATGCAGGCCAAGGTGTCTGCTCCCCACAGACACTGTCCAAGTTACAACCCCAGTCTGTGCAGGGCGACACTGGTTTTGGGAAGAGGGGCGGCTTTCCCTGTCCAACTCCAGGGAGGTCCTGAGACCTGGAGCTTTTGTAGGTGGGGTGGGGAGGTCCCTACCTGACCATCTCTCTCTCTCTCCCCCAACCCCACTCTTAGTGGGTGGAGGACAGGGCCAAACAGCTCCGCTTCCTCCATGCTGTCCCACGTCTGTGCTTCTCGGCACAGCAGCAGGGGTGGGACACTCTGGAGCCGCACTTCTCCAAAGCGGCCCTTGTGGAGAGCATTGCGGTGAGTGGGACCCCGTGCCCGGCTCCTGGGGTGAGGGAGCCCAACATGGGAGGAAGAGTTAGTGGGGCTGGAGGGGGAAGCAGAGGACAGGGTTTCCTGGGGCTGAGGAGCAGGGAAAGAGGAAATTCTGACACTCATGGGGAACTGGCAGTGGGGAAGTTGTAAGGCCGGAGGGGCAGCGGAGGCTGAGGGGAGGGAGGAATTGGGTGGCAGAGGGGGAAGGAAAGGGTAAGTTTGATGGATGGGAGGACTGGGGAGCCCAACTGGTTGGGGGTGACACTGACTGTTTCTGCAGAGCACTTTGGCCTCCTCCCTGGGAAGTGCCTGTGGGTCTACAGGGCCTGAATCTCACATGCAATTTTATCTCCTTGGGGTCTCTCAGGAGCTGATTGAAAATCTGCCCATGGTGTCTGAGCCGAGCTCCATCGTCTCCAGCTCCATGGCCGCGGTTTGCAGCCTCAGGTACCAGGACCCTCCCATCCAGCTGCCCTCACCCTGGTGCAGATCCTCTCGGGCCTAGATTACCCCCAGCCGTGGCTGTTTGCATCCTCCAGCAGAGGAGCTGGGAACATCCCCTCTTTCCTGGCTGGGGGGTGATTTCACTCCCGTAACGTTACAGTGGCCATAGGGAGGGGATCATTGCAGGGGAGGAGGGTCATGTGCATGGCAGTGACAGCGCCACTCCGGTGCTCCCAAGCATAACACGGGCTCCTCTCTCCCGCCAGCAAACTGAAGCCGCCACTTGCCCTGGAGCTGGAGTCACGCCTCCTGCGGGCTCTGCTCTACACCATCTTCACCATGGGCACTGGGCAGGACACCACCCACTTCCAGGTATGTCATGATCCTACTTCTCTGTCCCAGGAGCAGGAGTGGCCTCTGGTCCCTGCTCCCTCGGTTTGATGGAGCTGCTGAGAATAGGGGAGGGGTGAGCAGAGCTGGGGGCAAGCCCGGGCAGGGCGTGTGGCATGGGGGGATGACACAAACTGCAAGGGAGGGCCCCTTCCCTCCAGTGAGGATTGCGTTACCCCTCTGATCCCAGCCTTCCCTCTTCTCCTCATTCTGTGCTCTGCTGCCTGGACTTTCCCAGGGATCCTACCTCCCACCCATTGCAGTTTGGCTTTTCCATACTCTGCTGGGTACCAGGCCCTGCGCAGAGAACTGCTAAGGGCAAGGATTGAAGAGCCAGCAGGCATCCAGCCATGAACTCCTGCTAAGTGTCCCTGCAGTGATGTGAATGGCAGAGGCCAGGATGTACCTTTTGGGTCTGGCCAGGGCTCCCCAGAGAAGCCTCCTGCTCCCCTGACAGGGGTAGCCCCATGTCCCATGACTGATGGGTGCTCCCTCTTCTTGCAGGCTGTCAAGGTTCCTTCCCCACTCTGAACTCTAGGGTACAGATGTGGGGACCTGCATGAAAACCTCCTAAGCTTACTTTTACCAGCTTAGGTTAAAACTTCCCCAAGGTACAAATTATTTTACCCTTGGATTTCCACTACCACCACCAAACTTTATCTGGGTTTACTGGGAAAACAGAGTTTGGACACGTCTTTCCCCCTAAAATCCTCCCAAACCTTGCACCCCACTTCCTGGGGAAGGTTTGGTAAAAATCCTCACCAATTTGCATAGGTGACCACAGACCCAAACCCTTGGATCTTAGAACAATGAAAAAGCATTCAGTTTCCTTCCAAGAAGACTTTTTATAGAAGTAAAAAGAAAAGAATTACCTCTGTAAAATCAGGATGGTAAATACCTTACAGGGTAATTAGATTCAAAACATAAAGAATCCCTCTAGGTAAAACCTTAAGTTACAAAAAAGACACACAGACAGGAATATTCATTCTATTCAGCACAGCTATTTTCTCAGCCATTTCAAGAAATCATAATCTAACACATATCTAGCTAGATTACTTACTAAGTTCTAAGACTCCATTCCTGTTCTGTCCCCGGCAAAAGCATCACCCAGACAGACACATACCCTTTGTTTTTCTCCCTCCTCCCAGCTTTTGAAAGTATCTTGTCTCCTCATTGGTCATTTTGGTCAGGTGCCAGCGAGGTTACCTTTAGCTTCTTAACCCTTTACAGGTGAGAGGATTTTTCCTCTGGCCAGGAGGGATTTTAAAGGGGTTTACCCTTCCCTTTATATTTATGAAACAGGCTCTACACAACACTTATTTAGAGAGCCTGGACACCATGCTCGGGGGCCTGCTGGCAGAGACTCCCACCACGGACAAGCTGCAGCACCTCTTGGAGGTGAGCAGAATGGGAGGGTCTGGGGGGAATTTCCCATGAACCCGGTGGGAGGGCTGCAAAGGAGAGACTAGAAGAACCATGTTTCCATTGTGTCCTCCCAGCTTGGACCCAGATGGCCACGCTTTCCCAGAGCCGTCAGCGCAGTGCAATGTTGGGACCCTTCCGCCATCCGGGGTAGCGGTGGCGGGGAAGGGGCGGGGGCAGAGGGAAGGAGCTGGGACTGTCAGCCAGAGCTCTGCCCGGTTCCATTGAGCACTAACAGTGAGCACCAGGCCTGGCTGGGACTGAGAGACTGAAACCCCTGTGCGATCTGGGACACGGGCCTCTGAGAAAAGTTACTGGCTCCTTTCTAGGGAGATCCTGAGATACAGGAGAAGACTCAGGGAATCAGCTCTTCTGTCCTAGGGACACGGCAGTTCCCGGAGGGATTGTTCTCACGGCCCCTCCATCCATCCTACCAAAGCCTCTGGAGCTGGGGTCTGGGGGCCCAGGGCATGTGCCTTGATCCTGATGGGCTGTTCATGGATCAGGGGTTCAGAGCAAATAGACCAGCCCCAAGGCTGAGCTTTGTCCCAGGCTGGAGAGACAGTGACAGCTTGTGCCCAGCAAGATGTGGGCAGTGTCATGAACCCCCACATGAGGAGTCAGATATTCCACCCTGAGCACAAGTTCCCACCCCATGTGGAGTGGGAGAGGCTCGTTTGTAGAGCATGTAAGCCTGCCGGCTGACCCTGCCCTGCCTTCTTCTCCCGCAGCACCTCCATTTCTGGCTCGACTCCAGGAACACCCAGGAGAGAGCTAGGGCCATACGGAGCAGCGCTGCCCTGCTCCGATTTGCCACCTCCCTCTCCGGATTTGACGTAAGTGACCTTTGACCCCAGCATCCTGCAGAGCCAGGGCTTGAGTCAGATTCCTCATCCCCTGGTTAAGTGGTCCCCCCTTGCTCCTTAAGGGACTGCGACATTCCATAGGCCACTGGCTGGCAGGGTCGTGCCTGGCCTCAGTGCCCTTGTTACTCTGGAGAAGCCTGGCAGCGAGTGCTCATAGAGGGCCCAGGCCCTGGTCCCTTTGCTCCAAGCTCCCTTGGGGGCAGAGAGAAAGAGGGCTCTAGTTCCTCTCCCCCAGCGCCTCCTTCAGATGGATGGGAGCAGAGCTCTATCCCATGGGAGCTGGGGAGCTGAAGGCAGAATGTTGATGGATTCCCCCCTTCTCCTCCTCCACCAGACCTCCTCTGATTTCCCCAAGGTGGGCAACTTTGTGCTGCAGCTGGGTCTCTGCATCTCTGACCCAGCCGATGACATCAGCCGGCAAGCCAGGGATGGGATCTATTGGCTGCAGAGGCTCCTGCTGCAGAGGAGAGGTAAGAAACCCAGCTGGGCAATGGGACCCCATAGAAATGAGTCCCTTGGAGACTAGCTCCAGCTGGCCATTGGGACACCAATAGAACTAAGGCCTCTTCTCTTAGACCAACTGCAGCAGGGCAGAGGGACCCCAATGGAAAGAAGGCCCCTGTTTTGGGCCCCCCACTTACTGGCCAAGGGACCCTACAGAAAGAAGCTCCCTCCTCTGAGACTGACCCCAGCTTAGATGATGACTCACACCCATCTCCCTAATTCAGGGAGAGAGGAAGGGGACGAAGATGCCAGGGAAATTGGCTGCTTTACCTTATAGCCTGGCTCAGTCCCCCAGTCCAGAGAAATCAGCCCCCCCAGGGGGCTGCCAGCTGGTGAGGGGACAGGAACGGACCTATTGAGACACATGGAGGGAAAGAGCCCATCGTGAAGGCAGGGGCAGGGACCACAGGGGATGGACACAAAGCTTGTAGAATGTCACCAGTTGTGTAGCTAGGGCCAGATCCTGACGTCAGTGGCTGTGGGGGGTTTTCAGCATTAGCAGCCACCATTAACAGGCACCCATGCCCAGAGCACAATGACCGTAAGGGTCACCTGATTACTGTGATGAATGAGACAAATCCCCCTTCAGGTACTAAACCACCTGGTGGGGACCCTGTGAGTCCATTGGGCCGTGGATGCCACGAGGACCCCAGCCAGTGTTCACCCAGCAAAGGGAACAGAAGGAAACAGGCACTAAAGCCAGATGCCAAACCTCCCCAATGGGTGTGTCTTTCTCCCCCAGGGCTGAACATCAGAGAGCAGAGTGATCTGTGGTGTCGGGACGGGCTCCAAGACACCGAGCGCCTGGCCTACAGGAACATGGCCAGGGTGGGGGAGGTAAGGACTCTCCGCCAGTGCATTGCAGTAGCTCAGGTGTGGAGCTGTCTTCCCCTGCAGTGAGTGTGTTATGGAGGGGGAGGGATAGCTCAGTGGTTTGAGCATTGGCCTGCTAAACCTAGGGTTATGAGTTCAATCCTTAAGGGGGCCATTTAGGGACCTGGGACAAAAATCTATTGGATGATTTAGTTGGGGATTGGTCCTGCTGTGAGCAGGGGGTTGGACTAGATGAACTCCTGAGGTCCCATCCAAACCTGATATTCTATGATACTTATTTCCAGCAGACAGTGTTCGGCTGCAAGAGGCCGAGGAGCCTGGGCTGGAGCCTTGCTAATGGTCCAGGCTTGTGTGTGTTGCATGGATCCATGGTTACGTGGCATAAAAGGGATCCTCTGGGGGGTTGAGTTAATGAAGGATTGTATCCCCAGGGATCTGGCTCTGCTCACTGTCTCCCTGGCTGACACCCTGGTGTCTGAGAGGGGAGCGCCTGGGTCAGTGAGTTGGGAAGCTCACACCAGCAATTGCTGGACCAGATCCTTGTTGGATTCCCTGCACCTGTGGAAGCACAGGCAGGGTGTGGGGTTTGCCGAGCACCAGGGCGAGTCAGGAAGCAGAACCTGCCCCTGCCCTGGGCGTTGGGTGAGGGACACTGAGCTCTTTTCCTGGGCTGAGTCACTGCAGCATATGTGACGCTCGTGGGATTGTCGGTGGGGTGGGGAGCAGGAACGGAAGCAGATCGAAAAGGCCCCTAACCTCTAGCGGGTGAGCTGCAGGAGATAGCGCTGCTGGGAGCAGTAGCGGGGCCTTTGTTGTCTTTGTGAGCTGGGTTCCAGAGCGCGCAGACACGTTCCCAGCCTGTCATGGCACCTGTGGTGAATCCTGCTCCAGAAAGAGCTATTCCTCAGTGCCTGCAACCTCTTACTGAAGGGGGTTCCTTGGTCCATGGGACCCCAAAAGTTGGTTGCCCCAGGACTCTTGTCCACCTTGTGAGATACTAGAGGGATTTGGAGCCTGGTTCTGGACAATTGACAAGGGCTCTGGTACTGTTGGTTTTAGGTCTTTGGAGAGATCTTCACGGAAGGCCAGAAAAGATCTTTCCTCCAGGCAGCGCTTCTGGCCATTCATGACCCCGCCATCCGTGTCAGCCAGGCTGGGCTTGTGCTGACATATTCTATCCTGGGGGAAGCCGGCCAGCTGATTGGGAACGAGGTAACCAAAGAAGGATCAATTGGGGAGGGACACCCAGGGCCTTTCACCTCCAGGCTATTGACAGTCACTCCCATCCCATTCCCATGCACTGACCTGGGAGCAAGGAGAGGATGAACCCGAGCAGGTGCCATTGGTAGGAGTCAGCTTCTCCCCTGAGCAGCTCAAAGCAGAGCAGACCCAGCTCAGCTATTTCCTAACAGGTGTCACATCAACATGACACGCTGCTATTGCTCATGCTAGGGGCTGCCAACTCCCCCTGTGAGAGTTTCATCCCCCTCCGGGCCTCAGGCTGGTTCCTAGGGCCCTAGTATCATGTTATCCCAGCCACCACCTGCTCTGGGAGAACTGGAGGAGTCAGTCAGCAGAGGCTGCTGAAGTGCCCCATTCCCCAGAGCTACTGTCCATGGCATTATCTTAATAATGGGGGGGGGGTCCCTTGGGAAAGGTGTCCACGTCCTCTCACCCCACAGCACTACTGCCCAGAGCCTTCCAGCCCCTCAGCTGGAGGGGGAGAGGGTGGATGAGGGGATTCTGGGGAGCGGATCTTAATCCCCGGCTGGGTTGGGAGGTAGAACAGCTCTCACAGGGGGACTGAGAGGAAGGGGACAGGAGTTCATTCCACAACGGTGGGAGTGGGGTTGGAGGTCACTCGAGAGGAGACAAGATTTCGTCTCGGAGGGTTGGGTGCGGGAATCTGTCCCTTGGATGTGGGGAGGGTTGGGGTGGAAATTTTGCTGGCTCCCAGTGCCGTTCATGCCCTTCGTTGCCATGCGTGTCGGAGTCTCTGACCGATCCTTGTTCCCTCGCAGCAGGAGGACGTGACAGCGACGATCATGGCGCACCTATTCTACATCCGGTGCTTGCGCCAGGTGCCCAAAGCGCTGCAGGGGCTGTGCTCCGTGGGACAGCCTTGAAGGGCCCCCCCCTTCCCGTGCCCAGAAGCTCCCACTCCCTGCCGCAGGTACTGCTATTTCCTGCTGGGCCTGGGGGAGAAGGGCTAGGGGGAGGGGCCATAAACCCCACAGCACTGAGAGAAACCCAGGCCGAGCACCTCGCTCTCACCACCCTGCCCCACCCTGACCCCTGGAGCTGGGGCCAGGCCAGATACGGTCCCTGCCCTCATGCCCAGAGGCCAGTTTCAGAAGCATCAGGCTTTCAGGGCCATGTTTCTGGCCCAGAAATGGGAGCATCCGCAGAGCCAGGCTTTATCCTCAGTAACCATTGCAGTCTGGGAGGGGTGGCCCGATGTGGAGCCCTCCCCTGTCGTCACTGCTCAGACCTCCCCATGGCCCATGTTACCCCGTCGCAGTGAATGTCTGACCATCCCCCACCTGGGTCCCAAGCCACACACATGGTATCTGAACCCTTCCCATCCACAAATGAAACTCCCCCCTAACACCTTGGGGCAAGGAAGGATCCTCCCCATCTGGCAGGTGGGGACTGAGACACAGAGGAAGGGCTGCGATCCTGGTCACACACTCCTGGGGGTAGATCTGGGAACTGGACTGAATCTCAGGCTAGTCCCTTTCCCCAAGAGGCAACTTCACTTTCTGCCCTTTATTCTCCCCTCCTGCTGGGGGCGGGTCTCTGAGTGTGAAATGAACAAGGAGGGTGATGGGGTCCTGGCACAATGCCTGGGTGGGAGCTCCCCTTGGCTTGGACCCCAGGGTCAGAGACATCTTTGTCATCTTGCTCTCCTTCTTTTATTCCTAGGAAGGGAGTCCCCCGATTAGGGGTCTCTAGGGATCCAGCTGGGCAGTGCCTAGGAGAACCTGTAAGTCATCCTGGTTCCCGCCTGCATGCACCACCCTGTCCTGCCCTGCCCTCCGGTTCTTCACTGTTGACTCTGGTTTGACCCTTGGCTCCGGTATCTGATTATGACTTTGGCATGACCCTTCTTGGCTCCAGATGTTGCCTGCCCACCGTGATTCCATATCTCCTTGCCCTTCTTTAGCCCCGCTCCAGGCCCTCCACTGACCCGCTCCAGCATTGCCTTCTCCTCCTTATCTTCCCCAACCACTCGGACGTTGACTACCCGGCTTTGACCCTCGGCCTGTATCTGGACTCTGGCTTGACTTTGACTTGGCTGATCTTTGCTCTCTGACTACTGGGCTATGACCTTTGGCATGGATTTAGACTCTGGCCCTGGTTCTGCTTCTGCTTTGTCGATGGACTCTGATCTGGGTTTTGACCCCGGTGTGTCCCTGGACCTTGATTCTAGCACCACTCTTAGCCTCGGCACAATCCTGCACCTTGCTGCGACCTGTGCTCCAACCCCTGGGCATCCTTATCAGATGCAGTACGTGACATTCGGTGGTGCAACTTTTTGGAGAAAAGCAGGCTCTCCGCAAGTCACTGGCCTGTATGCAACAGGGACACACCACACCAGGTGTGAACCAGGGCCTCACTACATGAGCCTGGCCCGATGATGTCCCTGCTGGAGTTGCGCAATGGAAATGACTGAAAATGTCGGGGTTCCTTGAACCAGCCTCTGCCCCTGGACCTACTCCACCTTCTTGACTCGGACACCCGGCATTCCTGATCAATACCCAGACTACATGGATACCTTTGAAAGAAATGGGGACTCGTTGCCTCTGCACCGGGACTATGACTGCCCTCTTGACCTGCAACCTTGGTTGAAAGTTGCCTTCACCAGTATTTACACATTGGTGGAACCAGAATTCGTGGCTCTCCCTGCGTACAGGCCTGAAAACCGGTCCTAAGAGTTTATGAGCAAATAAGCATTTCCCACAGGTGCCCAGGCCCTTTTGGGGAAGAAGAAATGTAGGACTCTACTATATCTCTCTTTAGACAATCAGCCCCTGAAAAAAAGGATCGTTTGGAACCATAACCCCCTGCTGGGAATCTCACAATTGTTGGCTCGCAGGAAATCTGCAAAGTTGTTCATCAAACTTCATCCGTGAGGATTTCCAATCTAACACTCATTTGGGCAGGGGACAAATGGAAGGCAGATTTCAAAGCACACTATGGACATTTTAACTGTCAGACATGCCATTTGAGCTAACTAACGGTCCCCTGCCCTTGCAACACTTCATCAGTGATGTATTTGGGGCCATTGTGGATCTGCGCAGTGTCATCTATTCAGGTGACAGCCTTCTTTTTTTGGAGAACCGAGAGCAGCATGTGCACCACACCTGAACCTGAAGAGGTTTCGGCAACATGGTCTCAGCACAGAATTGGAAAAGCGTACCTCCGGCCAACTCTCCAGAGTTTTTGGGGTACATCCTCTCCCCGGAAAATGTTACGATTGATCCAAATAAGGTGGAAGCCATTCATAGATGGGACGAAGTTTGAAGTCCTCAAGAAGACCAGCGCTTCCTAGACTTCACCCGCTTTACTGCTGCTTCGGCCCAGGGTTCTCAGAGCCAATAACCCCCACGAGGGCTCTCCTCCACATAATGGCCACGTTCGTTTGGTCACCCAAGTTCCAAAAAGCCCGCAAACAGCTCACAACTGCCTTCACTACTGCACCTATTTGGAGGCTCAGCGCTCATCCTGGAAGTAGAAGCATCTACTATGACCACCAGGGCCTGCTTCATTTGCTGGTGCCAGATGTGTGCTGAAATTCAGACTTAGCTTGACTGAGGTGACTTCTGCGCTTTCACCAAGGCACCACGCACCAAACTCCTTGGCATTTCAGGCCTCTGGAGACCCTGCCCTGGCCATGGGCAGCCATTGCCAGGAATTTTACCGAATCAAATGGCCACATGATGGAACTGACTCTCATAGATCACCTGACCACGATGGTGCGCTTCATCCTCTTCTGAACATGTACTGTCGATTGAGAGGACAGATCAGTTCTGAATTTGCAAAGGCCAATGAAACCTTTATTTTGCTAAATGTAGATTTCTCACTGATTTCATGTCATGCTACAAATGACCTCTCCAAAATTCCCAGCTATCGACCTGGGTCAACGAATCCATCACATGCAAGAAGAAAGAAGGGAGCCCCTTCAGGACACTAGGAAGGAGTTCAGATACTGTGTGGACTGCTGATGGCAAGAGGGAAGCCATTTGCTGAAGGGAGGTACAAAGTCCCTGGCGCTGACCAAATCCCTAAGCTCTGTCCATGGCAGCAGTTCCTGGCCCATCCCCTTTGCTGACCTTCTGATAACATCTTCCTCCCCTGGGTCAAGGGAGCAAACTCTGGGTCCCTTCCCTCACTCTGGTACAATCTGTGCCCAGAGTGTCTGAGTCCCTGGCCGAAAATGGGTCTCTCCTCCCTGTGGGGGGGGGACTTGTACCCCCATTTTACAGACAGGGAATGAAGGTTGTGAAGTGACCTCTCCAAGGTCACACCGAGCAATGTGGGGGAGAGCTGGGAACTGACTGGGTTCTACAGGAGTGCCCTCCCCACAGGGGCAGCTTCACTTTCTGCCCTTCGTCCTCTCCTTCCCTCTTGGCCCATCTTCGAAGGGGCTCTGAAAGGGAAATGAGCAAAGGTTTCCTCCCCGCTCTGTTTTCCAGGCTCTGGGATCTGCCCATGTCGCCAACAGCAATGCAGCCTGCAGCTGGCCCGGCTTGGGGAGCCATGACCTCATCCTGTGAAATCGAGAAGTACTGGCTCTCAGGGATGCTTAGATGGAAAACCACACACCCCACCCGGAGGTAGGAGCCACCCATTCCCAGGTTGTCCTGAGGAGCCACAATTCCTCCAGGAGCTGGGGAAGGGCACAGTGATCAGTTTGTCAAAAGGTAAGGAAGGATCGTGTAAGAAGAAGGTCTAAGAGAGGAGGAGCATGAGCTACTCTCTGTATTTGGGCGTGGCAGGGCTCAAGAGAAGGGACAGGGGCTGTTAGAGGGCAATGGTGAGGTACAAGGGGTGTCAGAGGTGGGGGCAAGGCCTGAAAAGTTCAGATACATTAGAACAATTGTGCCAGAGAATCAACGGTTGAGGTGACTGAAAGCTCTGAACTAGGGCTGGCCAAAATCATCCTCCTCAGATGGGAACATCCCAAAAGTCTGCAGAAGCTCAGCCTCTGAGGTGAACGTTGTGGCCCCAACCTCTCTCTGCTCTGTACCTCACAGGATTCCCACTGGCTGTTCCAATCCAGGATGAAAACAGTGCCACCAAAGTCTCACAGCACCTGGGCAGTGAAGTGCCACTTAAACCAGCTGTGATGCACAGACCTTGCCCTGGCTGTCTGCCCAGGGCTGAATTTCACCCATTCAGAGTGTAAGGAAATAATTGGCTGAAGGCCTTTTTCTGTTCAGATATGGTTCTAGGGGGAAAGAACAATGGAGATTTTTAACCTATATTGCTCCCGGGACTGGTGCTGCAGTGATGCAGAGAAGTGCTGATTTACTGGATTTTGTTTGGATTTCCCCTCCCCCCCCCCCCCGCTATTAATCTACTCTCTTCCTCTCTTTTAACTGGTATTCTAAGGGCACCCCGTGCTTCATGTGGGTATTCTTGGGTGGGCAGATTGCATCAGACCTGCACCAAAATAAATAATAGTGAATGACATATGCAGACACTAAAGTTCTGTAGCCAAATTCTCAGAAACTTTCCTCTTCAATGTAGAATCAGGATTTTGTTTTTAATTTATTTTTTTAATTTGCTAAGCAGATGCTACCCTGTAATAAGAGGAAACAGAAGCAAAAACTGAAAGAATGTTACTTAAACCAATGAACAGATGCAGAGAGTGGAAACGCAGCAAAGCAAACGAATGGATCCTGTGAATAAATAACCTGGAAGCAAATGGGGGAGAAAACCTCATCCGGGTAATTGTGGTTCTTGGGATAAAGATCAGGTTCCTGGTGCGTAGCCTGGCTGAGATCCTGCCTTTTCCCTGGATCCCAGACCTGGGCTTCACATGTCATTCTCCTTATTTTATTCCGAGGGAAAAGGATCCCCAAAGGAGGTGTGAGGATCTTCGACTCTAATGTCTGCAAGAAGCTTCAGCCACCTTCACAGGTAGAAGTCAACGCCACTAGTGCCCTTTCTGCTCTCCAGGCCGGGTCCCTGCAGCAGGACAGAGACACCCCTTAACTCCCCGAGTCCTGATTTCCTGCCATTCAAGGGGCTGGGGGCTTGCATTGCCCCTACCCCGCCATCAGATACTTTTCCAATGGGAATCTCCCTAGAGCAGGAGAGAAATCTGTTCTTCCCTTAGAACCAGTCTGCTCAGTAAATCAACCCACACTGACCTCATATTGGCTGCTTTGTTTATCCACGATTAGTGGTATCTTTGGAAATTCCTTCACATGTGGGGGAGAGAGCTAGAGCGGGGGATACAGGAGCTCCAGCAGATTCCCCTGAAGAACACCACCCTGCCTTTCTCTGGTCAGGGTCGGACTAGCCGTCCATTGCAGAGGTGAAGACCAGATGGGAGCTGCTGGATTGACCTTGATATGCCATGTCCTTGTGTGGATGAAGGACCTACATCTCAGGGATGGCCAGCAGCAGATGTACCATGTGTCCAGGAATAGTCTGAACAACCTACACTGACAGGTAAGTATAGTCATGGCCACATGCAGTGGTAAGCTGGAGCTGGTTCACGCAAACCAGTTGTTACATTTTGAAGCCATTTTAGAACCGGTTGTTAACCCGCTTCCCTGCAGGGGGCGCTGAGGCTTTCATGGGCTCCGGCCGGGAAGTGATGTAATTCCTCCTCCGGCCACCGGGGGCGCTGCGCTGCGGGAGCCATGTGGGCTGCCACCTGGCCCTGGACACGAGCCCTGGGGCTGCTGCTGCTCCCCTGGCCCTGGGGCTCCCGCTGCTGCCTGGTGGGTCCCCGGCTGCTCTGCCGGGCCTGGGCTGCATCCGGCTGCTCTCCCCGTGAGCACCCACCACCCTGCCTGCAGCCATCCCCGTCTCCAGCCACCCCCTGCCGCTCCCCCTGCCTGCACCAGCCCCTGCTGCACCCCCTGCCCACAGCCAGCCCCTGTCTCCGGCCACCCCCGCACCCCCTGCCTGCAGCCAGCCCCTGCTGCACCCCCTGCCCACAGCCAGCTCCTGTCTCCAGCCACCCCCGCTCCCCCTTCCTGCAGCCAGCCCCTGTCTCCAGCCACCCCCTGCTGCTCCCACCCCCACATCCACTGGTGCCCTGCTGTTCCCAGGGCAGTAACCCTGCACACCTGCTTCAATGAGGGGGGCAGGGAGCAGCTGGGACCCACACATGTGCACACCCTAGGGTGACCAGACAGCAAGTGTGAAAAATCAGGACAGGGGGTGGGGGGTAATAGGAGCCGGGGCGGTAATAGGAGCCTATATAAGAAAAAGACCCCAAAATCGGGACTATCCCTATAAAATCAGGACATCTGGTCACCCTAGCACACCCCCAGGGAGTGGCGGGGACCCACACATGTGAAACGGAGCTCATTTCTAGTACAGGCCCATCTTTTTAAAAAAGAACTTTAGGCAGGGTTAATATACATCCGTATTTTCCCAGACAGGTCAGGCTTTTTGGTTCTTAAATCGCCGTCCAGGAGGAATTTTTAAATTTTAAAAATTCCTCCCGGGAATATACAGACATTTGGTAACCCTGTTGGTACAAAAAAATACATACTGGGGCACATCCCTTAAATCAGAACTTCTTATAGGGAACCGGTTGTTAAGATTTTGGCAGCTCATCACTGGCCACATGTAGACACCACAGGAATTGGGGGGGATTGAACCAGGGTCCTTCAGCACAAGCTCCGCTCACTCATTGTCAACCAATCCAGCTCCACCCACTAGACCTCGCCCCCTTCCAGAGTCACAGAATCCAGGAGCCCTAAGTCTCAGATCCATGCCTCACATCACAAGGCCAAACCTCCTCCCATTATGGGTGCTGTAGAAGGGACCATCTGCAGAGACCCCTCTACATTCCCCATCAGAGACCGCAGTCACGGGTGACCAGTGAATGAGCAGAGATCTCCCCTGTGGGAATCCGAGGGGCTGCACATTTGGGGTTTCACAGGGAAGGCGTCTGGCCGCCATTGACAGAGTGACCCTGTGAAGAGATTTTCCATCTCTAACAAAGGGTTTCTGTTCCCCCAGATCTCAGCCGCTCAGCAGAATGCAGGAGAGCCGAGTGCTGATGGGCTAGAGGGGTCACAGGAGTCACCGTGCAGCAGCTGTGGTGTCTGCAGTCAGCATGGGCCAAACCCTGTGCTCCAGGCTGTTTCTCTGGATTGCGAAGGGGAGTTTGGCTTGGGGAATCGGTTGCTGGTGCCTGTGTCCACAACTGGGATGTTTTCAGGAGGCTACTCAATGGTCCATGAAGCGCCATCCAAGCAAGTGGAGAACGGACATTAAAGAGCAAGCCTGGAACCTCCGCGGAGCTGCTGCAGTCAAGCATCCACAGCCAGAAGAGAGACAATGGGAAACGTACTGAGATGGCTGGCCACAGCAGCAGCCGCCATCTCATAAACCTCTGCTCATGCTCTACACAACAGAGGCAGGACAAAGAGCCACACAGTGAGAGCCTGGGTTGCAATGAGCAATACACAGTTTTTCAGTAGATTATGCTGCTCTGACAGTCTACTTCCTGTAATGTGCACATCCAGCCTCCCAGGCTGACCTCAGTGGGACTTAGGTGCTCTGTGCCCAAAGGACAGGGCTGGCCTTACTAGGAGGTGAACTGAGGTGGCCGCCTCAGGTGCCAGACTGTGGGGGGCGCCACTAGGACCCAGAGTGTAGAAAACTGTGTCTGCTGCTGGTGCATGTGGATTCTCTCTGCTCGAGATGCACAGAGAGGGTGGAGTGCTGTGCTGGAGGAAGGAGGGCACAAGAGACATAACAGGCAGGCAGGAGAAAAGGTGAGAGAGAATGACAGAAAGCAGCAGGAGCTGCAGGGAGAGAGAGGAGGAGGAGCCTCTTATGTACCTCTCTAGCATCCCCAGGAGCCTGGACTGATTAACCCCAGCTTCTCAGGGGGCTTCCTGTTTCCTGCTGCTTCCCTGAACCCACGTGAGGAGAACAGGAAGTCAGCTAAGGTAGTAGGAGCCAGTTAGGCCCTTAAGATGCTGATATCTTCCCTCACTCAGGCCCTGCTACCAGCCTGCTTATTTGTCCCCTTCAACTGAGTGTTGGGAGCCACTATAGCTGGCACAGAACAGCAGTCATGAGTGAAAGAAGAAAACGTCCCTCTGAGGCAGCATTCAGAAAAAAAGAAAAGCTTCCTTTGCTGTCTTCATCTAAGCAGGAAGGAGCTCTCCTGAGATACGTAGACACAAATGTTCAGGGGGAGCCTTCCGGCCCCAGTGAGGATGTGAGTGGTGAGGAGATGCCTGATCTTCCAGTTAGTCAGAGTGCAGGTGACCTGGCAGCTACTGCAGCATCCATATCTGCATCTCCAATGGATGGAACCATGCACGTTCCTGAAGAAAAGTGTAGATCAGAGAAGAGTGTGGTGGAGGCGCACGAAACTGCTGCTGCTGAGTTGAATTCCTTGAGTCTAGATGATCCAGGACTGTGGACCCACTTGAGCAGTAGCCTGAGGGACTTCCTTGTACTGCATGGGCCACAGCAAGTGAAAAACTTCATGTTCCCCAAAGACAATGAAAATAGTAGTTCCCATCCAACACATTACTGGCATGAAATCCCCAATGGTGAGAAAGTGGAGAGGCCACGGCTTATGTATTCAAAAATCGAGAATACTGCATTCTAATGTTCCAGCCTCTTTGGGCTCTACAGAAACAAAGGACTGGAAAAATCTGGCTAGAAATCTGGCATGCCATGAGAAGGCAGCAAATCACCAGAGAGCATTCCATAGGTGGAAAGAGCTTGAGATGAGACTAAGGTTAAAGGCCACCATAGATGATCAGCATCAAGAGAAGATTGAATCAGAGTCTCTCTCCTGGCAAAATGTTCGGAAAAGGCTCCTTGCCATTGTGAGAATGCTTGCTACCCAAAACCTAGCACTGCCTGGCATTTCAGATCAGCTGTATGTGCCAAACAATGGAAACTTCCTTAAAATTGTGGCACTGATGGCTGAGTTTGGTGCTGTACTCCAGGAGCTTCTAAGAAGTGTCATCACCCAAGAAGTGTACACACACTACTACCTTGGAAAACCATTCAAAATGAGATCATTCAGTTACTGGCAACAAAAGTCAAATGGATGATTGTGGGAGATCTTAAGTCAGCAAGATATTACCCTGTTATTCTGGACTGCACACCTGACATCAGCCATACGGAACACATGCCTTTAATGGCGAGTGTTGTGTGCAGGCCACAGAATCTCTCCCACCCACTCCTGCAATAAACCTCTCACCTGCGTCTGAGCAATTGAAGTCCTCAAATCATGGTTTAAAGACTTCAAGGTGCAGAGAATCCTCCAGCAAGTGACCCGTGCCCTATGCTGCAGAGGAAGGCAAAAGAACCCCAGGGCTTCTGCCAATCTGCCCTGGGGGAAAATTCCTTCCTGACCCCAAATATGACAATCAGCTGAACCCTGAGCATGTGGGCAAGATTCACCAGCCAGATACTACAGAGAATTCTTTTCTGGGTAACTCACATCCCATCCCATCCAACATCCCATCCCAGGCCACTAGGCCCCATCTACCACAAATAGTCAAAGATCAATTAATTGCCAAAATCATCTTAACCCATCATACCATCTCCTCCACAAATGTATCAAGCTTAATCTTGAAACCAGCTAGGTCTTTTGCCCCCACTGCTTCCCTTGGAAGGCTGTTACAGAATTTCACTCCTCTGATGGTTAGAAACCTTCGTCTAATTTCAAGTCTAAACTTCCTGTGGAAGTAACAAAAAAGGGATTTAAGTGCAGCCATCTTAGTTCTGTTGAAAAGAAAGCAAAAGTCAGGCTAACTCTAATGCAAAACTTATAAAGGCAAAACTGGTAAGCGTATAAAAATTGCAAAGCAAAGCTGGTTTTAACCTTGCCTTGCAATAACAATAAAATGTAATTGTTTAACATTTTTTTGCTACAAATAAAACATAAAAAAGTATAAACAAAACAAAGCTTTATTATTACATAAATAATAAAAAGCTATAAATACTTGCCTTACATTTTTTATACTTTAAAAATTTGCGTAAGGACACTCTGTCCAAACGGACGTCTTCCTTCTTGCAATTGCCTAAAAATAAAACTGTCTCTAACTTGTTGCATCCAAACGAAAAGTAAGAGCTTGTTTTCTTCCACAATTTGCCGTGACTCGGATAACGATGCCCGGCTAAAACAGCAGCAACTACTACAAACCGTTCCCCTTCAAAGCCCAAAGCGCCAAACAAAAGGTAAAAAAACCTTTAAAAAGCGATACTGGGGTATCAAAAAAAAAAAAGAAAAACCCTCACCATGGGGCTGTCTGTCCCTTTGGGCTCACGCCATGCAAACTTATTTATTATGCAACAAGGCCAAATGCAAAGTGGTGCTGAAAAACTTTTTTCCGCACCCCCAATCTGAGGTTGAGGTCAAACCTAATCAACGCTAAAAATTTTTGCTGCCTCAATAAGGGTGTATTATGTCCAAACATAAAACATTAAGGTTATAGTTTAAAAAAATGCATCTAAATATAAAAGTAAATAAAATAAAAGTAAATAATAAATGTGTAAAAAGTAAATGCTGCTATCGAGGTCTGGGACTTAAGCTAACTTCAAGCACACCAGGGCCCTCACTCTCTAAGTAAAGAAAGTTCTAAACATAAGGGGGGAGGGGTCAGCCAAACCTCATGACCCAGCAAACAGTGCAAAAAAGTAAAAGCCTTTCCTACTTATAAGCTGCTACCCCGCAAACCCTTTCCCTAAAGTATGTAAAAATCTTTTAAGCAGCTAACACAGCAAACAAAATAAACTGGGGAAACTATTTTATAAGCCGCTAAGCGAACAAAATACTCCCTTGTATCATTAACATTTTTACATAATAATTCCTCTAAACAATTCCCACTAAAAGGTACCTTCAATTTAAATAAAATCATACACCTCAAAAAAAAAGCTACAAAAACCTCCATAAGTCTCAAGTGCAAAAGCTAAAAAACTCCCCCGCAAATTAAAAACTCAAGTACAAAATTTAAAAACTAAATGTAATGCAACCAAATGCTTCCCTACCCAAACTATATTGTTCACCCTCTCAGCTCTTCCATATCCCCAATTAGTTAAAGCTAAATGCAAAAAAAAAAAAGGGGGGGGGGCGGGGGAAGCGTTAATTTAAAAAGTCAGTTTGGCCTAAAAATAAAAAAAGGTGCCCTGCACTCAAAAGTCAAAAAACAGAGACCAGGCCAAGCAGAAAGAAACTGCTTTCAGCCCCAGCTGGCTGTAAAAAAAAATATAAACACACATAAAACAAAAAGCAAATAAGTTGCAAAACTAAAATTACATTTGCAAAGATTGGCTGCCCGGTAAAACCCAACAGTCTGCCTTTGCATCCTTAAAGCCAGAATGGTTTGAAAACACTAAAAAGGCCACAAACAGCCGGCCTAAACTAAAATACCAAGCAAAGATCCCTAAAAGGAACGCCCCCAAAAAACCAGGGCATAAAAATCCCTCCCAAAAGGAAAAGCAAGTTAAAAAATTTTGCAGCGTACCTCTAAACAATCTATACACAAAACAACCTACCATCCACCTCTCTCTCTCCCTCTCTCCTACCCCTGGGGCTGGCCAGCCCGGGCAGCGTGTGTACATGTATAAAAGTGGGTCAAGGTTTAAGTATTAACGTTTTTTCTTCCTTTAAGTAGTGTAAAAGCAATTCCTACACTCACTGTGTTAGTTTATTGATAAAGATTTAAAATTCAGTCACATGGTGTGTGCTCTTCATCTCAGCCCCTGCGATCCTGTGGTCTGAGCCTAATTAACTAAGGCACAGGCAAATTGGTAACAAAAAATCTGAGACAGTTTAAGAAAAAATTGCAAAGGGGAAAAAGCCCTGAACAGTGCACACCATCTATCTGTTTTATCCTTGTTATTTTACGTTTGCTTTGTTTGGCACTGTTGGTTTTATTGGTTAAAAATTGCATAATTAAAAATAAGCCCCACTCTCCTTTGTAGTATGCCTAAAAACCAAAAAACGGTTTAGCATTCCTCTCTCCACCCCAGGCTGCAAACAAAGGGTGCAGGTGGGTCTACCCCAAGTCATAGCAAAACTAAGCAATAAAAAAAAATTTAAAAAATATGTGTACCCAACAGCTCAAAAAAATGAAGCAACTAAAAGCATAAATCACTATCCAAGCAGCAACTCAAACCTCCGCCCAAAACAAGTTGCAAGCCTTAAAACAAAACTTCCAGGCAAAAAAAGCGGAATGCACATGCCTGAAAGCCCTGGCTAAGCAAGTACCAGCCCTTCAGGAACATGTGAAAATGTAACCATGTGTGCTCAGCATATGCCGCAATGGCTGTGTGCCTGCCGTAAAAAACATGAAACAGTGACAACGCCAATTGGCCATGCGTTCTGCCCAGGTGGCCAGCCTCGCACGCCACCACCCGGGTAGCCCTTGGAAATAAAAATGTTTCCAAAAAAATAACCCAAAGGGGTGGGGGCTAGTTAAAAAGCCCACCCTTCTTGCTAAAGTGGTAATAAAACAAGGCTTGTACCCATAAAAAGGAACGGTTCAGCAAAAAAAGCAAAATCGGGCCCAAGCAAGCAACACACATTTTTTTTTTAAAAGTTAAAAACTTTAAAAGAAGAGCTAATTACAAGCATCAAAAATTTAAATCCCTAAAACTATTAATTAACTTAGATTTTACTGTTTTAAGTGTCATTTTAAAAAATAAGTAATTTAAAAAAACTAAAGTTAACTCTATAATTGCTAAAAAAAATAAGCAGTTAAATTTTACAAAATGCTGGGAAAAAAAAGAAATTCTTTGTTTCTTTGCAGCCAGTCGGAAAAAAAAAAGGGGCACTTTTCCAAAAAAAGGTCTGCAAATAAATCCAGGCAAAAAAATGATTTAATTAAAATCATTCGGCTATAAACATTTTAGTCAAATGAGCTAAAAATACATAAGGGGTTTTATTAAAACCTAACTGCCCCAAGGAAAAAAGGGGGGCTTAAAATGGGACCAAGCAGCCGTAAAATCTGCAGAACACTGCCAGGCATTAATAAAATGTGTTAGGTCTCTGTATTCACAGGTAAGAAAAGTCCTGCTCCAAGAAACCTCAACCAACCTGCCATTGGTTAAAAAACAGGTAACTGGATCTACGTACAGGTCCATCAACACAAAACTGCTCTGGCCCCACGCTAAAAAGGCCCTTAGCAAGTCCTGCTAACTCCCAACACTGCTGTAAAGTGCCAGGAACTCACGGCCTGAACCCATGCTTCTTTCTGCAAAAAAGCCCCTCGGCCTCAAAATAACTCCACTTCAACTACTAATCAGCTGTTCCCTCCTTCTGGTATTGCTTTTCCTCCTTCTGGACAGCAAAACAAACAAACAAACTGAAGTACTAGTAACCGCTCCCTTGTCCAGTAATGAAATTACCATACAGCCAGCATTTGCTAAAAAACCCCAAACCACTGCAGGGTAACGTGCTGATAACTTCTCCCCTACATGGTACTAAATCACAACTGCTTCAAACAAAAAAAACCCGCTCTCTCTGCTAAAACTGCCAACATCCAAAAATTCCTAACTACAAAAAACATTAAAAACTAACCCTGGTAAAAAAAACAAAAAATTATACACTGGCCAAAAAAGCCTTGTAAAACCCATGCTTAACAAAGTGGTATTAATTAAATGTGGGGGTTTATTCCACAGGCTGCGCCCTGTGTTTTTAAATAAGTATCTTCAGCATGTATTGTCCTTTCTGATTGGCTGTTAAATAACAAATACCAGAAACGCCTTGTTGCCACTGCCCCCGCCATTTTCTCCACTATACTGTCACCCCGTAACACATCCAAGTGCAGACAATACCATATATTCTAATAACACCCAATAGCCAAGGCCTTCCCACTTTAGTAATTTATTTAAATATTGTTTAAAAAATATTTTTAACGTTCAAAATATCCCATATAAGCAAACAATTAAATAAAACAAACCGGTCAGTAAAAGTAAAGGTATATCACATGACTACAAATAAGCCTAAAAAATTTAAAATGTAAATGAGTGGGTTTTATAATAGGGTTACTATAATGGCCATTCCAGGGGTCTGTAGTATATATATTAAAAAAATGGGTCCTTACTGTTTTTGGTGACCCAATTAGTAAATAATCAAATTCATATTGAAAAAAGGTGTGTTCTGCCACCAAAAATTTACCTGTACTAAAATAGTCCCAGTAATTAATAACCTAATCTGTACCGTATTGCAGTATACCCCTTCCTATGCTATTCATGTCAATGCTTCTTTAAGGTACATAAAAAGTTTTAAACAAATGTGGTATCGTGTTTATTAAAAAAATGTTTTAAAATACTAATTAACGGTAATTAATGTTACATTAAAAAATGTAAAATTTGTTTGGCCCTATCTCGTTTCAGGTCAATTTTATATCTCCAAACTGCTCCAAGGGGGCTGCTGTTCGGTTGGCACAACAAAGGCCATGGGTCTCCTCTAGAAAAATGAACTCTGGTAAAACACCTATAAAATGGTGCCAGGAGTGCAGCAGCAATTTAAAACATTTCAAGGCCAACAGCATAATAAAAAATTAAAACAGCTAAAAAAGGCCACTGGTCTCCTACTAAAGGACAGTTAACCCAGGTACAGGCTAAAGTTGGTAAATTACATGTTATCTCCACCCTTAGTTCAATGACCCAAAAGCGGTTAACAAAAATGGTATTAAATATCACTAAGGCAAAAAAAAAAAAAAGCAGTAAAATCTGGCATGTTCAAACATTCAGAATTTCCCAGATAACCAGCTAACAGCCATTCAAAGTGACCTTAAGCATCAGGCTTGGTCCACTGCCCTTACTAGTGCTTCAAAAGTGCCATCTCTTCTGTGGCCGTAAAAACAGACTTAAACATTTTCAGGGTAAAGTTTCAGGCACTCGCAGTGCTCCTTCCAAGCATACAGGCCGGTTAAAGGGGTGTGGGCTCCCACATACCAAATCCTGCCGGGTCCATAAAAAAAAATGCAGGTAAAGTTAAATAATTCACCGTAATATTTAAAAAATTAATTCCCCTGGTCTGCCTAGCCGATTTGTTGTCAGTGCTCCTAAAATAACACCTCATGTTTAAATAAAAATCAAAAATTAATAAACACTTTGGCCTTTAAAGCCCCCACAGCTTCAGTGCGTACAAGAGCTAAAGCCAAAAAAAGGCATCACTGTTTATAACTATGGTTGTTAAAAAGGTAGAAAACAGAAAATGACCCGAAGAAAACACCTAATTTCCCAGTTAGTAACAGCTGTGTAAATGTTGAGGCCACCACTTTGCAAAATATACATTTTAATCTCATTACTGCTGCGAACAATTCCATTATTGGCCTGCAAATAAAGTCCTACAATTAAATCTTAGGTTTCAAATACCTTTGAATTAAACTACCTTAATACCAAACCAATTCCAAAACCTACACTCACTCCTACCAAAGGTTCAAAAAAGTTTATAAATTACAAGGTCAAATTTATGTACTTCAAGTTATATTGTATTTATGTAGTTCATTGATGTACATATATGTTTATGTACTTCAAAGTATATTATATTATACTTCAAATTATATATTCAATTAAAAACCATGCATTCCACAGTTTATAAAGTGTCTATCATAATGTAATGTGTTATGTAACTAAGGCTATAAATCAACCCCAGCAGATTGTTACAATAAAAACAGTAATGTTTATATTGTTTTTGTGTAGTTTAAAAATATGTTGTTGTAAAAAGTGTAATAACAAAAATACCTTTCATGTTCAAACAGTATGCTTTGTTCTTATATGCAGTCACAGTTGATAAGGCTAACCATTTAATCTAAAATCAAAAATACAAAATCTAATAAAAATAAAAAATTTAAAACGGTAGTTGTGCTAAAAAATGCACAAAAGTGGGGGGGAGTGTAAATACAAAATTAAAAAACATGAAATGTCGGCCTCTCAGTTGTTTTAAAAACAAAGCAACAGTCAGGCTAACGCAGAACCATAATAACGCAAAATTTGTAAAGGCAGACCTGGTAAAGCGTATAAAAAACTGCAAGCAAAGCTGTTTAACCTTGCCTTAAAATAAAAATAAAATGTAATTGTTAGCAAAAAATTTTAAAAACAAATAAAATATCAAAAAAGTATAAACAAAGACACCATCTTATATAATCAAAGGGTATAAATACTGCTTTATATTGTTTATACTTTAAAAAACTACTAAGGCAAAAGTATTCTCCGTCCATTGTATTTCTTCCCTTGCAATTGCTTAAAAAATAAACTCTTTTTGACTTGTTGCATTCAAACTAAAATATATATATATATTTTCTTCCACAGTACTAAACCACAATTGCTCCAAAACAAACAAACAAACAAAAAAGCCGCTCACTCCTCTAAAACGGCCAAAGTCCAAAAATTCCTAACTACAAAAAACATTAAAAACTGGCCCTGGTAAAGAAGGCGTAACATTATACACTGGCAAAAAAAACCCTTGTAAAATCCATGCTTAAAAATGTGGTATTAATTGGGTTTGGGGGTTTATTCCAAGGCTGCGCCCTGTGTTTTTCAATAAGTACCTTCAGCATGTATTGCCCTCCCTAATTCGCTTTCAGATAACAAATACCAAAGGTGCCTTGTTGCCACTGCCCCCGCCATTCCCTCCACGATACTTCTACCCCCGTAACACATCCAAATACAAACAACACCATATATTCTAATAAAACCCAATGGCCGAGGCCTTCACATTTTAATAATGTATTTAAATATTGTTTAAAAAATTAGGTTTAAGGTTCAAAATATCCTATCTAAGAAAACAATTAAATAAAAAACAAACTAGTCAATAGAAAGAAAAGTATACAATATCACTACAAATAAGCCTCAAAAATCTAAAATTAAAATTAGTGGATTTTATAGCGGGGTTAATATAAAAGCCATCTTAGGGGTGTATAATATGTCATAAAAAAGGTCCTTATTGTTTTTGGTTGCCCAATTAGTAAATAATCAAATTCATATTTTAAAAAGGGTGTGTTCTGCCACCAAAAATTTACCTGTACTAAAATAGTCCCAGTAATTAATAACCTAATCTGTACCATATTGCAATATACCCCTTCCTATGCTATTCATGTCAATGCTTCTTAAAAGTATTTTAAAGTATATAAACAACAAATGTGGTATGGTACTTTACTAAAAGAAATGTGTTAAAGTAACAGTAATTAATGCTATATTAAAAACTATAAAATTTACTCTTCCCCTATTTAGCTTTCAGGTCACGTATATCTATCCCAACTGCTCCAAAAAAGCTGCCATTCGGTTAGCAGAGCAAAGCGCCCGTGTCTCCTCTAAAACAATATTTGGTCAAACACCTGTCAAGTGGGGCCAATAGTGCAGCAGCAATTGAAAACATTTATAAAAGCCAACAACATAATAAAAAATCAGGGCAACTAAAAAAGGCCACTAGTCTTATTACTAAAGAACAGTTAACCCAAGTGCAAGCTGAAATGGGTAAATTACATGTTGTCTCCGCCCTTAGGTTAATAACCCAAAAGCTGTTAATAAAAATGGTATTAAATATCACTAAGGCAAAAAAAATTGCAGTAAAATCTGGCATGTTCAAAATTTCCTAAATAACCTGCTAACGGCCATTCAAAGTGACCTTAAGCATCAGGCTTGGTCCACTGCCCTTACTAGTGCTTCAAAAGTGCCATCTAATCTGTGGCCGTAAAAACATACTGAAACATTTTCAGGGTAAAGTTTCAGGCACTCGCAGTGCTCCTTCCAAGCATACGTGCTGGTTAAAGGGGTGTGGGCTCCCACATACCAAATCCTGCTGGGTCCATAAAAAAAATGCATATAACATGAGACAATTCACGGTAATATTAAAAAAATTAATTCCCCTGGTATGCCTAGCCAATTTATTGTCAGTGCTCCTAAAATAAAACCCAATGTTTACATAAAAATAAAAAGCCAATAAACATTTTGGCCTTTAAAGCCCCCACAGCCTCAGTGTGTACAAAAGCTAAAGCCAAAAAAAATTTGTCACTGTTTCTAACAGCGTTTGTTAAAAAAGTAGAAAACAAAAAACGAACCTAACAAAACACCTGCTCTGCCAAGCTAGTTACAGCTGTGTAAATGTTAAGGTCACCACTTTGCAAAACATACATTTTAATTTCACCATTGCTGCAAAAAATCCTTATCTATTGGCCTGCAAATAAAATCCTATAATTAAATCTTAGGCTTCAAATACCCTTTAATTAAACCATCTTAATACCCGACCAATTCCAAAACCTGCACTCACTCCTACCAAAGGTTCAAAAAATCTCTAAATTACAAGGCCAAATCTATGTGCTTCAAAATATATATCAAATTAAAAAACATGCCTTTCATACCATCTATAAAGCATTTATCTTATGGACTAATTATAATATATTGTGCTATGTAACTAAGGCTACAAAATAACTCCAGCATATTATTACAGTAAACACATTAATGTTTGTATTGTTTTTGTTTAATTTAAAAAATATGTTGTTGTTGTTATAAAAAACAGAATAACAAAAATACTTTTCATGTTCATACTAAATATGCATTATCGTTACATCCAACCAAAACTTATGGGGCCGATCCTTTTAATCTAATATCAAAAATACAAGGTCTAATAAAAATAAAGGTTTAAAAATGATGGTTGTGCTAAAAGCACTAAAGAGGGGAGTGTGAAAAAAAAGGCATTTCAGTGCAGTCATCTTAGTTCTGTTAAAAAAAAAAAAAAAAAAAAAAAAAAAGCAAAAGTCAGGCTAACTCTAACCCCTAAGAACTCAAAACTTCTAAAGTCAAAACTGGTGTAAGCGTACAAAAATTGCAAAGCAAAAACCTTGCCTTAAAATAACAATAAAATGTAATTGTAGCAAAAACATGTTAAAAACAAATACAATATAAAAAATGTATAGACAAAGCAGAGCTTTATGTAATAAAAAGGTATAAATACTTGTTTTACATTGTTTATACTTTAAAAATTTGCATAAAAACAGACACTCTGTCCAAACGGCTGTCTTCCTTCTTGCAATTGCCTAAAAGTAAAACTGTCTCTAACTTGTTGCATGCAAACTGAAAGTAAGAACTTGTCTTCTTCCACAATATCCATTTGTTCTTGTGTCCACATTGGTACTGAGCTTAAAGAATTCCTCTCCCTCCATGGTATTTATCCCTCTGATGTATTTATAGAGAGCAATCACATGTTCCCTCAGTCTTCTTTTGGTTAGGCTAAAGAGGCCAAGCTCCTTGAGTCTCCTTCCATAAGACAGGTTTTCCATTTCTCGGATCATCCTAGTAGCTCTTCTCTGTACCTGTTCCTGTATCCTTCTTAAACATGGGAGACCAGAACTGCACGCAGTCTTCCAGATGAGGTCTCACCAGTGCCTTGTAGAACGGTACTAACACCTCCTTCTCTCTACTGGAAATACCTCACCTGATGCATCCCAAGACCGCATTAGCTTTCTTCACGGCCATATCACATTGGTGGCCCATAGTCATCCTGCGGTCAACCAGTCCTCCGAGGTCCTTCTCCTCCTCTGTTACTTCCAATTGATGCATCTCCAGCTTATAACTAAAATTCTTGTTATTAATCCCTAAATGCATGACCTTACACTTCTCACTATTAATTTTCATCCTATTACTATAACTCCAGTTTACAAGGTCATTCAGGTCTCCTGTAGGATACCCCGGTCCTTCTCTGAATTGGCAAAACCTCCCAGCTGTGTGTCATACACAAACATTATTAGCGTACACTCACTTTTTGTGCCGAGGTCAGTAATAAAAAGATTAAATAAGATTGGTCCCAAAACCGATCCCTGAGGAACTCCACTGGTAACCTCCCTCCAGCCTGACAGTTCTCCTTTCAGTATGACCCTCTCTAATAATTAGTATTATTGGACTAATAATTCCCCATGTGGCACCGTAACAAACGCCTTACTGAAATCTAGCTAAATTAGATCCACTGTGTTTCCTTTGTCTAAAAAATCTGTTACTGTCTCAAGGAAGGAGATCAGGTTGGTTTGGCACGATCTATCTTTTGTAAAACCATGTTGTATTTTGTCCCATTCACCATTGACCTCAATGTCCTTAACTACTTTCTCCTTCAAAATTTTTTCCATACTACAGATGTCAAACTAACAGGCCTGTAGTTACCCAGATCACTTTTTTTCCTTTCTTAAAAATAGGAACTATGTTAGCAATTCTCCAGTCATGTGGTACAACCCCTGCGTTTACAAATTCATTAAAAATTCTTGCTAATGGGCTTGCAATTTCATGTGCCAATTCCTTTAATATTCTTGGATGAAGATTATCTGGGCCCCCCATTTAGTCCCATTCAGCTGTTCAAGTTTGGCTTCTACCTCGGATATGGTCATATCTACCTCCATAGCCTCATTCCCATTTGTCATGCTACCATTACCCCTAAGATCCTCATTAGCCTCATTAAAGACAAAGGCAAAGTATTTGATTAGATATTGGGCCATACCTAGATATTCTATGATTCTCCTTAACTTCCACTCAGTCCTCAGTGTTTAACTGTCCCACTTCTTCTTTCTTTGTTTTCTTCTTATTTATATGGCTAGAGAACCTTTTACTATTTGTTTTAATTCCCTTTGCAAGGTCCAACTCTACATGGCTTTTAGCCTTTCTCACTTTATCCCGACATGTTCTAACCTCAATAAGGTAGCTTTCCTTGCTGATCCCTCCCATCTTCCACTCCCTGTACACTTTCTGCTTTTTCTTAATCACCTCTCTGAGATGCTTGCTCATCCAGCTTGGTCTACAAGTCCTGCCTATGAATTTTTCCCCTTTCTTGGGATGCAGGCTTCTGACAGCTTCTGCAACTTTGACTTGCAGTAATCCCAGGCCTCCTCTGCCTTTAGATCCATAAGTTCTTCAGTCCAATCCACTTCCCTAACTAATGTCCTTAATTTTTTTAAAGTTAGCCCTTTTGAAATCAAAAACCCTACTCACAGATCTATTTTTTTTATCCTTCCATTCAGGTTGAGGTGAATTAGCTCATGATCCCTGGAACCAAGGGTATCCCCTACAACCATTTCTTCTAGGAGGTTCTCACAACTTACCAAAACCAAATCTAAAATGACATCCCCAGTTGCTGGTTCAGCAACTACTTGATGAAGGAATTCATCAGCTATCGCATCTATTAAAATCTGAGCCCTATTATTATTACTAGCACTTGTCCTCCAGTCCATATCTGGGAAGTTAAAGTCTCCCATGAGCGCACAGTTCCCATGAGTATTTACTTCATTAAAGACATTAAAGAGGGCCCTATCCATATTGTGGAAGAAAACATGAGGTTTTCATTGTGTCCTCCACCGCTTGGGTCACCACCACTGCTGCCTCTGTGTCTGTCTTTGCCTTCTCACCTCAGTCCTTCTCCTCCAGCGAACTCCCCCTCAAACTCCCCTGTCTCCAGCTCTGTTGGCTGGCTCCTGTGCCGCTGCAGCTACCTACACTCCTTCCAGCCAGAGGAGGGATTTCAAAACGTTCTGAAGAGTGCGCAGAAATGGGTAGAGGAGCTTCACACGGAAGCTATTTCCCCACCCATTCAAGAATACAAGAGTCACCGAAGAAGACGACATTTTGTGTATGAGGCACGGGAGAATCTCATAAGAGACCCCAAACAACAATTCAAAGCTGAATTCTTTAACCGGGTGCTAGACTGTGCGATACAATCAGTTGCAGAACGTTTCATGCAGCTCAAGGATCACATTAGTATATTTGGGATGTTGTAGGATATTCCCAGACTCCTCACTGTACCTGAAGAAGACCTAAACCAGCAATGCAGGGCACTAGAGACCGTGTTGGCACCTGATGACATGTGCGATATTGATGCAAGTGATTTAGGTGATGAACTGAAAGCCCTTTTAAGATACATTCAACAGGATCAACTCCAAAGGCTGTTCTGGAATATACATGCACAAATAAGATGACCACCATCTTTCCAAATTCTTTTGTTGCTCTGTGCATACTTCTAACACTTCCTGTAACAGCTGCCAGTGGAGAACACAGCTTCTCCAAGCTGAAATTAGTAAAAACACATCTACGCTCCACAATGACCCAGGAGAGGCTAGTCGGCCTTGCAACCATCTCAATAGAGTATGAGCTGGCCCACACTGTGGACTTTCAGGAAGCAGAAGCAGTTCAAATCTCTGCAACCAAGAAGGCATGGAAAGCACCACTTTGATTATTCAAACATCAAAATGCCAGTGTTAACTTTCAAACGCCTGAACAGCAAATGTAACTTTTCTTGTCTGCATAGTAAAGTGTACTTACAATTTTTGAACAAGGCATTTAAAGTTGTTACTTCTCCTTTATTGGGGTAGGTAGCAGAGCAGTACCATGGGTGGAGTAGAACAGAAAGAAGGCAGAATTGAGACCTTTCAAAGTTTTGGCCCAAGCAAGGGGGTATGGGGGCGTCATTTGAGCTCCCCGCCTGATAGGGTGACCAGACAGCAAATGTGAAAAATCAGGACAGGGGGTGGGGGGTAATAGGAGTCCATATAAGAAAAAGACCCAAAAGTCGGCACTGGCCCTATAAAGTTGGGACATCTGGTCTCCCTAATGCCTGAGGTGCCAAAATGTTGTGGGCCGGCCCTGGTGGCAGGTGCAGTGTATTGAATAAAACAAACACATACAAAACAGGATGTGATTGAAGAGAATTAGTCATTAAATAACTTATTTCTCTTCTGTTTATCTTGATGGAGGTATTAAATCAGGAATCACAGACTCTGCGAGCCCCAAAGCTGCGGGAGAAAGGTGGCATAAATCCCGAGTTGGAATTAGACTTTCAACAAACCAGAGAGCCGGAGGAGACAGACCTTCCCCAAGACAATGTCCTCTTATCGCCCTTTGTTCTGTAGTGGCAGTGAATATGGTTAGAAGAGATTGGCACTGCCAGGTGTGATTGGGGCTTGTGAGAGTGAAGTATTTTCATTGTATTCTGCAGATAATATTGCTCAGATTCAAAAGGAGATGCCGCGTTAACTCGAGCTACACCTTATGCATTGCCCTAACTCGACTCCTGTCCACACAGAAAAACCCTTAAGATGTGGTGCTTAGAACTCAAGAGAGCTGGCCCCTCGGGGCACAGGCTAAAGCCTAAGTTAGCACAACTCACCAGCTAACATGATCTTTCTGTAGTATGGATGCAAGCTAGCTGCACTTGAGTGCTTCTAATTCTCCAATGCCTTCCCACTCTTCCCCCTGTGTACCAAGAAAGGACAGACAAGTTCTCCCACCATCCACTGGGAAAGAATCCATAGAGTGGCTCAGCTCACTGCTGTGCTAAGAGCCTTGGGATGAGCTCCTAAAAGTCTTAGTGCCCCACCGGAGTGAGTGCAGTGCCAGTTTGGAGACAGCAGGACCTTTGTTTATTCACAGTGTGGCTCTTCTCATTTGAGAGAGGCTGACTCAAGCACAGTAATTGAGTGTAGAAAACTCAAGTTAACTCTGCAGTGAAGACAAAGCCTCAGATCCTTCGGCTGACAGGGGTCTATTCTACCACAGTGGTTCTCAACTGGGGGGGTCTGTGGCCCTGTGGGTGGGGGGTCACAAGCAGGCTTCAGAGGATCTGCCCAAATAAACCAGAGAGCATGGCTGGCCTTAGACTCGGAAGCTTCTCTATCAAGCCTTAAAACCCACAGATTGTGTTAATCACTCTTATGGATGGACCTGGCGATTCCACAAGCTACTGCCCACTACCTCCAACTGTAACACAAACTTTAACTGTGACATCAGCAACATTAACATAAGCTTTCTAGAAATGTGAAGATACATGATCTATTCTTTTTGTGTGGGGGAAGTAGGAATTCAGAGTTAAGGTTTTGTGTTGCAGTTCGAGCTAAAGGCATTTTTTGTGTGTACTGTATTTCTTTATAGTGTTGCCTCTCGGCCCAAGTGGTTAGCAGTATTCGGGGCCTCTCCAGGTTGTTTCCATTAAGAGGAGAAATTGATTATAAATGTCCCATATTTCTTGGTACAATCTTGTTTACTTAAGAAGAAGGTGCACACAGCTCTGTTTCCCTGAACACAGTAGAAATGCAAACTTGCTTGTAGCCAGTCCTGTGCCCTAACAAAGGGCTTTTTCTTGGCTTCCTCCACAGCCACATTACCAGTGCTTCTCTGGGTTTCTGCTGGCTTCCTTATTCCTTTAGATAGTTATCTGCAACATAAATCCATTCCCCAGCCCCTACATTTTTGCAATCAGTCCTAGGGTTCTCCTCAGCCTGCTTGTCTCACCTCCTGCTCAGGCCTTGCCATGTTGGTCCATGCCTTGGGTGGTGGGTTCTGTTGTTTTTGCTCCCACTAAACCATGGGGTATTTAATTGCTCCCATATTTAGCCTAACTGAAAGGGTGCTTTGTCCACACCTGAACTTCAAAGGGGGCTATCAATGGACGGGATATATTTGACCTCCTCGTAGGAGGTGGAGAGAAGAAGAAACTGCAGTCGTAGGTGGGGAGGGAGAAAGAGCACAGATCCTAGCTCAGCTGCAAAGGCCTCCTTTGCCTTTCACAAAGATCATCAGTGATGGGGATCCCCAGTGATTAAACTAAGGATCTCTTGTACCATGGGCCAATCATCAGGGAGAGAACTCCTGACTAAGGATGCATGATATTAATGGTGGGGGCATTTACAGAGGTTATAGCTGCCCCCACCATTCCTTCTCTCCCATGGTCCTCCCAGATATTCCTGCTCCCCCAGTCCTTCCATAGCATAGGCCAGAAAGGCCTCTCCTTGCTCCCCAATAATTTCCCTTTGCAGCTGGGGAGGTGTCCCATCCTTACTGGCTCCTCAGAGCAGGACATCCCTGCCTGCAAACCGCAGGAGAAGCTCTCTGAGAAGCAGAACTGGCACCTGAGCTCTGGAAACCGCTTCAGGGACAAGTTTCCTCTCTCTCAGTTTGACAAGGGGGCAGGAATAAGAGGCATAAATCCCTGGAGCTGTGTCAAGAGCTGGAGTAAAGGACTGTGTGTCCATGGGTGAAGGTGGGAGGGGAATGGATGGAGATGTGGTTCTCTGCTCTCTCACACTGAACATGTCAGCCAGCACAGCTGAGCCACCGTGGGGTTCTGTTAATTTTCTGCTGTTAGATGCCTGCCATAAATTACTGCCTCCCATCTGAATGAAGGCAAAGCAAGAGGGGCACCGTGTCCTAACCCTTGTCTAGACTTAGGGGATGTCTTCACTACCGAGCGTGGCAACGCTTTAACGTGGCTGTGTAGTCGCAGCACCAGCGCTAAGAAAAAGATCTCCCAGTGCTGTAAAAAAACCCACCCTGACCAGGGGAGTAGCTGCCAGTGCTGGGAGCATTTCCCCACCCTCGTGTCCCACCCAGCTACCAAGTGGCGGGAACTTTTACCAGCAGTGGAGCGTGGGGAACCCTGGTGGGCCAGCTTATATTCCATCTTAGTTCTGTGGCCTGCCGGGGATATCAGCTGGCGACTCCTCCATGGAGCCGTGAGCACGGGCACGTACTTGGTGCACTTCACCTTTGTCCCTGAAGCCTGCCCCTTCTGTGGCGTGAGGGAGAACCTGGCGCATGTGTTTCTTCAGTGCACCGGTCTGCAGCCCCTCTTCCAGCTCTTACTGAGGTTCTGGGTGCACTTTTCCCCGCACTTGTTTATTTACCTCGTCAACCTCCTCCTAGCCATGACTGAGGTGTCCATTCGTAACACCAGGGAGAGGAGGTTGGCAGAGTGGGGGCCCTGTGACTATGGGGCTGTCTTTCATTCTTTTATCTGCTCACATATCCAGACAGAATTCCTCTGGGCAGTGTCCCCCGGCTCTCTCGACACCTTCGAGGAGCAGTGGGTGCTGTGCGGGGTTCTCTGCTCCGTGTCCCCTTCTGGTTCCCTAGTTTTGGCCCTTTGACCCCCCACACATGTTCCTGTTATTGCCTTTGTCGTCCCCTGAACTTGGTTGGGTTCTGGTTCAGTAGCTCCTCCCTAGGCTGGGGGAGGAGCTTTTAGCAGTGGGCAAGCTAGTGCTCGGCCACGTCCCGGCGCTCAAAAGGACCACTCTCCCACTGCTCCCTGGCCCTCCTGTATCACATTACCCAGTCCCAAATATTGAAGTAAAATAACCCCTCTTCTCCTACTTGAGATTCCTGCTGTTTATGCATCCCAGGATCGCCTTAGCCTTTTTGACCACAGAGTGACCTGGGAGCACATGTTCAGCTGATTATCCACCAGGGTCCCAAATCTTTTTCAGAGTCACTGGTTCCCAGGATAGAGTCCCCCCCATCCTGGAAGTATGGCCTACATTCTTTGTCTCTACATGTATACATTTACATATAACCAAATTCTAACATGGGTTGTTTGTTTTCACCCCATTTCCCAAGCAATCCAGGTCACTCAGTTTCAGTGACCTGTCCTTTTCATTACATTCTATTCCCCTGAATTTTTGCATCATCTGCAAACTCTATCAGTGACGGTTATATGTTTCTTACCGTTCATTAATACAGATATTAAGTAGCATAGAGCCAAAAACTGATCCTTTTCTGGGACACCACTAGAATCACATGCATTCAATGATAATTCTCCATTTACAATTACATTTAGTGACCTGTTAGCCAGCTTTTAATCCATTTAATTTGTACCATCTGAATTCTATGTATGCAGTGTTGTTGTAACTATGTTGGTCCCAGGATAATAGAGAGATAAGGTAGTCCAATATTTATTGGTCCAATAAAAGGTATTACCTCACCCACATCATGGGATCTATTTTCCCTAAATCCGTGTTGATTGGCATTTACTATATTACCTTCCTTGTATTCATTATTCGTTGAGTCCTGTCTCACCCATTCCATGATCTTGCCCAGGATAAATGTCGGACCGAAAGTCCTATAATTACCTGGGTCATCCTGTTTTCCTTTTTAAAACATTCATGCAACATTAGCTTTCTTCCAGCTGCTGTATATAAACAGATCTCCTGGGCATTGAGCCAGGGCTAGTGTGGGGACATAGTCACACTTATTATCAAAGACACATATGTTTCAAACCAGAACTGGTAGTCTGTAGTTCATTTTTTGAAATTATAATTTGCAAACTGCAAAGCAGTGTTGTCTCCTAAGGGCTGTAGACTTAATACCTTGGAAAAAAGTCTTGAATTCAAACTTAACACTGTTTCCATATTGCTAACCCCAAGTGTTGACAGATCATGAGTCGGACCCTGCCCCCCACAAAAATCATGAGGTTGTCTAAAAAATTATGAGATTTAAACTGTTAGGCATTTTGGTTTCTATTTATTTACTTTCTCGTTTTGAGCTTTTAGGCATCATGTTTTGGAACTTTACTCTGAGACCACGAAGGTTAGAAATTTCCTTTTTTTAAAAAATGAAAACTGAATAACATCACTCCGAAACTTTGCGAGAGTTTGAAACACTGCTTCTTGCAGCGTTGGTACTAAAGGAACACGGAGGGGAAGACGGAAGACTAGTGTTGCCATGAGGCAGAGAGACGGTTGTTTGGGTGACTTAAATTGTGGATTTCCATCATGCCAGAGATGTGGGGGCGGGTTCTGGGGCCATGGTTTCTCCTGGAGGTGGTGTTTTGTGTGTTGTGGAGTAATAGTTTGTTCAACTTTTTGTGTGTGTGTGCCGTGTTAATCTTATATTGGTCTAGTGTGCACCTTGACCTACTGTCAGTCAGGGTCCCCCCACCTTATGGGGGCACGCCAGACTAAGAGCTCTCCTCTGCCACTCAGAGCAAAGAGGGAACATTGGACATGCACAATTAGGCTACAATCAGGGCTACATAGAGAGCTCAAGAAGGGAGCATTTTGATAACACAAAATGGGCTAAATTGCACTCTCACTGAAATGAACAGTAGACAGTGCAATGGGCAGGTGTCTACAACAGGGGAGTCTGGTCCAACATCTGAACACATGGAGAATGTCCAACGCCAGCACACTGATCGTCCGCTTTTCAGCCGCCCAGGACCCCTCACCCTTTCCCCCTAGTCAGTAGAGCAGCGGGTATTTAATATCAAACTGAACTGGAACATGCTGACTCGTCAGACCCCTAAGATTTTTCACCCTCTGCTTTGGGCCATGCAGACAGCGGTTTCTATGAGCCCTGCAGCGTCTCACTGAGCGTTTTGTTCTGATTTATCACACGGCGCCAGCACCAGGTGGTATCGCAGCGTCGCCGAGGCCTGTGACTGAGGAACCTTTGGGAGATGCCGACAGAGCGACTCCGCTGACAGAAGCAACCAGAGGTAACGTCTCTGACAACAGGGCCTTGGGGGAAAGTGTCTCCTTAGCTGGCACCGCAGGGTCATTGCTGGGCTGTTGTACCCATTGTTATATACATGTAAATGGAGGACTCACCCCAGGGGTGCTTCCTTGTGGCTGGCCGTAGTGTAGCTGCTCTTACCTCTCTACCACCCTCTGACACACTCCACGTGCACGTTAGCCAAAGTTCACAGAGGTTTTAAATTTTCCCCAGGCCAGGAGTTCTAGATTTTCCCCAGGTAACATGTCAATTTCCCAGAGCATGCCCACTCTGACCAGAGAAACCTGGGTGCCTGTGTCTCACCATCCCAGGCATTCTTTGCCATTCACTTTGGCAACTTGAATAAACTCTAGTTGGTCTGACTTTACAAAATTCATCAGGAGTCCCTCAGGCACATCTGGGGGTTCTGTGTTTATGACAGCTGCATTAACCTAGGCTGGATGGGGTGTGGACCTAGATTCCCTTTTAGGACAATTGTCCCTCAGGTTTTCAGTGAAACACCTCCTTCAACCGTCCTCCTGTGAAGGGGGTTTGTGAGTGTGATTTTCAGGAGTCAGTTCTGAGGTGGTGCGTGCCTGGGCTCCCAACCGCCTTCTCTTTTCCCAGCAATAAAATGGGGTCTCTCTTTTCTTTGTGCCTTGTGCTCACTGGGTGCTCAGGATTGTACATAAGGCTCAGCCAGATCTGCTGCTTCCTGTACAGAACCCAAAGATTTATCGCAAATGGTTTCTCTGATCTCTTCAGGTCATATACTCAGGAAATGTTCCTGTGCAAAGAGGTCAAATAATTGGTCATAATTCTCAGCCCTTCTGCCCATTTTTTTCATAAAATCACATCTGATAAACCTTTTGGCCTCCCTCTCTTTGGCTGTCTGGTCAGCTTCCCATTTTTGGTGTTTCTTAGTCTCCCATTCTTTATCTTTCTGATCAGCCTTCAGTCTGCCCAGTTCAAACTTTGTCATTCCATCCATGGCTCATTTTATACTTTTTTGGGGTCTGTTTCCTCACCTGAAATAATCAAATAGAACACAACAAACTGTAATCTTTTCTGTCTGTTCCCAGTCCTCTAACTCTGAATCACTCAGAAATCTAATTTACCAGCGCTTGAAGCTCGAACTTCAGTCAACCAGCAAGCTGTGTGTAAATTCTGCCACCAACTAGGCCACTGTGACACTCTCCTGAAGTCCCTCAGAACCAGTCATTGTTTCAGAGGGGGAGCCGTGTTAGTCTGTTTCAGCAAAAACAACAAGGAGGCCTGTGGCACCTTAAAGTCATTGTCATGTCATTGTCTTACCTCTCTGCATCAGCAAAGGAGAGTTTTGCTGAAGCTTAAACTGTGTGTCAGCTCCCTGCCACACCAGTCTGTCTGCCCTCACCAGCAAACTCCTTGAGACTCTGCTAGCCTAAACTTTTCCTTGCAGGTAACCTACAGTGTACTCTAGTTCTCAAATTCCCCAGAAACGTCTCTCTGCAGCGTCCAGTTCCTCTGATTGGACACTCATGGAAATTTAGTTTGCTGCCTCCAAAGAGACAGAAAACACACTAGCCAGTTAATTTAGATGAGGACTCACTCTTCATTTTGATATACAGGACTGAGATGGTTTCATAAGAAAACCAGAATAGGTTTATTAGTGAAGAACTTAGATTTAAGTGATACTAAGAGGAAAAAAGAGAGATCTAGTTACAAACAAAACAAAACAAAACACATTTTCTAGTGACTAAAATTTAATCTTAGCAACTTACAATATTTGCCTAAGCAAATTTCTTGTTTACAACATATTACCAGCACCTTCCTCACTTCAGATAAGAGGATTGAAGGGCTAAAATCCGTATGCTGTTCTGTTTGTCGGGTTTTGACATGTTTATACTCCAAATATTCTCGAGGGCTGATTATCACCTTTCCTTTTGATGCCATGGGCTTTACTCACCCTGGCTGCTGACCTTGTTGGGAATGTATGTCTTTCCCCTTATATTTGTGGTTTTAATCTCCACAAATGTTAGCCTTAATGGGGATTTACGTTTCCCCCCCTTTTGAATACTGTGGTCTAAATTTTTACACTGACAGCTTTGATGGGGATGTACGTCTCCCCCTCTTTGAATACTGTGGTCTAAATCTCCACACAATTGCCAGCCTTATTGGAGACTTGTGCTATTTGAAGGCATGTACGTCACATGCCTGGGGGGGCGCTCCCCTAGGGCTTGCAATGTTACATGCAATGAGGAAATGGGACCACCAGTTTGCACTGCTTACCGCTCGCATACCCAACCAGTTCTGGCCTTAACTCACGGCCAATCGCTTGCTGGTGGTTTATCCAAGTCCTCCATAACACACCCCTTAGTTTAAGCAGTACATAACCCTCTTGCACATGTCTCCCCTCCCAACTGGTACCCTTATTAACCCCTCTGCTTATACTACACATGTCTAGGTTCCTTTGCACTTAAATTTAAAAAAAAAAAAGTGGGAACAAGATGTGTCTGAAAAGGGATGAGAGACTTCTATCCCTGGCCTAATGAGGTGGTAAATTAAACATACTCACCTCCTTTTGGATTTCAGTCTCAGTTCCTCAATCAGTTCACAAGCTTGTATCCCGGACGAGCCCCCAGCTGAAGGAACAAATATGGACACCGTGGAGAATCAAACACGTGGGTTTATTACATAGAGCACTGATGGAGTGTTACCTCGCTTATTAGGCTTATTAGGCTCAGAGACACTGCCAAACAATTGATTACGATGGATTATATGAATTTTCCATGGGCGGAGGGAAATGACGGGGTAGGTAGTCCCAAACCCCTGGATAGGTTTAGCAGCAAGACAAGATAAGCACAGTAGCCAATGGTCAAAGGTTACATAATGTCTCCGCCCATGGATTCAGGTTAACACATGACACTTAATTAGTACACAGGTGTTTTCCATTAAACAATATATAAAGTGTGTTAGTATAAAATATATATATATTGAATTCTGATTTGGGATCCATAGATAATGAAAAAAGAAAAGGAGGACTTGTGGCACCTTAGAGACTAACCAATTGATTTGAGCATAAGCTTTCGTGAGCTACAGCTCACTTCATCGGATGCATACTGTGGAAAATACAGAAGATGTTTGTTTTTATACACACAAATCATGAAAAAATGGGTGTTTATCACTACAAAAGGTTTTCTCTCCCCCCAGCCCACTCTCCTGCTGGTAATAGCTTAGGTAAAGTGATCACTCTCCTTACAATGTGTATGATAATCAAGGTGGGCCATTTCCAGCACAAATCCAGGTTTTCTCCCCCCATTTGTGCTGGAAATGGCCCACCTTGATTATCATACACATTGTATGTCAGGCAGCCCAGCCAACAAATGGTTCGTGATAGGTTTCAGCTCATTTCAGTGAGCACAATATTTTTACTCTTGTGAGCGAATCCAGGAGTATGTGGAAATCTCTGCTGAGCTCAGCTTCCCTTTTCCTGTAACTGCCCTTTCAACTCCCCCCTAGAAAGTTACTTTGAAAGGAAAAAAATGTTACATTTCTGAAATTCATGCACAGCCCCTTAAAGGGAACCTTGCATGAGCTGCTGTGACCTGAAATGGTCACAATTTAACTCATTCTGGTGAGTGGAGCACATCAATCTAGCTAGGAGAGAAAACAGCTGCAACTGGCCATTGTCTCTCTACAACTGTTTGACTTCTTGATTATATCTTACTGAAAGAATCAGTTCCCCAGACATTAAATGTAGTCTAGCTTTAGCGGCTTCAAATGTTTATTTCTTGATCCTTAGGGAAAAAATAATATATATATTTAATAGTGAATTATTGTTCCAGACCATGGGACTCGGTAACAGCGGCCACTGATGAAAAGGCCTTGGAGATGATATGCAGGGAACAAAATAACCTGGTCAAATTACTTCAAAACAATGCTGGTAAGGTGGCCAGTTGGTGATCACACAGCAGGACTACCATCGAATCAACGAAGGAAAGGATGCAGAGGACAAAAGAAGAATATTGTTGGATGTGATCCAGCGGAAGGGGGAAGTGACCTGTAAGCAATTTCTGGAGAGTTTACAAAGCCTGTTTCCTGATTTCCAACAGCACATACAATACTCAGGACAGGGTAAGTGGTGTCAGTGTGTCCGATTTTAAAAAATCATTTTTCCACGTTAAGAATGTAATTGCTGCAACACTGAACAGGGGGATTTGTTCCCAACTCAATTCCTACTTAGTAGATTCAAATGCTGCCTCCACCTCTTGGACATAAGGGTTTCCTGGAGAGGGAGGTGGTGCTCTTCCGCTATGGAAGGAGAATGGGGTGAGGATTCCAGGGCCTGCGCAGATGTATGCATCCCTAGTGCTGTATATAGAGTTCATCTGAGTAAGGGCCCCTGCCTGGCATTTTGCAGCAATATGTGGGATCCAGGGCAGGGTGGCCGAGACATAACTATTTCCTAGAGCTTTTGCAGATAGACGGTTGTAGCGAGGGCTGGGTTGGGTATGGGCCTTGTAATATCTTTGGGAGTTTTATTGGTGGTTGAGTTTTGCTGGCGTCTGCGGAGGGAGATACCACTGATTGATTTTGTTTCATGAATTTAATGTTGAGTTTCCAATTGTCACATTTTTAACTTGACATAAATAAATCAGTACCTTCGGGCAGCTAATCAAAGGGGCTTATAGTGGCATGGTAGCTCCACTGTACTTAAGGTTGAAACTAGTTTACTGTTTAACAGCTGACATTTCTTACGTGCTCTATAATCCATGTGCGTACTTAGATTGCCTTGAAATTTGCTGTGTCTCATCAGGTCTTGCGGTAGGGTTAGTCCAAAATTAGGGTCTTTTCAACAATGGGATCCTGAGGCACAACCATCATATATCAGCATTTTCCCGTTCTTCTAATATGTTTTGGCACACACCTGGGGCTCTGTTGCAAGCCAAAGTGTCTGTCACCTGAGCTCACATGTGGATCAAGGTGATCTGCTGTGCCATTGCTCTGGAGCCACACCTGTAAACTGAGACTCTGGAGCACTTTCCGCAGAAACTTTCTGAGAACATGTGTTGGGCTCATTAAGTTCTCTGCCTGCTTCACCTGGAAGCTCTGCTTTTGGATTTTTTGCCAGAAAACAAAGCTTCTGGTGTAAAAGCTGATCTTTCAAAGTGCTCTTAAATCCACAGGCACACACTGATTGGCTTGAAGATTCTCATTTGTGCCAGGGACAGAGTTAGAGGTTCAAGAATGGGAGTATTTGGTGAAGGAGTTCCTCAGATACATGCACTTCAGTAAGAAGCTGATTTTAATATTTCCATTGCTCAGAAACGCATGTCTGAGATAGAGGTAATGGTGCAAATTTGCGGTTCTTAGAATAAAATCATCTGAGAATATAACTTGTCCAAGTATCATCTTTACCCGAGAGTATGTAACATCATCTCCCATTTCACCTGGCCAGCTCCCCCGCAGTTTACTGAGAACTATTCTTATTTGCCCTGTCTCTGCTTTTCATGGGTGTTCCATCTATATGCCTGTGGTGTGTGACCCTGGGTGTGAAGGCACCATCCTCCTCCTGAAGAAAAGCCAGGATGAAATCTGTCTGGGAAAACAGGAAAATCAGGACAGTCTCAAGGATCTTGTTTTCTTTTCATAGTCTTTTTATGTAAGGAATACACCCAGGAATTCAGATGGCCCTGAGTCTTCAGAGATGGTGATTTCTCAAGGTTTTATAGCAGAGTGACAGCCCTGCTATAGTTAAGGTTAGGACAATGTTTCCATTGAAAGCTCACTTTTCTAAGTGCCCTAAAATTTACAGGGTTACTCAGATTGCCTTGCTTCATAGGGATGTGGGGTTCTGTTAGTAATCCAGATTTGGAGACATTTGACCAAGGGCTTCCTGAGGTATAGTCGCTCCTCCAAAAACAATTTCTTAAACTTGAGAGCTTTTGGCAACCTTTTTGTGCTCACAGATAGAGCTCAAACCAGGGCTCAGGTCGTTGCATCAAGAAATTCAACACTCGACAGTTACCCCAAGAGAGGGGATGGCACCCACCAGCCCTTGGGGGAAAATCAAATTAAAAAATTATTTGAAAAAGATTTTGCCACTCTAGCCTAGCTCGTCAGAAGCCTCTTGCGCTAAATGACAAGCTAGGTTAACTATCTAGAAAACTACCTCTGCCTTACAGCACCTCAGTACCTGTGAGGGAATATCACAGTCATTAATTCTAAGCTTCAACCTGCCCCAGTCTCTGTGAGTTCAAATCCAACCCAATGAAGAAATCTGAAATAAAAGGGGATTTTTACTGTAGGGAAATGTAATCCGAGTACAGCAGAATCAACAAAACAAGCTGAAACTATTTTTGAACAGAAAATAAACTACACAAACTAATGCTCCCAGGGAGGTGAGGGGTGATTAGGGGTGCAAGAGTAGGTGGGAATAGGGGGACAGGGTTTGGGCCTGCAGTGAGGGATGGGGATATGGTTAGGAGGGGGATACATGGAAATGGAAGAGAAGGAAGATGGGTCAGGGGTTAGGTATGGGGGAATGGGATAAGCATTGGGGGAAAGGGAGGTGAGAAGGGCGGGGTCAGAGAATGTGAGAGGTATCAGAGGAAGTTGGGGATTTAAGGTGGGAGGGGCCTGTTAGCCCTGACTTGTCCCCTTCCACACGTGTTCTTGTATCCAGGGGCGCCCTACCCCTCTGCAGGGATCTGAGCCCTTCTTCCTGCCTGCTATGTGTTCTGGAATCTGGGGCATCCTGCTCCTCTTGCTGTGTCAGAGCCCCTCTCCCTGGCCATCCATGTGATCTGGGATCTGGTTGAATGAATATAACAGAAATTTAAACATCTGAAATCCAGAAACTGAATAAAGATACACTTCATCCCTGTGCTGGAGGAAGCGTGGTTGGGGTGGGCTGGCCAGAGTGTTTGGAGGAGGATCCTCATTTGGACGGGACACAGACTGGTTGGACCTGGAGCATAGCTGGGGAAGCCTGGATGAAGCAGGGGCAGGAATCCCAGCTGAGGGTGGGACTCAGCTACCGAACGAATCCTAAAGTATAACTACATTGGTTGTAATAAGTAAGAGCTAAACCAACTGACCAACAGTTAAAGATCTACCTGGTGAAAGGGAGGCCACAAAGTAGGCACTCAGGGAACTAGTTGTTCCAAGACTTGCTACCTGGCAATCATGAAAGAAGTGAGCTGGGATTGGAGCTGCTGCTCCTTATCGATCCTCAGGACCAAATGTTTGGTTCCATGAGGGAGAATGTGGACACTGGTGTGCTAGAGGGCACCAAAGATGCATGAATATCCCAGAAATGGGAAACCATCTGGGCTGTTCACAGAGGAGCATGGATAGATCAGATATTGCTGGCTGCCTGATACAACCTCAGGCCACATAGTGAGCCCACAGGGGCAGCCAGGAACCCACTGAACTGCAGTAGAGATCTACTCCTGCTGTGCGACTGGAATCTGCTTCAGCAGCCGTCACTCCAAAGCAGGAAGGCGCTACAGCTTCTCAATGGGCTAAATGAAAATGGATAGCTTGTCTCCTGGGAGGAGGTAATAGGCCAATCTCCCAGTTCTGGCTGTGGTAGAAGGAGGTCTTAGGGGTGAGAAAGGAAGGAGAATCAGTCCTATGGACACATGTACACACTGATGACACATGCGCACACATACATATTTTCGAGTAAAGAGAAGGGGAGGGTAATGCAATGAGAAAATGGTCCTTCCTCATGTTTACTTGGGGGTGTTAGAGGAGGCAGAACAGGAGATCTGAGCACGTTATCCAGCACCTGAGGGGATGACACAGAGCATCCCAACTCTGAATAAGAAGGGAGCATTTATCAAAAAGAGCCAGATACTCCATTTCCCAGAAATGGCCAGAAAACAAAGGAACTGAAAGTGGAAGGCCAGTAAGAGTGCAGTGTGGGGAGGCAGAGTGAAAAGTGGGGATCTGGGTGAGCCTGATAATTGCTAGGATATGAGATTGCTTCATTGTTTATCTGCGTATAGTAACGTGTGTAGAGTGCAGCTCTCATCTGATAATGATGGAGTCTGTCCAGAAATCCAGCAACTCTGTAACTGTAAAGACAACACAGTCCCCTCGGGCAAAGAGAGCAGGGCTAGTTGGAATGTAAGTGACTGAGTGTCCTGCCTGCCACCTCAGAGGACCTGGTCTCAACGTGTGCAGAGAAAGGTGGGGGTCTGTGTTTATGCCATTCTCCTCTACACCATTAATGCAAGTATTAAATAAGATTGGATGAGACATCAATCCCTGTGGGACTCATTGGCCCCCTTCCTACCTGCTGATCTCATGCCCCCTCACAGACAGAAACCTATGTGGGGCTGTGTACGTCATGGTTGCATTGTGACCACTGTCCACTTGCTCTGCCGGCACAATGTGGCTGCACTGCACACGTAAGAGGGCATTGCTGGCAAGTGCGGCCCCACTGAAACTAGGTCCACGTTCTATCTCTGTTCCGTGCCCTGAGCAGGAGGGTGATGGAAGGAAGTGAGCGTGGTCAGGGAGTTCCTCATGTTGGCTGTTCCTGACAGCTGGAGTGGTCATAGTAGCTTGTGTGCAGCCCTCAGACCTCCGCTTTGACCAGCATTGGAGACTGAACTGATCCCCAGCAGCCCAAGAACAGGGTGCCAGCCCTGGGCACAGCACCGTTAAATTCCACCGATACTCCACCAGTTACAGCCGACGGTGCACCACAAAGACCTTCCCCTACTTTGAGGGCAACCACCATATTGAGACGAACAGTCCCCCACTCCTTGTCTTCAAACTTCTAAAATCTCCTCCCTGAGGAAGTGGCCTGAAGTGCTAATCTCTGGGAGGAGCTGTCATTGAAAGGGAAAATAACCCTTCCCAGGAGCAGCTCCCTTCACTCCTTCTCCTCTGGGCCTCTGGATTCCCCCTCCCTCTGCCCCCAACATTCACCTAGATCCCCACAGTCTGCCATCTTCTCCACTGAGTTGTGGGATTGATGTAGAGCAGGACTCCTTGGAACAGGGCCCTCTGCTTCTCTCTCCCTGTGTTACTATACTGCACTCATTACCATGGTGTCCGAGTGTTGACACAAATCTGTAAAGCAGCCTCCACACCCACTGCTCTCAGTAAATACCAATGAGAGAGAGTGAAGTAGTCAGGACAGGGACAGGCCCTTTCCTCGTTTATAACAGTTATAACAGCTTCTCTTCAAGCCTGTCTACACTAGGAAATTTGCACTAGCATAGCTACGCCAATGTAACTAGATAATTTGAAGTAGTGGAGTTTATGCTGATGTGGCTAGGTAATTTATCAAAGTAAATTGTACCAGTTCAGAATATTTATATTGTGGCGGGGAAGAGGAATTTCCAGTAGTGTAGCAAAACCTTTGCAAATTTCCTTAATGTAAACAGTCCTGTGATTTTAATGTATTTCTTAAAGCCCCAACTGCTGGAATCATGTTATTGCATGACAATCTCCCAAAAGGCTTCACACTTAATGGGTGCCAGGATCTTTCACTGATCTCAGCCAGCAACTCTGATTCCCAGAAATAGTCTTGGGGAGAATGAAATAAAAGTGAGATAATAGTTCAGGTGGTGCCCACAGTCAAACAAGTCAGTGGCAGAGCCAGGAATAGGACCCACGAATCTGGATTCCTAGTTACCCATTTGCTAACCATTAGACCCCAGTCCCCTCCCAGAGTCAGAAATAGAACCCAGGAGTCCCGACTCCCATTCTCCACCACTGTTCTAAATCACTAGGTTCCACTTCCCTTTCAAAGCTTGGAGTAGGACCCAGCAGGCCTAACTCCCAGCCATGGTGTTTTAACCACTAGACTTACTCCTTTCCCAGTCAGGGACAGAACCAGGAGCCTTGACTCCTAGTCCTGCTCTAATTACTAGGTTTTCCCTCCCAGAGCTAAAAATAGAACCCAGGACTGCTCTAACCACTAGACTCTATTCCTTAAGAGTCCTATCTGCTGCCCCTGCTCTACTCCATTAGACAAAGTTAGGAGTGAAAGTTAACTAGAGGAAGGCTGTGTGCATTCTGTGCAGTACAGCATAACCTTCATATCACTAAAAGTTTGCAGAAGAAAAGCCATCACGTCCCCTAATGAGAATCATCACTATTTGAATATTGAGTGAGCAATGTAAGGCACATTTAAAAGTGAATCTCTGAGCAAGCTGGGACTTTAAATAGCATAAGTGACCTGGGGATGGGCTGTGTGGAATGGGAGTGACCTGACTGGATCGAGGTCTGGGTGAATACATATGAAACAGACTGCTGTGTTCCAGGTCAACACAGTAAAAATAAAAATCATGATTTTCCAGGTAAAGCCTGAAAACAAACAAAACAGAGAGGTGGGTGAGGTTCTGTGCCTTGCAAAGTGCTGGAGGTCAGACTAGATGATCATGATGGTCCCTTCTGGCCTTCAAGTCTATTAGTTTAGAAATCGTATTAGAGAGAGATGGAGATTGAACATACCCTGTATTATATGTACAGGGCCTGATAATAAACACATCAGGAAGTTTCAGATCATCTATCAAAACACTGCAAGGAAGAGTGCTGCAGGGTATCTACGCCATACATAAATAATTAAATAGATACCGCTCCCCAGTGAAACTGTTGCTAAAACTGTCTGAGAGCAACATCCAACCCATTCTGCTACATGGGAGTGAGATCTGGGCCCCAAAGCTAAGAACGGATTATATTGACTACTGTAAAACCCTGATAGAAACCCTCCGCCTGCAGGTCAGTGCATGGGGACTTCAGCACCAGCAGCTGCGGAGCAGAGCTGAGCCAATTCTATTAAATCCACAGCCAGAAACGAGTGATCCAAACCAAGATGTGCTCAGAATGCTAGACCAGCAACTAAAACTCCAACACATCAGTCACTGGGAAAAGAAATCAGAACTAGCAACGAGCAGGACTGCTGCAGAACCCTGCAGAGACTGGTCACCCTAGCAGCTTCACTACAGTGACCTGGGCAGGACGAGGGCAGATTGTCTCCGGTTACAGAATCAGTGACCACAACTAGAGGTGAGAATTAGGAGGCATAAAGCAATCGAAGTCCAGAGAGGAATGACTGCGCTTCCAGCACGACAGAGGAGAGAGACTGAGACAGGAGACTCTTTCTACTCCAGTGTCCTAAATATGAGGGAGTGCAGGAAAATATCCCCTCAAATGATCAGAAATCCTAAAAGACATCTGATCAGAAATGCAACAGAGAAAAAACTGTGACTGGCCTTGTGGGACAGAAGGCAAAACGCTCTGTTATATGAGACCTTTATATGAGACCTTTTCCTCCCTGAAAGGGAGGGAGGCTGTCCCCCGATAGCAGCCCTGTCCCCATACATAAGCACGCTGTGCCCCTGATTTTGGACTCATCCACCTGAATATGGGCCCTATCACATGAGTGGGGGCCCTCCCCCACCCGTGAATGAGGCTGACAGCAGGAGGACAGTCACAGGGGAAGCAGCTGCAGCGGCACAGGAGCCAGCAAACAGAGCTGTAAACAGGGGCGTTTCAGTGGGAGTTTGAAAGGGGAGTTCGTATTGTGATACTTGTGTGGGGTTTGGTTTTGCTGTGGGGGGTGGTGTTTTGGGGTGGTTTGTGTTTCCCAGATTAACAGGATTTAGGTGGGAAGGCTATGACAGATACAGAGGCAGCAGAGGGAGTGACCCATGTAGTGGAAGACACAATGAAGATGACTGGATGTGGAAGCAGCAGTATGTATATGATCCTCGAGGGGCTACCTGGTAAGAGTTTTGTCTGCATCAAATGCCATCTGATAGAGCTGATGGAGGAAAAGATCCGAGGATTGGAGATGCAGGTGGAAAGTCTGGTAGAGTTTAGGAAGAGGTTTGAGCAGATTATGGAGCAAAGACATGAGGCAGCTGAAGGGAAAAGCTCAGACTTGCAGATAGAAGGAGGACTGAAGAATTCTGAGGGGAGACTGTTGGGTGAGGAAAGTGGTCAGTGGAAGCATGTGACTAAAAGAACTAGGCAGAGGAAAAGACGGGCTAGTGAAGGAGAAAGAGAGCTTAGGAATAGGTTTTCAGAGTTGGAAAATGAAGAAGGGGCTCAGCAGGTAGTGACTGAAGGTGGAAGGGCAAGGAAGAAGAGAAGAGCGGCTAGTCCTATAGGAAAAGGGGGAAGAGTTAATGGAGATTACACCAAATATGAGCCCCAGGAGGATACAGGATGGGTTAAAAAGGATTACAAGGGAGAATGGGAATGGAAAGAACTTGCAGCCAGAGGGAACAGGGGATAGACTGGAGAATAGCACCGTCACTAGGAAAAGGCAGGTCTATGTGATTGGGGACTCTTTACTGAGAAGAATAGATAGGCCTGTAACCAGAGCTGATCCAGAAAATAGGAGGGTGTGCTGTCTTCCAGGTGCTAAGATACGGGATGTAGACCTGAGGTTGAAAAGGATTCTAAAGGGTGCGGGAAAGAATCCCCTAATTATCCTTCATGTGGGAACAAATGATACGGCTAGATTCTCGCTGGAAAGTATTAAGGGAGACTATGCTAGGCTGGGGAGGACGCTTAAGGAAATTGAGGCTCAGGTGATCTTTAGTGGGATTCTGCCTGTTCCTAGAGAAGGGCAACAAAGGTGTGACAAGATTATGACTATCAACAGATGGCTCAGGCAGTGGTGCTATAAGGAGGGCTTTGGGATGTATGGCCATTGGGAGGCATTCATGGACAGAGGACAGTTTTCTCGGGATGGACTTCATCTGAGTAGGGAAGGAAATAGACTTCTAGGATGGAGGCTGGCACAACTGATTAAGAGAGCTTTAAACTAGGAATTTGGGGGAGATGGTTGGGAGATGTCCAGGTAATCTCCACGCCAGAATTTAGCATTGAGTGGAAAGAAAATGAAGAAAGAGTGGATACAGCCGTAGGTAGGAGGAAGGGCAGTGTAGATACAAGTCTAATAGGTTATACTGGTAGTAAAATAACCGTGCCTAATAGGGTACAGAATGTGAGTGAGGCCAAACAGCAAAAATTAAGATGTTTGTACACTAATGCGAGGAGCCTAGGTAACAAAATGGAGGAACTAGAGTTACTGGTGCAGGAAGTGAAACCAGATATTGTAGGTATAACAGAAACCTGGTGGAATAGTAGTCATGACTGGGCTACAGGTATTGAAGGGTATGTGCTGTTTAGGAAAGACCGAAATAAAGGTAAAGGTGGTGGAGTAGCACTGTATATCGATGATGAGATAGAATGTAAAGAAATAAGAAGCGATGAAATGGATATGACTGAGTCCGTCTGGGCAAAAATTAAATTGGGGAAGAAAACTATTAGAGCCTCCCCTGGGATAGTGCTTGGGGTGTGCTGTAGACCGCCGGGATCTAATTTGGATATGGATAGAGCCCTTTTTAATGTTTTTAATCAAGTAAATACTAATGGAAACTGTGTGATCATGGGAGACTTTAACTTCCCAGATATAGACTGGAGGACGAGTGTTAGTAATAATTTTCAGATTTCAGATTTTCAGATTGCTCAGATTTTCCTAGATGCGATAGCTGGTGGATTCCTTCAGCAAGTAGTTGCTGAACCGACTAGAGGGGATGCCGTTTTAGATTTGGTCTTGGTGAGTAATGAGGACCTCATAGAAGAAATGGTTGTAGGGGATAATCTTGGCTCAAGTGATCATGAGCTAATTCAGTTCAAACTGAACGGAAGGATTAATAAAAATAAATCTGCAGCTAGGGTTTTTGATTTTAAAAGGGCTGACTTTCAAAAATTAAGAAAATTAGTTAGGGAAGTGGATTGGACTGAAGAATTTATGGATCTAAAGGTAGAGGAGGCCTGGGATTATTTTAAATCAAAGCTGCAGAAGCTATCGGAAGCCTGCATCCCAAGAAAGGGGAAAAAATTCATAGGCAGGAGTTGTAGACCAAGCTGGATGAGCAAGCATCTTAGAGAGGTAATTAAGAAAAAGCAGAAAGCATATAGGGAGTGGAAGAAGGGAGGGATCAGCAAGGAAAGCTACCTTATTGAGGTCAGAACATGGAGGGATAAAGTGAGACAGGCTAAAAGTCAAGTAGAGTTGGACCTTACAAAGGGAATTAAAACCAATAGTAAAAGGTTCTATAGTCATATAAATAGGAAGAAAACAAAGAAAGAAGAAGTGGGACCGCTAAAAACTGAGGATGGAGTGGAGGTCAAGGATAATCTAGGCATGGCCCAATATCTAAACAAATACTTTGCCTCAGTCTTTAATAAGACTAAAGAGGATCTTAGGGATAATGGTAGCATGACAAATGGGAATGAGGATATGGAGGTAGGCATTACCATATTTGAGGTAGAAGCGAAACTCAAACAGCTTAATGGGACTAAATCGGGGGGCCCAGATAATCTTCATCCAAGAATATTAAAAGAATTGGCACAAGCAATTGCAAGCCCATTAGCAAGAATTTTTAATGAATCTGTAAACTCAGGGGTTGTACCGTATGATTGGAGAATTGCTAACATAGTTCCTATTTTTAAGAAAGGGAAAAAAAGTGATCCGAGTAATTATAGGCCTGTTAGTTTGACATCTGTAGTATGCAAGGTCTTGGAAAAAATTTTGAAGGAGAAGGTAGTTAAGGACATTGAAGTCAGTGGTAAATGGGACAAAATACAACATGGTTTTACAAAAGGTAGATCATGCCAAACCAACCTGATCTCCTTCTTTGAGAAAGTAACAGATTTTTTAGACAAAGGAAAGGCAGTGGATCTAATTTACCTAGATTTTAGTAAGGCGTTTGATACCGTGCGACATGGGGAATTATTAGTTAAATTGGATAAGATGGGCATCAATACGAAAATTGAAAGGTGGATAAGGAATTGGTTGAAGGGGAGACTACAACGGGTCCTACTGAAAGGTGAACTGTCAGGCTGGAGGGAGGTTACCAGTGGAGTTCCTCAAGGATCAGTTTGGGGACCAATCTTATTTAATCTTTTTATTACTGACCTGGGCACAAAAAGTGGGAGTGTGCTAATAAAGTTTGCGGATGATACAAAGCTGGGAGGTATTGCTAATTTAGAGAAGGACAGGGATACCCTACAGGAGGATCTGGATGACCCTGTAAACTGGAGTAATAGGAATAGGATGAAATTTAATAGTGAGAAGTGTAAGGTCATGCATTTAGGGATTAATAACAAGAATTTTAGTTATAAGCTAGGGACACATCAATTAGAAGTAACGGAGGAGGAAAAGGACCTTGGAGTATTGGTTGATCATAGGATGACTATGAGCCGCCAATGTGATGTGGCCGTGAAAAAAGCTAATGCGGTCTTGGGATGCATCAGGAGAGGTATTTCCAGTAGGGATAAGGAGGTTTTAGTACCGTTATACAAGGCACTGGTGAGACCTCACCTGGAATACTGTGTGCAGTTCTGGTCTCCCATGTTTAAGAAGGATGAATTCAAACTGGAACAGGTACAGAGAAGGGCTACTAGGATGATCCGAGGAATGGAAAACTTGTCTTATGAAAGGAGACTCAAGGAGCTTGGCTTGTTTAGCCTAAGTAAAAGAAGGTTGAGGGGAGATATGATTGCTCTCTATAAATATATCAGAGGGATAAATACCGGAGAGGGAGAGGAATTATTTAAGCTCAGTACCAATGTGGACACAAGAACAAATGGATATAAACTGGCCACCAGGAAGTTTAGACTTGAAATTAGACGAAGGTTTCTAACCATCAGAGGAGTGAAGTTTTGGAATAGCCTTCCAAGGGAAGCAGTGGGGGCAAAAGATCTATCTGGCTTTAAGATTAAACTCTATAAGTTTATGGAGGAGATGGTATGATGGGATAACATGGTTTTGGTAATTAAATATTCATGGTAAATAGGCCCAATAGCCTGTGATGGGCTATTAGATGGGGTGGGATTTGAGTTACCCAGGAAAGAATTTTCTGTAGTATCTGGCTGGTGAATCTTGCCCATATGCTCAGGATTTAGCTGATCGCCATATTTGGGGTCGGGAAGGAATTTTCCTCCAGGGCAGATTGGAAGAGGCCCTGGAGGTTTTTCGCCTTCCTCTGTAGCATGGGGCATGGGTCACTTGCTGGAGGATTCTCTGCTCCTTGAAGTCTTTAAACCACGATTTGAGCACTTCAATAGCTCAGACATAGGTGAGAGGTTTTTCGCAGGAGTGGGTGGGTGAGATTCTGTGGCCTGCGTTGTGCAGGAGGTCAGACTAGATGATCATAATGGTCCCTTCTGACCTTAGTATCTATGAATCTATGAAATTACATCACTGATAGCCGAAATTTGCACAGAGACAGCAAAGCGGTGGATTGCTCATGGAAGAGACCCTCTGCATTCAACCCCATTCCCGTGTAGAAAAGGTACAGGTGCCAAAGCAGCCTTGTCCCTGCTCCCATCCAGGGCCCTACAGAGGATCCACACAGGAGATGGAGTTGGGAAGCCCGGGGCAAGGCTGCAGAATGCTTATTTCCCCCCCTCAGTCCCCTATGTAAATCTGAGGAAACAGCCTCAGCCTTTACCCCTCACAGCAGGGACTTCCCTTGAAAGTGAGATTCCAGGGGCAGTTGTCTTTGTGAGACTGTCTGACAGCACTGCTCCACTGTTTCATATTGTCTGGGACCTGTAAGGGCAGGAGATCCTGTACCCAGTGTACAGGCACAAAGACTATATGCAGATATCTCTGGGTCTCTGTTGGATCCCCCAGGATATCCATAAATCTCAGGTGGTCAATGCAGTTTAGGAGACAGACTCTCTGCTTTGTCCAGGATGGAGCAAACCTCATCTTCTGGTGAAAGAATTCAGAGTAAATTCTGTGAAGGGGCCTCAGGGAGTTTTTATCTCTCCAGGAGTACCACCCATAGATTTTTCCCCTTGGGAAAGCGCAAGATTTTCCCTTGGCTAAGGACCCATAGCGCCTTTTTTGCACTGTCTCTCTGGCAGTCAATATGCAATGTTGTAATTATTTTATTTCTGAATCTTACGTCTTACTTTCCCACTCATTCCATTTTGAAGAAACAATACATGTCTGAATTCTTGGTAACAGAATACATAATGTTTGGAACATTGATTTAAATAGGAACAATGAGTCATCCACAGGAGTCAGGTGAAGAACTCTACTCTAAGGAGCCCTCTGGGATACCTGGAACCCAAACACACTGAATTGCTACTGGATTTCTCTCAGATTTCAATTCCCCAGTCAGTGCAAACTCTGGTTCAAATCAAGTTCTTATTGTCCAACTGCATAGCTGTGGCTGCCAAGTTGTGTGCAGCTTTACGTGTGACATTTTAGATAGCTAAGAGAACCATTGGCTTCCTGAGTGGTAGCAGAGGTTGGAGAGGGAGGCACCAATTCATCCAAAGCACTGGAAGCAAGTGTAAGTGGGAAGGCCCTATCCCGTCACATTTCTGGAAGCAGGTAGCAAGAAGGCCCCAGGACCCCATGACACATGCCCAAGGATTCTTCTCCAAGGTGGATGGCAAAAACAACTTCAGGGAAAGGTCCCTGGGGCAGCTGGAAATGTTATTGTTGGTTGCCTTGGGCAACTCGGTGGATGGCAGACTTGGGGTGGTGCTGGGTGCATGGAGAGGGTCCTGGAACAACAATGTGAGTGGGGACCTGGATTTGGGTGCGATGGGGTGGATGTTGAGACAACAAGGTGGATGCATAGTGGGTGTGTCGGAGGGTGGCTACTAAGGCAGCTGGAGTGCGTACTTGGTTGTTGGGTGCTGGGTGTGGCTGAGAGAGCTGAGGGACAGCTGCCCATCCCTGGTTACTAGGAGCCAGAAGGGAGGCAGGGAGGCTGCTAGCGGGTGGAGCTGTAGGGGAATCCTTGAAACCTGCCTACAGCCCAGCGGGGTGTGTAACAATACAGCAGAGCTGTGGGTACATATGAGGGGATAGGGCTAAAACCAGGAGGGTCAGATGAGATGTGGCCACACGGCTGCAATTTAATATACTCTTTGTCCAGCGATAAGTTCCCAGTCCCCCTGGTGTTGCATTAGACACCCTCCATTTCCTATGCTATAACCCAGTTATTTTTTTGTCTATTCCACTATCTGGCTCCCTCCTAAACTCCTGTGAAGCATGAAAAGTGTGTTCTTAGTTATACTGATCTGCATCTGTTAATTTTAAAAGGCAGCCTTTAATTCTACTCTATTCAAGCTTGTATACCACCTTCACTATGATAATATTTGAGTGTCTTCCAGGAGAGCATTCATCCATATGACTAGAAAGTGTCATGTGTTTCTTTTTCTCTTCCTCTCCCTAAGGAGAAATTGGTGGGGTTTTATTTTTATTTCTCCTTTTTTCTTTTTTGCTAAAATATATAATCCTGTATCCTGAGATCTGTGTTTATATTAGCAAAAGCAAGGTAGAAGAAGTACACCTTTCACTTTGAGTAGAAGGTGTTGAGGGTTTTGTTGGTTCTTAATTCCTGTGGGCATTTGTTCCACAATCTGGGACAGGCCTCTGAGAAAGCTCCATTTCCTGCACAGATTCATAGAGTTTAAGACCAGAAGGGCCCATCTGATCATCTAGTCTGACCTCCGGTGTAACGCAGGCCAGAGACTCTCATTCATTTAACCCTGTACTGAGCCCAATCATTTGTGTGTGGCTAAAGGGTCTTTCAGAAAGGCATCCAGTCTAAATGTGAAGACATAAAGAGATGGAGAATCTACGACTTCCCTTAATAATTTTTTCCAATGGTTTATCACTCTCACTGTTAAAAAATTGTGCCTTGTTTCTAACTTGACTTTGTCTGCATTGAACTTCCAGCCATTGGTTCCTGTTACGCCTTTTCCTGCTAGGTTAAAGTGCATTCTAGGCCTTGGTATTTCCTCCTCATTAAGATATGCATACACTGTAATCAAGTCACCTCTCAGTCTTTTTTTTGATAAAAGAAACAGATTGAGCTCTTTAATTCTCTCATTGTAAGACATTTTCTCCAGCTGTGACTCTTTTCTGCACTTTCTCCCATTATTAAAAATGTGAATACCAGAACTGGACACGACCATTCCAGTACTAGTCTCACCAATGCCATCTACAGACATAAAAGGGCCTCCTTGCTCCTACTCACCAGTCACTTGTTTATACTTCCAAAGATTTCAGTAGTGCTTTCTGCCACATCATTGCATTGGGAGCTCAGGGCCTCTCCTTCTGCCCCTCCAGCCCCACGAACATGATACAGTTCTGTGGTGACCTAGAATCCTATTTTCGACGTCTCCGACTCAAGGAATATTTCCAACACGCCTCTGAACAACATACTAATTTACAGAGACCTCCTTACCAACACTACAAAAAGAAGGATTCTAGGTGGACTCCTCCTGAAGGTTGAGACAGCAGACTGGACTTCGACATAGAGTGCTTCCGCCGATGTGCATGGGCTGAAATTGTGGAAAAGCAGCATCACTTGCCCCACAACCTCAGCCGTGCAGAACACAATGCCATCCACAGCCTCAGAAACAACTCTGACATCATAATCAAAAAGGCTGACAAAGGAGGTGCTGTTGTCATCATGAATAGGTCAGAATATGAACAAGAGGCTGCTCGGCAGCTCTCCAACACTACTTTCTACAAGCCATTACCCTCTGATCCCACTGAGAGTTACCAAAAGAAACTACAGCATTTGCTCAAGAAACTCCCTGAAAAAGCACAAGATCAAATCCGCACAGACACACCCCTGGAACCCCAACCTGGGATATTCTATCTACTACCCAAGATCCATAAACCTGGAAATCCTGGACGCCCCATCATCTCAGGCATTGGCACCCTGCCAGCAGGATTGTCTGGCTATGTAGACTCCCTCCTCAGGCCCTACTCTACCAGCTCTCCCAGCTACCTTCGAGACACCACTGACTTCCTGAGGAAACTACAATCCATCGGTGATCTTCCTGAAAACACCATCCTGGCCACTATGGATGTAGAAGCCCTCTACACCAACATTCCACACAAAGATGGAGTACAAGCCGTCAAGAACACTATCCCCAATAATAGGTTTCAGAGTAACAGCCGTGTTAGTCTGTATTCGTAAAAAGAAAAAAGAAAAGGAGTACTTGTGGCACCTTAGAGACTAACCAGTTTATTTGAGCATGAGCTTTCGTGAGCTACAGCTCACTTCATCGGATGTATCCTATGTAGCTATGCATCCGATGAAGTGAGCTGTAGCTCACGAAAGCTCATGCTCAAATAAACTGGTTAGTCTCTAAGGTGCCACAAGTATCCCCAATAATGTCACGGCTAACCTGGTGGCTGAACTTTGTGACTTTGTCCTTACCCATAACTATTTTACATTTGGGGACAATGTATACCTTCAAATCAGCGGCACGGCTATGGGTACCCGCATGGCCCCACAGTATGCCAACATTTTTATGGCTGACTTAGAACAACGCTTCCTCAGCTCTCGTCCCCTAACGCCCCTACTCTACTTGCGCTATATTGATGACATCTTCATCATCCGGACCCATGGAAAAGAAGCCCTTGAAGAATTCCACCATGATTTCAACAATTTCCATCCCACCATCAACCTCAGCCTGGACCAGTCCACAGAAGAGATCCACTTCCTGGACACTACAGTGCTAATAAACAATGGTCACATAAACACCACCCTATACCGGAAACCTACTGACCGCTATTCCTACCTACATGCCTCCAGCTTTCACCCTGACCACACCACACGATCCATTGTCTACAGTCAAGCTCTGCGATACAACCGCATTTGCTCCAACCCCTCAGACAGAAACAAACACCTACAAGATCTCTATCAACCATTCTTACAACTACAATACCCACCTGTGGAAGTGAAGAAACAGATTGATAGAGCCAGAAGAGTTCCCAGAAGTAACCTACTACAGGACAGGCCTAACAAAGAAAATAACAGAACGCCACTAGCCGTCACCTTCAGCCCCCAACTAAAACCCCTCCAACGCATTGTCAAGGATCTACAACCTGTCCTGAAGGATGACCCAACACTCTCACAAATCTTGGGAGACAGGCCAGTTCTAGCCTACAGACAGCCCCCCAACCTGAAGCGAATACTCACCAGCAACCACATACCACACAACAGAACCACTAACCCAGGAACCTATCATTGCAACAAAGCCCGTTGCCAACTGTGCCTACATATCTATTCAGGGGACACCATCACAGGGCCTAATAACATCAGCCACACTATCAGAGGCTCGTTCACCTGCACATCTACCAATGTGATATATGCCATCATGTGCCAGCAATGCCCCTCTGCCATGTCCATTGGTCAAACTGGACAGTCTCTACGTAAAAGAATAAATGGACACAAATCAGATGTCAAGAATTATAACATTCATAAACCAGTCGGAGAACCCTTCAATCTCTCTGGTCACTCGATTTCTGATCTCAAAGTGACTATCCTTCAACAAAAAAACTTCGAAAACAGACTCCAAGGAGAGACTGCTGAATTGGAATTAATTTGCAAATTGGATACAATTAACTTAGGCTTGAATAGAGACTGGGAATGGTTGATTCATTATAAAAAGTAACCTATTTCCCCTTGTTTATTCCTTTCCCCCCCACTGTTCCTCAGACATTCTTGTTAAATCCTGGATTTGTGCTGGAAATGACCCACCTTGATTATCATACACATTGTAAGGAGAGTGATCACTTTACATAAGCTATTATCAGCAGGAGAGTGGGGTGGGGGGAGAGAAAACCTTTTGTTGTGATAAATACCCATTTTTTCATGGTCTGTGTGTATAAAAACATCTTCTGTATTTTCCACAGTATGCATCCGATGAAGTGAGCTGTAGCTCACGAAAGCTTGTGCTCAAATAAATTGGTTAGTCTCTAAGGTGCCACAAGTACTCCTTTTCTTTTTACCTTTCCCTGAACATCCCTTTGTTCTTATGTTAGGAGGCAAGGAGAACAGAAGCTCTTGGTTGCCTTTTCAATTCCATTCATTATTTTATACTCTATACTTTTATCATGTCCCCTCTTACTCATTTCCTTTCTAAATTTAAAAAAAATCCCAATCTTTTTGGTCTCTTTTTTCCAAGACTTTAATCATTTTCATTGCCCTTCTCTGAAACCCCTCCAGTTCTGTAGTAGCCTTTTAGAGAAGGGGTGATCAGTACTGCGTACAATATTCTGGATGAAGCTACATCATATTTTTGGTATGTACTATTGTCCATCCCATTCCTTATTCATCCTAACATCTTGTTAGTTTTTTTGGACCACAGCTGTTTGTTGAACTGGGGTTTTCAGTGAGCTGTACCTAGTGATACCTAGATTCCTTTCTTCTGTTTATACTGTTGATTTAGAAACCTGTATGGTTTATGAGTAATGGAAATTTGTCCTTTTAATGTGTGCTACTTTGCATTTATTAACATTAAACTTCATTTGCCATCACATTGCCCATTCACCTAGTTTAGTTACGTCTTTCTGAAGTTCCTCAGAATTTTCACTGGAGTTCTCTAACCTAAATAATTTTGTGTCATCAGCAAATTCTGCTGCCTCACCATTCACCCCTTTTTCTAGATTTTTAATAAATATATGAATATGTAGGGAAAAATTAGTGCTTAATTATTGATAATTATTTCCCTCTTAAATTTTGTGTAAGGTTCTTTCAATCTGCGGAAAGAAGAAGAGAATCAGCATATCCCAGAGACAGTGGAAAAGGACTTCCAAAAAGGTATTTCTCCTTATAATTCTTCCTTCTGTACTTGTAGTTCACATTACACTATATGCACATTTAAAAACCCCTAAGCCAAAAGAACAGCGAGGTTGCTAAGTCAAGCACTCAGGAGTTAAGGAATGCTAGAACTGAAGTTGCTGCGGTTGCTGTTTTCTCTTTGGAGCGCTACCTCTGTGGGGCTGGAAAACATACTCAATGCAGACAAAGGGGCATACAAGAAATCATGTGGGTCTAAGGAGCAAGCTCATATTGGCATTTAGGAAACTCTATAGGGTACATAAGCATGCCCGGTGCAGTGGAAGGTCAGTGGGGCTGGAGTATGCTCAGTGCAGATGGAATGTCCAGAAAATTTAGCAGCAAACCTCTGACAAGTTCCATTGAGCTACAAGTGGTGATTTCCAGATGCATATAACTCAAATAAATCTGGGTGAATTTTTATGGTTGACAGGAAAAGACATCTTTCTGACACCCCACGATTATCCCCTGACAAATATAAAGTCCCCGCTCCAAAGCACAAAGGGATTAGAGCTCTTCAAATAAATGGTTTGGGGGAAGAAGAGAAGTTTTAACAATTGTAAATCAGCTTATTTTTCATAGTCCCATTATTGGAAATAGCTGACCCATTTTCCTTATATTTTTTATAATAATTCAGCCAGCAGAGGTTCCATGCAGACCGAGCATGGAAAATTTCGGCCTAAGTGGTTAAGGTTTGGAAAAGTTATCAGTAACTGAAAATAAGAGATTCGAGGATTGGGCCAAAAGAAATCTGATGCGGTTCAACAAGGACAAGTGCAGAGTCCTGCACTTAGGATGGAAGAATCCCATGCACTGCTACAGACTAGGGACCGAATGGCTCGACAGCAGTTCTGCAGAAAAGGACCTAGGGGTTACAGTGGACGAGAAGCTGGATATGAGTCAACAGTGTGCCCTTGTTGCCAAGAAGGCTAACGACATTTTGGGCTGTATAAGTAGGGGCATTGCCAGCAGATCGAGGGACGTGATCGTTCCCCTCTATTCGACATTGGTGAGGCCTCATCTGGAGCACTGTGTCCAGTTTTGGGCCCCACACTACAAGAAGGATGTGGAAAAATTGGAAAATGTCCAGCGGAGAGCAACAAAAATGATTAGGAGGCTGGAGCACATGACTTACGAGGAGAGGCTGAGGGAACTGGGATTGTTTAGTCTGTGGAAGAGAAGAATGAGGGGGGATTTGATAGCTGCTTTCAACTACCTGAAAGGGGGTTCCAAAGAGGATGGATCTAGACTGTTCTCAGTGGTAGCTGATGACAGAACGAGGAGCAATGGTCTGAAGTTGCAGTGGGGGAGGTTTAGGTTGGATATTAGGAAAAACTTTTTCACTAGGAGAGTGGTGAAGCACTGGAATGGGTTACCTAGGGAGGTGGTGGAATCTCCTTCCTTAGAGGTTTATAAGGTCAGGCTTGACAAAGCCCTGGCTGGGATGATTTACTTGGGGATTGGTCCTGCTTTGAGCAGGGGGTTGGACTAGATGACCTCCTGAGGTCCCTTCCAACCCTGATATTCTATGATTCTATGATTAAGTTCTGTAGGTAAGAGAGACAAACATCTGAGCCACATAGAGCTCTTCCTGAGGCCTGGGAAAGGTACTCTGAGCATCACTGTTAAATGCCAGGTGGAACAGATTGCTTGTCGTAAATTGCTAGCACGTATTGTAATGGACCATTCAAGTACCTTTCCCAGACCTGAAGACGAGCTCTGTTTGGCTTGAAAACTTGTTTCTCTCTCCAAAAGAAGTTCGTCCAAAGGAAAATAGTAAACCATCCACATTTTCTCTCTAATATGCTGGGGCCAACATGGCCAGAACTACACTGCATACAGCTCTGCTCTAAGACAGTTTGCATTAAAACATCCTGTTGTTGTTACTCCCCCCTTCCTTCCTGCTAACTCATGGACTCATAGATTTCATGGCCAGAAGGGACCACTGTGATCATCCGGTCTAACCTTCTGTATAAGACAGGCCAGAGAGCTGGGAATCCTCTGTGTTATAAATCTTTTTATTAGCCCACAAATTTACCTTACCTCCTGATTTTGCAGGTGTGATTCTTTTCCATTTTTTTCTTTATAAATTAAGTTCTTCTTTTAAGAACCTGATTGATTTCAGTGTCCCTGAAGACAAAGGGTCTGTTCCACCTGGCATTTAACGGTGATGCTCAGAGTACCTTTCCCAGGCCTGAGGAAGAGCTCTATGTGGCTCAGATGTTTGTCTCTCTTACCTACAGAACTTAATCATAGAATCATAGAATATCAGGGTTGGAAGGGACCTCAGGAGGTCATCTAGTCCAACCCCCTGCTCAAAGCAGGACCAATCCCCAAGTAAATCATCCCAGCCAGGGCTTTGTCAAGCCTGACCTTAAAAATGTCTAAGGAAGGAGATTCCACCACCTCCCTAGGTAACCCATTCCAGTATTTCACCACCCTCCTAGTGAAAAAGTTTTTCCTAATATCCAACCTAAACCTCCCCCAGTGCAACTTCAGACCATTGCTCCTTGTTCTGTCATCAGCTACCACTGAGAAAAGTCTAGATCCGTCCTCTTTGGAACCCCCTTTCAGGTAGTTGAAAGCAGCTATCAAATCCCCCCTCATTCTTCTCTACCACACACTAAACAATCCCAGTTCCTTCAGCCTCTCCTCATAACTCATGTGTTCCAGTCCCCTCATCATTTTTGTTGCCCTCCGCTGGACGTTTTCCAATTTTTCCACATCCTTCTTGTAGTGTGGGGCCCAAAACTGGACACAGTACTCCAGATGAGGCCTCACCAATGTTGAATAGAGGGGAACAATCATGTCCCTCGATCTGCTAGCAATGCCCCTACTTATACATCCCAAAATGCCATTGGCCTTCTTGGCGACAAGGGCACACTGTTGACTCATATCCAGCTTCTCATCCACTGTAACCCCTAGGTCCTTTTCTGCAGAACTGCTGTCGAGCCATTCGGTCCCTAGTTTGTAGCGGTGCATGGGGTTCTTCCATCCTAAGTGCAGGACTCTGCACTTGTCCTTGTTGAACCTCATCAGATTTCTTTTGGCCCAATCCTCTAATTTGTCTAGGGCCCTCTGTATCCTATCCCTACTCTCCAGCGTATCTACCTCTCTTCCCAGTTTAGTGTCATCTGCAAACTTGCTGAGGGTGCAATCCACGCCATCCTCTAGATCATTTATGAAGATATTGAACAAAACCGGCCCCAGGACCGACCCTTGGGGCACTCCACTAGATACCGGCTGCCAACTAGACATGGAGCCATTGATCACTACCCGTTGAGCCCGACAATCTAGCCAACTTTCTATTCACCTTATAGTACATTCATCCAGCCCATACTTCTTTAACTTGCTGGCAAGAATACTGTGGGAGACCGTGTCAAAAGCTTTGCTAAAGTCAAGGAACAACACATCCACTGCTTTCCCCTCATCCACAGAGCCAGTTATCTCGTCATAGAAGGCAATTAGATTAATCAGGCATGACTTGCCCTTGGTGAATCCATGCTGACTGTTCCTGATCACTTTCCTCTCCTCTAAGTGCTTCAGAATTGACTCCTTGAGGACCTGCTCCATGATTTTTCCAGGGACTGAGGTGAGGCTGACTGGCCTGTAGTTCCCAGGATTCTCCTCCTTCCCTTTTTTAAAGATGGGCACTACATTAGCCTTTTTCCAGTCGTCCGGGACTTCCCCGGATCACCATGAGTTTTCAAAAATAATGGCCAATAGCTCTGCAATGACATCCGCCAACTCCTTTACCACTCTCGGATGCAGCACATCCGGCCCCATGGACTTGTGCTCGCCCAGCTTTTCTAAATAGTCCCGAACCCCTTCTTTCTCCACAGCGGGCTGGTCACCTCCTCCCCATGGTGTGCTTCCCAGTGCAGTAGTCTGGGAGCTGACCTTGTTCGTGAAGACAGAGGCAAAAAAAGCATTGAGTACATTAGCTTTTTCCACATCCTCTGTCACTAGGTTGCCTCCATCATTCAGTAAGGGGCCCACACTTTCCTTGACTTTCTTCCTGTTGCTAACATACCTGAAGAAACCCTTCTTTTTACTCTTAACATCTCTTGCTAGCTGCAACTACAGGTGTGATTTGGCCTTCCTGATTTCACTCCTGCATGCCCGAGCAATATTTTTATACTCTTTCCTGGTCATTTGTCCAATCTTCCACTTCTTGTAAGCTTCTTTTTTGTGTTCAAGATCAGCAAGGATTTCACTGTTAAGCCAAGCTGGTCGCCTGCCATATTTACAATTCTTTCTACACGTCGGGATGGTTTGTCCCTGTAACCTCAATAAAGATTCTTTAAAATACAGCCAGCTCTCCTGGACTCCTTTCCCCCTCATGTTATTCTCCCAGGGGATCCTGCCCATCAGTTCCCTGAGGTTGTCAAAGTCTGCTTTTCTGAAGTCCAGGGTCTGTATTCTGCTGCTCTCCTTTCTTCCCTGTGTCAGGATCCTGAACTCAACCATCTCATGGTCACTGCCTCCCAGGTTCCCATCCACTTTTGCTTCCCCTACTAATTCTTCCCGGTTTGTGAGCAGCAGGTCAAGAAGAGCTCTGCCCCTAGTTGGTTCCTCCAGCACTTGCACCAGGAAATTGTCCCCTACCCTTTCCAAAAACTTCTTGGATTGTCTGTGCACCTCTGTATTGCTCTCCCAGCAGATATCAGGGTGATTGAAGTCTCCCATGAGAACCAGGGCCTGCTATCTAGTAACTTCCATGAGTTGCCGAAAGAAAGCCTCGTCCACTTCATCCCCCTGGTCCGGTGGTCTATAGCAGACTCCCACCACGACATCACCCTTGTTGCTCACGCTTCTAAACTTAATCCAGAGACACTCAGGTTTTTCTGCAGTTTCATACTTGAGCTCTGAGCAGTCATACTGCTCCCTTACATACAGTGCAACTCCCCCACCTTTTCTGCCCTGCCTGTCCTTCCTGAACAGTTTGTATCCATCCGTGACAGTACTCCAGTCATGTGAGTTATTCCACCAAGTCTCTGTTATTCCAATCACATCATAATTCCTTGACTGTGCCAGGACTTCCAGTTCCCCCTGCTTGTTTCCCAGGCTTCTTGCATTTGTGTATAGGCACTTGAGATAACTCGCTGATCGTCCCTCTTTTCTCAGTATGAGGCAGGAGCCCTGCCCTCTCGCGTGCTCCTGCTTGTGTTTCCTCCTGGTATCCCACTTCCCCACTTACCTGAGGGCTTTGGTCTCCTTCCCCCGGTGAACCTAGTTTAAAGCCCTCCTCACTAGGTTAGCCAGCCTGCTTGCGAAGATGCTCTTCCCGCTCTTTGTTAGGTGTAGCCCGTCTCTGCCTAGCACTCCTCCTTCTTGGAACACCATGCCATGGTCAAAGAATCCAAAGCCTTCTCTCCAACACCACCTGCATAGCCATTCATTGACTTCCACGATTCGACGGTCTCTACCAAGGCCTTTTCCTTCCACAGGGAGGATGGACGAGAAGACCACTTGCACCTCAAACTCCTTTATCCTTTTTCCCAGAGCCATGTAGTCCACAGTGATCCGCTCAAGGTCATTCTTGGCAGTATCATTGGTGCCCACGTGGAGAAGCAGGAAGGGGTAGCGATCCAAGGGCTTGATGAGTCTCGGCAGTCTCTCCGTCACATCGTGAATCCTACCTTGAATGGAAACCAGTCAGGTCCCTGTGCACAGCTGCTCACCTGAGGGGCAGCTACAGTGCCCAGTTCCTAAGGCTTCCCACTCTCCAGTATCCTCTTCCTGTGGTCTTCCGCTAGACTGCCCCTCTCCTCATATACCCCCAGGTTCCCACCAAAGTCTCTTTCTCTCCGGACCCAGAAAAGAAATGTTGGGTGGAATAGCCCATCCGCTCATTATTTTGGCCACCAATTAGGCCTAATATCTGAAATACCGATTTTGTTCTATTAATTTCTGGTTCCACATCTTCTGTTTTTACCAAGCATGATTTCAACATAGTCCTTGAGTTATGGACCTAATTTAGTCTCTCTGTCTAGTTCTTTTGCACCTGTTTATAATATTTTGCCAACAAGTTTTGTTATTCTAGTATTATTTTCTAATGTTTCATATACTTTTTACAGGAGAGATCACAATTAGAACAAAGTTGCAGGCCCAGTTATCAAAACATAATGGCAGGGAAAGGAATTTGGCTATGGGAGAGGTTTGGAGACCCTCCCTTGCCTGACCCCTCTGCTGTTAAAAGTAGTGTGTGGTTGAGAGTTGCTTTATAGTGAGGCAGCCCTACCCTATTTCGCCCTTTGAAGCAAATAACTGTTCCTTATAATACTTGAACCTCAACCCATTGCTGGCCCTGCTAATCCCTGAAAGGGGGGTGGGGTCCAAAGGAACACCATTCCTGGAAACTGGTGGGAGGACCAGATCTCAGGTTTGCATCCAACGATTTTGGGTAACAAGTGTAAGAAGGGAGATGTGACAGCTCTTCCCCATAGGTTCTAAAGAGAGAAATTAGATGGGATGGTGGTCACATGACTCTGTAGGGGATTTTGAAGGGTTGACTCCCCTGGGCACCCTTGCTGCAGTTGGGTGATCTCTGGCAAGCTTATCAGCCTGTGGACAGGTTCTTCTATTGTTTTTTAATATGTTTTCTGTGCAAAGCTTTCACCGTAAAAATAAATGTCTTTGCCTAGAAACGGTTGTGTGGTAACTTAAAGCAGTTGGCTTAACTTAAGCAGCCGAGAGCGAGTACCCTTGAGCAACCAAGGAGGAATACAAGCACTGTTGCCCTGGACTGTGACACACTTTTGTCCATAACCTTCCGTCTCAACCCATAGCCCCTTATTCTTGCAGTACTGGGCACTCCACCAATGCTTCTACTAAAGCAAATTAATTGACACACCCTCTCTTCTAGGCCCAGACTCTCTGCATGTCTTAGCTTAGACTTGACATGCAGCACCCTGAGCTAACCCAGTCCTGTCTGGTCTAGTGACTCTGCAAGTTCCCCTGAATCCTGATGTATAGCCCCTCTTGTTACTCCAATCTCAGGCTTTTACTCACCTCTGACATGCCCCTTAATACTGACTGCTTGAACACCCATTCAGTTGTGCATGGAAACTTGTTGTAAAGGTCCTAATATTGGATTCTCACCCTATCAGTCTACAAACCTTATTTTCTCCGGGAAAAAAAGTAATGAAAAAAATATTGTGATGAACATTTCCAAGTATATCCCTGACTGGAAGTCCTAGGAGGATTTTCAGATTTATGGACTGCATAAAAGAGAGGACAAGAACAAAGTGATGCATTATCATTTCCAAAAACGTGAACAGTATTTGAAGACAGTATAACGGTGACTAGCTATCTCCTGGTGCCAGGAGACATAAATGGTGTTTTAATGATACCCCTTGTGCCTGATCTGAGATTCAGAGCGCTGAGGGATTCTGCCCCCAAACACTGGAAGACCAAATATATACACCCTGACTCTAACTACACTCTACATGATCTAGTTGAATTCCAGCAAGAGAGATCTCTTTCTTGCAACAAGCAATTTTAACATTATAGGACAAAAACTGGGGTGAGTATCATAATTCTTTTTGAGATCTATTTCCAGGAGAAAGCTACAAAATCAATTCGGTCTTCTGAGAAAAAGATTGGTTTTCTCGTCTCAAAATGTTGACTCCTTTGACACCGGAATGATTATCTTTCACTAAATAATTTGCAGTAAAATGGGACAGACTGCCTGAAATACCCTGAGTGCTGCATGAGATTGTTCAAGGATATTGGGCTAGACCCTCAGGTGGCGTCGATCAGCGTAGCTTTGTGAAGCTGGTGGACCAGGTGCCAGCTCATGCGTGGAGCCCTCAGCCTCACTGAAAACTGACAAATCCACAGCTGGAAACCAATATGGTTCACCTGTGTGTTCATACTGTTAAAATAGGTGTTAGATTTATAGAGCTGTGTTGAAATGTTATGAAGTGCTTGTGAACTGTGGCATGCAAATCTCACATGTCTATATCCCAGGTTACAAGGTAATATTGAAATGTTTTGCTCTGTTACTGTAAAAGTGTGTCTTATGAAACTGGAAACCCCCACAGTCAGGAGGGAAGCGTTACCAAGTGTGAAATACTAGTTTACCATAAGAGGTGTCATCTGCCCAACAAAAGAAGGCCGTTGACGCCAGACAAACCAAGACTTTGATGATTGTTTTCTCTAAACCCAGGAAGAGGGAATGTGCACAAATGCTCATCCCATCACAGCTTGAAAACTGGGGAAAGGGTATAAAAATCCTTGTCAAGGAGGAATTATCATCAATATGCTGCTAAGAATTTGGGGAGGGCAATATTTCTAAGCATAAGCAAGGGATTCCCAGGCTGCTTGGCTTGGATTAGCCCTAAAGGATATATAAAGCTTGCGCATTACAGAAGCTTCTATTAATTTTTGGAACCTAAGACTGTAACTCAGTGTGTATGTTTACCTGCTTTAACCTTGTAAATAACCCTCTTGTTTCTTTTTCCTAGATAATAAACCTCCAATTAGTTTATTATAGGATTGACTACAATCTTGTCTGTAGTTTGAGATCTGAGGAGCAACTGACCTGGGGTAAGGGATTGGAAGTAACCGGGATATCGTTGTAATTTTTCTTATAAGGGACCATCCATCACAAAGACAGGCTTGCCTGGGTGGCAAGATACACCACAGCACTGGAGAGATCTCTCTGTGACTCCATTTAAGGCTATTATAGTTCCTGAGGAGTTCACCCTTGGTACTTGGTTGGTGAAAGAGAATTATAGAACACACAACCAATCTGGGGTTTGTGAGTAACAGTCTACCTTGAATTTGGCACTCATGGTCGTGAGCCACTCCAGACAGGTTGACAAGCTCCATCAACCTCAATAGAGCTACAGTGATTAACACCGACTGACGATCTGGCCCACTGTGCTTGCATGAGCTAAGTTAGGGTGTACTTTGTGCAAAGGAAAGAGACAATAGTAAGATCAAAACACCCTGTTGGTTGCAAAGAATCAAGTTGTAAGGGATTTTTCTAAAAATGTGGTTAATTTCTTTGAACATAACGTGTTTTCATTTAAAATTCCTTAGAGAGGATTTTGTGCTGGTGAACTACTCCTGATCAACATCCCTGGCAAGAGAAGATCTCTCTTTAAAGACACTGCAATATGGAACTGGCTGCACTGGCTTCCCCAACACGCCATTCTCTGCCCCCGTGGAAGGTCTTTCAGGTTCAGGGTGGATTCACACTCATAATACAATGAAAGTAAATATCTCTTATATGTTTCAGATTTTATTGGCAACTTGAAGTGGAAGAACATGCACATGGGGACCCATCTGACTTCTAAGGGAAACGTGCTTGAATGTTGTCTGACCAGCACTTCCCAATTTGTCTCATTGTGACTGTCTAGGTGGATGCGAGGTGCGTATTCAGTGTGAAACTCTTAACGTCTTCGCTTCCAAAATATCTTCTGAGAAGAACAGGATGGTCCTCCAACTTTCTCCAATCATTCTGAATAAGCAAGAGAGATTAACATTGCTACCGTGTATAGGAAGATCAGCTACTGCAAAATGAGCATGGGATGGGTAGATCGCTCCACGGATGTTTTACTTGGTGTTTAATAGGTCCTTTCCTCTTGAGGTGGAAGCTTGTCCCAAGCTCACTTGCTGCCTCCGATTTCCAGTTTTAAGGTGATGTGAGGGGCCAGAGCAGAGGTGAGGGTCTCACCCATAGTTTTCATTCAGCCTCCCTTTGCTTGATTCTTCTGTTCATTCATATATCCTCAGTTAATATACACTTCCTCACTGTGAATATTATTCTTATTAATTTCAGCACGAATGGTGTTTATTTAATTTCATCAGAGACTTTATTCTAAATTCATGGTTTGAATTGACTTGTAAAATAGCAAGGTTCCTAATGAATGGTTTAATTATGGAAGGATGCTAGAGCTCTAATATAAGGCTGATTTTCTACCACTCCATGCACTTCCGTACTGTAGGTCAGATTGTTGCAGCAATGCCTGGCTATTTATTTCCATATCAATTAAGTTATATTTACAATTGCCAGACTTGCAATAGGTATTTCAAAAGTACTGACTTGGAGATATATCTGCAATTGTCGATGGGTTCCAAGCTAGCTGACTTTTGAAATGCTGAAATGCACAGCAAATTTTTTTAAATATTTTTTCTTCCCATTTGCCTTTGTTTTATTTTATTTTATTTTAAGGAAGAAAAAACTTGGGAATTCCCCAGTGACATGAAATTTTATTAAGAGAAATTAATGTAGGCATGATATAACTTGGCTTGTCTATCTTGACTTGCTTCTGTGTGTCTAGATGGCGGCACCCACTTTCCACCCCAACTTGGTTCCTCTTCAATAATAAGTATCATCTTTGATTTATTAGTTATGTATCCCCCAGCAGCATAGACCATATCTGGAAAATATAATGCAGGGAAATCACACTGGGGTGACTGAGTTCATCCTCCTAGGGTTCACAAGCAGTCCACAGCTACAAATCATCCACTTTGTGGCATTTTTGGTTATCTACATTGTCATCCAGGTGGGGAATCTCGGGATGATCGCATTAATCATAGCTGAGTCCCAGCTACACACCCCCATGTACTTTTTCCTTTTCAACTTGTCCTTTATAGATACTGTTTACTCCTCTGTTATTGCCCCTCGGGCTCTGGTGAACTTCTTAGCAGAGTGTAAAGCCATTTCCTTTGCTGGATGCGCCATGCAATTTTTCTTTCTCTCTCTCTGTGCACATGTTGAGGCTTTGCTTCTGGCCGTGATGGCGTATGATCGATTCATAGCTATACGCAAACCGCTGCTGTATACTATTATCATGTCAAAGAAAGTCTGTGTCCAGCTGGTAGCTGCATCATACTTCTACGCCTGTGTCAATGCCGTTGTGCACACAGGCTCTTTGTTCAGCCTGTCCTTCTGTGGTCCCAACATCATCGATCACTTCTTTTGTGACATCCCCCACTCCAGAAGCTCTCCTGATCCAGCACTCACATGGATAGCAGAGTGCATTTCGTCTTTGCTGCTGTAACTGCATTGAGTACTGTCCTGATCATCCTCATCTCCTACATTTATATTATCCTCAACATCTTGAGGATCTGGTCTACGGAAGCCAGGCGCAAAGCCTTCTCCACCTGCGCCTCCCACTTGACGGCCGTCAGCATATTGTATGGGACTCTGTTCTTTATGTATTTACGGCCCACATCCGGCAACTCATCAGATCAGGACAAAGTGGTGTCCGTGTTCTACACCCTTGTGATCCCCGTGCTGAACCCCCTCATCTACAGCCTGAGTAACAAGGAGGTGAAACATGCCCTGAGAAAAGTGGTATACCGAACAATTAATGATTCTTTAGTGGTTGGATGATGATCATAGAATCATAGGACGGGCAGTGACCTCGAGACGCCATCTAGTCCAGTTCCCTGCAGTCAAGGCAGGACTAAATATTATCTAGACTTAACATTAAATCCTATTATCATGCTGATTTAACGTTCAATAAAGCTGGGGCATGATCAAGTTTCTACTGTCTTTGATGCAGTTTGTACCACTCACTGTTTCTTTCCTGTGTAATCGACTGGCGAGTGTGTGCTGTCACTTACATGTGCCCCATTTTGACCTTCTGCAAAAGGTTCTGAGTTGTTACAGCCCCCAGCCGTGGAGCTTTACCTCACGCTGTCGTAGCTCATGCTTGTGGCTCTTCAGTTCTCCAGTTCAGTCTCTTGGGAGTCACACCAGGAACTGTCACACACGGCAACAAGCCAATTAGAGGGTGGTATGCTCTGTTGTGCACTCAGCGAGGGGGTGAGCACATCAGGCTGCTGTACGTGTTATGTGTAGGCAGCAGCAAGAGGGTTCCAGGCGTTGGGCTACTCTGTGGGCCTCATTTTCCTCTCACTTCCACCAGTAGAAATCAGGTTTTGCCTTTTTTCTGATTTTTTTTTTTTTGGTTGGTTTACCAAAATCAATGGGGTTCTGCCCAACAAGGCCTTGGTAATTCCCTGCGAGGTTTGTAATGGATTGTGGAGCCAACCAATCACACCTTACAAGCTAAAACTTCGGGGATCTCTTAAGCAGCCAGCAGGATTGTCCTGATGAAGGCGGGTGGGGAGAAGGGCCTGGATGCAGCCTCAGTCCCTGACCCAGAATGCCCTGCCTTCCTAGAGCACTTCCCTTCTGAGGAGCTCAAAGCACTTCACAGGCCTGAGGAATTTACCCTCCTGTCTGCCCTGGGCCAACAGGAGACAAAGGAGAATATGTTTCATGACAGTCAGGTCCTGCTGCCTTCATCCCCTCCTGCTTTCACTCCTTTGTCCCAGACCTCCCTTAGCCTTGCAGCCTTCATGTTGCTGTTTAGTCCGCCCACATCCCCCCTCACCCAGGCTGTGGTTAAAGCCTGTCTGTTCTCCATCACTGCCCCTCCCCACCACCACTCAACCCTGCTCCTTGCCTTGGTCATCTCTCCCCTACACTCCTGCGGCTGCCGCCTCGCTGGACTTGCTGCCTCTCCCCTCCCTCTCCCTCAGCCCAGCCAAAGCATAACTGCTAAACTCCCCTGCTGCTCTGGTCATGTCTCTCACTTCTTTACATCCCTGTACTGGCCTCCCTGTATCTCATGCAGTAAAGTCAGATACCTCCTCCCCTTCAAGACCCTGCCTAACTCCACTGTTGCGCCCATCTAGTCTCCTCCCTCAGTACACACCCAGGTCAATATACAACCCAGATCTTACACAAAAATCATGGTGTTGCCAATCCTTTGGTATCTAAAATCAAAGGTTTATTTACAGAAAGAAAGAAAGAAAGAAAGAAAGAAAGAAAGAAAGAAAGAAAGAAAGAAAGGGAGTTAAAACTGGTTAAAGGAATCAAATACATATAATAATTGCAAGTTCTTAGTTCAGGCTTGTAGAAGTGATTGAATAAACTGCTGGCTTAAGTCAAGTCTCTGGTTGCCTCCATACCAGTCCTCAGTCCCTGTGTTAGAATGTTCCCATTAGTAAAAGTCCACAGTCCAGAGGTTTGAGCAGGAAAGAGGCAAAATGGAAGATGTTTCCCAGGTCTTTTATAGCTTCTGCCAAGTGAAGGGAAACCCATTGTTCTCACTGTGGAAAATTCCAGATAACAAGATGGTGTTTGGAGTCACATGGGCAAGTCACATCTCCATGTATGATTCGCTTAGTCATAGCAGGTTTCAGAGTAACAGCCGTGTTAGTCTGTATTCACAAAAAGAAAAGGAGGACTTGTGGCACCTTAGAGACTAACCAATTTATTTGAGCATAAGCTTTTGTGAGCTACAGCTCACTTCATCGGATGCATACTTTCCACAGTATGCATCCGATGAAGTGAGCTATAGCTCACAAAAGCTTATGCTCAAATAAATTGGTTAGTCTCTAAGGTGCCACAAGTCCTCCTTTTCTTTTCGTCATAGCAGAAGCCATTACTCACACTCTAGTTTGAACATTCACAGGAAAGCCCATTAAGTGCAGATGGGTGTCTTCCATGGTCCATTATCAGCGGTTGCATTTCTGAATATTGCAAAAGGTCCTTTTTCTAGATTAAAATCTTACCGCACTGGGTTATATAGATTTATCACAAGGGGACAAATTCTGCGCTCCTTTCTCAGTTTGTACTCCGTCCTTATTCAGGGAAACACTTGATCTTTTTTTTTCCTTTTTTTTAAATCATGATTGGATGTTTTTCTGAAAGCTATGATCTAATTCAAATGGGAATTATTTCAGGGAAGTTATATGGCCTGTGCCGGGGTGGCCAAACCGTGGCTCGTGAGACTCATGCTGGTCTTTTACAGTTAAAGTGCAGCTCTCGGAGCCCCCCATTGCTCCCCCATTCTATGCCTACCAGACTGGGGGAGCTTGGGGCTTCTGCAACAGGATGCTAGGGCTAAGGGTTCTGGCTCAGGGGCTAAGGGTCTCGGGGCTTCAGCCCCGCGGGAGGTGCCTGTTGGGGCTTGGGGCTTCAGCGGGAGTGGGGCTGAAGCCCCGAGCCCTGGCAGGCGTGCCCTGCGGGGATGAAGCCCTGAGACCCCCTGTCTCCGGATGGCAGAAGCCCCTAGTCCCACCATCCGGCCGCAGGGCTGAAGCCCCCAGCCCTGGCAGGTATACCCCGGCTCTTGAACTTCAGAAGATTGTTGTATGTGGCGCAGAGGGTCAGTAAATTTGCCCATCCCTGGCCTGTGCTCTACAAATCAGACTAGATGATCACAGTGGTCCCTTCTGGTATTAAGAATCTCTTAATTAAATCAATCTGGCAAAATGAGAGCAAATTTCAGGATTTACCCCACTGGTCTTGATTAGAATTAGTCCCCTGGAATGAAGAATCGTTCCTACCTTCCATTCCCCATTAGAATCAAGAGAGTGATGAGGTCTCTGCTGCCAGTTAGGTTTCTACTCTCATTTCCTTATGTGAAGAGATGGAGAGTTGAGTAAATGAAACTGAAACTAAAGTGCTGGGAAAGCAGCCTGGTGGAGACCTGGTTGGCATTCTAGTAAATTGCACAAATGAAGAATTTCAGACAAACCGTCAAAATGATCCTCCTCACGAATGAATCTGAGACATTTATTGACAATAAAAGTGCCCCGGCTAGGGGCAGCCGCCCCAAAGAGGCTCATAGGGTACACCACAGAGATGCCTGCACTGCAGAACATATTGTAGGGGATAATCCAGCATCCCTGCACCAATAATCCAGGTTAGGGGGTGGGTAGGAGGGAGAGCTGGATATGACCAGGTCCAGGTGCCATGCTGAAGGGCTCATTGTAAATACACACACACAGAGATCTTTTAGAGTAACTGGATCTAATAGATTGTTTCCATCTCTTATCTTTGAGACTTACTTTAAAATCATTTATACTCTGAAATGTGACTCTGTAAAGGGGCACTGTAGGCTTCAGAACTGTTTTTTTTCCAGGGACTCCAGTGCAAATTTAAGAACTTCAGAATGGCCAGACTGGGTCAGACCAATGCTCCATCTAGCTCAGTATCCTGTCTGCCGACAGTGATCACTGTCAGGTGCTTCAAAGGGAATGAACAGAGTAAGGCCGTGTCTACACTGCCACTTTACAGTGCTGAAACTTTCTCGCTCAGGGGTGTGAAAAAACACCCCTCCGAGCGATGCAAGTGTCAGCGCTCTAAAGCGGCAGTGTAGACAGTGCACCGGCGCGGGGAGAGCTCTCCCCCGAACTGGTGCCGCGACTACACAGCCACATTAAAACGCTGCTGCGGCAACGCTGCCACAGCAGCGCTTTAACGTCGGCTGTGTAGACAAAGACAAAGTGATCCCCTCTCATCCAGTCCCAGCATCTGGCAGTCAGAGGATTGGGGCCTGGAACCCCAGAGCATGGGGTCGCATCCCTGACCATCTTGGCTAATAGCCATTGATGGACCTATCCTCCCATGAATTTATCTAGTTCTTTTTAAAATCCAGTTATACTTTTGGCCTTCACAACATCCCCTGGCAGCGAGTTCCACAGGTTGACGTGTGAAGAAATACTTCCTTCTGTTTGTTTTAAACCTGCTGCCTAATAATTTTATTGGGTGACCCCTGGTTCTTGTGTTATGTGAAAGGGTAACTAACACTTCTCTATTCACTTTCCCCATACCATTCATGATTTTATAGACCTCTATCATTTCTCCCCTTAGTCACCTCTTTTACAAACTGAACAATTCCAGTCTTTTAAATCTCACCTCAGATGGAAGCTGTTCCATATCCATAATCATTTTTGTTGCCCTTCTCTGTACTTTTTCCATTTCTAATATCTTTTTTGAGATGGGGAAACCAGAACTGCTCACAGGTATGGGAGAACCACAGATTTATATAGTGGCACCATGGATTTATATATGTTCAATTTACAAGTAAGACACGTGTGTGTGTGTGTGTGTGTGTTTATAAACTTTCAGCCTGCAAACTCATCCTGCCTTGTGTAGTGTTTCCCACTCTCACCACTTTATCATTAATCTCCTGATGTTTTGTATTTTTAATTAAGGCTCGAGCTCCTGGACTCATGGGATTACAGGAGAATCTGCGCTTTCATTTTTTAAAGTAAGTTTCTAGACCTTAGATTGCAGAGTAATGCTTGAAATCTTTTGTAAGAAAGAAAAGTTTAAAGGCTCAAAAAGCAGAAGCAACATAAAAAGAATCCAAATGTTTTTACTTTTTTTAATCAAAGATTTTTAAGCCAATCTCATGATTTTGGTGTCCTGATACGATTTTGAACAGTTGGTATTGACAAGACTGGAGCCAGACTCTCAGCTGGCATAACCCCTCCTTGTCTCAGTGTAGGGCTATTACAGGGTGGGCACGTGATGTGCTGCAGCTGTCTTGACCAGTGGAGCGGCTGGCTCCTTGGGAGCTGTTATTCACCAACACAAGTTAGAGCAGAGCAGAGGCTGTTTTAACATAGGACAGAGGGGATGATTCAGCCTGTAATAGCTCCCAGGATCAGGGGAGCAGAAAGCTACCTAAGCTCCCCATCTAGGTGGTCCATAGCAGTGCTTGGTGCTCCTGGGGATCCGGTCCTGAATTATACTTGGTTCCTTTCCCATCATTATCAACAGTAACAATTTTGGCTAGCAAATTCTATTCTTTTGTATGTATATTCCATTCTGTACAATTCCATTGTTTTCAACTTCTGCTCTGTGACATCTGTGCTGCCCAATTGTCTTTAAATGCATGGATGTGAGAAGTAAAGGGAAAAGTCGGCATTCCTTGCCATCATCACAGTTCCTACAATACTGTCTATAATGCATTCCAATACTTGAGAAGGCTTTCACTTCAATCTCCAAAACCCCCTGCCATATGATTTTTCTGGCCCCAGGGCTCACAGATGCAAAAGGTGGTGGTGGGGGGGGGGGGGTGGTCCATAAGGTAATTCTTTCATGAGGTCATCCCTGACTCATCTCTGGGTTGGGATTTCCCCTTCTCCATGGTCTTGTAAACTGGTTTCTTCCTACTGTATTGAGAATCAAGGTGATTCCTCTAGATGCTTTGCTTTTTAATGGGTATCAATGGACCACTCTCTCCCCTAAAGGCTGTAGCTGTTGCTGTGGGCGAAACTCAGCCCGTGTACACCTACATCTTAGGTCGGCATAAGTTATGTTGCTCAGGGGTGTGAATAAGCCACCCCCTCCCCCGAGCGATGTGAGTTACACTGACCCAAGCACCAGCGTGAAGAATGCTGTATCCGCAGGAGAGCTTCTCCAGTGACATAGCTACCGCGGCTGGCAGTAGTTGGAATACTTGAGTCGACAGGAGAGCTCTCGCCCAGTGGGTTAGAGAACCTGCTCTTGCAATGCTGCAGCTGCACCGCTGTAAACTCTGTCACGCAGCCACAGTCTCAGCAAGGGCCGGTGGCTCTTACTCTCCTGGGACGTGTCCCAGCCACGTGAGAGTTATGTAACATCCATGTACAGACGTTACTTGTAACATGAGAAATGCAGAATTAGCATATGAGTAGTGGACTCATCCATTCACCAGCATTTCGGAACGTCCAAACACTACATATTTTAGTGGAATGTTCACAAAATGTTAATAACGTTCCCCCAGCATTAAGTCTGACAGACTCTCAGTTGATACGTAGGCCTAGAGTTGGCCTAAGCCTGCAGCATCACACCAGCTTCCTTTTTGGCTCCCAGGTTGGCTGAGTGTCTGACTCCTTCTCTGGTTTTAAATCATCTTTTTCCCCTGGCTCTGGGGCTCACAGAGTCTTTGACTCTTGCTCTGGGTTTAAATGACCTAATAAGAATGCCAGAAGAGAAAAAAAACTATTATTATTTAAGGAATAATTGTCTTCATTCACCTGCCTGACCATTTAGCTACATAGCCATTTGTTTTCTAATATATATTAACACAAATGAAAACTTTGTTTAACAATAGTTAATTCTGCAAGAGACAAAACCTTTAAAGCATGGAAAGGGGAAAGTCTCCAGTATTCATTTCCACCTTCGCATCATCGGCTGCACCGTTGATAACACACGGCAACACTCCATCTCCAACAGTTACTGAGAGCAGGATGCAACCCAACTTCTCACAAATCTCACACTCTAATGCAAACTTTAACGCCTACTTTATTCTCCCTTGTAGGAAGAAATTGGCACATCAGACAGTTGCACAGTCCATGCATGTATAACATTATTCTACCTTAACAGCACTTGGATTGCAGTCAAGATTTTGCATTAGAGTGTGAGCAACAGAGGACAGCTGATCCTGTGGTTAAGTGTCTGGACTGGGACTCAGGAAATCTGGGTTTAATTGCTCGCTTTCGCACAGACTTTCTGCGTGACCTTCAGCAAGTCACTTAATCTCTTTGATTCACTTTCCCATCTGTCAAATGAGTGTAATCAAGTTTGCTTAAACTGTAAACTTGTTGGGGGAGAGCCTGTCTCTTATTCGGTGTCTGTACATCACCTAGCACAATGGAGCTCTTTGATAGATGACTGTGACATGCTGGGAATCAGGAAGCCTGGATCTATTCCCAGCACTGACAGAAGAGGGTATTCTAGTGGTTGAAGTGGTGGTTATGGACAGCATAGCCAAGCAAACATATTTGGCACGTGCATTCTGAAAGGCAGCATGGCTAAGTGGGTGAGACTTGGATCTGTATATTAGAGACACTTCACCTGAAGGCACCTTGTGAGACCTCTCCTTTACCTTATTTGTAAAATGGTTGAGTGATACCTCCGACTGAGAGAGCCACGGCCACCACTTGAGTCCTTTTCCCATCCCTACAGTGAGAGTCAGGAGGAGAAGGACCAAAGAACTGTTGCTCCAGGAGCGTAAGAATGTCTGTTGTCGTCTGCCTTCAGCCATTCTGGAACCCCACAGCTCCTCCTCCAGCCAGGAAGGAAGAGCAGCTGCTCAGAATGAGGCTCAACCCAGAAAGGAGAGAAGAGTAAAGAACAATGAGGTACCTGAGATGCCAGAGCAGATCAGCAAGGGACCTAGCTGCCAGCAAGGGACTGGAGATGCCAATGAGGGACCAAAGATTCCAGTTTTTTCCTGTATAGGTGGCTCTTGGATCTGCACTAGTGCCAGCTCAGACGTGCCCAAAGCTAGGAGCACAGCAGAACCAGAAGGTTCTTATATATCTGTTTATTTTTAAATTGATTTTGTATTTTGGGGGACAGGGGAAGGAGCACAGAAGCCCAGTCAATGTGTGAAACTCATTGCCAGGGATGTTGTGAAGGCCAAAAGTATAAAAAAAGAATTAGATAAGTTCATAGAGGATAGGTCCATCAGGAGCTCTGAGCCAAGATGGTCGGGGCACAATCCCATCCTCCAGGTGTCCCAAAACCTCTAATTGCCAGAAGATGGAGTGGTTGACAGGGGATGGATCATTCAAAATTGCCCTGTTCTGCTCATTCCCTCTGAAGCATCTAGCACTGGCCACTGTCAGAAGACAGGATATATTGGACTAGATGGTCCGTTATTATTGTCTGACCCAGTATTGCCATTCTGAAGTTCTTAAGCCTGAGTTATGAGCTTGCTGGAGTCAGTGAAGTGTCCTTTAGAATCTACTATAGTACACTCTTGCTATAACACCCTCGAGATGGGATCTAGGGACCAGAGATCCAGAGTCCTTGTAGTCCTGGGGCCATGGCCAGGGACAGAAAGAGTCTGTCCGGCCCCAGGGCAGGAGAAGCTGTAAGCTCCCACAGTGGCCCCACTACCCTGCCTCTTTTCCTAAAATGAACCCCTGGTTATACTGAACAACCGGCTTGGATTCCTAGAGTTTTGTTATGTGAAGGGGCACTGTAGGTGATGCAGTGAAAAGCTGAGTAAGTAACTGAAGAGCCTTGCAAGAAGTCCAACAAAGAACAAGAATCTCTGTGTACCAGACCAGGCTACTCCTTGTAGCCTGGATGCACACAATGCTCTATATAGCTAACATGAACCCTGGCTGCTGGACTCTTAGCCAGCCCCTGCAGAAACAACCTGAGTGCCCTTAGCTCATAACGAAGACTTGACAGTACTGCACAGTATTCAAAAGTTGCACCAGTTTATCTAAATTGTAAGAAGACACCTTTCTTCTTAGTGTGGACACAGCCAGTGATGCCATCCTAGACACAGGATTTGTCCGCTTCTCCGGCAGACATTTCTGTGTTTTTCCCTACACATGAAACACCCTTTCTGAGCTTGCCTGCAGTGCCAATTAATTCTTCACGTTCAAATCCCTCCTTGCAGGCTCACTGCTATCATGATGATACTGGAAACTAGCCAGCTATCCTGGCAGGGTAACAGGGTATCTCTTTGATAATGCAAAATAAAAATGGAACTCCTTTCAGTTAAAGATATTTTTGTACTCTCAGGACATCACAGTCTGGCTTCTTGAAATTGTACAGCTGGATCTTCTGAACTGCACCTGAGTTCCATCCAATCTAAATGCCAAATGAGGCAGGGGTCATGAGGCTGGAATATCTGCATGTACTTAATGAAGTTAAAGCCTTTGGGCATTATTGTCCAAAACATTACATCTGTAATTGGAAATATGCCCCAAACTCAGTGTAACAGCTGTTGTGCTATTTTCCTGTGAAAAATAAAGTGAGAAAGAGGTACGACTTACCATGTCCTGAAGGTTGTAAATCCAGATTCCGTAACGGAAACAAGAGTGCTAAACACTCCAGAAATTGCTGACAAGTGGATTCTCTTTACTTTGTTTGTTTGAATTAATAATTTTCTAATTTTGCTCACTGTATCTTCTGTTTGATTCATGCTGCTGTACTCCTCCCTTGTAATAACAAACTGTACAAATAACTCATCTAAGACATTATCAGGGTCTCTTCAGAGAATTTTGATTAACTCTTTGCGTTTGAGTAGAACTGAGTGTTTATCACTAGTGGCTGATGCTATAGAATTACATGCAACTGCAATAATTAAAAAAAAAAAAAAAAAGGTTTTTCCTAAGCTGCAAGAAATAGGTTTTGTGAAGCCTGGTCTCCATACAGTATTTGTACCAATTTAACTGTGTCACTTAAGGAGTAATTTTTTACTGATAAGAGTTAAATTGGTGCAACCGTTAGTGTGGATGCCATTTGTGACAAAGCTCTGTCCTTGCCTCCATGGGTCCCGCGTTTCCTGGAGGATTTCGCGAGCCTCAGAGGCTCACTGTGACCCTCCACGTAACCCTTCTCTCTCTAGAGGCAAGGGTCACAGTCTACTGAGCCATTTTCATCATAAGCCAGCGAGGGAGGTGAGGAGAAGGTACCCTCCCCTGCACAGTCTCCGTTGTCTTCCAGTCTCAGTGATGAATCAGGGGACAGTTAAACCAGTACAATGGGGAGCAGGGGGGACAAAGGGGCAGGGAGTTCAGGGGGAGGGGTAAAGAATGGGGGGGATTTAGGAGAGGGCCATGGTTGGGGAGGGCACAGTTTACATGGGTAGGGAAGGGGGAACTCCAGAGAGTGGAGAGAAGCAGATTTGAGAGAAGGTTGTGGGGAAGAAAAGGGGCAGGATTCATGGAGCCAAGGGGAAGGGCCCTGTGGGATGTTGGGAGGGATCAGAGGGGAGAAGAGAGTTCAGAAGGCAGCAGATGTGGGGGAGTCAAGAGGAGGGAGGTTAGGAAGATGTACAGGGGGAAGGAGCAGCTCAGCATCAGTGAGGAAATTTAGTGAAGGGGTTTTCATGGGGTGGCACTTCTCAGGCCTTTCCCAGGCCCCTGGCTCTGGCAGCTGCCACTCCCCCATCAACCCCATCTGGGCCCCTCTGCCCTGGGCAGCGAGCTCTCAGGACAGGGCTGTTTGCTTTGCAGCCTCAGCCCCCTGTTGATTCCCTGCCCCAGGGGAGCTGCTGCCCCATCCCCCTCAGGCGGAGCAGTTCTCGGCTGACAGGACAAAGGGAGCAACCGGCGAACAAGCATCCATGAAAGGACTGGATTGCTACCTGCTCCAGGGTGGGGGGACATTGCAGCCACTGGAGGTGGCAATAGACCAGGGAGTTTAGGTCAGTCCCATTCCCTTCCCCTGTGATGCCTCCCAGGGATACCCAGGGCTGAGAGACACTTCGCTACCACCTGCCCTCCGTGTGAGGAAGCCTTGTCGGTGCATGCCAGGGGGTCACTCCCCAACACAAGCACTCCCCTCTAGGCCTCTGCAGGTCTTGCTCTCTCGGTATAGATGAGTGATAAGCACACACCAACCCTCGAGCATCTCTCTGGAGTGTCCAGCCCCTGAACCACCAGACCTGGTGTTCCCAAACTGCATCTTATCAGTTACACCACACTACACAGCTCCATTGAATACTCCGCACTCAGACTTGTTCACACAGAAAGCAAGTATGTTTATTTAACACAGGGATTCAAATGATAAGAAGTAGAAATATTAGAAACAAAGGGTTACATATAAAATAAAATCATGACATGCATAGTCGACCCTCAACTTGATTAATAGGACATTGTCCTGTCATAAGAGCAAAAGCTTGCCCCAAATCCTTCCAGCCAGGTGTGGCTGTGATCTTCTATTCATGAGACTAGCATGCAGTCCTCTTGTCTCCTCAGTGGGAAGATTCAGAGTTTGTCTCTTTATCTACAGTTATCGTCTAAAACTCCATTGTGTGCGCTTGGAGGATAATTCCCGCTGCTTGTCTTTTCCTGTCCAGGACACTCTGCGAGCACTTGATTAACATTTTGCTCAGACTGTAAATGGGTGCCCATTGTGAACCATACAGTACTCAGCAAACATGCAGATAAACCGATAAACATCTCTTGTCTGAAAGAAACCTGTTTTTCACCTTTTCTCACCAGTCCCAAGTCATAAACCTTAAGAACATGATTTTCAGTCTATATACATAACTCCTTACATGTTATCTGTACATACATTTTGCAATGATTAAGATGACCAGTGTGACACAGGCTTTCAGTAGAGATGTGGTATGATACTCTTTGGTGGACTAGTATGTAGATATCAGGCCCAGGGGATCCCTGAAATCCTAATGCACCCCTGTGTCCTCTGCCAGTTGGCACCAAGAAGTCCCTGGGTCACACACCCCCATCTGTGTCCCAGTAACACTCATGCTACTGACCAGGGAAGTCCCTCAGAGTAGAAGAGACTGGGATAAAGGGGAGCAAGGCTCAGGGTGGGGAGGACTGAGTCCCAACCCCGCAGGGTCTCAATTACTCTGTAGGGACAGCTCTGCTCTGGTGCTGCAGGAGCTCAGGGTGAGAGCTGGGGTGTCCTCCATGGGTTCAGGCAGGGGCTCATTCACTGCAGGGAGTCAGGGTGTCCACAAGGCACTAAGTGCCGTCCAGGGTATTTACTAACCACTCAGGAGAATGGGGCCAAGGAGCATATGGGGATTTGCCAATGATTCTGTTTTTTGGGGAGGGGAATTGTGGTGAGGCTCCAGGGAAAGATGATTACTGGGTTGTGCAATGGCAGGGGCTATTTGGTGCAGATGAGCACGAGGGGTGGCCCCTGGGGAAAGACACAGAAAAGAGAGTGACACTAAAATATCAGGTTTCAGAGTAGCAGCCGTGTTAGTCTATATTCACAAAAAGAAAAGGAGGACTTGTGGCACCTTAGAGACTAACAAATTTATTTGAGCATAAGCTTTCGTGAGCTACAGCTCACTTCATCGGATGCATGAAGCTCACGAAAGCTTATGCTCAAATAAATGTGTTAGTCTCTAAGGTGCCACAAGTCCTCCTTTTCTTTTTACTAAAATATCAGGGACAGAGATCGCAATAGCCAGAGAGGATGGGAAGAGGGAGGGGTGTTGCCTTGAGGACACTAGAGGGAGCCACTTCCCCATCCAGCCACCTTCTCAGGCCAGCAGTTGAGAAAGGGGACATGGGCAGGGAGAGCAGCGGGGGTCCTGGGCTGGGGTGACTGCAGAGAGTTTGGGCCGGAAATGCTATTATTGATTATTTTTATCTCTACACATTTCAATCAATGTCTCTATTTTTCTTTTATTTAATCCTCTTATTTCCTCTTTAACTGTAGAAAATCTTCCTTCTGGGGCTAAGGTTTAGCTGCATCCCTTGGGGACTGTTCCAGCAACTCAAAAGAGACCTTCTATTGACTGTGGGAACTATGGCCAACCCAACATTCCATAACAGATAAAAAGTATCTTTTCCCCAATTTTTATTCCATTTTCACATCCCAGTCCCTTAACTTGCTATCAGTCTGTGACACACTCTAAGACAGTAAGTGGCTGAACTTGGGGTCTGGGGAAGGTCTAACATGATCCTGGATGCATAAGGTGCTGACGCCATGGGAGTTGAGGCGGGAACTTTGGGGAAGGCAGTGGGATGGGGGCGGGACAGGGGTGGGAAGAGGCAGGGCAGGGATGAGGCCTCAGGGAAGGGATGGAGTGGGGGTGGGGGGCAGAGGGGGGTTGGTGCCTATGCTGAGATGTATAAACAAAGAAGTATCAAGGAGGATTAGGGAGATATTACTTCTGTATATGCCAATGGTGAGACCATTACTGGGACATTGTGTCCAGTTCTGGTGTCCATCGTTTAAAAAAAGTGTGTTGGAAAATTGGAGAGGTTTCAGAAAAGATCTGCAAGAATGATTCAAGGTTTGAAAAAACCTGCTTTATACCAAGAGACTTGGAGCTCAATGCATTTACTTAACAAAAGAGAAGGTTGATCATGATCTATAACTACTAAAGAAGAAAATAACAGATAGTAGAGGCCTCTTGAGTCTAGCAAACAAATGACAGGTTTCAGAGTAACAGCCGTGTTAGTCTGTATTCGCAAAAAGAAAAGGAGTACTTGTGGCACCTTAGAGACTAACCAATTTATTTGAGCATAATCTGATGAAGTGAGCTGTAGCTCACGAAAGCTTATGCTCAAATAAATTGGTTAGTCTCTAAGGTGCCACAAGTCCTCCTTTTCTTTTAGCAAACAAATGTAGAACAAGATCCAATGTCTGGAAATTGAAGTTAAATTGATTTTTAATTGAAAATAAAATTCAGCTTTTACAGTCAGAGTAACTGATCTGGAACAGTGCATTGGTAAATTCATCATTATTTGGGGTTTCCTTCTAAAATATCTGCTCTTCTTAGTTCAACCACAAATTACTTGGTTTGATAACGAGCTGCTTCTTACCAATTACGGATGAATAATTTCTTCCGCAGCAGGAATTATTGGACGGAATTCTCTGGCCAGGTGTTATGCTGAAAGCCAGACTAGCAGATGATTATTGTGGTTGCTGCTGGCCTCCCTTGAAATCTAATAATTTGTTAGGAAGAAATTTCTGTTGTTCCACAACTGTCCATTCAGGGTTCCTTGAATCTTCTTATGGAGTATCTGGTATTGCCCACTCTCGGAGACAGGATAGTAGACTAAATGGTCCACTCTGCTCTGGTCAAGTGTGGCCGTTCTTATGTTCCTAGCAGTAATTGTATAGCAGTCACTCTGTACATTGTATCATAAGTTGTCATGTGACATGAAAAATCAGAAACCTGTCAGCTCGACTTAGAAGCTGTGAAGTGAACATGAGGTTCTGAGACTTAAAAAATACAATACAGAATATTTTGTAATATGCCATTTTTTAAAATTAAGGAAAGTTTCAAATATTTAAACATATGTATATTCCATTTCAACAGGCTCTCACCATGTTTTTATTTCATGTTAAAGACTTCTTTTAGGCCTTCCTGTGCCCGAGTTTCAGTTATTTTTCCCCAGTCTCTTGGGAGATCTGCTGGGTTAGCATTATAACTGTTAGCTAACTGGTGATTGAACTTCTGAAAAATAAACTTCCAGTAATCAGAAGCCTCAATGCTGGGATCTGGCTGAATGCGCCAGTCTGGGTAATAGATGCGATAATCTTTGTAGGGATGACGTTTCCCTTTTGTGACTGAATTTCGGAATGAGTTCTCAGAAACCACTTCAGATGAGCATATATCATAGACAAGTTTTTGTGTATCAAGATACCTGTAACCGCATAATCCTTGTGGCCGATGCACAGATGCAAAATGCTCCTTGTGGTCACTGCCTCCTGCTTCACAGGGGACTTTACAAAATGGACACTGCTTCCCACAGCCAAACACTTGCTTGAAGATCTCATCCTGGGGTTTTAATGACAGATTGGAGAGTTTGGCCTGAATATCCAAACCACCAAATTGGAGTAAGATTTCTTGTTCCAGATCCAGAAGAAAAGTTTGAATATTAGCACAAAACTGGCCTGTTTTTGCTGTGTTTTTAAACTGTATCCCAAGTAAGTTGTCCTTGGAAATGACTAGGTCCTGCTGCAGCGCTTCACAAAAGTTGTTTAAAAATGCTAAGACTGTGGTATTTTTTTCATTTTTGGAGCTTTCCAGAACTTCCCTCACTTTCTTTACTATTGTAGATAGAATCTTTTTCTCCAACTCTCCCAGACGCTTAGTCTCCCTGTAATGATCCATCATCCATCTCTGAATCCAGGTTTTGACAAATTCTTCATAGTTTTTAATATATTTCACATAGTTATCAAAGTTCATCTCCTCCAGAAGCTTTTTCTGTACAGTGAACTGGAAAAAGGTCCGGCTGCCATATTCAATGGACTCTGCCTTGTTGAGAATGTCATCTACTATCTCTATTCCTAGCCTTTTGTTGATATGATCCACCAAGGCAGGTTTGAGACACTGATAACAGAAATCCCTGGCCCTTGTTTGGTTCTCATCTTTTTCCAAATACAGGTCAGTGAAGGTGGAGAAATACTGAAGTTTCAGCTTCTCTAGACGACACTGAGGATCATTTTGTTGGATAAAATCTTCATGCATCTTCTGAAATCTCCAAGCCGCCTCCCCCAAAATATGAATTTTCAGGTCAACTTCAAAGCAAGCAGTAGTGCCGAGTTTTTTAACATCCTCCTGTTGGAGCCTCTCATTGATCATGTTCAGCAGTTCTCTGCAATGGATTTCATCGTAGTCCACTTTGGAATTTACCTTTTCTTCCGAGTATCTTTTACCCTCTTCTATTAAGGATTTAGCAAGTTCTTCTGTGTGAACAGTTGTTTCACATTCCCCTGTGGACAAGAGTTGTTTCATAGTTTTGATCCATGCTGTATCTATGTACTTGTTTTTCATTCTGAAATTGTTAATTCCATGAAACAACAAACTACCTAAATCCTGTAGCTTCTGCCTGACGGCACTCCCTCGATTTGCCAGGTCCTTTCTCAACTGGGACTCCATCTCTCGATAAACTTCACGTTTCTGTAAGCTGCTGAACTTCAACTCTGACAGTGTTTCTCTCCACATGTTTTCAAATTCTGATTTCAGTTCCTCATGCTCTAGTTTATGTTTTTTATTCCTACATTCATCCAAGACCCTGTCAACTTTCCCTTCAATTATCTGCATGTATGAGGTCTGGATGTTTTCTGTCTTGTGCTGGCCTTTTCGAATTCGAATTGCTACCTCGCACTTGTGCTCGGAGTAGCTCTCAAGTTCGTTTTTGAGGCTGTTTGCACTCCTGATAAAATCTTCTCTGTACTTTTCTATCAGGTGCAGATTCGAAACTCCACTTTCAAAATAATCTTGTAAATTATCCAAAACTTTTTGTTTCTCGTGCTGCAGTTTTTCCTGTGCCTCATTTTTCAACATGGATAAGGCACTAGCCTGTAGTTTCTCTGATGTCTGATTCTGAATGACAGTTTCCTTTTCAGATACCCAGAGATGTATCTCTTTGCGGAAATGCCACTCCCACTCGGAATACTTCATAGACAGCTGGTTATAGGCTTCAGCTACAAGGCTGTTTCTGAAACTGAAGATGAAGTTCTCGTGTTTTACAGCATTCCACAGGCTCTCCACCCATTTGACAAACTGGGGAATGTCCTTAGGGGCTCTATTACGTGACTGTTTCTTTATAAAATCAAGCAGGTATTTCTTTAGCTCACACACCCTCTCACTGTATCCCATGTTCACTGGAGCCATGGGAGGGACTCCATGCCACAGCCCAGGGATGTACCAGTTGTGTTTCTCTGCATCATAGTCCATAATACATGAAAATTTCACTTTTTTACATTGTTTTTCCATCCTAGCTGCAGCTTTGGTCATTTCATTCAGCTGCTCTAGGAGGTGCTTCCTGTCCCTCATGTTTTGCTCACGCGCAGACACATCACTGACATTCTGATGCACAAATTGGCAGTTGGCTTTTTGCCCTATTTCCTCCATTCTGAGAAAGGCATGGACCGCAATTTGCAGAATATCCTTCATTTCAGTGGCATTCTCCATGGCCATGTTAACGATGGTTATGTCACTTAACCCAATCACCAGTGTGGCCAGCTCATTGTCATGTTGATAACTATCCTCCAGCAGGGCCAGTTCAGGGGCTTTCAAGCCTTCTGTGTCTATCACCAGGATGAAGTCACAGCCCAGTTCCTGCTGAAAGTTCTCTGCCACTTTAATGAGCATCATGAAGGCTCCCCGCGTACATCGGCCACTGCTCACTGCAAACTGCAGGCCGAACATGGTGTTGAGGAGGGTGGATTTCCCAGTGCTCTGTACTCCCAGCACCGTCAGAACCACCATTCTGGACCTTCCCCCCAGCTTGGCATGGAGCTCAGTCAGAACATCTGTCACCCAATGCAGTGGGATGTTGGATGAATCTCCATCTAACAGTTCCATAGGAAACCCTTCCAGCATCAGGTCAGCTGCTATGCCTGGGAGATGGATGAAATGTCTTTGGCATTCTGCCTTGTCTCCTTCTTTAACCATTGAGCATTCAGCTTCATAGAACTGCCCCAACTCACGCATGAAATGCTCAACCCCTAAGGAAGTGGTAGATATTAATTTATCCAGCATAGTTAGTGCTTGTGGGTCATCTCCTGCCATTTTACTTTCCCCTTTATATTGATCCCGTAGTTTAAAAAGATTATCTCGAGCAATGTGATCCAGGCTAAACTTCATCCATTTCAGGAAGTAATGTTTCTCCATTAAAGGCAATTGTTCTATTCCATTAATAAATTTAATCAATCCATCAGTAAGGTCACATTGATTCTGCTGTCTACGTAATTCCAACAGTTCCTCTCTCAGTTGAGATTTATAGTCTTCAGTGGCAGTCTCCCCTTGCCTTCTCATTCTGCACAGTTCTTTTTCCACTTTAGCCAATTTTTCCCAGAGATCCCCCTGCAGTCTCAGCATTTCCCTCTTGTACTTTGCCACATCTTTTATTTCCACAGTGATTTCTCTCGCCCGCTTGCTTGCACTCTGGCATTCCTTACGGTCCTCATCTACCTGGATTCCTAGTTCACGTGCAGTCACAGCCATGGCTTCCAAATTCATTCTCTCGGGAGGTGAACTTGTTATGCTTTTTATTGTATATTTCAGTTTTTGAACAAATCCTGCATTATTTGTGGTGCTGTCTTTCTTCAGCAGTTGCGATTTGCTCAGATTCAGCACTGGAGCCAACTTATTAAGGAATCCCAATGTTTCCTTGGGATTTCCATTCTTGCAGTTGAGGATGAAGTAGTATTTAGTGGCTGATCCCTGCAGGGATGATAACAGCGTGTATTGTCTCTCACTGATGCTCTCAGTAACTATGAACACTGCTGAGGAGACCACTGTTAAAAAGCTGAACTGCAGCCAGTGAGATTCAATGTCTCCACGCAGATTTGTAGCTGCAACGGGTTCTGGGAAAAGATCTGAATTCTCCCTCCCAGCAGGGAAATACCAGGAAATCTCAACCAGCCCATCTGCGATTTCCCGAGGGACATTCCCAGAGTCCATGTCCCGATGGATAAAGAAATCGTGGTGCTGCTGGGAGGGGCTGAGAACCTCATTGAGGAGTTTGGACTTGGAGAAGCTGCAGCTCCCCATCCGCACAAAGGAAATGGTTGGCATTGCTGTGAGCACCAGGCTCTCCTCTCTGAACCCTCTGCTCTCTGCCAGGGAGTGCGGCCTCCACTTCCTCACAATGTCCCTCATGGCCCACAGCAGTAGGGTGCACTTGGGGGTGTTGATGGGAGGTAGCAGCAGAGGGAGGGCAAACTGGCACATGGACATTTTGGACAGGATCTCCTGCTGTAGGAAACTGTCGGAGCAAAGCAGAACGGCACAGAGAACATCGAGGGGATGTAGAGACTCTCTGATGTCAGTGTCACTAAAACTAAAAACATCTCCACCTGCAATCTGTGCCTCCTCACTGCCTCCTTCATCATCATATGCTCTATGCACAAGGCTTGTGTTTCTGGCTGTCCCATTCAGAGTCATTAGTTTCCTCAGGAAATGCCACGGTAAATCCCCTAACATCTGAGGAGTCCAGTTTTCTATACTTTCTGAGCCAATTTCCAGGACATGCTGCAGCCTGAGTTTTGTGCTTTGGTATTCCTGCAGGTTTAGCTGAGAAAGGAGTCCTTGAAAAGCGTTATTTTTCTCTGTAAAACAAAATGAAAATAGGATTCTCACGACTTTCGGAAGTTAGATATTCCCAGACAGAACATTTTTAGAGATGGAATTAATGATGTAAAATCTTAATAATTTAAAAGGAAAATTCCATTGGTGGCTAGTAATTAGGGGCTAATGGAGTTAAAGCTAATAAACTAATCCCCCTCTTCTATTTCTTTAACTAACCTTTACAGCAGGGCTTCTCAACCTTTTTCTTTCTGAGGCCCTCCTCAACATGCTATAAAAACACCACAGCCCACCTCTGCCACAATAACTGGTTTTCTGCATATAAAAGCTGGGGGCAGCATTAGGGGGTAGCAAGCAGGGCAATTGCCTGGGGCCCCACACCACAGGGACCCCCACGAAGTTACATTGCTCAGGCTCCAGCTTCAGCCCCGGGTGGCAGGGCTCAGGGAGCTGGGCTTCAGCCCCATGCAGTGGGGCTTCAGCTTTCTGCCCTGGGCCCCAGCGAGTCCAATGCTGGCCCTGCTTGGAGGCCCCCCTGAAACCTGCTCAAGGCCCCCTAGGGGGCCCCAGACCCCTGGTTGAGAACCACTGCTTTACAGCATATACTGTTCTTTTCTCCCTTCTCTCCAGCAGCCATATGAGGGAACAGTGGGGGGTCGGGAAGGGGCGGAAGGAGAGTCTGGCAGTGCTCCCCCCACCTTCTTTACAGCATCACGGTAGAGGGCTGTCTCTGGAGGGAGGGGCTGGTGGGACTGGTGCCCTCATCCCTTATTGGTACATGCAGACTGGAGCTGGAGGTGTAATTTCAAGCTGGAATAGACATAGGCATGCTAGCTTTGTTTGATCTAGTGTGATAAAAATACAAGTGTAGCCACAGTGGCGGGGTCGTGGGATGCCCGCGTACAATCCCATCTGAGATCCTGTGTACGTGCTCAGGAAGCTAGCCCACACCACCGCAGCTAGCGTCTACCTTTAGTGTGCTCGCTTGATCAAAGCTAGCGCGGGTATGTCTGCCCAAGCTGGAAATTGCACTTCGAGCTCCAGTGTAGACAGGCCCTAAAAGAGCTCCTCTCTCCACTGAAAGTATAGAGCGTTGCTGAGGTCAGAACATACATACACGCTGCCTTTTCAATCCTCTTGGCACAGAATCAGAGTAATCCTAGAGTGTGAGTGCAGGTACAGCCCCCGTGCAAAGCTCCATCCCCACCTCAGGAGCAGCATGCGGGGCCCAAATTGCAGGAAGACGAGGGAGAGTGAATGAGCAATCGTCCAAGGTGTCACTTTCCTGGTAGGGACCTGTGACCAGGAAGCAGTAGGCCCATGACACAGTGAGGTGAGTGAGCAGTGAAAAGAGTGGCAGGGAGGCCTGTGACAGGGAGGTGGGGAGCAGGGCACATGGATTTCTCAGCTCTTTATTTTTCCCAGGTGGGAGTAGGGCGTGAGAAAGCCGAGTGGTAACTGTCTGCTCATTTTCACTAGGAGCAATGATAGGAGTTACAGCATTAGGAGCTACTGAGAGGAGCAAAATGTATTTATTGAAGGAGAGGAAAAGCCCCAAATTGATTAGTTGGTTAGGTGATTTTATTGGGACATCAATCCAATCAGGAAGCAAATGTGGGGACAGGGGTGCAAGGAGAAGGGGTAAAATTGTAGAGAGGTTCTCACATTGTTAACTGGGTTCTCTCTCAAGGCAGATGGGTCATTTGTGAGGCCAGAAATTAACTTGATTTGTATCTGTTTTTTTAGAGAAGGTGTTACATGGCATTATATTTTATTGTTGGATTCTGGTTTTTAGTTTGCTGGTCTTTGCACTCACTGTTACTCCTTGCTAGGTCTGAAACTTCAGAGTCATGTTAAGATGCAGTTAGTCAGAGGAGTGTCAGTGGAGAGCCTCAGCTCTGTAAGTATGCAGGGGATTTGTGTTCTGCAGTAGCAGAGTCTCCTTAATTGTGTATCTCTGATGGCCATCCAACTACAGACAGTGGGGGGGCTAAATCATAGACGATTAGGGTTGGAAGAGACCTCAGGAGGTCATCTAGTCCAACCCCCTGCTCAAAGCAGGACCAACCCCAATAGATGTGTATGTGTGTGGGGAATGGTAATTCACTGTTCAATGCATGTTATCCACAAAGGGACTTTAGGCGTTGCAACACTCAGCATTGCAACACATAATTTTTAAGCGCCCTGCTGCCCACTGGACTCCTCAGTCCCGAGCTAGGATCCCAGGCTCCCTATATAATGCATGGGGAGAGTAGACACCTAGAAATGGGATTCACAGAAGTCAGCATGCTGAGCCAGGAACCAAAATGAAATACTGATGAAAAGGGTGGGACCTAAGCCCTGCCCCTCAAAGGTAATTAGATACTTAACTCTGGGCCAGAGAGAGATGCCTATATCTGCTCAGGATTCTCAGCTGTAAACCCTCTCCTGAAGTTAGGCTCCTAAACTAGGTCATCCGCTGAGAGACCCCACCCCATTATAGCCAAAAGCCTGCTGGAGTGTGGGAGATCCAAGTTCAAGTCCCTCCTTGAAATCAGCCAGACTGGGTTTTTGAAAAGGGGCCTCCCACATCACAGGCGATTGCCCTATTGAGTATTCTGGGGGATGCATATTCCATCCAGCTCAAAAGATCACCAGTCTGGTTGCCCTGGGCTGTCTTTTGTGCAAGGCTTGAGCCAGCAGGCATGCTCTGAGAATGCTACCAGATCAGACTCCACAGGCTAGAAAGGTGGGGCAATGTCTAGCTGAGAATCCCCAGGCTTGGGGCTGCTGTCCCATCTGCAGCTCCTGCTGGGGCTCAGGGCTTCCACCCTGTGGCTCCTTCCAAGGCTCAGGACACCCATTTTTCAAATTGGCCAGGGCCTCTGGGCATGGGCCCCATGGGCCCATGTGTTAATCCTCTACTGACTGTGACTTGCAGCTAGGAGCCCCTGGCTGGCGCGCTCCCAGCAGCACTGGGGGGAATCGAACCCACCTCCACCTCTAGGAGTCTCCTCCAGCTGCAACAGTTCCGTGATACTTCACCCCAGCAAGGCTCAGGCCTTGTCTACCCTACTAAGTTTTGTCGCCAAAAACTGCCTTTTGGCGACAAAACAGTGAGAGCGTTCACACTGCAATGCGACTTTTGCTGGGAAAAACGTCTGGTTTCGGCAACAAAAAATGTCCACCCTAAGAGAGAGTTTTTTCTTTCCCCCTCCCTTTATTGTTGACAAAGAGCCAGCGTAGACACTGCTGTTTGTTTTGTGGACAGAACTGGCTTCCGCCAGTATCCCACAATGCCAGTTCTGATCGCTCTGTTCAGTGTTTTGATTTCTGCTGCCCTGCAGGCATGTGTCCCTCCCCTTTCAAAGCTCTGAGAAGTATCTGACAGCTGAGTGTGCTGCTCTCTTTGGGGAACAAAGAACAAATCATTGGAATGCTCCTGTTCTGCCCGGCACTAGGAACACAGCGGCAGGCAGACTGCTGTCACTGGTGGGGGGCAGTACTGGATTTATAATGGTGCCAAAGGCACCATGGCACTGGGCCCGTGCACAGCAGGGGCCCCCCCGGGCCCGGCACTCCACCTCCGCTACAGCCCAGCAGCCGCAGTGCTGGATCTCCTCTCCAGCCCCTTCCCCGGACGACCTGGACCCTGGACTTCTCCTCCCCCTGCTCCCGCCCATCGCTCCTCCTCTCAGCTGTCCGGCTGAGGGCTCCTTTCGTCTCCCCACCACATGCCTTGCCGCTCCTCCGGGTTGCCGGTGATGGACAGTCTGCCGCTTCAGGCTCCCCTGGGCTCAGGAACCCCAAAGCCAGGGGCTGTCAACCAACCGCCCGGAGTGGAGTGGAGGGGATGGAGTCCCTGCTTGCCGCTCAGCTGCTCTGCAGCAGAGGAAGGGTGGGGGGCTAGGACCAGGGAGAAAGTAGGTACCCGCTCTATGTGGGTAGGTGTGTGGGTGGGATCCTGTTTACCCCCTCCCCAGCTCTGCTGCGCTTGCGGTTTACCCCTGGTCCCTCCCTTGCTCCAGGGAGCAACCCTAGCTCCTGCCCCGCTGTGCTTTTGCCCCCCTGCCCCTGCCTTGCTCCAGCTGGGGACCAATCCTCCCTGCCCATGCCCTGCTGTGCTCTTGCCCCTCGCCCAGAGGAGGATTTACCATAAAACACAGGGTGCCCTGGCACAGGAACCCCCCAACAACAGGGGGCCCCAGGGCTGGGCAGCTGCAGGGGCAGAAGCTTGATCCTGCTGGCTCCTGCTGCAGGCTTCACCCGCCCCCACTGGCAGCCAATCTCCCCCCTCCCCGAGCGCGCCACATCCCCTCTCCTCCCCCACCCTCCCAGCACTTCCCCTGCCTCCAAACAGCTGTTTGCCAGCGCTCAGGATGCTCCAGGAGGGAGGGGGAGGAGCAGGGCTGTAGCGCACTTGGGAGCAGGGACTTGGTGAAGGGCTGGAATCTGGGCAGGACGGAGCAGAGGTGGGGCCCTTGCACTCCCTCTACACATACGCCCCCAGCCCCACAACCCCAGCCCCAATTTATTCACCCCCTTCACACACAGGGAGCCCCCTGCCACCCTCCCTGACTCCAGCACCCCTTCACACACCGCCCAGCCCCCGCCGCCCTCCCTGACTCCCGCACCCCCTCACACACTGCCCAGCCCCCTGCCCTCCCTGACTCCCGCACCCCCTCACACAACCCCAGCCCTGACTCCTGCACCTCCCCACATCCCACTCTCACCAAACAGGAGCTCCTTCACCCCCACCCCACATCCCCACCTGCACCCCTTGCACCAAACAGGAGCTGCCCCAAGTAAGCGCTCAACACCCCAACCCCCTGCCCCAGCTCTGAGCCTCCTCCCACATCCTAACTCCTGGACAGACCCTGCACCCCAACTTTTTTTACATTTTGTTTAATAAGCACTCTTATCCAAAGCACTTTACAATAGTTAGCTAATGGTACAAACAATATTTGGAAAGATCATTAAGTGATCCATTGAGACCCTCAGCAATTTTCAAGTGGTCTGTGGAAAAATAAGTTAGACTACAAAAACAATCAAGGTACCTCACTTTATTTTCATTTTCTTCCTATTTCTTATAGGAGGACAATGAAGAACAAAAGAATGAACAGCGGGGCCGGGCGGGGGGGGAGATAAGAGAGAATGTTCTTTTTCTTGGCTGGGTCCCAAGGGGGGGGCCCAAAAATGAAGCTGAGCACAGGGCTCCACTAACTCTAAATCCGCCACTGTCCTGCCATATGAAAAAGCTATATAAGATGGGGAGTGACATCATAAGGGTTCTTCACTCCCCACCCAAGAAGAGTCTTGGAAACACGCAAGAACAAAGACTGAACTGGGGGAAGCGCAGGACCCAGGCTAAAGGGATTTCTAGCCTGTGAAGGAAACACCTGGGGGGTTCTAAGATGTAAAGCAAGTGCAGCTTGCCCCTTAAGAATCTTCAGCCTGCTTGTATCATCTCTTAGGGTGAGAATCTGCTAATTCATATCCAGTATATTTAGTATAAGAAGTTTAGTTTGTGTGTTTAGTTTATTTGCTAGGTAATCTGCTTTGATCTGTTTGCTATCCCTTATACTCACTTAAAATTTATCTTTTGTGGTTAATAAACTTGTTTGTGGTTTATCTAAACCAGGGAGTTGGAGTGGGTGTGTCAAGGTTCCTTCCCCATTCTGAACTCTAGGGTATAGATGTGGGGACCTGCATGAAAACCTCCTAAGCTTACTTTTACCAGCTTAGGTTAAAACTTCCCCAAGGTATAAACTATTTTACCCTTTTGCCCTTAGACTTCCACTGCCACCACCAAACTTTATCTGGGTTCCTGAGAAAAAGTAGTTTGGACACATCTTTCCCCCCAAAATCCTCCCAACCCTTGCACCCCACTTCCTGGGGAAGGTTTGGTAAAAATCCTCACCAATTTGCATAGGTGACCACAGACCCAAACCCTTGGATCTTAAGAACAATGAAAAAGCAATCAGGATCTTAAAAGAAGAATTTTAATGAAAGAAAAAGTAAAAGAATCACCTCTGTAAAATCAGGATGGTAAATACCTTACAGGGTAATCAGATTCAAAACATAGAGAATCCCTCTAGGCAAAACCTTTAGTTACAAAAAGACACCAAAACAGGACTATACATGCCATTCAGCACAGCTTATTTACCAGCCATTTAAACAAAAGGAAATCTAACGCATTTCTAGCTAAATTACTAACAAGTTCTAAGACTCCATTCCTGTTCTGTTCCCAGCAAAAGCATTACACAGACAGACAGACCCTTTGTTCCTCCCCCCTCCAGCTTTGAAAGTATCTTGTCTCCTCATTGGTCATTTGGTCAGGTGCCAGTGAGGTTATCCTGGCTTCTTAACCCTATATAGGTGAAAGGGTTTTACCTCTGGCCAGGAGGGATTTTATAGCACTATAAACAGAAAGGTGGTTACCCTTCCCTTTATATTTATGACATCATGTCTTATTTCCACAGCCCATCCTCTCATCCTGCCTCTTTTCTCCATCCATTGGTGAGTGCTGCTGCTCCTCCCTTTTCCCTTCGCCATTCCCCTGGTGGCTCACCTTCTGTCCTCTCCTCCAGCTCTTCTCTGGTGTCTCCCTTAGAGCCCTGGGAAACAGCTAGGAGAAACAGGATGAAATTTAATGAAAGAAAAGATTAGGCTCAATATCCAGAAAAACTTCCTGACAGTGAGACCTATGAAGCCGTGGAATCATCTTCCTAGGGGGAAGGTTGGAGCCCCATCACCTGGGTCATAGAAAATTAGGACTGGATAAACACTTGGAGAACAGACAGTATGCAAAAATACTAGGCGTCTTCAAGTCTCCCTGCCAGAAAAATCCCCACCTGTTCCTGGCTGTTTTTGGTCTTAGTGATGCTTTCGTTTTGTTTCTCTGTTTGAAATGTTGCTAGATGCTAACCTCATCTTTGTAACAAATGCATTTGCTGCTGGTTAAATCTTCCCTTGGGCCTTGTCTCTACTAGGAAAATTAAAACCATAGATCAGCACCAATACAGGGCAACTGGTTTTAGCAATAGAGGGGGATGTTTTTTCAGTTTGCAGTCTGGTAGCAGGCAGTGTGTTGTGAGAGAAGCAGAGCCTTTGATGAAAGCTGAGCCCTGATTAGGGGGCCAGGCATCCCTGATTAGGGACCCTATAAAGGCAGCCAAGCAGCCAGCGGCACATGAGCAGCAACACAAAGCCAAAAAACAGAGCTGACAACAGGGAAGTTTGAGAGGGAGCTTGTAAGGGGAGTTTGCGGGAAGGGGTGTGTGTGTGTTGTTGTTGTTTTTGACAGGTGCTGAGGAGGGAAGGCTATGACAGCTACAGAAGCAGCCACGGTAGGGACCCAAGAAATGGACGAGACAATGAAGATGAGTGATGTGGAAGCTGCAGGATTTATGTCATTCTGCGGAGGGTACCTGAAAGCTGCTTCCTTTTTATGCCTGCTAGATTTGATTGAAGAGCGGATCAGAGGTTTGGAGATGCTTTTAGAAGCCATGGTTGAGTTTCAAAGAGGATTTGAGCAGAGGATGGAAGGAAGGTGAGAGGAAGCTGAAGAGAAAAGTCAAGACTCAATGCAAGCTAAATTGAAGAGCTGTGAATGTAGGCTGCTAAATGAGGAGAGTGGCCAGTGGAAGCATGTGACTATGAAAACAAGGCAGAGGAAAAGACCAGCTAGCGAACAAGAAATAGAGCCGAGGAACAGGTTTGCTGAGCTGGATAAAGGGGAGAGGCAGGCAGTAACAGAAAATGGATGGGCAAGGAAGAAGAGAAGAGTAGCTAGTCACCCACAAGAAGAGGAGAAGAGTCAATGGAGGTAGCCAGAGTTCAGAGCCCCAGGAGGAGAGAGGAAGACTTGCCAAAGATTGCAAGTGAGAACAGAAGGCAGGGAGACTTGCAGCCAGAGGGATCACAAGGGGGAAGGCTGGAGAATTGAACCAACACCAGGAAGAGAGAGGTCTATGTGACCGGGAACGTCCTACTAAGAAGACAGGCCTGTCACCGGAGCTGATCCAGAGAACAGAAGGCTGTGCTGTCTGACAGGAGCTAAGATATGGGATGTGGACCTGAGGCTGAAGTGGATCCTAATCGGAACAGGAAAGAATCCATAAGAACGGCCATACTGGGCCAGACCAAAGGTCCATCTAGCCCAGTATCCTGTCTTCTGACAGTGGCCAGTGCCAGGTGCCCCAGATGGAATGAACAGACCAGGTAATCATCAAGTGATCCATCCCCTGTCGGTCATTCCCAGCTTCTGCCATATCTCCCCTTAGCCATCTCTTTTCCAAGCTGAAAAGTCCCAGTCTTATTAATCTCTCCACATAAGGAAGCTGTTCCATACCCCTAATAGTTTTTGTTGCCCTTTTCTGAACCTTTTCCAATTCCAATATAATCCACTGATTGTCCTCCACATGGGAAAAATTATGCTGCTAGATTCTCACTGGAACAATTTTCCCTATGACTGGAGAATTGCAAATATAGTACCTATATTTAAGAAAAGAGAAAAAAGTGATCCAGGCCTCTTATTTTAACCTCAGCTGTATGCAAGGTCTTAGAAGAAATTTTGAAAGAAAGAATAGTTAAAGACATAGAGGCAAACAGTAATTGGGATAAAATACAACATGGTTTGCAAAAGAAAGACTATGCCAGAAGATAACAGATTTTCTAGACAAAAGAAATGCAGTAGATCTAGTCTGCCTGAATTTCAGTTAGGCATTTGCTATAGTTCCACATGGGAAGTTATTAGTTCAATTGGAAAAGATGGGGATTAATATGAAAATTGAAAGGTAGGTAAGGAACCAGTTAAAGGGGAGACTACAATGGATTGTACTGGAAGGTGAACTGTCAGGCTGCAGGGAGTTTACTAGTGGAGTTGCTCAGGGATTGGTCTTGGGACCAATCTTATTTAACAGTTTCATTAATGAACTTGGCACGAAAAGTAGGAGTGTGCTAATTAAATTTGCAGAAGACACACAGTTGGGAGGTATTGCCAATACGGAGGAGGACTGGAATATCATACAAGATCTGGATGACCTTGAAAACGGGAGTGATAGAAATGCGATGAAATCTAATAGGGAAAAGTGCAAGGTAATATACTTAGGGACTAACAACAAGAATTTTTGCTATAAGAAGGGGACATATCCGTTGAAAGTGACAGAGGAGGAGAAAGACTTGGGTGTATGGATTGATCACGGGATGACTATGAGCCACCAATATGATATGGCCTTGAAAAAGGCTAATGGAATCCTAGGATGCATAGAATCATAGGACTGGAAGGGACCTCGAGAGGTCGTCTAGTCCAGTCCCCTGCACTCACGGCAGGACTAAGTATTATCTAGACCAGGGGTTCTCAACTTTTTTCTTGCTGAGGCCCCCTTCAACATCCTATAAAAACACCAGGGCTTGGCGCGGGAGGCAGGGAGTGCAGGGCTCTGGGCTGGGGGACACCCTTGGGCATAGGCATAGATTTACTTCTATTTCGGGGGGGCAAGGGCTGGCAGGGATCAAGCCAGCTCTGCACAGCAGGGTCCAGGGACAGCGTGCCCCCTCCACCCCCTGACTCACTTAGGAGGCCACCCAGCTGTCTGGGTAGTGGGGGGATGCAATAAAAAAAATATAACTCAAAGGGGGGACTCAGTTCAAAAAGTTTAAAAACAGTTCAAGGTGCAGGCAGGGGAGTAGCTAGGGGCTGTGTGCAGGCAGGGGATCGCTCCGGGTGCAGGGAGGGGATAGCTAAAGGGCTGTGTATGGGAAGGGGGTAGCTCAGGGTGCAAGGAAGGGGTAGCTATGGGCTGTGTAGTGGCAGGGGGGCTCCCAGTGCAACTCCCAGCTTCAGGGGGCAGGTGTTGGGGCTCCCAGCTTCAGCCCCCCTGGCTTGGGGTGTGGGTGAGGGCTGCTGGCTTCAGCCCTGCGCCGCTCCCGGCTTCAGCACTGGTGCTCGCTGCGCCAGGTTTCAGCCCCGGGGCTCTGCGGCCCCCTGAAAGGGCTCTGCAGCCCCTGGTTGAGAACACTGATCTAAACTATCTCTGGCAGGTGTTTGTCTAACCTGCTCTTTAAAATCTCCAAGGATGGAGATTCCACAACCTCCCTGGGCAATTTATTCCAGTGCCTAACCACCCTGACAGTTAGGAAGTTTTCCCCTAATGTCCAACCTAAACCTCCCTTGCTGCAATTTAATCCCATTGCTCCTTGTCCTATCCTCAGAGGTTAAGGAGAACAATTTTTCTCCCTCCTCCTTGTATCAACCTTTTATGTACTTGAAAACTGTTGTCATGTCCCCTCTCAGTCTTCTCTTTTCCAGACTAAAACCCCATTTTTTCAGTCTTCCCTCATAGGTCATGTTTTCTAGATCTGTAATCATTTTCATTGCTTTTTGGACTCTTTCTAATTTGTCCACATCTTTCCTGAAATGGGGTGCCCAGAACTGACCTTGCATCAGGCGAGATATTTCCAGTCGAGACAGGGAAGTGTTACTGCCATTATACAAGGCACTGGTGAGACCTCATCTGGAATACTGGGTGCAGTTCTGGCCTCCCGTGTTTAAGAAAGACAAATTCATATGGGAAGAGGCGCAGAGAAGGGCTACTGGGATGATCAGAGGACTGGAGAACCTACCTTAGGAGAGGAGTCTTAAGGAGCTTGGCTCATTTAATCTAACAGAATGAAGGCTGAGGGGAGATATAACAGCTCTCTATAAATGCATCAGAGGGCTAAACGCCAGGGAGGGAGAGGAGTTATTTTAAGTCAAGTCCTAACGTTGGCACAAGAACAAATGGATAGCCAGTTTATATCAATAAGTTTAGGCTTGAAATTAGATGAAGGTTTCTAACTATCAGAGGAGTGAAGTTCTGGAACAGTCTTCCAAGGAGAGTAGTGGGGACAAAAAAACTAACCTTGTTCAAGATTGAACTTGATAAGTTTATGGAGGGGATAATAGGATGAGGTTGCCAACAATGGCATATGGTCAGCCACGACTGCTATTAGCAAATATCTCCAATGACTGGAGATGGGACACTAGATGGGAAGGGCTCTGTGTTATTATAGTGATTTGTTTCCCAGGTGTTTGGCTGCTGGATCTCACCCACATGCCCAGGGTCTAACTGACTGCCTTATTTGGGGCTGGGAAGGACTCCCCCTCCCAGGTCAGATTGGGAGAGAAACTGGCCTTTTTTTTTTTTTTTTTTTGCTTCCTCCGCAGCTTGGAGTCACTTGCTGGTCTGAAGTCTTCAAATCAAGATTTGAGGATTTCAGTAACTCAGCCAGAGGTTCTGGGTCTATTACAGGAAGGGGTGGGTGTGGTTCTATGGCCCACAATGTGCAGGAGTTCAGACTAGATGATCATAATGGTCCCTTCGAGCCTTAAAATTCTATGAGTCTATGTAGAATCAGGCATTTTTACCATTTTTTTATACTTTTGCTCTGTGTAGGATGCTTACAAGTAATCAGCCAATTAATGATGGGTAGAAGGAGCAGCAGTCAGTGAAAACTGATATATAAAATCATTTGGAGCCATCTAGGTCCTGTTCCAAAGAACGAAGCTGGGCTGCTGGTCAGTCAAAGATGTGCAGTTCTCAGGGTGTGTCTTCACAGCAGAGTTAGTTTAAGTAATAACTTGCGTGTTACCCCAACTAGACTCTTGTCCACAAACAAGAATCTCTAGCTGTAGTTAAGTGTAGATTAAACTCAGGTTAGCTACCTTGTGCGTGTGTGTGCATGCCGCTGAAGCTCCAGCTAATAATCCAGTGTTACCTCTCAGCAGCACCTAATCCAATCGCTCTGCTACTCAAATCGTTCTGTGTTACTCCAGTGTTGTTTTGAAGTGTGGTTGCTCTCACTAGAGCTAGGCTAGCTCAAGTGCGGTAACTTGAGTATACGAAGTCTAGCTAACTCTTGCAGTGAAGATAAAGGCCACAAAGAACTCTGCCATCAGAGGCGGACGGCTGAGAAATGTGTAAAAACCAGTACCCTCCAAATATCACAGGTGGCATGGAGGGGAAGGTTGCTCCTGAGTAGCTCTGAGGAACATGGCTTCCACCTCCTGTGCTCCTCTGACAGCAGCCCTGGCTGGCAAATCACAGATGGTTTGCCAGTTGAAAGAACAAATCTCACAAACCACACATGGGTTGTCAGAGCTGGACTTGCAGCAGAAACGATGGGGGTATTTGGGTGAGACTTGGGGAAGGGGATGCTTTACAACTAGTCTCTGTGTACTCTTTATAATGTCTCCAGTTTTATATTTTTTTCCTGATTTTCAAATGTAAAAAAACCCATCATTCAAAACAGTTAAGGTTGATAAGAACAAACACCACCCACATCAAAACCACAAAACAATGAAATATTGAGTAAAACCAGCAAGTATTATCTCGACCACAGCTGGAGAACCACTGCAGCAGTGAATTTAAATGTTCAGAATTAACATTTCATTTTCAAGACATCTAGATAGACTTATGTGTAGTGCTGGGGAGGAGCCGATGGTCATGGTACATGTAGGTACCAATGACATAGGGAAGGATAGGAGAGAGGTCCTGAAGGCCAAATTTAGGCTGCTAGGTAAGAGATTGAAGTCATAAGAATGGCCATACTGAGTCAGACCAAAGGTCCATCCAGCCCAGTATCCTGTCTACCGACAGTGGCCAGTGCCAGGTGCCCCAGAGGGAGTGAACCTAACAGGTAATGATCAGTGATCTCTCTCCTGCCATCCATCTCCACCCTCTGACAGACAGAGGCTTGGGACACCATTCTTTACCCATCCTGGCTAATAGCCATTAATGGACTTAACCTCCATGAATTTATCCAGTTCTCTTTTAAACGCTGTTATAATCCTAGCCTTCACAACCTCCTCAGGCAAGGAGTTCCACAGGTTGACTGTGCACTGTGTGAAGAACTTCCTTTTATTTGTTTTAAACCTGCTGCCCATTAATTTCATTTGGTGGCCCCTGTGGGGGCAAGTAAATAACTTCCCCTTAGTCACTTTCTCCACACCACTCATGATTTTATAGACCTCTATCATATCCCCCCTTAGTCTCCTCTTTTCCAAGCTGAAAAGTCCTAGCCCCTTTAATCTCTCCTCATATGGGACCCATTCCAAACCCCTAATCATTTTAGTTGCCCTTCTCTGAACCTTTTCTAACACCAGTTGTGGCAAAATACCTTGTTCACCTCAGCAGGCTCCATCCTTTTTAGCCTTGGAGACTCAGGTTTGGGGCAAGGCAAATCCTTATAGGTGGCACAGGGTCCTGCTACTCCTCTCCTCAGTCGGTCCCTTGTGCTTGTTTCCTTTCCCTTCTGGGGAGCGAGTGCAGCCTCCCTACTGGGAAGGTCTGGTGTCTTGCTGCAAACAGCCTACTGGCAACTTCCCTGTTCCCCTCACTCCCCCTCTGCTTCCACCCCGGGGAGGGTTTAAAAAGGTCCCAACTAGTTGGAGTCAGCTGAACCTAATTGGTTCCCTAGCAACCCCTTTTCCAGCTGAACCTTATTGCCCCCTGGTTATCTCTCCTCAGTGGATAGGGAGGGGCCTTTTAATCCCCTGGGACTAATTACTACCCCGCCCTTTGGAGCGGTTTGTCCTGGGTTTACCACACAGTATATCTTTTTTGAGAGGAGGGGACCACATCTGTATGCAGTATTCAAGATGTGGGCATACCATGGATTTATGTAAGGTCAATAAGATAGTCTCCGTCTTATTCTCTATCCCTTTTTTAATGATTCCAAACATCCCGTTTGCTTTTTTTTTTTCCAAACATCCCGCTGCACACTGCATGGACATCTTCAGAGAACTATCCACGATGACTCCAAGATCTTTCTCCTGATTAGTTGTAGCTAAATTAGCCCCCATCATATTGTATGTATAGTTGGAGTTATTTTTTCCAATGTGCATTACTTTCCATTTATCCACATTACATTTCATTTGCCATTTTGTTGCCCAATCACTTAGTTTTGTGAGATCTTTTTGAAGTTCTTCACAGTCTGCTTTGGTCTTAACTATCTTGAGCCGTTTAGCATAATCTGCAAACTTTGCTACCTCACTGTTTACCCCTTTCTCCAGATCATTTATGAATAAGTTGAATAGGATTGGTCCTAAGACTGACCCTTGGGGAACACCACTAGTTACCCCTCTCCATTCTGAAAATTTACTAGTTATTCCTACCCTTTGTTCCTTGTCTTTTAACCAGTTCTCAGTCCATGAAAGGATCTTCCCTCTTATCCAGTGAAACTTAATTTACTTAAGAGCCTTTGGTGAGGGACCTTGTCAAAGGCTTTCTGGAAATCTAAGTACACTACGTCCACTGGATCCCCCTTGTCAATATGTTTGTTGACCCCTTCAAAGAACTTATGCTGAAATAAATTGGTTAGTCTCTAAGGTGCCACAAGGACTCCTTTTCTTTTTGCGAATACAGACTAACATGGCTGCTACTCTGAAACCTGTCAAATAGATTAGTAAGACATGATCTCCCTTTACAGAAACCATGTTGACTTTTGCCCAACAATTTATGTTCTTCTAGGTGTCTGACAATTTTATTCTTTACTATTGTTTCAACTAATTTGCCCGGTACTGATGTTAGACTTACTGGGTCTGTAATTGCCGGGATCACCTCTAGAGCCCTTTTTAAATATTGGTGTTACATTACCTGTCTTCCAGTCATCGGGTAGAGAAGCTGATTTAAAGGACAGGTTACAAACCATAGTTAATAGTTCCGTAATTTCACATTTGAGTTCTTTCAGAACACTTGGGTGAATACCATCTGGTCCCGGTGACTAGTTATTGTTCAGTTTATCAATTAATTCCAAAACCTCCTCTAGTTACACTTCAATCTGTGGCAACTCCTCAGATTTGTCACCTACAAAGGACGGCTCAGGTTTGGGAATCTCCCTAACATCCTCAGCCGTGAAGACTGAAGCAAAGAATTCATTTTGTTTCTCTGCAATGACTTTATCGTCCTTAAGTGTTCCTTTTGTATCTCGATTGTCCAGGGGCCCCACTGGTTTTTTAGCAGGCTTCCTGCTTCTGATGTACTTAAAAAACATTTTGTTATTAACTTTTGAGTTTTTGGCTAGCTTTTCTTCAAACTCCTTTTTGGCTTTTCTTATTACATTTTTACACTTAATTTGGCAGTGTTTATGCTCCTTTCTATTTACCTCACTAGGATTTGACTTCCACTTTTTAAAAGATGCCTTTTTATCTCTCACTGCTTCTTCTACATGGTTGTTAAGCTACGGTGGTTCTTTTACTGTGTTGTTTAATTGGGGGTATACATTTAAGTTGATTCTCTATTATGGTGTCTTTGAAAGTGTCCATGCAGCTTGCAGGGATTTCACCCTAGTCACTGTGCCTTTTTATTTCTGTTTAACTAACCTCCTCATTTTTGCATAGTTCCCCTTTCTGAAATTAAATGCCACAGTGCTGGGCTCTTGTGGTGTTCTTCCCACCACAGGAATGTTAAATGCTATTATATTATGGTCACTATTTCCAAGCGGTCCTGTTATAGTTACCGCTTGGACCAGATCCTGCGCTCCACTCAGGACTAAATCGAGAGTTGCCTCTCCCCTTGTGGGTTCCTGTACCAGCTGCTCCAAGAAGCAGTCATTTAAAGTATCGAGAAATTGTGTCTCTGCATTTCATCCTGAGGTGACATGTACCCAGTCAACATGGGGATAATTGAAATCCCCCTCTATTATTGAGTTCTTTCTTTTGATAGCCTCTCTAATCTCCATTAGCATTTCATCATCACTATCACTGTCCTGGTCAGGTGGTAGATAATAGATCCCTACTGTTATATTCTTATTAGAGCCTGGAATTACTATCCGTAGAGATTCTATTGAACATGTGGATTAATCTAAGATTTTTATTTCATTTAATTCTACATTTTCTTTTATGTATAGTGCCACTCCCCCCCATCCCCCCGCATGACCTGTTCTGTCCTCCCGATATATTTTGTACCCCGGAATGATTGTGTCCCATTGATTGTCCTCACTCCACCAGGTTTCTGTGATGCCTATTATACCAATATTCTCCTTTAACACGAGGCACTCTGGTTCACCCATCTTATTATTTAGACTTCTAGCATTTGTGTACAAGCACTTTAAACATTTGTCACTGTTTATTTGTCTGACCTTTCCTGATGTGTCAGATCCTTTTTTATGTGAATGTTTCTCGTCTGAACTGGCCCATACTTTATCCTCTTCCATCCTCTTCTCCTGACTAAAACCTAGAGAATGTCTCTCAATAGACTCTCCTCGAAGAGAACTCTCTGTCTGATCCACGTGTGCCTCTGCAGCCATCAGCTTCCCCCCCCCCACCACCATCTCTTTGTTTAAAAACTGCTCTGCAACTTTTTTAATGTGAAGTGCCAGCAGCCTGGATCCACTCTGGTTTAGGTGGAGCCCACCCTTCCTGTATAGGCTCCCCTTAGCCCAAAAGTTTCCCCAGTTCCTAATAAATCTAAACCCCTCCTCTCTACACCATCGTCTCATCCACGCATTGAGACCCTGCAGCTCTGCCTGCCTACCTGGCCCTGAGCATGGAACAAGCAGCATTTCGGAGAATGCCACCATAGAGGTCCTGGATTTCAGTCTCTTTCCTAGCAGCCTAAATTTGGCCTCCAGGACATCTCTCCTACCCTTCCCTATGTCATTGGTACCTACATGTACCACGACCACCGGCTCCTCCCCAGCACTACACATAAGTCTATCTAGATGCCTCGAGAGATCCACAACCTTCGCACCAGGCAGGCAAGTCACCATACGGTTCTCCCGGTCATCGCAAACCCAGCTATCTATGTTTCTAATGATCAAATCTCCCATTACTAACACCTGCCTTTTCCTAATGACTGCAGTTCCCTCCCCTGGAGAGGTAACCTCAGTGCAAGAGGCTACCCCAACATCATCTGGAAGGAGGGTCCCAACTATGGGAAGGTTTCCCTCTGTTCCCGTTGACTGCTCTCCTTCTCTGGGCCTTCCATCCTCCTTAACAGCGCTGGGGCTGTCTGACCGGAGGTGGGACAAATCTACAGTGTCCTTGAAAGCCTCCTCAACAGACCTCTCTGCCTCCCTTAGCTCCTCCAGTTCTGTCACCCTGGCCTCCAAAGCCCGTACGCGGTCTCTGAGGGCCAGAAGCTCCTTGCACCAAATGCACACATATGCCACCCACCCACAGGGCAGGTAATCATACATGCTGCACTGAGTGCAATAAACTGGATAGCCCCCAATCTGGTGCTGGGCTTCTGCCTGCAGTCTCTCCTACAGCTACCTAGGTTAATGATAGGGTTTTTGTTTAAAACAAGAAGTTTTGATTAAAGTTTAGTTTAAAGGTTTTAAAGAATGGCAAGTGTACCTCGCCCCCTTCCCACTCCCCTTCCAAACTCCCTCTCGAAGCTCCCTGTTAGCAGTCCCTGTTTGCAAAGCTCAAGTCCAGGACCTCCATGTTAGCATTCTCTGAGACGCTTCCAGTTCCATGCGCAGGGCCAGTTAGATAGGCAGAGCTGCAAGGTCTCAATGTGTGGATGAGACAATGGTGTAGGGAGGAGGGGTTTAGATTTATTAGGAACTGGGGAAACTTTTGGGAAAGGGGGAACCTGTAGAGGAAGGATGGGCTCCACCTAAACCAAAATGGAACCAGATTGCTGGCACTTAAATTTAAAAAGGTCATGGAGCAGTTTTTAAACTCAGGGCTGGTGGAAGGCCGACAAGTGTGGAGGAGCATGTGGTTCGGACATCCCTTAGGGGAGGATCTATTAATCGAGAAGATCTATTAATTAAGACTCTCTATGTCCTCTTAAGGACGAGAGGATGGAAAATGATAAAATACAGGCAGGATCTGATCAGAAACAGTCAAATGAAAGAGTCCCATTCAATTATATTGTGTAATGGCGGACAGCTCAAAGGAGACAAGTTTTTAAAGTGCTTATATACCAGTGCTAGAAGTCTAAATAATAAAATGGGTGAATAAGGATATTAATATAATAGGCATCACAGAAACTTGGTGGAATGAGGATAATCAATGGGATACAGTAACACCAGGGTACAAAATATTTTGGAAGGAGTGGCACTATATGTGAAAGAAAGAGTAGAATCAAATGAAGTAAAACCCATAAATGAATCAAACTGTGCCATAGAATCTCTATGGATAGAAATTCCATGCTCTCATAATAAGAATATAGTGGTAGGTATATAGCGGTAATATATTACCGACCACCTGACCAGGATGGTGATAGTGACTGTGAAATGCTCAGGGAGATTAGAGAGGCTATTACAATAAAAAACTCAATAATAATGGGGGATTTCAATTATCCCTATATTGACTGGGTACATGTCGCCTCAGGACGGGATGCAGAGATAAAGTTTCTTGACACCTTAAATGACTGCTTCTTGGAGCAGCTGGTCCTGGAACCCACAAGAGGAGAGGCAATTCTTGATTTAGTCCTAAGTGGAGCACAGGATCTGGTCCAAGAGGTGAATATAGCTGGACCGCTTGGTAATAGTGACCACAATATAATTAAATTTAATATCCCTGTGGCAGAAAAAACACCACAGCAGCCCAACAGCGTAGTATTTAATTTCAGAAAGGGGAACTACACAAAAATGAAGAAGTTAGTTAAACAGAAATTAAAGGGTACCGTGCCAAAAGTGAAATCTCTGCAAGCTGCATGGAAACCTTTTAAAGACATCATCGTAGAGGTTCAACTTGAATGTATACCCCAAATTAAAAAACATAGTAAGAGAACCAAAAAAGAGCCACCTTGGCTAAACCACAAAGTAAAAGAAGCAGTGAGAGGCAAAAAGGCATCCTTTAAAAAATGGAAGTTAAATCCTAGTGAGGAAAATGGAGAGAAGCATAAACACTGGCAAATGAAGGGTAAAAATACAATTAGGGAGGCCAAAAAAGAATTTGAGGAACAGTTAGCCAACCAGTGGGGCCACTGGACGATCGAGATGCTAAAGGAGCACTGAAGGACGATAAGGCCATTGCGGAGAAACTAAATGAATTCTTTGCATTGGTCTTCATGGCTGAGGATGTGAGGGAGATTCCCGAACCTGAGCCATTCTTTTTAGGTGACAGATCTGAGGAACTGTCCCAGATTGAGGTATCATTAGAGGAGGTTTTGGAACCAATTGATAAATTAAACAGCAATAAGTCACCGGGACCAGATGGTATTCACCCAAGAGTTCTGAAGGAACTCAAATGTGAAATTTAAGAACTACTAACTGTAGTCTGTAACCTATCATTTAAATCAGCTTCTGTATCAGATGACTGGAGGATAGCTAATGTGATGCCAATTTTTAAAAAGGGTTCCAGAGGTGATCCCTGCCATTGCAGGCCTGTAAGCCTGAGTTCAGTACCGGGTAAACTGGTTGAAACTATAATAAAGAAAAATACTGTCAGATATATAGATGAACATAATTTGTTGGGGAAGAGTCAACATGGTTTTAGTAAAGGGAAATCATGCCTCACCAATCTACTAGAATTCTTTGAGGGGGGGTCAACAATCATGTGGGCAAAGGGGATCCAATGGATATTGTGTACTTAGATTTTCGGAAGGCCTTTGACAAGGTCACTCATCAAAGGCTCTTAAGCAAAGTAAGCTGCCACAGGATAAAAGGGAAGGTGCTCTCATGGATTGGTAACTGGTTAAAAGATAGGAAACAAAAGGTAGGTATAAATGGTCAGTTTTCAGAATGGAAAGAGGTAAATAGTGGTGTCCCGCAGGGGCCTGTACTATTCAACATATTCATAAATGATCTGGAAAAAGGGATAAACAGTGAGGTGGCAAAATTTGCAAATGATACAAAATTACTAAAGATAGTCAAGACCCAGGCAGACTGCGAAGCGCTACAAAAGGATCTCTCAAAACTGGGTGACTGGGTAACAAAATGGTAGATGACGTTTAATATTGATAAACGCAAAGTAATGCACATTGGAAAGCATAATCCCAACTACACCTATAAAATGATGGGTTCTAAATTAGCTGTTACCACTCAAGGAAGAGATCTTGGAGTCACTGTGGATAGTTCTCTGAAAACATCCACTCAATGTGCAGCGGCAGTCAAAAAAGCAAACAGAATGTTGGGAATCATTAAGAAAGGGACAGATAACAGGACAGAAATATCATGTTGCCTCTATATAAATCCATGGTACACCCACATCTTGAATACTGCGTGCAGATGTGGTCGCCCCATCTCAAAAATATATATTAGAATTGGAAAAGATTCAGAAAAGGGCAACAAAAATGATTAGGGGTATGGAACAGCTTCCCTATGAGGAGAGCTTAAGACTGGGACTTTTCAGCTTGGAAAAGAGATGGCTAAGGGGAGATATGATTGAGGCCTATAAAATCAGGACTGGTGTAGAGAAAGTAGACAAGGAAGTGTTGTTTACTACTTCTCATAACACAAGAACTAGGGGTCACCAAATGAAATGAATAGGCAGCAGGTTTAAAACAAATAAAAGGAAGTATTTCTTCACACAACGCACAGTCAACCTGTGGAACTCCTTGCCAGAGGATGTTGTGAAGGCCAAGACCATAACAGGGTTCAAAAAAGAACAAGATAAATTCATGGGAGGATAGGTCCATCAATGGCGATTAGCCAGGATGGCAGGGATGGTGTCCCTAGCCTCTGTTTGCCAGAGGCTGGGAATGAATGACAGGGGATGGATCACTTGATGATTACTTGTTCTGTTCATTCCCTCTGGGGCACCTGGCACTGGCCACTGTCAGTAGACAGGATCTTTGGTCTGACCCAGTATGGCCATTCTTATGTTCATTCATGTACGTATATAATGCAAAATTTTGTTATAGTTGGGAAATATGCTGTCTCTCTCTCAGTGTTATGGCTATTACCTTTTTTTTAATGAAAAATAGAATAGAAAGAGATTCGACCTACCATGGCCAGAAGGTTGTAAATTCTGATTGGTGCCAGGAAAGAGGATTTCTAAACACTCCAGAAATTGCTGGCAGGTTGACTCCCCTTTTTTCTGTATGTGAATTAACAACTTCCTGATTTTGATCACGATGTCCTCTTTTTGATTGAAGCTGTTGTACTCCTCCTCTGTGATGATGGACAGGGCAAGTAACTCATCCAAGATGTTATCAGGGTCTCTTTGAATAAGTTGTATCAGCTCTTTGCGTTTGGTGCATAGAATCCTGTATTTGTCACCAGTGGCCATTATCACTGAATCACAGGATCCGCAGTGATTTGCTTTTAAGAGACAGAAGACACAGGATTTGTGAAGCTGCTAGAGACAGCTTCAGTTTAATGAGTAACGCTCTAGGAAAGTGCCTTGTCCGTGATCATGACATTGGCCATTTAAACAATTTGAGAAACAGACCCACCAGTCTCCCCTGTTTCCTGTTGAAAGTGGAATGGTTCTGTAATAACTACTGGAAATTAGCTATAGCAATTCACTGGGTTCATACAAACTGGGTGTTAGTTCCCATGGGGTTGAGAGAGGGCCAACTCCAATAATGCTGCCAAAATTGAACTGCCGTTCTGGATCACTCACACCTTCCTGGCCCGCTGTTTCAAAGGTCCTCCTTTTACTCGTCTTTTCCTTCCCAGGGCAGGAAATGAGGGGTTAGCTGTTTTGCTAGTTAGATACCAGCATGTCTATTGTAGTAATTACCAGGATTCTTGTCTCTAATATTTTGGACCCTGAGGAAGTAAATATGAAAGGCAGAGATTAGATTAGCAGCAACCCCATTTGTAAGTAGAGTGAAATACCCTCCTGGCATATTTATCATTGACATTTCTATTAAATTCATGCACGTCCTTATCTGACTTGGTGCCAACATCCCATCTTTATTAACTCATGCCTTACCTCAGGTAAACTCCCAGCTGAAGCCTAAGTAAGGGCTGAGTAAAAGTAAGGTGCGCAGGATTGGCCCAGAGATTTGTATTCTAAGAAGTTTCCAGATTTTCTTGAACTACAAAAGGGCACTTACCTTCCGCTCTCTGTCCCAGCCTTGGGAGATCCTGTCTAATGATAAGATGTTTGCTCGGGTTTATATAAGGGATAACATGAGACTTAGGGCATGTCTACACTTACCTCCAGAGCGATCGATCCAGCGGGGGTCGATTTATCGCGTCTAGTGAAGACGCGATAAATCGACCGCCGAGCGCTCTCCCGTCAACTCCAGTACTTCACCGCAGCGAGAAACATAGGTGGAGTCGACAGGGGAGCATCAGCAGTCGATCTACTGCAGTGAAGACACCGTGGTAAGTAACTCTAAGTTTGTCGACTTCAACTATGCTATTTTCGTAGCTGAAGTAGCTCGCTCCCCCCCCCACCCCAGTGTAGACCAGGCCTTAAAGAGGCATAGGCGCCAACTTCCCCTCTGCCCCGTGGGTGCTTGAGCCCCCCCTCCCACGGCCCAGCCCCTGCATCACCCTCACCCCGCCCCAATTCCACCCCCTTCCCCAAAGTCCCCACCCTGCTCTGCCAGGTAATTTTCTTGTAATTGTTTATTTTCAATCTTAACTAGTCCAGTGCTGTGTCTAAACTGAACTGTTTAATAACTCCAATTAAAGTAGCAAATTATGGAATATTTGTCTTCTTACAAAAGCAATGGACATATTATATCTCTGATGTGTTCTGAAAAGTCCAGCCCTGTCCTGGAACAATGTTTTTTGGGGAAATTCAGGGCTGGGGAGAGTGTGGACTCACTTTAGCAGTTGTTAACTAAGGCTGGTGGAGACCCATGGAAGCCAGTGGTATTGCAGGAAGGCTCCTGGCTCCGAAGTCTTGGAACAGAGCTGTCTAATACATAGACTTAGGATACATGCTTGTTGCAGGCATTCCAGGCAGCGAGCCCCAGTAGCAAGGCAGTGTAAGGAACTCAGGGTTACAGGGTAAGAGATGACCATTCTTCACTGCTCTGGATTGCACTTGGGAATTTCAGATACAATTATCACACTACTTATTGACTGCCTATCAGGCCCCACGGGTCTTGAACCTGGGTCCATGGAGGGCTCCACATTGTGAGGCTACACCTCATAGTCTTCATAGAAATATTGTTATGATATGAATATGGCATAACTAAGATGTTTTATGCAAGATGGGTGATGTGAGGTATCATTGGAAAGGGTATGATTTACTGAATGTGGTTATCCAATTTGTATGCATGTATCATTTCTATATCTGAGGTTAGGAATATTTACTATGTAACAATTCCAACTGTGTGTGTACTTGAGGAACGCCCACCAGACAGTTGGCAATCAGCCTGGATGGGCCATTAAGAAGAACAATAAGTCTTTGAAGATGCTGAGCTCCCACCTGCCTCAATTTCCTTCCTGTGGACATTACAAATAAACCTTGTCTCATGGATGCTTTGACATTGCAAGGTCATGTGATCATGTCACCTTGTACAGGAAACCATCTTGAGCTGGTACTTTTCCACTGAAGGGGGTGGGGGGAATCAAACAGGGAAACAAAAAAATTCCCACCATATGTCAGTCCTATTTAAGACTGGAGAGTGAGTTAATCAGGGTTGCCAGTTCTTCACTGTATCCCCACCCAGGATGACTGCTGTAAACACCTAAGACTGTTCTGGGGACAGAGGACTCAGACCTAGTCTGAGACAGGGGTCTTGCCTGTGAAGAGAAATACCTGGAACTCTTAAGTTGCAGAAACTCTCCAACCTGCCTAATACAACATTTAGGATAAAAAAAACTATTTGTAACCAGTTTCTTTAGTGAATTAAGTTTAGGGTGCATGTTTTGCTCAGTGATCTGCTTTGTTCTGTTTGCTATCCCTTGTCATCACTTAAAATTAATCCTTTGTAGTTAGTAAACTTGTTTTGTTTTCTAAAACCCAGTTTGTGCAATTTACTATGGGCGAGGGGGGCAAAGAGCTGTGCATATCTTCCTCCACACTGAGGGAGGGGGCAATTTTCACACAGCAGCACTGAGTAAGGGGAATCCAGGCTGGTGGGATAGGCACATCAGTGGGACCCCAACATATCCGGTGGCACCATGAAAGGGGGAGTCCAACCCATCACACACACACACCCCACTCCTCAATTAGCAGCTGGCATTGGGGTTTATTTGAAGCGGAACTTGAGCACAAGCCCCGCCCCTACACTGTGACTGGCAGAGCACCAAGACTCCTGATTGGGCTGCAGCCCCTATTTAAGCCAGAGGAGGAAAGAGGAAGTTGTCTGTACAACTGGGCTTCATACAGCTGGTTTAGTGTTTGCCTGTTCCTGCCTTCTGATCCTGACCTCCTGGTACTCTGATTAGCCCTGAATATTAGCTGCCTGCTGGTTTGTCTCTTAATCCTGATTCCTGGTAATTGGTTTCCGGCCTGTGCCTGACGCTAACCCTAGGCTAGGCTATCCGTGCCCTGGCCCTGACGTTGCTAGAGGGACAGTGAGAGTAAAAAGAAGACGGTGCAGCAGGCTCTTAGCCCAGATTGTTCCCTCTCAAGGGAAAACTCCCTTGGGGCCCCCTTCACAGAAGACTAGGGAAGACTGTGTGGAGTCTGTGCCCTACCCTGTGTCCAGGTCTCCTGTCCTTGCAGGTCCCAGGCAATGGGGCGACCGTAAACCAGTGCTGTTAGAGAATTTCCCACAGGGAACTGTCCTGGAAATCTCACTGTAAAGGGAGGTCCCCACTGTGCGGGGTAAAGGCTGGGGCTGTTTGCTCAGATTTACGTAGGGGGATGATAAGCGTTGTGCTGCCTTGCCCCTCGGCTTCCCATGCCCATCTCCTGATGGGAGCGGGGACAAGGCTGCTGAGGCAGCTGTTCCGTTTCGAAGTGGGAATGGGGAGATCTGCGTGCAGAGGGTCCCTTCCTTGAGCAATCCACCTCCCTCTGTCTCTGTAGATTTCAGTTATGAATGATGGAATTTCACCCCCCCTATTAAGCCCTATCCTCATTTTTTAGGATTGCTGACGTTGTATTAAAATCAAAGGGGATGTGAGATGGCTCCTGTGAAAGTTAATGCTGCTTCAGGCTGTGTTCACTTTGGGGGTGGACTTACTGCTGGTTGTCAAAGGTGGGGGAGCTGCAATTCCCAGCCCCACCTCCTTGGGGTTCGGAGATGATTTTGCAAAGGTGGCTCACCCCATAATGTCCCCATAAAGGAAATGGAAACTTATGTCGCAGAGTCTCCTCTGCACCCAGATCCCAGAGGAGCATTCCCAAGCCCCTCCTGAGAACTCAGGATTTGGCCCACAGATTTGTATTCTAAGTTTTCAAATCTTTTTAAATAGCTAATAGTACTTACTCTTTTTTGTTGGAAGCGAAACTGATCACAGCTCCGAAAGAGGTGCCTGTTCAGCTTGGTTTGCCTTGTGCCGTAAAAATAAAGAGTCAATAGGAATCTGAAAGTAAAACCATTTCAGGAAAGCTGGGTCACAGCCTTTCCGTTGCAATTATCAGAAACCACACAGCTGCAGTGTCAGCAAACAAAACCCACATCCTAACTGGCACTTGGCCTGATGCCCAGCACCATGAGTGTGCCCAGCTTAGGGTGCAAATTATTTGAGCTCAGTTTCATGGCACAGCCAGAGTCCAGTGCCGTGTCAGGCCGTCTTTCATCTCAAAGCAGTGCAGGTAGAAGAGTGCAGCCACTTCCTGCTTTCCCACCATTCAGTCTGTCCTGCCAGACAGCCAGGCAATCCTTACCCAGCTGCTTCCCCTGTGACCGTCCTCCTGCTGTCAGCCTCATTCAAGAGTGGTGGGGAGGGCCCCCATTCCTGTGACGGGGCCCAAATTCAGGTGGATGAGTCCAAAATCAGGGGCACAGCATGCTCGTTTATGGGGATAGGGCTGCTATCAAGGGGACAGCCTCCCCCCCTGTCAGGGAGGAAGAGGCCTCTTATTTGGGTGACTGGAGTCAATCACCTGAGAGAGCATGAGCACTACTAGGGTGGCATCCTAATGGTGGGCCACTCACATCTCTGTCATAACAATACAGGTCAATGAGATTTTATTGGGAGGCCAAGCTACAGAAATGTTACCAATGTGTAAGAAAAAGATAGATCCCTCGTGTGCCTGTCCAAGGGGGCACTACGTGCCCAGGATAGGATTACGTAGGGGGTTTGACCATCTGTGTCCATTCGTCATTCCTCTGTCCCTGAGCTCATGGCAGGTTTTTCCATAGTGTTCTGCCATCTCCCTCCTTTCCCACAGGGCCAGGCACAAATTTTTCTCTGTTACGTTTCAACGAACTGTCCTTTAGGTTTTCTGATCATTTGAGGAAATGTTTTCCTGCACTCCCTCCTATTTTGGACACTGGAGCAGAAAGTGTCTCTTGTCTCAGTCTCTCTCTTCTGTCACACTGGATGCACAGTCTGGACTTAGACTGCTTTATGCCTCCTAATTCTGACCTCTAGTTTGTGGTCACTGATTCTGTGATTGGAGACAATCTGCCTTAGTTCTGCCCATGTCACTGTAGTGAAGTAGCTGATCAGGTGACCAGTCTCTGCAGGGTTCTGTAGCAGTCCAGCTTATTGCTATTTTTGATTTCTTTTTCCAGTGACTGATGTGTTGGTGTTTTAGTTGCTGGTCTAGCATTTTGAGCACATCTTGGTTTTGGTCATTCTTTTCTGACTGTTGATTTAACAGAGCATTGGCTCAGTTCTGCTCCGCAGCTGGTGGTGCTGAAGTTCCCATGCATAGAATTGCCGGTGGAGGATTTCTATTAGGGTTTTATTGTAGTCAGTGCAATCAGTTCTTAAATTTGGGGCCCAGATCTCACTCCCATGTAGCAGAATGGGTTGGATGTTGCTCTCAAATAGTTTTAGCAGCAGTTTTGTCGAGGAGCTATATCTATTTATATTTTATTTATGGAGTAGAAATCCTGTAGAGCTTTCTCTTGCAGTGTTTTGATAGACAATCTGAAACTTCCTGATGTGTTTATTACGAGGTCCTGTATGTATAATGCAGGGTATATTCAATCTCCATGTCTTTCTAATACCATGTTACTCTATTTTGATTGTTTTGGGACTTTACCTGGAAAGTCATTATTCTTGTTTTTTTCATGTTCACCTGGAATACAACAGTGTGTTTTTTATGTATTCACCCAGACCTAGATCCAGTCAAGTCATTCCCGTTCCACCCAGCCTATCCCCAGGTCACTTATGCTTTTAAAGTACCAGCTTGCTCACAGATTCACTTTTAATTGTGCCTTAAGTCGCTCACTACATATTTAGATGGTGATGATTCTCATTCGGGAGGTGGCAGCTTTTCTTCTGCAAACTTACAGTGATAGGATGATGTGATGTACTGCGCAGAATTCACTCAGCCTTCTTCTACTGAGATTGCTTACACTTCTCGCTTTGTCTCATGGACTAGAACAGGGGCAGGGGATGGGACTCTTGGGGAATGGAGTCCAGTGGTTAGAGCAGTGTTGACTGGGAGTCAGGGCTCGTGGGTTCTATTTCCAGTTCTGGGAGGGAAGTAATACCTAGTGACGACAGCAGGAGGAAGTAGGAGTCAGAACTCCTGGTTGTATTCCTGACTCTGGGAAAGGAGTGGGGTCTAGTGGTTAGAGCAGGCTGGCCGGGAGTTCGGCCTGGTGGGTCCTATTCCCAGCTTTGAGAGGGGATTTAGAACAGTAGTGGAGAATGGGAGTCATGACTCTTGGGTTCTATTTTTGGCTCTGGGAGGGGAGTGGGGTCTAGTTGCTAGCCAATGGATAACTAGAAGTTCAAATTCCTTGGTCCTAATCCTGGTTCTGCCACTGACTTGTTTGACTGTGGGCACCACTGACACTGTTCTCTCACTTTTTATTTTAGTCTCTCCGAGATGGTTTCTGGGAATCACAATTGCTGGCAGAAATCAGGGGAAGTCCCTGGCACTGATTAAGGTTGGGGTATGCTACAAACACCTGCGCTGCTGTAGTGCTTCGGATGAAGATGCTTTCAGCTGTCGGGAGAGAGCTCTCCTGTCTGCTTAGTAACTCCGCCTCTGCGAGAGGCGGTAGTTATGTCATCGGGAGAAGCTCTCCTGCCACCATAACAATGTCTACGTGGAAGTGGGGCATTGAAGTTGGTATAACTATGTTGCTCAGGGGTGTGGATTTTTCACACCCCTGAGGGACATAGTTTATACAGAAGCAAGTGTAATTTAGAGCTGGCCCAAGACTGTAGTGAAGCAAAGGCAATTAAATTGTTGTAAATGAGGAAAGGGTCCTTCCCTGTCCGGACTCCTTCTCTTTTTCTTTCTCTCTCTCATTCAGAAGCAATGTGTGTATGTGGGTGGGGCATGTTTTCAAGGCTCATTTCCAACCAATTACAACTTGAAAGTTAATTACCAGATTTACTTGAGAATCTTCATAATATCCAAGCTTTCCTCAGAGGAAGGGCCAGATTTGTAAAGGTGTTTAGGCACCTAGTGGATTTTTCAGAATCAGCCAGGCAGCTCACACCCATTGAAATGACAGACTTATAGGTGCCTTGGTACTTTTGAAAATCCTTCTAGGGTCTGGATTCACTCAGCTAAGGTGGCAACACCCTTACACCCTGTTCCCTGCATTTCCCCTACGTGTGAAGGGCTGCGTCTCTCCCAGATGGTGGGCCCAACAGTTTCTCCTCCTGCAGATGCTGGGCCCTCAGCTGTACATTATCTCCTCCCTGTATTGAGTGTTTTGGCCCTGTTTCTGCCTCCCCCTTCATCCCAGCCCCCGTCTTCCCAACTCCATTCTGAGTGGAGCCCTGTTCCTTCAATGCAATTGACAGCAGAGGAGATGTCAAAGGGGAAGCTGTGGTAAGAACTCTCTCTCTTGGAGAACTTACCTCCCAAAAGTTATGAGGGAAGCAGAAAACAACTGCACCCTTCTCCTGCCAGCCAGACTCCATGATGTGAAAACAATGAGAAGTCCTTGTGGCACCTTAGAGACTAACAAATTTATTTGGGCATAAGCTTTCGGCAATGTCAAGGTTCCTACCCCACTCTGAACTCTAGGGTACAGATGTGGGGACCTGCACGAAAAACCCCCTAAGCTTATTTTTACCAGCATAGCTTAAAACTTCCCCAAGGTACAAACTATTTTATCTTTTGTCCCTGGACCTTCTTGCTGCCACCACCAAGCGTTCAACAAAAATAACAGGGAAAGAGACCACTTGGAAAGTCTTTCCCCCAGAAATCCCCCCAAGCCCTACACCCCCTTTCCTGGGGAAGGCTTGATTAAAAATCCTCACCAATTTGCATAGGTGAACACAGACCCAAACCCTTGGATCTTAAGAACAATGAAAAAGCAATCTGGTTCTTAAAAGAAGAATTTTAATTAAAGAAAAAGTTAAAGAATCACCTCTGTAAAATCAGGATGGTAAATACCTTACAGGGTAATCAGATTCAAAACATAGAGAATCCCTCTAGGCAAAACCTTAAGTTACAAAAAGACACAAAAACAGGAATGTACATTCCATTCAGCACAGCCTATTTTACCAGCCATTTGCCAAAAGGAAATCTAATGCATTTCTAGCTAGATTACTTACTAACTTAACAGAAGTTCTGAAGAGCATTCCTGACCTGGTCCCAGCAAAAGCATCACACAGACAGACAGACCCTTTGTTCCCCCGCCCCTCCAGCTTTGAAAGTATCTTTTCTCCTCATTGGTCATTTTGGTCAGGTGCCAGCGAGGTTATCCTAGCTTCTTAACCCTTGACAGGTGAAAGGGTTTTGCCTCTGGCCAGGAGGGATTTTATAGTTCTGTATACAGAAAGGTGGTTACCCTTCCCTTTATATTTATGACAAGTGTAGGCTTACAGACTCAGTGGAATGCCTTACATGAATAAAATTCAGGAATATGTGCAAGTTTGAGGAACTGGGGCCTTAGACAGTAGTAGGATCCGTGGATCTCCATTATACCTGGGAACAATAACATGGGTAAGAGGAGCGCACAGTTTGCATCGCACTCTCCGATTATTGGGTGACAGTTTCCCCCACTGAAATACACATTCAATGTTTTTAAATCATTGGCTGCCAGGCAGTACATAGGATGCACATACATTCATTGAGGAAATAGTTCAAAAATGGAACTTCCAAATTTATCCCTTCTGGACACTACAGCCATGCTGACTAAATCCTGAAGCTTCTTGTTCTTTAGCTGCTGAAAAATTACCACACATATACTTCTGATGATTAGACTAAAAGCGTGTAGCCAGGGGTGAATATTTCTGAGAAAATTAACAATAGTGAACATATTTTTAGAAACATGTATTTATAATGATAAGAAAATATTCTCTGAATAGATTTACCTTTTAACCTGTCTTTATAGAGATAAGAATAATAATATTCTATTATGATTAGTGGGTTGGGATCAAACTGCCTGTAAACCTGTTTCATCGTATGTCAATATCCTCAATGCACCTCTTTCCTCACCCCGTGTCACAGTAGTGATTGCCAAATCATATAATCGTTAATTGTATTTAGCTCATGTCACACATTCCAGTTTGTAAAATTATGTGGATGGCTTCACTTTCATTCATAGCACCCTGTCAATGTAAAAGGTAGAGAACGTCTAGTGTGATCAGCAGATATGTATGTGGGTTATGTTTTCTGTGGCGAAAGATCAAGAAGGTGTGTGTGTACATATTCATACAGATACCGTACGTACACACGTCATTTATTTCTTTACCCACTCTTTGGTTTTGGCCAAATAGCATGCCAGTCAGTCGGCATTCAGACAAATATTACAAATAAAATGATTATTGAACTTCAAAGTCAGCTTGGTTAATGTGCAGTTCTACAGAAGGTACCAAGGAAGAAGGACTTGACTTCTTTCATCAAATGTATCCAAGCAAAGAACGATAGGTCATTAAGGGCTTGATCCTGCATGGATCTTGCCTCAGTCCAGCAGAACATTTAAGCAGCAGCATTATCTTTTCATAAAATCATAGAAATGTAGGGCCTGAAGAAGTCATCTAGTCCATCCCCTTCCGCTTCTAAACCTTTCATCATTTTTATGGCTCTCCTGTGGATTGTCTCCAATCTATCTCCATCTTTCCTCCTGTAGTGGAGCACCCAGAATTTTAAGCATGTTGATTTCAATGGGGCTTCTTACATTCTTAAAATTGCTTAAAGTTAAGCATGTGCTTATATGTTTCTTTGGACTGGGGGGAGCGTGCCCAGTACCTTGCTGGTTTGAGCTTGTATTGTGGGTGAGCTGAGAAGTTGGGAAATATCTGTAGATTGTAGCAGCGCTGTTAAGTGGAAATACAGAGAAACTGGAGGGATTTGACAGCTTCATATGGCAAAGTGTATGGATGCAGATGCTTAAGGGATACTAAACATCATGCTTCAGGGCTTAAACAAATCTCTAATTATCAGAGATCAGGGCGAGATGGGGGGAAGGGCTGATTATTCCACATCTGCCTATTGAAGGTTATTAAATCTTCTTTTGAAACCTCTGATACTAGCCACTATCAGAGACAAGACACTGCACTAGATGGAGCTCAGGTCCCATCCAATCTGAGAATTTCTGTGTGTTTATTCAGTGTTTCATAAAAAGACAAGTGAATCCAAATGCCCCTGCAGACCAAATTCCTTCTAAAGAAAGACTCTGAACCAGAGGCCGGACATTCTACATAATGTTCCGTAAAGCATCTGAGCTGATCATGTCACGGAAAGCCCATATGATTCACGGAAATGGTTTATTTTCATTGGACTCAGCCGCTGTAGACACTGTAGAACATCACTCCTGTGCTGAGCAGAGACAAAGTGTTAATGAACATGCATTCCAACATGCCGTGCTCATCACAACCAAACCTCCACACTGCACTCAGAGACAGAGCTGCACTGCACTCAGAGTTTCGACGTGTGTACTCAGGGAAATGACCTGTAGGTTTAGAAGACTCCCCAGTGAGAATGCTCAATCATCACTCCCCACATATTTAATCGTTGCCTCATTGAAGTCTATGGCAAAATTCCCATTGGTTTCAATGGCCCAGGATTTCATCCTCGGTGTAATATCCCCTTCAATTTAGTGGACAGCTGCATTGGGCAGTATCTGTGCTTGGGCTGAGTTACTCATGGTAGAGAACGGTGCACTAATCCACTCAGAAAGTCACCCAAGGTATGGACTACGAGAGAGAAGTCATGTGAAAGACTAAGAACAATCTCCTTTCTGTTCCCACATCTTCTGATGTCCTCACCAGAGAGCAGTGCCCCTTCAAGACTATAATTTTATCCTGAAAGAAAAATATGGCTGCATTTCAGATTCAAAGAATCAACAAGTTGACTTGTGCAAATTTCTGCCTTGGGCAAGGTGACCTGAAAAGAGCTATTTCCTGATGTAACTAACAAAGGGAGATGGTTCTATTGTAATGGTAATAATATTCACTCCTACCTTCTGAGAGAGGCTGTCTTTCTTGCTATGCCAAACATAAACATACTTCCATCCTATACTTTGAAATCATCATTTTGGGAGAGGATCCCTGTAGCACTTTGGAGCTCTGATCATCAAGACAAGCACGGACAGACTCATTAAAAATGACCGTATTTCTCTTGGGGACACGGGATAATCACATGCAGATGCATTATCTTGAAAAGTTGTGAAAAAGTTTTTGCCACTGCGGGGATATGGGCTCTGTGGCTGATGTAGAAACCCATCCCCTGCCTCCCTGACCCAGCGCCTGTCACACGAGGCAGGTTGGAGCAATCCAGGGGAACGTCAAGGTATGGCCAGCCTGCATTCTTTTGTGGCAACACTGTGCTAGTGTAATGGTCCTGAGTAGGTTTAACATCATTCTCATCACTGATTGCCAAGGGGCTGTAACAGTGTGGCGGAGAGCATGACTTGGTCCCCGGCGTGCAGCATCCCTGCTCCAGCAATGGTACCTGCCATGTTCCATCCTGTTTGCCAGCCCAGGGTGCTACTTGCAATGTATGATGCTGGTTTTCCAATTCATTTGAACTCTGGGAGCATGACCTTGTGCCTGTGAAACTTTGCAGCCCAATTAAACGTGACTTATGGATGGTTCTGAACAGCCGCCTTCCGACCAGGTTGGAGTCTAGAACTTGAAACACTAGGAAAGCTGGTGGGTGCACAAATTCAGTGTTCCCATTTGGCCCTGTTGTAGAGCAGTCTCCTCCCAAACCCCACTCCTCCCCTGCTCATGACCTCCTTCCAAGCATCCCCTTGTGGCCCGAGTCTATCTGCAGCACCCTGCAGTCCATCTCTCCCTCGTCTGGGCTCTACAGCTGCACTCACAACAGATCAGTCTCGCAGGCCCTTCCAGGCGGGTTTTATTTATTTTCCAAGAGACAACAAACCAAAAGGAGAAGAACAGCATAAGGCAATTTTGCTGCTGGGCTTAGTCTCTGCTCTCGGGGTCTTTCCTCCAAGGTTATTGCCAAACTCTCTGTCTCTAGCCATCCTTGCTGCTCCTTCCTTTCTCTGCAGCTCCTGCAACTCTCTCAGACACTTTCTCTTGTGCTTCCTGCTGATCAGTAAGAGAATCAGCTGATCCCTGTTCAGATGGGCCTTCTTAGCAGCTAGGGTTAGCTGAACTCAGGCCTGAAGTCCTTAAAATGACAAGCCACCCCAGTACAGGGCTATTTACAGGGACAGGCCATCATCAACAGTCTAGTCCTTTTCTACATCACCTCCCACCCTCTGCTTTACCAGCACAGCTAGCACCAATACCATGTGTTTCTCTTTCCCATTCCACTTCTTGTGTGTTTTCAAATTGCTTCCCCTCATGGAACATCCTCACCATGCAAGTTCCCCAATGCACCACCCTTTCTTTATTAATAATTAATAATAATAATAATAATAAATAAATGACTATTCGTCGAAAGAAAGAAAGAAATTAGTAGTCCTTACATATCCTGCTTTCTTTGTATGTGTCCATCTTCCTTAGATCATAAGGTCTTTGTATTAGGGAGTGTCCTTACTCTTTCTGTCTTGTAAAGCACACACGATTGGTACTGAACAGATAAATAATGGATACATCACCAAAAAACAAACAAAAAACAAAACAAAACCCACCTTTGTCATAAAGGTTGGTCTCCTTAGTAAAGTAAGCCATAAAAATTAGGCTACGAAGTCAAGTACTCTCAAGTTAGGAAATACCAGAATGAGTATTGCCCATGCAACATTAACTCTGCAATAAATGAGGCAGGGATCCTGCAGACAACAGACTCCTTCAATACACAGCCCCAGAGCAGAGAATTCTGTGCACTGAATAAGGTAGGGGTCGCAAGGGAAAAAAATAACATGGGATCATGTAATTAACGTCTGCATCATCGGGCAAAAGCACAAAAGGACTGAATTAAGGGTGCCAGGGCAACACTTATTTGGACATTTGCTAACCTGAGAATGCTAAACTTTGTAACCTTTTAATCCTTTTTAAAACCTTGACTTTGTATTTCCTAATTATTTGATGGTTTAATTTATTGATGAAAGCTAACCTAAGAAGCGTTAAATGAAGGCTTTTTGGTTTCTTAATTTCCTTCGTTTTTTAATAGAAAGAACATCAATTATATATGTGCTGTTTAAACAATGAAGCTCTTACTCATCTGTTGTTTTCAGTATATATTTTATTGCCATTCTTATCTTTGTGAAGGTCCCTTTTCACCACTCAGTGCTGTGTTGATCAGAGTATAGAAAGTAATTAAATTAAACTGTATTAAAATAAAACTCATTTTATGCAACTTCAGTATCAGTGAAAGTTCTAAGCTCTAATCCTCAATTTGTAAGAAGCAGATAAACAAAATCCAAGTAAAAAAGCAGGAATTTTGCATCTTATTTTCACTGAGCCTTTACTAAGGAAAATAGCAAACAATTGCTCTTTGAAAAGAAACACTGTACAGTACCACAGTACAAACCCAAATGAGCCCAGCAGGAGACTGTCCTGCTTCTCCAAATCTGGTCCTGTTTCATTACAAACGTCCTTTCTGTGACGATGTTCTGGTAAGAAGGGGGCAATCAGTTGTCAAAGGTAGCTGTTGCCATGGCAGCCAGGGGGCTAGTCATTCTCCCCAAGTGTGACAAGGAGCTGGAGGCAGGGAGTGCTGAGTGGTGGGTTATCTCTGATGTCACAGTGCTACTGCTCAGGCATCCCCAGTGGGCAGCAAATGTGCAGTGTGTGTGTCTGTGTGGGGGGGGGGGAATAGGCTTTCCCAGTGCTCCCGTTTCCCCAAATTTCCTAAAGAAACCTATAACATAACACCGAATGCACACTAGTGATTGTTCCACACACATGCTAATTAGTAGCTGAAATTTGATTCAAATTCCCGATGGCATGTTTAGAAACCAGTGTTCCAAAACAAGGAGAGACCTTGTAAAACAGAAAATTTGGATGCTCTGGTGTATTTGTGGTTGTGTTAAAATTGAATACTGTGACTTTAAATTTTGGGCACGGTTCCTGGACCTACTTGCATGCTAAGCAGCTCAGTGGGGGCTTAGCAGCAGTCAGTCAGCAGGTACGCAGTGAATTGTGCCTCTCTGTTATAGGCAGAAGCTTACATTCTCTCCCTCTGATTTTTGGGTTCTTATGTGTTATTGTTCTGGTCTTAAGAAACAAATTAGCGAGACATTGCAAACTTCCAGCAAGAATCATTTATGTTTTTCTCTAACTTCTCTGCTTGTGTGCCAGAAAACCTAAAAGACACAATCTCATAAAAAAATGAAATAAAATTCTGCAGCCAAAAGTCCTAACTTCCCCCATACTAATTTCCCCCTACTCTTACTGACACCTTCTGGTCAACTGTTTGAAATGGGCCACCCTCATTACCACGACAAAAGTGATTTTTCCTCCCCTGGTATCCTACTCTTAATTGAATTGTCTCGTTGGAACATGTCCATCTCAATGATATTTCGTTTGCTGGGAGTCCCAACCAAAATGGGATAGTGGGGGAGTTCAGAGGTTGTTGTAGGGGGGTCACAGCATTGCCACACTCACTTCCGTGCTGCCTTCAGACCTGGGCTCTGAGGGCAGCAGCCAAGAATCTTTCTGAAGTTAGAGGAGGTTCTAAGATGTGCGGATGGGTCCCTGCTGCTGAGAGCACCTCAGCTTGGGGCTCCTACCTACTTGTCCCCTGGCAAATTAAGGCAAGGACCAATTTGGGGGCGTCCAGAAAAATGGACCCCTGAGCCCCAGAAGGAACTGCAAGGGAAGCCCTGAGCCCCAGCTGCAGATGCTGGGCAGACACCCAGAGTGCCGAGAGCAGTGGGGAGGGGCATGAAAGTCCTGAGCTCAGCACCCCAGGCTTGGCTGCAGCCCCGGGGGTCAGAAGCCCTGAGCCCAGACACCCAGAGACGTGGCTGGAGCAGAAGTTGCCAAGGCCAAACCCCTGAGCCCAACGCCGGGCTGATGCAGTGCACTCACTTCTGCATGCCTCTGGTGCATCTGATATCCCCAGCCCAGCAGACAAACAGCTAGGAGGCCCCTACTGGGTTCTCCTAGCTGGAGGGATCCCAGCAGGACAGGGAGATTGGATTTCAGGGGGCAGGGCTAATTCGATCTCGCCAAGAAAGGCACAACAAGAACCAACAGCTGTCAGTTGAAGCCAGAGAAATTCAAATGAGAAGTAAGGCACACATTTTTGACAGTGAGGGAGACTAACCACTGGAACAAACAGAAAAGGAGGACTTGTGGCACCTTAGAGACTAACACATTTATTTGAGCATAAGCTTTCGTGAGCTACAGCTCACTTCATTGGATGCATTCAGTGGAAAATACATTGGGGAGATTTATATGCACAGAGAACATGAAACAATGGGTGTTACCATACGCACTGTAAGGAGAGTGATCAGGTAAGGTGAGCTATTACCAGCAGGAGAGCAGGGGGGGAAAAAACCTTTTGTAGTGATAATCAAGGTGGGCCATTTCCAGCAGTTGACAAGACCATCTGAGGAACAGCGGGTGGTGGTGGGGGGGATAAACATGGGGAAACAGTTTTACTTTGTGTAATGACCCATCCACTCCCAGTCTATATTCAAGCCTAAATTAATTGTATCCAGTTTGCAAATTAATTCCAATTCAGCAGTCTCTCATTGGAGTCTGTTTTTGAAGTTTTTTTTGTTGAAGACTTGCCACTTTTAGGTCTGTAATCGAGTGACCAAAGAGTATGAAGTGTTCTCCAACCAGTTTTTAAATGTTATAATTCTTGATGTCTGATTTGTGTACATTTATTCTTTTACATAGAGACTGTCCAGTTTGGCCAATGTACATGGCAGAGGGGCATTGCTGGCACATGATGGCACATATCACATTGGTAGATGTGCAGGTGAACGAGCCTCTGATAGTGTGGCTGATGTGATTAGGCCCTATGTTGGTGTCCCCTGAATAGATATGTGGACACAGTTGGCAACAGGCTTTGTTGCAAGGATAGGTTCCTGGGTTAGTGGTTCTGTGGTGTGGTGTGTGGTTGCTGGTGAGTATTTGCTTCAGGTTGGGGGGTTGTCTGTAAGCAAGGACTGGCCTGTCTTCCAAGATCTGTGAGAGTGATGGGTCATCCTTCAGGACAGGTTGTAGATCCTTGATGATGCGTTGGAGAGGTTTTAGTTGGGGGCTGAAGGTGATGGCTAGTGGAGTTCTCTTATTTTCTTTGTTGGGCCTGTCCTGTAGTAGGTAACTTCTGGGAAGTCTTCTGGCTCTGTCAATCTGTTTCTTCACTTCAGCAGGTGGGTATTGTAGTTGTAAGAATGCTTGATAGAGATCTTGTAGGTGTTTGTCTCTGTGTGAGGGGTTGGAGGAAATGCGGTTGTATCGTAGAGCTTGGCTGTAGACAATGGATCGTGTGGTGCTGTCTGGATGAAAGCTGGAGGCATGTAGGTAAGCATAGCGGTCAGTAGGTTTCCGGTATAGGATGGTGTTTATGTGACCATCCCTTATTAGCACCGTAGTGTCCAGGAAGTAGATCTCTTGTGGTGACTGGTCCAGGCTGAGGTTGATGGTGGGATGGAAATTGTTGAAATCATGGTGGAATTCCTCAAGGGCTTCTTTTCCATGGGTCCAGATGATGAAGATGTCATCAATGTAGCGCAAGTAGAGTAGGGGCATTAGGGGACGAGAGCTGAGGAAGCGTTGTTCTAAGTCAGCCATAAAAATGTTGGCATACTGTCGGGCCATGCGGATACCCATGGCAGTGCCACTGATTTGAAGGTATACATTGTCCCAAATGTGAAATAGTTATGGGTGAGGACAAAGTCACAAAGTTCAGCCACCAGGTTTGCCATGACATTCTCGGTGATACTGTTCCTGATGGCTTGTAGTCCATCTTTGTGTGGAATGTTGGTGTAGAGGGCTTCTACATCCATAGTGGCCAGGATGGCCTTTTCTGGAAGATCACCGATGGATTGTAGTTTCCCCAGGATATCGGTGGTGTCTCGAAGGTAGCTGGGAGTGCTGGTAGTGTAGGGCCTGGGGAAGGGGTGGATTCTCTGTTTCCTGGTATCCTCACATCACAACTGGTTATCATTCTGGAAGATGCCATGGCACCTTTTTGTGAATTACAAGCAATTGGGCTGAATATGGTGGTAAGCGTGTGAAATGTCATAGCCAGTGAAATAGAGGCCGGATTAGGAGATCAAATAGTTTCACAACCGATGCCTCTATGAAAAACTCAGTGTGGGGTGAGGCATAGACTCTGCTGTTTTACTGGGTGGCCTGCTTGCTCCCCAGAATGAATAATGAGCAAGTGGGGTGATCCAGGGTGCAGCTCAAACATCCAGCCGGGCTGGCCAGGGGCAGACATCAGGCCTGCAAGGGAAAGGTGAGTGTGGCAGTGACTTCACAAAGGCCTTTGGCAGGAACTCAGCCTATTGGGCAAAGATGATGAGGCGGGTGTGACCCCACAGAGCTCCCTTGACAACAGCCCGGCAGGACAGGGATGCGGGGCAGGGGGAACCTCAGAGACCCCTGTAGCCTTGCTGCAGCAAGCCTCCATCTCGTGGTCTCTCAGTGAGGACCAAGAGACGGTTGGCGTGGAGGAGATTCTCTGGGATTGGTTTCATTACTGTGTTGATTGTGTGGAAAGAAATCGTCATCTGTGTAGAAGGTAAGAAAAAATATAGGCTCTAAGTAGAAGATGGGGGGCTCTATCCTAGCAGATTCAAAAGCATCCCCACCCTCCCAGTGAAAAAGCTTTTCCTAATATCCAAGCCTTCCACACTGCAACTTGAGATCATTGCTCCTTGTTCTGCCGTCTGCCAGCTCTACGAATTTCATGAGAATCAATCTTTCATTAGGAACATAATTCAAAAATACAAAGACAAAAAACGTGAAGTGAAATCAGTCCATCCTGATCTTCAGTGTCTGGGGGGTGTGGGCCTCGGAGGCCAGACTGAGACCCTCACTGGCTAGGGACACCCAGGAAGCCAGTAAAAAAGTTCCAGTCCTCTTAGCAACCAAGCCTCCATAATCCAAGGCACACCTGAGGGCTGCAGGAGACAGAGGAGTGCTGAGAATGTCTAACTCATGATTGAAAATACAGAGATGTGTTATTGTCTTTGGATGGGGGACAAGTATCAAATCCGTTGGGGTTCTTGCCCCAAACAACAATCACCCATTGTCCTTTAGAGCACAAGGGCTCTAACACGCCTGACGTGCTCAAATCTCTTGCCTGCTAGGACTTAGAGAATTTTCTCCATCTCCATGATACAGAGGGAAAGAGAAAAGAAGTGACCTCTCTTTGGTCACACACCAAGGTCATGCTGGAGCTAGAAAGAGAAGCATAAGAAAAAAAGTTGAATGAAAATGTTTTGCATTTAAAACTGATTTCTTAAACAAAGGAAATTTGAAATGTGGTTAGTGAACTAAAATGATACGTTCTGGTTTCCACGTGTTTCTAGATTTATGAACTAGTATATCCATCCACTCACACCTAATTTTTATCCATAGATTGAGGGAGGAAAAGAAGTTTGCCTGTTTTGTGAACTTCCAATGGCTTTCTTGAATTTCAACGAATGAGTCATTGAACTGAACTCTTTGAATCATAGAATCATAGAATATCAGGGTTGGAAGGGACCTCAGGAGGTCATCTAGTCCAACCCCCTGCTCAAAGCAGGACCAATCCCCAATTAAATCATCCCAGCCAGGGCTTTGTCAAGCCTGACCTTAAAACTTCTAAGGAAGGAGATTCTACCACCTCCCTAGGTAACGCATTCCAGTGTTTCACCACCCTCCTAGTGAAAAAGTTTTTCCTAATATCCAACCTAAACCTCCCCCACTGCAACTTGAGACCATTACTCCTTGTCCTGTCATCTTCTACCACTGAGAATAGTCTAGAACCATCCTCTTTGGAACCACCTCTCAGGTAGTTGAAAGCAGCTATCAAATCCCCCCTCATTCTTCTCTTCTGCAGACTAAACAATCCCAGTTCCCTCAGCCTCTCCTCATAAGTCATGTGTTCCAGACCCCTAATCATTTTTGTTGCCCTTCGCTGGACTCTCTCCAATTTATCCACATCCTTCTTGTAGTGTGGGGCCCAAAACTGGACACAGTACTCCAGATGAGGCCTCACCAATGTCGAATAGAGGGGAACGATCACGTCCCTCGATCTGCTCGCTATGCCCCTACTTATACATCCCAAAATGCCATTGGCCTTCTTGGCAACAAGGGCACACTGCTGACTCATATCGAGCTTCTCGTCCACTGTAACCCCTAGGTCCTTTTCTGCAGAACTGCTGCCTAGCCATTCGGTCCCTAGTCTGTAGCTGTGCATTGGGTTCTTCCGTCCTAAGTGCAGGACCCTGCATTTATCCTTATTGAACCTCATCAGGATTCTTTTGGTCCAATCCTCCAATTTGTCCAGGTCCCTCTGTATCCTATCTACCACTCCTCCCAGTTTAGTATCATCCGCAAATTTGCTAAGAGTGCAATCCACACCATCCTCCAGATCATTTATGAAAATATTGAACAAAATCGGCCCCAGGACCGACCCCTGGGGCACTCCACTTGACACCGGCTGCCAACTAGACATGGAGCCATTGATCACTACCCGTTGAGCCTGACAATCTAGCCAACTTTCTACCCACCTTATAGTACATTAATCCAGCCCATACTTCTTTAACTTGCTGACAAGAATACTGTGAATAAACTGAGAAGAAGACAATATTTTCTGCACCTTCCAAGGAAGCTATTGCTGTCCAAAGCTGGGTTAGCATTTCAGCCAACTTTGCTTCTAGGGCTTTAGCTATCACGTCAGTGGTGTGACTCTCTCAAAAACTAGGCAGTGAACATGTTCCACTTCATGTTATTTTTTCCTCTTCTATTTAAATGATTTAAGAGATTGTCATAAATTTCGCCCTTAATTTAAAATAGATGTTTTTTTTTGTCAAGCTGGGCCTTACAAATCTCTAAGGATGAAGAGTCCACCACCTCCATAGGTCACACTCCGGGCCAGGGAGAGTGGGAATAGAAGAAAATCACCAACGAAAGCCAGGAGTCCAGACTCCCAACCCCCTGCCTCAGTCACGACAACAGGTCACACTCAGAGCCAGGGAGACTGGGAATCGAGTCCCGCTGGCACTTCCCAGCTCTGGAAGGGAGTGTTCCTCTAGTGGTTAGTGTGGGAGCCTGGACAAAGACTCCATCCCCGGCTCTATCCCTGACTCCCTCGGCGACCCTGAGGCAGTGGCTTCTCCTGCCCAGGCCTCTGTTTCCCTCACTGGGGCTGGGGACACTCCCCTACAGCCCTTGGGTCATCACGCTTCAGGAATGTGCTTGAGGTACGAGGAGACCTGGAGATGGGAGGTGTGCTGCTGGCCATAGGTCAGTGTTGTGAACCCCCGGTTGCTAGGCTGAGTTTATCCATCCCCTGGCAATAAAACATCATCTTGTTTTCACAGCCACTTTCGATCTCCAGGCTTCTACTCCCTGCTCTGCTGGCAGGGCATTGGGCAGCACCCTTTCCAGTCCACCTGGGTGCAGGAGATCAAGGAGGAGGGCAAGAGACTAGGCCTCAGTGAGTATCTGCCACCCAGCGCTTTCCCATCTAGAGCAAGTGAGTGGAGTTCTCCAGAGCCATCCCCAGTGTGGTGGGAATGGGCCAGCAAGAGGACCCCCAGCCCTTCCCTTGCAGGAGATTGTTTCCCACGTCGAGAGTCTTTGGGGAGGGCAGAACCTGCCAGGTGCTGAACACCCACAACCGCAATCAGTGAAATCAGTGGGAACTGAGGGTGACTCCTCCCTCCCAGCATTGGCACCTTGTGGAAAAAAATATATATATATCGCTGCTGACTGTCCGGGTGCTGCTCTTTCCCTGACCTGGGAGGGAGCGGGGCCTTCTGGGATGGAGGGAGCTTCTTGTCCAAACTAACAGAGAGCCTCACTGCTCTGAAAGGACGAGACTCCCCTGGTGTCACAGGGCCCCAGGGGTGAGGGGGAAGGTTGGGAGCGGCCTGTGCTGTGACCTGCTGCAAGTGGGTGTGGACGGCAGCCCCCGTGCCCTGGGGTGGGGTGTGTGGTGAGGAGAAATTGCCTCAGCAGAGGGGAGGTGGACGGAGGAACAGGCAGGCACATTAATGAGAGGCTGCCTTGAACCCAGACTCATGGCTGTTCCCCACTCATTCCCAGGATGCAGCAACTGAGGCGGATGCTGAGGAGGAAGGCCGGGCTGGTGGCTCCGGAGCCAGTAGGGAGCAGCGGCCGGCTTTCCCAGGAGGAGAGCGGCCCCTCTGTCCCCGCGGGCGGGGAAGAGGCTAGTGGCCAGGCGAGGAGGAGGAGCTCCCTGGCTTTCTGGAGGAGGAGGAAGACACCAGCTCCCTTAGCATGCCCTGAGGCCCCTTCTGGTCCCAAATGGAGGTGGCCCAGGCTGATGCTATGTAGGAGGGACCCAGGAGAGGGTGGGAGCCTGGGAAGGCGGCTCTGCAGCTTCCTTTACAGGAAGCAGAGGAGCCAGGAGCCGCGCCCCAGTGCCCAACCGGAGCCATCCACCAGCCTGGCCACTGAGGAGCCCCCAGCCAGCCCAGAGCAGGAGCTGGGCGACTCTGGCACGGGGACCAGCAGCTCCTCCTTCTCCCGAGGGGCCAGCAGCCCCTCCGTGGGGTCTGAGAGCCCTGAGGCTGAAGGCTCCCTCTGTGCAGGTAAGGGGAGACCCACGGGACAGGGGGGAGGACAGGGGTAGTGGGGGACTAGTAACACCCTGTCAAGGTTTCTTCCCTACTCTGAACTTTACGGTACAGAGGTAGGGACCTGCATGAAAGACCCCAAGCTTATTTTTACCAGCTTAGGTTAAAAAAAAAAAACTTTCCCAAGGTATAAACTTTGCCTTTTCCTTGAACAGTCTGCTGCCACCACGAAGCGTTTTAAACAAAGAACGGGAAAAGAGACCACTTGGAGATATTTTCCCCCAAAATATTTCCCCCAAGCCCTACACCCCTTTTCCTGGGGAAGGCTTCATAATAATTTTTACCAATTGGTACAGGTGAACACAGACCCAAAGCCTTGGATTTTAAGAACAATGAAAAATTAATTAGGTTTTTAAAAGAAGAATTTTAATTAAAGAAAAGGTAAAAGAATCACCTTTGTAAAATTAGGATGGTAAATACCTTACAGGGTAATTGGATTTAAAACAGAGAATTTCTTTAGGCAAAACCTTAAGTTACAAAAAGACACAAAAACAGGAATATACATTTCCTTCAAAGTTAGTAACAGCCCGTTTGTTGAGCCATTTATGAAACAGATTTGTTATTTGGTTTACATAAGCCACATTAGTTCAGGCCTTTTTTTAAGGGTTTGAAATTTTACTTGGTAAATTTTAGGTGTAACTTGAAATTGGCGATTTGGCTTTATTGTGGTACAAATCGCCTGTAATATCTGGCCAAGCCTAAGAAGGATTGGACCTGTTTTTTTTTTTTACTTTGGGACAGGCCACTTTTGGATAGCATTCACTTTGGCTTGTAGGGGGTTGATAGGTTCTTGACCCACCTGATGTGCAAGGTGAGCTACTCTGTTTAGGCCTATTTGACACTTTTTAGTCTTAACAGTTAGTTTTGCCTCCCTTATGCGCTTGAAGACTTTTTGTAGATGTTCCAGGTGTTTTGCCCAGGATTCCAAAAATATGGCCACATTGTCAAGGACTGCGACTGCACATTTTTCCAATTCCTCTAGGAGACCATCTACAAGTTTTTGGAAGGTGGCAGGTGCATTCTGCAGCCTGAAAGAGAGCACATTAAATTCATACAGCCCGACATGTGTGATGAAGGCTGACCTTTTCTTGGCGGATTTATTTAGCGGTACCTGCCAGTACCCCTTGGTTAAGTCCAAGATAGGGATGAACTGGGCCCGTCCCAGTTTCTTCAATAGTTTATTTGTGCGTGGCATTGGATAGTTGTTTGGGAGCGTTACAGCATTTAGCTTATGGTAGTCCACGCAAAAACATATTTCCCCATTTGGGTTGGGAACTAGAACCACTGGAGATGCCCATGCACTGCCAGAGGGGCGGATTACACCCATTTGTAGCATATCCTGGATCTGCCATTCTATAGCAGTTTTAGCTTGAGGAGACACCCGGTAAGGTTGGGCTCTAATTGGGTGAGCATTACCTGTGTCAATGGAGTGGTATGCCCATTCAGTCAGTCCTGAGGTGGCTGAGAACGTCGGCGTGTAGCTAGTGCACAGCTCCTTGATATGCTGTCACTGCATATGCCCAAGGGTCATGGAGAGGTTTACCTTTTCCACACTACCATCACTTTTTCCTTTGTAGTAGACACCTTTAGGCCACTCAGCGTTATCTCCTCCCTGGGCTGTAAACCGACAAATCTTTAATTCTTTGGAATAAAAGGGCTTTAGAGAATTAATATGGTACACCTTAGGCTTTCGGTTGGAGGTGGGGAATGCTATGAGATAATTAACAGCTCCCAGGAGCTCTTGGACCATTAATGCCCCTTCCCACAACGCTTTTATTATGTGGGCCTAGAGTGCCTTCAAGACCATGACCTAGTCCCCTACATTGAAGGAACGCTTTCTGGCATGTTTATCACACCAGGCTTTTTGCTCTTTTTGAGCATCCTGTAGGTTTTCTTTAGCAAGGGCTAAAGAGGTTCGGCAGGTGTTTTGTAGGTTGGTTACAAAGTTCAGAATGTTAGTTCCTGGAGAAGGTATAAACCCCTCCCATTGCTGCTTTACCAACTGTAATGGCCCCTTAACCTCGTGGCCATATACAAGTTCAAATGGTGAAAACCCTAAACTGGGATGTGGTACAGCTTTGTAGGCAAAGAGCAACTGCTGCAACACTAGGTCCCAATTATTGGAGTGCTTATTTACAAATTTACGTATTATGGCCCCCAAAGTTTCATTAAACTTCTCCACCATGCCATTTGTTTGATGGTGGTAAGGAGTGGCAACCAAGTGGTTCACCCCATGAGCTTCCCAAAGGCATTCCATAGTTCCTGCCAGGAAATTAGTTCCTGCATCTGTAAGGATGTTGGAGGGCCAACTTACCCTGGCAAAAATGTCTGCTAGTGCCTGGCACACACTTTTAGCCCTGGGGTTGCTTAGAGCTACTGCTTCTGGCCATCGGGTGGCAAAATCCATGAAAGTCAGTATGTACTGCTTTCCTCTGGGTGTCTTTTTTGGAAAAGGACCCAGAATATTTACAGCTACTTGCTGAAATGGAAGCTCAATGATGGCGAGTGGCTGGAGAGGGGCTTTGACCTGGTCTTGGGGTTTTCCCACTCTGTGGCACACCTCACAAGACCGGACATAGGTAGAAACATTCTTGCCCATTCCCTCCCAGTGGAACGACTTTCCCAAATGGATTTTAGTTCTGTTCACCTCAGCATGGCCACTAGGATGATCGTGGGCTAAGCTTAATAGCTTTACCCGGTACTTAGTTGGAACTACCAACTGTCTCTGAGGATGCCAGTTTTCCTCGTATCCACCAGAAAGAGTTTGCTTGTATAAAAGTCCTTTTTTTTACAACAAACCTGGATTGATTCAAAGAGCTGAGAGGCGGTGGGTTGCTCCGTGCCGCCGTCCAAGCTCTCTGGAGGCTTTGATCTGCTTTCTGTTCGGTCTGGAACTGTTCTCTTGATGCTGGAGACATCAGTTCCTCATTGGATTGTGGACCTGGGCTTGGTCCCTCTGGAAGCGATGCAGGTGATGGGGCTGTTTTAGTTGACTGTGAACCGCTCTTCGCTGGTGCACTATGTTGGGGTTTAGGCTCTGGCTGAGCCTCTTGTGTAGGGTTATCTGCTGCTGCCAGTGCAGGTTCGGTGGGGCCCTCTGGTATTGGGGTTGCAAGTATTGGATTCAGTGCTGGCAGTGGTTCTGGTGCTGTTTTTTTTGCCGGTTCCAGTTCTGGGATTGGCTCTGTCTGGGTCTCTGTGACTGGATTCACTACTGCTGTTGCAGACATTGGTATGGGGTCCGGTTCCAACATCTTTGAGTGGGTCCTGGTAGAAGTCTCCGGAACAGAGCTCGGTGTGACAGCTTGCTTAGCCTGGCTGCGGGTGACCATTCCCACCTTCTTGGCTAGCTTCACATGATTGGCCAAGTCTTCCCTCAACAGCATGGGGATGGGATAATTATCATAGACTGCAAAAGTCCATGTTCTTGACCAGCCCTTGTACCGAACAGACAACTTGGCTGTAGGCAAGTCAAAAGAGTTGGACTTGAAGGGTTGAATCATTACTTGGACCTCTGGGTCGATTAAATTGGGGTCCACTAAGGAAGCATAGATAGCCAACACTCCGGTGTCTCTCCATTTTGTGACCTTCTTCCTGCCCACACTCACAGTTTCGCTCCGATCTGAGGGTATCTGGGAGGCATCTGGGCCTGAGGACTTCTGGTGTGATTTCGGTGCAATGAACTGTAATTTCCAGGGGTTCTTGGGGCAGTTGGCCTTTACATGTCCCGGCTTGTTACATTTAAAACTTTGCCCAGCTGACTGGTCACTGGGGCGAGGTGGGTTGCTGGAGAACGGTGTGGTGGGACGACAAGGTGTCTGGAGTGTTCCTTGGGGTGTAGTTGGGGCCTTGGGCTGCCCCCGGTAGTAGGGTGTGGTCTGAGGGTGTCCCTTCTGGTATCCGCTCCAACTGTGACCAGGGTTGTTCCTCTCTCCACCCGTTTTGTTCCGGTTTGCCCCGCCTCTCTGGAAGTCTGGGACTGCTTGTATTGATCAGCATAAAAAGCAAGACTTCCTGCTGAGTCCATTTTTTTATCCCATAAACACTGCTTTCTATCATCCTTGGACATATTCAGGAATTGCTCCTGTATTATCAAATCCCGTATTCCTCCAAAGCTAGTTACATCCTGTCCATTGAGCCATTTCTCAAACAGATCTGTTATCTGGTTTACATAAGCCACATTATTTAGCCCAGGTCCTCTCTTAAGGGCTTTCACTTTTACTCTGTAAGTTTCAGGTGTAACTTGAAATTGTTTTAAAACCAAACCCTTGGATTTATTATAGTTCGAAGCCTCCTCAATCAGCATCTTATTGAATATATCCAGAGCTCTTCCAGGCAATTTTGCGGCCGATCTGGTCATCTTGTGAGCTTCAGGGATTTGATGGAGTGTGCACAGTCTCTCAAAGGTGAGAAAATAATCAGCAATATCACTGGATTCATTATACTGTGGACATAGTGTCATGGATTGTTGGGGAAGGATTTGTGGATTGTTGGGGAAGGATTGTTAGGGTTATTTGGTATATTCTGCCGAGCCTTTGCCTTCTCCATCTCCAGTATATGCTTCCTCTCTTTTTCCTTCTCCTCCTCTGCATGCTTCCTTTCTTTTTTCCTCTCCTCCATTTCTTTTTCCTTTGCCTCCATTTTCTCTGTCTGAGTTCGACCCATCTTTTATGTTCCTTTTGTTTTTCCTCAGCCTCAAATCTGGCTAATTGCAGCTTCTGTTGAACATGGCATTCTGTCATCCTAACCTCTCTGTTTTTAACTCACTTTACACCTGAGAGTTAGAAATAAAGCAAAAAACCCAAAAACCCTGACTTGTAAAATTTTGCTGTGCTGTAACCTGATACCTTTTTTCTTTGATAGCTGTTCTCAGCCTACAGAAAACCCCTTTTGTTATGCCTGCCGCTCTGTCCCCCAGACAGAGAGACAGAATCTACAGCTGCAATCACCTTTTACAAAACCTTTTAAAATCCTGCTGTGCTTCTGGTTCAAAATGATCACTGCCACCATGTCAAGGTTCCTTCCCTTTAGGGTACAGATGTGGGGACTTTAGGGTACAGGTGTGGGGACCTGCATGAAAGACACCCTAAGCTTGTTTTTACCAGTTTAGGTTAAAAACTTCCCCAAGGTACAAACTTTGTCTTATCCTTGAACAGTATGCTGCCACCACCAAGCATTTTAAACAAAGAACAGGGGAAGAGACCACTGGGAGACATCTTCCCTCAAAATACCCCCCCAAGGCTCTATACCCCCTTTCCTGCGAAGGCTTAATAATAATCCTCACCAATTGGTACAGGTGAACAGAGACCCAAGCCCTTGGTTCTTAAGAACAATGAAAAATTAATTAGGTTTTTAAAAGAAGAATTTTAATAAAAGGAAAGGTAAAAGAATTACCTCTGTAAAATCAGGATGGTAAATACCTTACAGGGTAATCAGATTCAAAACATAGAGAATCCCTCTAGGCAAAACCTTAAGTTACAAAAAGACAAAAACAGGAATATACATTCCCTCCAGCACAGCTTATTTTACCAGCCATTAAACAAAAGAAAATCTAACACATTTGCTAGCTAGATTACTTACTAACTTAACAGGAGTTGGAAGGCTTGCATTTCTGATTTGTCCCCGGCAAAAGCATTACATAGACAGAACCCTTTATTAGCCCCCCGCCCCTCTCCAGATTTGAAAGTATTTTGTTCCCTCATTGGTCATTTTGGGTCAGGTGCCAGCGAGGTTATCTTAGCTTCTTAACCCTTTACAGGTGAAAGGGTTTTGCCTCTGGCCAGGAGGGATTTTATAGCACTGTATACAGAAAGGTGCTTACCCTTTCCTTTATATTTATGACACACCCTGTGCCCATTGGCTCACCAAGGCACTAGGACTGAGCCACGGGAGCCCCACTGACACCAGTGGGAATGGCAGAGCCACACCCTGTGGCAGGGGATGCTGGGCAGAGCTGGGGGAGCTCCAGCCTCCCCTGATAATATTGGGGGGGGGGCTGATGGCCACGGGGCCCTGAGGCTGATGGGGCTGAGGTCATCTCTGGGAGGGGCAGGATGGGGACCTCGATGCCATGGGGTTCCTTGTTGAGGATGGGGGACATTGAGCCATTTCTCTACCCTGCATTCCCACAGCAGTAGCATAAATGATGCGTTTCTCCTTCTCTCCCTGGTGCAGAGACCCTCAGTGCCCAGCTGTTGGAGGAGGAGGAGGAGGAGGATGTGTCCCCTGAACAAGACACCATCAGGGTCATCCAGCAGCACCTCCAGGGCAGAGCTGAGGTACAAAGATCTTCCAGCTGCACTGCCCAAGTCTGTCCTGCCCCTTGTTCCATCCCCACCCACATTAGGGGTCTTGTCCCAGAGAATCCATCACCCGCAATGGGGGGCACTTCTCCCCTGTTACCTGGCACCCCAAAGTGGGGGTGTTCGTCTCATGCAGGCCAAGGTGTCTGCTCCCCACAGACACTGTCCAAGTTACAACCCCAGTCTGTGCAGGGCGACACTGGTTTTGGGAAGAGGGGCGGCTTTCCCTGTCCAACTCCAGGGAGGTCCTGAGACCTGGAGCTTTTGTAGGTGGGGTGGGGAGGTCCCTACCTGACCATCTCTCTCTCTCTCCCCCAACCCCACTCTTAGTGGGTGGAGGACAGGGCCAAACAGCTCCGCTTCCTCCATGCTGTCCCACGTCTGTGCTTCTCGGCACAGCAGCAGGGGTGGGACACTCTGGAGCCGCACTTCTCCAAAGCGGCCCTTGTGGAGAGCATTGCGGTGAGTGGGACCCCGTGCCCGGCTCCTGGGGTGAGGGAGCCCAACATGGGAGGAAGAGTTAGTGGGGCTGGAGGGGGAAGCAGAGGACAGGGCTTCCTGGGGCTGAGGAGCAGGGAAAGAGGAAATTCTGACACTCATGGGGAACTGGCAGTGGGGAAGTTGTAAGGCCGGAGGGGCAGCGGAGGCTGAGGGGAGGGAGGAATTGGGTGGGAGAGGGGGAAGGAAAGGGTAAGTTTGATGGATGGGAGGACTGGGGAGCCCAACTGGTTGGGGGTGACACTGACTGTTTCTGCAGAGCACTTTGGTCTCCTCCCTGGGAAGTGCCTGTGGGTCTACAGGGCCTGAATCTCACATGCAATTTTATCTCCTTGGGGTCTCTCAGGAGCTGATTGAAAATCTGCCCATGGTGTCTGAGCCGAGCTCCATCGTCTCCAGCTCCATGGCCGCAGTTTGCAGCCTCAGGTACCAGGACCCTCCCATCCAGCTGCCCTCACCCTGGTGCAGATCCTCTCGGGCCTAGATTAACCCCAGCCGTGGCTGTTTGCATCCTCCAGCAGAGGAGCTGGGAACATCCCCTCTTTCCTGGCTGGGGGGTGATTTCACTCCCGTAACGTTACAGTGGCCATAGGGAGGGGATCATTGCAGGGGAGGAGGGTCATGTGCATGGCAGTGACAGCGCCACTCCGGTGCTGCCAAGCATAACACGGGCTCCTCTCTCCCGCCAGCAAACTGAAGCCGCCACTTGCCCTGGAGCTGGAGTCACGCCTCCTGCGGGCTCTGCTCTACACCATCTTCACCATGGGCACTGGGCAGGACACCACCCACTTCCAGGTATGTCATGATCCTACTTCTCTGTCCCAGGAGCAGGAGTGGCCTCTGGTCCCTGCTCCCTCGGTTTGATGGAGCTGCTGAGAATAGGGGAGGGGTGAGCAGAACTGGGGCAAGCCCGGGCAGGGCGTGTGGGGTGGGGGGATGACACAAACTGCAAGGGAGGGCCCCTTCCCTCCAGTGAGGATTGTGTTACCCCTTTGTGGCTGATCCCAGCCTTCCCTCTTCTCCTCATTCTGTGCTCTGCTGCCTGGACTTTCCCAGGGATCCTACCTCCCACCCATTGCAGTTTGGCTTTTCCATACTCTGCTGGGTACCAGGCCCTGCGCAGAGAACTGCTAAGGGCAAGGATTGAAGAGCCAGCAGGCATCCAGCCATGAACTCCTGCTAAGTGTCCCTACAGTGATGTGAATGGCAGAGGCCAGGATGTACCTTTTGGGTCTGGCCAGGGCTCCCCAGAGAAGCCTCCTGCTCCCCTGACAGGGGTAGCCCCATGTCCCATGGGTGCTCCCTCTTCTTGCAGGCTGTCAAGATTCCTTCCCCACTCTGAACTCTAGGGTACAGATGTGGGGACCTGCATGAAAACCTCCTAAGCTTACTTTTACCAGCTTAGGTTAAAACTTCCCCAAGGTACAAATTATTTTACCCTTGGATTTCCACTACCACCACCAAACTTTATCTGGGTTTACTGGGAAAACAGAGTTTGGACACGTCTTTCCCCCGAAAATCCTCCCAACCCTTGCACCCCACTTCCTGGGGAAGGTTTGGTAAAAATCCTCACCAATTTGCATAGGTGACCACAGACCCAAACCCTTGGATCTTAGAACAATGAAAAAGCATTCAGTTTCCTTCCAAGAAGACTTTTCATAGAAGTAAAAAGAAAAGAATTACCTCTGTAAAATCAGGATAGTAAATACCTTACAGGGTAATTAGATTCAAAACATAGAGAATCCCTCTAGGTAAAACCTTAAGTTACAAAAAAGACACACAGACAGGAATATTCATTCTATTCAGCACAGTTATTTTCTCAGTCATTTCAAGAAATCATAATCTAACACATATCTAGCTAGATTACTTACTAATTTCTAAGACTCCATTCCTGTTCTGTCCCCGGCAAAAGCATCACCCAGACAGACACAGACCCTTTGTTTTTCTCCCTCCTCCCAGCTTTTGAAAGTATCTTGTCTCCTCATTGGTCATTTTGGTCAGGTGCCAGCGAGGTTACCTTTAGCTTCTTAACCCTTTACAGGTGAGAGGATTTTTCCTCTGGCCAGGAGGGATTTTAAAGGGGTTTACCCTTCCCTTTATATTTATGACACAGGCTCTGCACAACACGTACTTAGAGAGCCTGGACTCCATGCTCGGGGGCCTGCTGGCAGAGACCCCCACCACGGACAAGCTGCAGCACCTCTTGGAGGTGAGCAGAATGGGAGGGTCTGGGGGGGAATTTCCCATGAACCCGGTGGGAGGGCTGCAAAGGAGAGATTAGAAGAGCCATGTTTCCATTGTGTCCTCCCGGCTTGGACCCAGATGGCCACGCTGTCCCAGAGCCGTCAGCACAGTGCAGTGTTGGGACCCTTCCGCCATCCGGGGTAGCGGTGGCGGGGAAGGGGCGGGGGCAGAGGGAAGGAGCTGGGACTGTCAGCCAGAGCTCTGCCCGGTTCCATTGAGCACGAACAGTGAGCACCAGGCCTGGCTGGGGACTGAGAGACTGAAACCCCTGTGCAATCTGGGACACGGGCCTCTGAGAAAAGTTACTGGCTCCTTTCTAGGGAGATCCTGAGATACAGGAGAAGACTCAGGGAATCAGCTCTTCTGTCCTAGGGACATGGCAGTTCCCGGAGGGATTGTTCTCACGGCCCCTCCATCCATCCTACTAAGGCCTCTGGAGCTGGCGTCTGGGGGCCCAGGGCATGTGCCTTGATCCTGATGGGCTGTTCATGGATCAGGGGTTCAGAGCAAATAGACCAGCCCCAAGGCTGAGCTTTGTCCCAGGCTGGAGAGACAGTGACAGCTTGTGCCCAGCAAGATGTGGGCAGTGTCATGAACCCCCACATGAGGAGTCAGATATTCCACCCTGAGCACAAGTTCCCACCCCATGTGGAGTGGGAGAGGCTCGTTTGTAGAGCATGTAAGCCTGCCGGCTGACCCTCCCCTGCCTTCTTCTCCCGCAGCACCTCCATTTCTGGCTCGACTCCAGAAACACCCAGGAGAGAGCTAGGGCCATACGGAGCAGCGCTGCCCTGCTCCGATTTGCCACCTCCCTCTCCGGATTTGACGTAAGTGACCTTTGACCCCAGCATCCTGCAGAGCCAGGGCTTGACTCAAATTCCTCATCCCCTGGTTAAGTGGTCTCCCCTTGCTCCTTAAGGGACTGCGACATTCCATAGGCCACTGGCTGGCAGGGTCGTGCCTGGCCTCAGTGCCCTTGTTACTCTGGAGAAGCCTGGCAGCGAGTGCTCATAGAGGGCCCAGGACCTGGTCCCTTTGCTCCAAGCTCCCTTGGGGGCAGAGAGAAAGAGGGCTCTAGTTCCTCTCCCCCAGCGCCTCCTTCAGATGGATGGGAGCAGAGCTCTATCCCAGGGGAACTGGGGAGCTGAAGGCAGAATGTTGATGGATTCCCCCCTTCTCCTCCTCCACCAGACCTCCTCCGATTTCCCCAAGGTGGGCAACTTTGTGCTGCAGCTGGGTCTCTGCATCTCTGACCCAGCCGATGACATCAGCCGGCAAGCCAGGGATGGGATCTATTGGCTGCAGAGGCTCCTGCTGCAGAGGAGAGGTAAGAAACCCAGCTGGGCAATGGGACCCCATAGAAATGAGTCCCTTGGAGACTAGCTCCAGCTGGCCATTGGGACACCAGTAGAACTAAGGCCTCTTCTCTTAGACCAACTGCAGCAGGGCAGAGGGACCCCAATGGAAACAAGGCCCCTGTTTTGGGCCCCCCACTTACTGGCCAAGGGACCCTACAGAAAGAAGCTCCCTCCTCTGAGACTGACCCCAGCTTAGATGATGACTCACACTCATCTCCCTAATTCAGGGAGAGAGGAAGGGGACGAAGATGCCAGGGAAATTGGCTGCTTTACCTCATAGCCTGGCTCAGTCCCCCAGTCCAGAGAAATCAGCCCCCCCAGGGGGCTGCCAGCCGGTGAGGGGACAGAAACGGACCTATTGAGACACATGGAGGGAAAGAGCCCATCGTGAAGGCAGGGGCAGGGACCACAGGGGATAGACACAAAGCTTGTAGAATGTCACCAGTTGTGTAGCTAGGGCCAGATCCTGACGTCAGTGGCTGTGGGGGGTTTTCAGCATTAGCAGCCACCATTAACAGGCACCCATGCCAAGAGCACAATGACCGTAAGGGTCACCTGATTACTGTGATGAATGAGACAAATCCCCCTTCAGGTACTAAAGCACCTGGTGGGGACCCTGCGAGTCCATTGGGCCGTGGATGCCACGAGGACCCCAGCCAGTGTTCACCCAGCAAAGGGAACAGAAGGAAACAGGCACTAAAGCCAGATGCCAAACCTCCCCAATGGGTGTGTCTTTCTCCCCCAGGGCTTAACATCAGAGAGCAGAGTGATCTGTGGTGTCGGGACGGGCTCCAAGACACCGAGCGCCTGGCGTACAGGAACATGGCCAGGGTAGGGGAGGTAAGGACTCTCCGCCAGTGCATTGCAGTAGCTCAGGTGTGGAGCTGTCTTCCCCTGCAGTGAGTGTGTTATGGAGGGGGAGGGATAGCTCAGTGGTTTGAGCATTGGCCTGCTAAACCTAGGGTTATGAGTTCAATCCTTGAGGGGGCCATTTAGGGACCTGGGACAAAAATCTATTTTTAGATTTAGATGATTTAGTTGGGGATTGGTCCTGCTGTGAGCAGGGGGTTGGACTAGATGAACTCCTGAGGTCCCATCCAAACCTGATATTCTATGATACTTATTTCCAGCAGACAGTGTTCGGCTGCAAGAGGCCGAGGAGCCTGGGCTGGAGCCTTGCTAATGGTCCAGGCTTGTGTGTGTTGCATGGATCCATGGTTACGTGGCATAAAAGGGATCCTCTGGGGGGTTGAGTTAATGAAGGATTGTATCCCCAGGGATCTGGCTCTGCTCACTGTCTCCCTGGCTGACACCCTGGTGTCTGAGAGGGGAGCCCCGGGTCAGTGAGTTGGGAAGCTCACACCAGCAATTGCTGGACCAGATCCTTGTTGGATTCCCTGCACCTGTGGAAGCACAGGCAGGGTGTGGGGTTTGCCGAGCACCAGGGCGAGTCAGGAAGCAGAACCTGCCCCTGCCCTGGGCGTTGGGTGAGGGACACTGAGCTCCTTTCCTGGGCTGAGTCACTGCAGCATATGTGACGCTCGTGGGATTGTCGGTGGGGTGGGGAGCAGGAACGGAAGCAGATCGGAAAGGCCCCTAACCTCTAGCGGGTGAGCTGCAGGAGATAGCGCTGCTGGGAGCAGTAGCGGGTCCTTTGTTGTCTTTGTGAGCTGGGTTCCAGAGCGCGCAGACACGTTCCCAGCCTGTCATGGCACCTGTGGTGAATCCTGCTCCAGAAAGAGCTATTCCTCAGTGCCTGCAACCTCTTACTGAAGGGGGTTCCTTGGTCCATGGGACCCCAAAAGTTGGCTGCCCCAGGACTCTTGTCCACCTTGTGAGATACTAGAGGGATTTGGAGCCTGGTTCTGGACAATTGACAAGGGCTCTGGTGCTGTTGGTTTTAGGTCTTTGGAGAGATCTTCACGGAAGGCCAGAAAAGATCTTTCCTCCAGGCAGCGCTTCTGGCCATACATGACCCCGCCATCCGTGTCAGCCAGGCTGGGCTTGTGCTGACATATTCTATCCTGGGGGAAGCCAGCCAGCTGATTGGGAACGAGGTAACCAAAGAAGGATCAATTGGGGAGGGACACCCAGGGCCTTTCACCTCCAGGCTATTGACAGTCACTCCCATCCCATCCCCATGCACTGACCTGGGAGCAAGGAGAGGATGAACCCGGGCAGGTGCCATTGGTAGGAGTCAGCTTCTCCCCTGAGCAGCTCAAAGCAGAGCAGACCCAGCTCGGCTATTTCCTAACAGGTGTCACATCAACATGACACGCTGCTATTGCTCATGCTAGGGGCTGCCAACTCCCCCTGTGAGAGTTTCATCCCCCTCCGGGCCTCAGGCTGGTTCCTAGGGCCCTAGTATCATGTTATCCCAGCCACCACGTGCTCTGGGAGAACTGGAGGAGTCAGTCAGCAGAGGCTGCTGAAGTGCCCCATTCCCCAGAGCTACTGTCCATGGCATTATCTTAATAATGGGGGGGGGTCCCTTGGGAAAGGTGTCCACGTCCTCTCACCCCACAGCACTACTGCCCAGAGCCTTCCAGCCCCTCAGCTGGAGGGGGAGAGGGTGGATGAGGGGATTCTGGGGAGCGGATCTTAATCCCCAGCTGGGTTGGGAGGTAGAACAGCTCTCACAGGGGGACTGAGAGGAAGGGGACAGGAGTTCATTCCACAACGGTGGGAGTGGGGTTGGAGGTCACTCGAGAGGAGACAAGATTTCGTCTCGGAGGGTTGGGTGCGGGAATCTGTCCCTTGGATGTGGAGAGGGTTGGGGTGGAAATTTTGCTGGCTCCCAGTGCCGTTCATGCCCTTCGTTGCCATGGGTGTCGGAGTCTCTGACCGATCCTTGTTCCCTTGCAGCAGGAAGACGTTACAGCGACGATCATGGCGCACCTGTTCTACATCCGGTGTCTGCGCCAGGTGCCCAAAGCGCTGCAGGGGCTGTGCTCCGTGGGACGGCCTTGAAGGGCCCCCCCTTCCCATGCCCAGAAGCTCCCACTCCCTGCCGCAGGTACTGCTCTTTCCTGCTGGGCCTGGGGGAGAAGGGCTAGGGGGAGGGGCCATAAACCCCACAGCACTGAGAGAAACCCAGGCCGAGCACCTCGCTCTCACCACCCTGACCCACCCTGACCCCTGGAGCTGGGGCCAGGCCAGATACGGTCCCTGCCCTCATGCCCAGAGGCCAGTTTCAGAAGCATCAGGCTTTCAGGGCCATGTTTCTGGCCCAGAAATGGGAGCATCCGCAGAGCCAGGCTTTATCCTCAGTAACCATTGCAGTCTGGGAGGGGTGGCCCGATGTGGAGCCCTCCCCTGTCGTCACTGCTCAGACCTCCCCATGGCCCATGTTACCCCGTCGCAGTGAATGTCTGACCATCCCCCACCTGGGTCCCAAGCCACACACATGGTATCTGAACCCTTCCCATCCACAAATGAAACTCCCCCCTAACACCTTGGGGCAAGGAAGGATCCTCCCCATCTGGCAGGTGGGGACTGAGACACAGAGGAAGGGCTGCGATCCTGGTCACACACTCCTGGGGGTAGATCTGGGAACTGGACTGAATCTCAGGCTAGTCCCTTTCCCCAAGAAGCAACTTCACTTTCTGCCCTTTATTCTCCCCTCCTGCTGGGGGCGGGTCTCTGAGTGTGAAATGAACCAGGAGGGTGATGGGGTCCTGGCACAATGCCTGGGTGGGAGCTCCCCTTGGCTTGGACCCCAGGGTCAGAGACATCTTTGTCATCTTGCTCTCCTTCTTTTATTCCTAGGAAGGGAGTCCCCCGATTAGGGGTCTCTAGGGATCCAGCTGGGCAGTGCCTAGGAGAACCTGTAAGTCATCCTGGTTCCCGCCTGCATGCACCACCCTGTCCTGCCCTGCCCTCCGGTTCTTCACTGTTGACTCTGGTTTGACCCTTGGCTCCGGTCTCTGATTATGACTTTGGCATGACCCTTCTTGGCTCCAGATGTTGCCTGCCCACCGTGATTCCATATCTCCTTGCCCTTCTTTAGCCCCGCTCCAGGCCCTCCACTGACCCGCTCCAGCATTGCCTTCTCCTCCTTATCTTCCCCAACCACTCGGACGTTGACTACCCGGCTTTGACCCTCGGCCTGTATCTGGACTCTGGCTTGACATTGACTTGGCTGATCTTTGCTCTCTGACTACTGGGCTATGACCTTTGGCATGGATTTAGACTCTGGCCCTGGTTCTGCTTCTGCTTTGTCGATGGACTCTGATCTGGGTTTTGACCCTGGTGTGTCCCTGGACCTTGATTCTAGCACCACTCTTAGCCTCGGCACAATCCTGCACCTTGCTGCGACCTGTGCTCCAACCCCTGGGCATCATTATCAGATGCAGTACGTGACATTCGGTGGTGCAACTTTTTGGAGAAAAGCAGGCTCTCCGCAAGTCACTGGCCTGTATGCAACAGGGACACACCACACCAGGTGTGAACCAGGGCCTCACTACATGAGCCTGGCCCGATGATGTCCCTGCTGGAGTTGCGCAATGGAAATGACTGAAAATGTCGGGGTTCCTTGAACCAGCCTCTGCCCCTGGACCTACTCCACCTTCTTGACTCGGACACCCGGCATTCCTGATCAATACCCAGACTACATGGATACCTTTGAAAGAAATGGGGACTCGTTGCCTCTGCACCGGGACTATGACTGCCCTCTTGACCTGCAACCTTGGTTGAAAGTTGCCTTCACCAGTATTTACACATTGGTGGAACCAGAATTCGTGGCTCTCCCTGCGTACAGGCCTGAAAACCGGTCCTAAGAGTTTATGAGCAAATAAGCATTTCCCACAGGTGCCCAGGCCCTTTTGGGGAAGAAGAAATGTAGGTCTCTACTATATCTCTCTTTAGACAATCAGCCCCTGAAAAAACCATAACCCCCTGCTGGGAATCCCACAATTGTTGGCTCGCAGGAAATCTGCAAAGTTGTTCATCAAACTTCATCCGTGAGGATTTCCAATCTAACACTCATTTGGGCAGGGGACAAATGGAAGGCACATTTCAAAGCACACTATGGACATTTTAACTGTCAGACATGCCATTTGAGCTAACTAACGGTCCCCTGCCCTTGCAACACTTCATCAGTGATGTATTTGGGGCCATTGTGCATCTGCACAGTGTCATCTATTCAGGTGACAGCCTTCTTTTTTTGGAGAACTGAGAGCAGCATGCGCACCACACCTGAACCTGGAGAGGTTTCGGCAGCATGGTCTCAGCACAGAATTGGAAAAGCGTACCTCCGGCCAACTCTCCACAGTGTTTTTGGGGTACATCCTCTCCCCGGAAAATGTTACGATTGATCCAAATAAGGTGGAAGCCATTCATAGATGGGACGAAGTTTGAAGTCCTCAAGAAGACCAGCGCTTCCTAGACTTCACCCGCTTTACTGCTGCTTCGGCCCAGGGTTCTCAGAGCCAATAACTGCCACGAGGACTCTCCTCCACATAATGGCCACGTTCGTTTGGTCACCCAAGTTCCAAAAAGCCCGCAAACAGCTCACAACTGCCTTCACTACTGCACCTATTTGGAGGCTCAGCGCTCATCCTGGAAGTAGACGCATCTACTATGACCACCAGGGCCTGCTTCATTTGCTGGTGCCAGATGTGTGCTGAAATTCAGACTTAGCTTGACTGAGGTGACTTCTGCGCTTTCACCAAGGCACCACGCACCAAACTCCTTGGCATTTCAGGCCTCTGGAGACCCTGCCCTGGCCATGGGCAGCCATTGCCAGGAATTTTACCGAATCAAATGGCCACATGATGGAACTGACTCTCATAGATCACCTGACCACGATGGTGCGCTTCATCCTCTTCTGAACATGTACCGTCGATTGAGAGGACAGATCAGTTCCGAATTTGCAAAGGCCAGCGAAACCTTTATTTTGCTAAATGTAGATTTCCCACTGATTTCATGTCATGCTACAAATGACCTCTCCAAAATTCCCAGCTATCGACCTGGGTCAACGAATCCATCACATGCAAGAAGAATGAAGGGAGCCCCTTCAGGACACTAGGAAGGAGTTCAGATACTGTATGGACTGCTGATGACAAGAGGGAAGCCATTTGCTGAAGGGAGGTACAAAGTCCCTGGCACTGACCAAATCCCTAAGCTCTGTCCATGGCAGCAGTTCCTGGCCCATCCCCTTTGCTGACCTTCTGATAACATCTTCCTCCCCTGGGTCTAGGGAGCAAACTCTGGGTCCCTTCCCTCACTCTGGTACAATCTGTGCCCAGAGTGTCTGAGTCCCTGGCCGAAAATGGGTCTCTCCTCCCTGTGGGGGGGGGGACTTGTACCCCCATTTTACAGACAGGGAATGAAGGTGAGGAAGTGACCTCTCCAAGGTCACACCGAGCAATGTGGGGGAGAGCTGGGAACTGACTGGGTTCTACAGGAGTGCCCTCCCCACAGGGGCAGCTTCACTTTCTGCCCTTTGTCCTCTCCTTCCCTCTTGGCCCATCTTCGAAGGGGCTCTGAAAGGGAAATGAGCAAGGGTTTCCTCCCCGCTCTGTCTTCCAGGCCTGCAGCTGGCCCGGCTTGGGGAGCCATGACCTCATCCTGTGAAATCGAGAAGTACTGGCTCTATGGATGCTTAGATGGAAAACCACACACCCCACCCGGAGGTAGGAGCCACCCATTCCCAGGTTGTCCTGAGGAGCCACAATTCCTCCAGGAGCTGGGGAAGGGCACAGTGATCAGTTTATCAAAAGGTAAGGAAGGATCGTGTAAGAAGAAGGTTTAAGAGAGGAGGAGCATGAGCTACTCTCTGTATTTGGGCGTGGCAGGGCTCAAGAGAAGGGACAGGGGCTGTTAGAGGGCAATGGTGAGGTACAAGGGGTGTCAGAGGTGGGGGCAAGGCCTGAAAAGTTCAGATACATTAGAACAATTGTGCCAGAGAATCACCGGTTGAGGTGACTGAAAGCTCTGAACTAGGGCTGGCCAAAATCATCCTCCTCAGATGGGAACATCCCAAAAGTCTGCAGAAGCTCAGCCTCTGAGGTGAACGTTGTGGCCCCAACCTCTCTCTGCTCTGTACCTCACAGGATTCCCACTGGCTGTTCCAATCCAGGATGAAAACTATGCCACCGACGTCTCACAGCACCTGGGCAGTGACGTGCCACTTAAACCCGCTGTGATGCACAGACCTTGCCCTGGCTGTCTGCCCAGGGCTGAATTTCACCCATTCAGAGTGTAAGGAAATAATTGGCTGAAGGCCTTTTTCTGTTCAGATATGGTTCTAGGGGGAAAGAACAATGGAGATTTTTAACGTATATTGCTCCCGGGACTGGTGCTGCAGTGATGCAGAGAAGTGCTGATTTACTGGATTTCCGCCCCCCCCCCGCCCCCGCTATTAATCTACTCTCTTCCTCTCTTTTAACTGGTATTCTAAGGGCACCCCATGCTTCATGTGGGTATTCTTGGGTGGGCAGATGGCCTCAGCCCTGCACCAGAATAAATAATAGTGAATGAAATATGCAGACACTAAAGTTCTGCAGCCAAATTCTCAGAAACTTTCCTCTTCAATGTAGAATCAGGATTTTGTTTTCAATTTATTTTTTTAAGGTGCTAAGCAGATGCTACCCTGTAATAAGAGGAAAGAGAAGCAAAAACTGAAAGAATGTTACTTAAACCAATGAACAGATGCAGAGAGTGGAAACACAGCAAAGCAAACGAATGGATCCTGTGAATAAATAACCTGGAAGCAAATGGGGGAGAAAACCTCATCCGGGTAATTGTGGTTCTTGGGATAAAGATCAGGTTCCTGGTGCGTAGCCTGGCTGAGATCCTGCCTTTTCCCTGGATCCCAGACCTGGGCTTCACATGTCATTCTCCTTATTTTATTCCGAGGGAAAAGGATCCCCAAAGGAGGTGTGAGGATCTTCGACTCTTATGTCTGCAAGAAGCTTCAGCCACCTTCACAGGTAGAAGTCAACGCCACTAGTGCCCTTTCTGCTCTCCAGGCCGGGTCCCTGCAGCAGGACAGAGACACCCCTTAACTCCCCGAGTCCTGATTTCCTGCCATTCAAGGGGCTGGGGGCTTGCATTGCCCCCACCCCCGCCATCAGATACTTTTCCGATGGGAATCTCCCTAGAGCAGGAGAGAAACCTGTTCTTCCCTTAGAACCACTCTGCTCAGTAAATCAACCCACACTGACCTCATCTTGGCTGCTTTGTTTATCCACGATTAGTGGTATCTTTGGAAATTCCTTCACATGTGGGGGAGAGAGCTGGAGCGGGGGATACGGGAGCTCCAACAGATTCCCCTGAACGACACCACCCTGCCTTTCTCTGGTCAGGGTCGGACGAGCCGTCCATTGTAGAGGTGAAGACCAGATGGGAGCTGCTGGATTGACCTTGATATGCCATGTCCTTGTGTGGATGAAGGACCTACATCTCAGGGATGGCCAGCAGCAGATGTACCATGTGTCCAGGAATAGTCTGAACAACCTACACTGACAGGTAAGTAAAGTCATGGCCACATGCAGTGACGAGCTGGAGCCAGTTCGCGCGAACCGGTTGTTACATTTTGAAGCCATTTTAGAACCGGTTGTTAACCCGCTTCCCTGCAGGGGGCGCTGAGGCTTTGATGGGCTCCGGCCGGGAAGTGATGTAATTCCTCCTCCGGCCACCGGGGGCGCTGCGCTGCGGGAGCCATGTGGGCTGCCACCTGGCCCTGGACACGAGCCCTGGGGCTGCTGCTGCTCCCCTGGCCCTGGGGCTCCCGCTGCTGCCTGGTGGGTCCCCGGCTGCTCTGCCGGGCCTGGGCTGCGTCCTGCTGCTCTCCCCGTGACCCCCACCTCCCTGCCCGCAGCCAGCCCCTGCCCGCAGCCACCCCCTGCCGCTCCCCCTGCCCGCAGCCAGCCCCTGTCTCCGGCCACCCCCTGCCCACAGCCACCCCCTGCCGCTCCCCCTGCCCGCAACCAGCCCCTGTCTCCAGCCACCCTCTGCCGCACCCCCTGCCTGCAGTCATCCCCTGCTGCACCCCCTGCCCACAGCCAGCCCCTGTCTCCAGCCACCCCCTGCCACACCCCCTGCCTACAGCCACCCCCACCACACCCCCTGCTTGCAGACAGCCCCCGTCTCCAGCCACCCCCGCTCCCCCTGCCTGCAGCCAGCCTCTGGTGCTGCTGCTGCTCCCGTGGCCCTGGGGCTCCCACTACTGCCTGCTCGGTCCCCGGCTGCTCTGCTGGGCCTGGGCTGCATCCTGCTGCTCTTCCCGTGAGCACCCACCCCCCTGCCCGCAGCCACCCCCTGCCGCATCCCCTGCCCGCAGCCACCCCCTCCCGCAGCCACCCCCTGCCGCACCCCCTGCCCGCAGCCAGCCCCTGTCTCCAGCCACCCTCTGCCGCACCCCCTGCCTGCAGTCATCCCCTGCTGCACCCCCTGCCCACAGCCAGCCCCTGTCTCCAGCCACCCCCTGCCGCACCCCCTGCCTACAGCCACCCCCACCACACCCCCTGCTTGCAGACAGCCCCCGTCTCCAGCCACCCCCGCTCCCCCTGCCTGCAGCCAGCCTCTGGTGCTGCTGCTGCTCCCGTGGCCCTGGGGCTCCCACTACTGCCTGCTCGGTCCCCGGCTGCTCTGCTGGGCCTGGGCTGCATCCTGCTGCTCTTCCCGTGAGCACCCACCCCCCTGCCCGCAGCCACCCCCTGCCGCATCCCCTGCCCGCAGCCACCCCCTCCCGCAGCCACCCCCTGCCGCACCCCCTGCCCGCAGCCAGCCCCTGTCTCCAGCCACCCCCTGCTGCTCCCACCCCCACATCCACTGGTGCCCTGCTTTTCCCAGGGCAGTAACCCTGCACACCTGCTTCAATAAGGGGGGCAGGGAGCAGCTGGGACCCACACATGTGCACACCCTAGGGTGACCAGACAGCAAGTGTGAAAAATCAGGACGGGGGTGGGGGGTAATAGGAGCTGGGGGGTAATAGGAGCCTATATAAGAAAAAGATCCCAACTTTGGGACTGTCCCTATAAAATCAGGGCATCTGGTCACCCTAGCACACCCCCAGGGAGTGGCGGGGACCCACACATGTGAAACGGAGCTCATTTCTAGTACAGGCCCATCTTTTTAAAAAAGAACTTTAGGCAGGGTTAATATACATCCGTATTTTCCCAGACAGGTCAGGATTTTTGGTTCTTAAATTGCCGTCCAGGGAAAATACAGACGTTTGGTAACCCTGTTGGTACAAAAAATACATACTGGGGCACATCCCTTAAATCAGAACTTTGTATAGGGAACCGGTTGTTAAGATTTTGGCAGCTCGTCACTGGCCACATGTAGACACCACAGGAATTGGGGGGGATTGAACCAGGGTCCTTCAGCACAAGCTCCGCTCACTCATTGTCAACCAATCCAGCTCCACCCACTAGACCTCGCCCCCTTCCAGAGTCACAGAATCCAGGAGCCCTAAGTCTCAGATCCATGCCTCACATCACAAGGCCAAACCTCCTCCCATTATGGGTGCTGTAGAAGGGACCATCTGCAGAGACCCCTCTACATTCCCCGTCAGAGACTGCAGCCACGGGTGACAAGTGAATGAGCAGAGATCTCCCCTGTGGGAATCCGAGGGGCTGCACAGTTGGGGTTTCACAGGGAAGGCGTCTGGCAGCCATTAACAGAGTGACCCTGTGAAGAGATTTTCCATCTCTAACAAAGGGTTTCTGTTCCCCCAGATCTCAGCCGCTCAGCAGAATGCAGGAGAGCCGAGTGCTGATGGGCTAGAGGGGTCACAGGAGTCACCGTGCAGCAGCTGTGGTGTCTGCAGTCAGCATGGGCCAAACCCTGTGCTCCAGGCTGTTTCTCTGGATTGCGAAGGGGAGTTTGGCTTGGAGAATTGGTTGCTGGTGCCTGTGTCCACAACTGGGATGTTTTCAGGAGGCTACTCAATAGTCCATGAAGCGCCATCCAAGCAAGTGGAGAATGGACATTAAAGAGCAAGGCTGGGACCTCCGTGGCGCTGCTGCAGTCGAGCATCCACAGCCAGAAGAGAGACAATGGGAAACGTACTGAGATGGCTGGCCACAGCAGCAGCCGCCATCTCATAAACCTCTGCTCATGCTCTACACAACAGAGGCAGGACAAAGAGCCACACAGTGAGAGCCTGGGTTGCAATGAACAATACACAGTTTTTCAGTAGATTATGCTGCCCTGACAGTCTACTTCCTGTAATGTGCACATCCAGCCTCCCAGGCTGACCTCAGTGGGACTTAGGTGCTCTGTGCCCACAGGACAGGGCTGGCCTTACTAGGAGGTGAACTGAGGTGGCTGCCTCAGGTGCCAGACTGTGGGGGGCGCCACTAGGACCCAGAGTGTAGAAAACTGTGTCTGCTGCTGGTGCATGTGGATTCTCTCTGCTCGAGATGCACAGAGAGGGTGGAGTTCTGTGCTGGAGGAAGGAGGGCACAAGAGACATAACAGGCAGGCAGGAGAAAAGGTGAGAGAGAATGACAGAAAGCAGCAGGAGCTGCAGGGAGAGAGAGGAGGAGGAGCCTCTTATGTACCTCTCTAGCATCCCCAGGAGCCTGGACTGATTAACACCAGCTTCTCAGGGAGCTTCCTGTTTCCTGCTGCTTCCCTGAACCCACCTGAGGAGAACAGGAAGTCAGCTGAGGTAGTAGGAGCCAGTTAGGCCCTTAAGACGCTGATATCTTCCCTCACTCAGGCCCTGCTACCAGCCGGCTTATTTGTCCCCCTCAATTGAGTGTTGGGAGCCACTATAGCTGGCACAGAACAGCAGTCATGAGTGAAAGAAGAAAATGCCCCCCGGGGTAGCATTCAGAAAAAGAGAAAAGCTTCCTTTGCTGTCTTCATCTAAGCAGGAAGGAGCTCTCCTGAGATACGTAGACACAAATGTTCAGGGTGAGCCTTCCGGCCCCAGTGAGGGTGTGAGTGGTGAGGAGATGCCTGATCTTCCAGTTAGTCAGAGTGCAGGTGACCTGGCAGCTACTGCAGCATCCATATCTGCATCTCCAATGGATGGAACCATGCACGTTCCTGAAGAAAAGTGTAGATCAGAGAAGAGTGTGGTGGAGGCGCACGAAACGGCTGCTGCTGAGTTGAATTCCTTGAGTCTAGATGATCCAGGACTGTGAACCCACTTGAGCAGTAGCCTGAGGGACTTCCTTGTACTTCATGGGCCACAGCAAGTGAAAAACTTCATGTTCCCCAAAGACAATGAAAATAGTAGTTCCCATCCAACACATTACTGGCATGAAATCCCCAATGGTGAGAAAGTGGAGAGGCCACGTCTTATGTATTCAAAAATCGAGAATACTGCATTCTAATGTTCCAGCCTCTTTGGGCTCTACAGAAACAAAGGACTGGAAAAATCTGGCTAGAAATCTGGCATGCCATGAGAAGGCAGCAAATCACCAGAGAGCATTCCATAGGTGGAAAGAGCTTGAGATGAGACTAAGGTTAAAGGCCACCATAGATGATCAGCATCAAGAGAAGATTGCATCAGAGTCTCTTTCCTGGCAAAATGTTTGGAAAAGGCTCCTTGCCATTGTGAGAATGCTTGCTACCCAAAACCTAGCACTGCCTGGCATTTCAGATCAGCTGTATGTGCCAAACAATGGAAACTTCCTTAAAATTGTGGCACTGATGGCTGAGTTTGGTGCTGTACTCCAGGAGCTTCTAAGAAGTGTCATCACCCAAGAAATGTACACACACTACTACGCTGGAAAACCATCCAAAATGAGATCATTCAGTTACTGGCAACAAAAGTCAAATGGATGATTGTGGGAGATCTTAAGTCAGCAAGATATTACCCTGTTATTCTGGACTGCACACCTGACATCAGCCATACGGAACACATGCCTTTAATGGCGAGTGTTGTCTGCAGGCCACAGAATCTCACCCACCCACTCCTGCAATAAACCTCTCACCTGCGTCTGAGCTATTAAAGTCCTCAAATCATGGTTTAAAGACTTCAAGGTGCAGAAAATCCTCCAGCAAGTGACCCGTGCCCTATGCTGCAGAGGAAGGCAAAAGAACCCCAGGGCTTCTGCCAATCTGCCCTGGGGGAAAATTCCTTCCTGACCCCAAATATGGCAGTCAGCTGAACCCTGAGCATGTGGGCAAGATTCACCAGCCAGATACAACAGAGAATTCTTTTCTGGGTAACTCCCATCCCATCCCATCCAACATCCCATCCCAGGCCACTAGGCCCCATCTACCACAAATAGTCAAAGATCAATTAATTGCCAAAATCATCTTAACCCATCATACCATCTCCTCCACAAATTTATCAAGCTTAATCTTGAAACCAGCTAGGTCTTTTGCCCCCACTGCTTCCCTTGGAAGGCTGTTACAGAGCTTCACTCCTCTGATGGTTAGAAACCTTCATCTAATTTCAAGTCTAAACTTCCTGTGGAAGTAACAAAAAAGGGATTTAAGTGCAGCCATCTTAGTTCTGTTGAAAAGAAAGCAAAAGTCAGGCTAACTCTAATGCAAAACTTATAAAGGCAAAACTGGTAAGCGTATAAAAATTGCAAAGCAAAGCTGGTTTTAACCTTGCCTTGCAATAACAATAAAATGTGATTGTTTAACATTTTTTGCTACAAATAAAATATAAAAAAGTATAAACAAAACAAAGCTTTATTATTACATATATAATAAAAAGCTATAAATACTTGCTTTACATTTTTTATACTTTAAAAATTTGCGTAAGGACACTCTGTCCAAACGGACGTCTTCCTTCTTGCAATTGCCTAAAAATAAAACTGTCTCTAACTTGTTGCATCCAAACGAAAAGTAAGAGCTTGTTTTCTTCTACAATTTGGTGCCGTGACTCGGATAACGATGCCCGGCTAAAACAGCAGCAACTACTAAAACCGTTCCCCTTCAAAGCCCAAAGCGCCAAACAAAAGGTAAAAAAAACCTTTAAAAATCGATACTGGGGTATCAAAAAAAAAAAAACAAACCCCTCACGATGGGACTGTCTGTCCCTTTGGGCTCACGCCATGCAAACTTATTTATTATGCAACAAGGCCAAATGCAAAGTGGTGCTGAAAAACTTTTTTCCGCACCCCCAATCTGAGGTTGAGGTCAAACCTAATCAACGCTAAAAATTTTTGCTGCCTCAATAAGGGTGTATTATGTCCAAACATAAAACATTAAGGTTATAGTTTAAAAAAATGCATCTAAATGTAAAAGTAAATAAAATGAAAGTAAATAATAAATGTGTAAAAAGTAAATGCCGCTATCAAGGTCTGGGACTTAAGCTAACTTCAGGCACACCAGGGCCCTCACTCTCTAAGTAAAAAAGTTCTAAACATAAGGGGGGAGGGGTCAGCCAAACCTCATGACCCAGCAAACAGGGTAAAAAAGTAAAAGCCTTTCCTACTTATAAGCTGCTACCCCGCAAACCCTTTCCCTAAAGTATGTAAAAATCTTTTTAGCTTTTAAGCAGCTAACACAGCAAACAAAATAAACTGGGGAAACTATTTTATAAGCCGCTAAGCGAACAAAATACTCCCTTGTATCATTAAAGTTTTTACATAATAATTCCTCTAAACAATTCCCACTAAAAGGTACCTTCAATTTAAATAAAATCATACACCTCAAAAGAAAAGCTACAAAAACCTCCATAAGTCTCAAGTGCAAAAGCTAAAAAACTCCCCCCCAAATTAAAAACTCAAGTACAAAATTTAAAAACTAAATGTAATGCAACCAAATGCTTCCCTACCCAAACTATATTGTTAACCCTCTCAGCTCTTTCATATCCCCAATTAGTTAAAGCTAAATGCAAAAAAAAAAAAAAGGGGGGGGGGCGGGGGAAGGGTTAATTTAAAAAGTCAGTTTGGCCTAAAAATAAAAAAAGCTGCCCTGCATTCAAAAATAAAAAAACAGAGACCAAGCCAAGCAGAAAAAACTGCTTTCAGCCCCAGCTGGCTGTAAAAAAAATATAAACACACATAAAACAAAAAGCAAATAAGTTGCAAAACGAAAATTGCCTTTGCAAACATTGGCCGCCCGGTAAAACCCAACAGTCTGCCTTTGCAACCCTAAAGCCAGAATGGTTTGAAAACGCTAAAAAGGCCACAAACAGCCGGCCTAAACTAAAATACCAAGCAAAGATCTATAAAAGGAACGCCCCAAAAAACCCAGGGCATAAAAATCCCCCCCAAAAGGAAAAGTACGTTAAAAAATTTTGCAGCGTACCTCTAAACAATCTATACACAAAACAACCTACCATCCACCTCTCTCTCTCTCTCTCCTACCCCCGGGGCTGGCCAGCCCGGGCAGCGTGTGTACATGTATAAAAGTGGGTCAGGGTTTAAGTATTAACGTTTTTTCTTCCTTTAAGTAGTGTAAAAACAGTTCCCGCACTCACTGTGTTAGTTTATTGATAAAGATTTAAAATTCAGTCACATGGTGTGTGCTCTTCATCTCCGCCCCTGCGATCCTGTGGTCTTAGCCTAATTAACTAAGGCACAGGCAAATTGGTAACAAAAAATCTGAGACAGTTTAAGAAAAAATTGCAAAGGGAAAAAGCCCTGAACAGTGCACACCATCTATCTGTTTTATCCTTGTTATTTTACGTTTGCTTTGTTTGGCACTGTTGGTATTATTGGTTAAAAATTGCATAATTAAAAATAAGCCCCACTCTCCATTGTAGTATGCCTAAAAACCAAAAAAACAAAAACAAAAACGGTTTAGCATTCCTCTCTCCACCCCGGGCTGCAAACAAAGGGTGCAGGTGGGTCTACCCCAAGTCATAGCAAAACTAAGCAATAAAAAAAAATTTAAAAAATATGTGTACCCAACAGCTCAAAAAAATGAAGCAACTAAAAGCATAAATCACTATCTGAGCAGCAACTCAAACCTCCGCCCAAAACAAGTTGCAAGTCTTAAAACAAAACTTCCAGGCAAAAAAAGCGGAACGCACCCGCCTAAAAGCCCTGGCTAAGCAAGTACCAGCCCTTCAGGAACATGTGAAAATGTAACCATGTGTGCTCAGCATATGCCGCAATGGCCGTGAGTCTGCCGTAAAAAACATGAAACAGTGACAACGCCAATTGGCCATGCGTTCTGCCCAGGTGGCCAGCCTCACACGCCACCACCCGGGTAGCCCTTGGAAATAAAAATGTTTCCAAAAAAATAACCCAAAGGGGTGGGGGCTAGTTAAAAAGCCCACCCTTCTTGCTAAAGTGGTAATAAAACAAGGCTTGTACCCATAAAAAGGAACGGTTCAGCAAAAAAAGCAAAATCGGGCCCAAGCAAGCAACACAAATTTTTTTTTTAAAAGTTAAAAACTTTAAAAGCATAGCTAATTACAAGCATCAAAAATTTAAATCCCTAGAACAATTAATTAACTAAGATTTTACTATTTTAAGTGTCATTTTAAAAAATAAGTAATTTAAAAAAACTAAAGTTAACTCTATAATTGCTAAAAAAATTAAGCAGTTAAATTTTACAAAATGCTGGGAAAAAAAAGAAATTCTTGGTTTCTTTGCAGCCAGTCGAAAAAAAAAAAGGGGGCCCTTTTCCAAAAAAAGGTCTGCAAATAAATCCAGGCAAAAAAATGATTTAATTAAAATCATTTGGCCATAAACATTTTAGTCAAATGAGCTAAAACTACATAAGGGGTTTTATTAAAACCTAACTGCCCCAAGAAAAGAACGGGGGCTTAAAATGGGTCCAAGCAGCCGTAAAATCTGCAGAACACTGCCGGGCATTAATAAAATGTGTTAGGTCTCTGTATTCACAGGTAAGAAAAGTCCTGCTCCAAGAAACCTCAACCAACCTGCCATTGGTTAAAAAACAGGTAACTGGGTCTACGTACAGGTCCGTCAACACAAAACTGCTCCGGCCCCATGCTAAAAAGGCCCTTAGCAAGTCCTGCTAACTACCAACCCTGCTGTAAAGTGCCAAGAGCTCATGGCCTGAACCCATGCTTCTCCCTGCAAAAAAGCCCCTCGGCCTCAAAATAACTCCACTTCAACTACTAATCAGCCGGTTCCTCCTTCTGGTCAGCAAAACAAACAAACTGAAGGGCTAGTAACCGCTCCCTTGTCCAGTAATGAAGTTACCACACAGCCAGCATTTGCTAAAAACCCCAACCCACTGCAGGGTAACGTGCTGGTAACTTCTCCCCTACCTGGTACTAAACCACAACTGCTTCAAACAAAAAAAACCCGCTCTCTCTGCTAGAACTGCCAACGTCCAAAAATTCCTAACTACAAAAAACATTAAAAACTAACCCTGGTAAAAAAACAAAAAATTATACACTGGCCAAAAAAGCCTTGTAAAACCCATGCTTAACAAAGTGGTATTAATTAAACGCGGGGGTTTATTCCACAGGCTGCGCCCTGTGTTTTTAAATAAGTGTCTTCAGCATGTATTGTCCTTTCTGATTGGCTGTTAAATAACAAATACCAGAAACGCCTTGTTGCCACTGCCCCCGCCATTTTCTCCACTATACTATCACCCCGTAACACATCCAAGTACAGACAATACCATATAGTCTAATAACACCCAATAGCCAAGGCCTTCCCACTTTAGTAATTTATTTAAAAATTGTTTAAAAATATTTTTAACGTTCAAAATATCCCATATAAGCAAACAATTAAATAAAACAAACCGGTCAGTAAAAGTAAAGGTATATCACATGACTACAAATAAGCCTAAAAAATTTAAAATGTAAATTAGTGGGTTTTATAATGGGGTTAATATAATGGCCATTCCAGGGGTCTGTAGTATATATATATATAAAAAATGGGTCCTTATTGTTTTTGGTGACCCAATTAGTAAATAATCAAATTCATATTGAAAAAAGGTGTGTTCTGCCACCAAAAAGTTACCTGTACTAAAATAGTCCCAGTAACTAATAACCTAATCTGTACCGTATTGCAATATGCCCCTCCCTATGCTATTCATGTCAATGCTTCTTAAAAGTATTTTAAACTATGTAAACAATAAATGTGGTATGGTACTTTACTAAAAGAAATGTGTCAAAGTAACAGTAATTAATGCTATATTAAAAACTATAAAATTTACTCTTCCCCTATTTAGCTTTCAGGTCACGTATATCTATCCCAACTGCTCCAAAAAAGCTGCCATTCGGTTAGCAGAGCAAAGCGCCCGTGTCTCCTCTAAAAAAATATTTGGTCAAACACCTGTCAAGTGGGGCCAATAGTGCAGCAGCAATTGAAAACATTTATAAAAGCCAACAACATAATAAAAAATCAGGGCAACTAAAAAAGGCCACTAGTCTTATTACTAAAGCACAGTTAACCCAAGTGCAAGCTGAAATGGGTAAATTACATGTTGTCTCCGCCCTTAGGTTAATAACCCAAAAGCTGTTAATAAAAATGGTATTAAATATTACTAAGGAAAAAAAATTGCAGTAAAATCTGGCATGTTCAAAATTTCCTAAATAACCAGCTAACGGCCATTCAAAGTGACCTTAAGCATCAGGCTTGGTCCACTGCCCTTACTAGTGCTTCAAAAGTGCCATCTAATCTGTGGCCGTAAAAACATACTTAAACATTTTCAGCGTAAAGTTGCAGGCACTCGCAGTGCTCCTTCCAAGCATATGGGCCGGTTAAAGGGGTGTGGGCTCCCACATACCAAATCCTGCAGTTTGGTAACAAAAATGCATATAACATGAAACAATTCATGGTAATATTAAAAAAATTAATTCCCCTGGTATGCCTAGCCAATTTATTGTCAGTGCTCCTAAAATAACACCCAATGTTTACATAAAAATAAAAAGCCAATAAACATTTTTGGCCTTTAAAGCCCCCACAGCCTCAGTGTGTACAAAAGCTAAAGCCAAAAAAAATTTGTCACTGTTTCTAACAGCGTTTGTTAAAAAAGTAGAAAACAAAAAACGACCCTAACAAAATACCTGCTCTTCCAAGCTAGTTACAGCTGTGTAAACGTTAAGGTCACCACTTTGCAAAACATACATTTTAATTTCACCATTGCTGCAAAAAATCCTTATCTATTGGCCTGCAAATAAAATCCTATAATTAAATCTTAGGCTTCAAATACCCTTTAATTAAACCACCTTAATACCCGACTAATTCCAAAACCTGCACTCACTCCTACCAAAGGTTCAAAAAATCTCTAAATTACAAGGCCAAATCTATGTGCTTCAAAATATATATCAAATTAAAAAACATGCCTTTCATACCATCTATAAAACATTTATCTTATGGACTAATTATAATATATTGTGCTATGTAACTAAGGCTACAAAATAACTCCAGCATATTATTACAGTAAACACATTAATGTTTGTATTGTTTTTGTTTAATTTAACAAATATGTTATTGTTGTTATAAAAAACAGAATAACAAAAATACTTTTCATTTTCATGCTAATTATGCATTATCGTTACATCCAACCAAAACTTATGGGTCCGATCCTTTTAATCTAATATCAAAAATACAAGGTTTAATAAAAATAAAAGTTTAAAAATGATGGTTGTGCTAAAAGCACTAAAGAGGGGAGTGTGAAAGTAAAAAAAGGCATTTAAGTGCAGCCATCTTAGTTCTGTTAAAAAAAAAAAAAGCAAAAGTCAGGCTAACTCTAACCCCTAAGAACTCAAAACTTCTAAAGTCAAAACTGGTGTAAGCGTACAAAAATTGCAAAGCAAAAACCTTGCCTTAAAATAACAATAAAATGTAATTGTAGCAAAAACATGTTAAAAACAAATAAAATATAAAAAATGTATAGACAAAGCAGAGCTTTATGTAATAAAAAGGTATAAATACTTGCTTTACATTATTTATACTTTAAAAATTTGCATAAAAACAGACACTCTGTCCAAACGGCTGTCTTCCTTCTTGCAATTGCCTAAAAGTAAAACTGTCTCTAACTTGTTGCATGCAAACTGAAAGTAAGAACTTGTCTTCTTCCACAATATCCATTTGTTCTTGTGTCCACATTGGTACTGAGCTTAAAGAATTCCTCTCCCTCCATGGTATTTATCCCTCTGATGTATTTATAGAGAGCAATCCCATGTTCCCTCAGCCTTCTTTTGGTTAGGCTAAAGAGGCCAAGCTCCTTGAGTCTCCTCTCATAAGACAGGTTTTCCATTTCTCGGATCATCCTAGTAGCTCTTCTCTGTACCTGTTCCTGTATCCTTCTTAAACATGGGAGACCAGAACTGCACACAGTCTTCCAGGTGAGGTCTCACCAGTGCCTTGTAGAACGGTACTGACACCTCCTTATCTCTACTGGAAATACCTCACCTGATGCATGCCAAAACCGCATTAGCTTTTTTCACGGCCATATCACATTGGTGGCCCATAGTCATCCTGCGGTCAACCAATCCTCCAAGGTCCTTCTCCTCCTCTGGTACTTCCAATTGATGCATCTCCAGCTTATAACTAAAATTCTTGTTATTAATCCCTAAATGCATGACCTTACACTTCTCACTATTAATTTTCATCCTATTACTATTACTCCAGTTTACAAGGTCATTCAGGTCTTCTTGTATGATATCCCGGTCCTTCTCTGAATTGGCAATACCTCCCAGCTTTGTGTCATACACAAACATTATTAGTGTACACTCACTTTTTGTGCCGAGGTCAGTAATAAAAAGATTAAATAAGATTGGTCCCAAAACTGATCCCTGAGGAACTCCACTGATAACCTCCCTCCAGCCTGATAGTTCACCTTTCAGTATGACCCTCTCTAATAATTAGTATTATTGGACTAATAATTCCCCATGTGGCACCGTAACAACTGTGTTTCCTTTGTCTAAAAAATCTGTTACTGTCTCAAGGAAGGAGATCAGGTTGGTTTGGCACGATCTACCTTTTGTAAAACCATGTTGTATTTTGTCCCATTTACCATTGACCTCAATGTCCTTAACTACTTTCTCCTTCAAAATTTTTTCCATACTACAGATGTCAAACTAACAGGCCTGTAGTTACCCGGATCCCTTTTTTTCCTTTCTTAAAAATAGGAACTATGTTAGCAATTCTCCAGTCATACGGTACAACCCCTGCGTTTACAAATTCATTAAAAATTCTTGCTAATGGGCTTGCAATTTCATGTGCCAATTCCTTTAATATTCTTGGATGAAGATTATCTGGGCCCCACATTTAGTCCCATTCAGCTGTTCAAGTTTGGCTTCTACCTCGGATATGGTAATATCTACCTCCATAGCCTCATTCCCATTTGTCATGCTACCATTACCTCTAAGATCCTCATTAGCCTCATTAAAGACAAAGGCAAATTATTTCTTTAGCTATTGGGCCATGCCTAGATATTCTATGATTCTATGATTATCCTTAACTTCCACTCAGTCCTCAGTGTTTAACTGTCCCACTTCTTCTTTGTTTTCTTCCTATTTATATAGCTATAGAACCTTTTACTATTTGTTTTAATTCCCTTTGCAAGGTCCAACTCTACATGGCTTTTAGCCTTTCTCACTTTATCCCGACATGTTCTAACCTCAATAAGGTAGCTTTCCTTGCTGATCCCTCCCATCTTCCACTCCCTGTACACTTTCTGCTTTTTCTTAATCACCTCTCTGAGATGCTTGCTCATCCAGCTTGGTCTACAAGTCCTGCCTATGAATTTTTTCCCCTTTCTTGGGATGCAGGCTTCTGACAGCTTCTGCAACTTTGACTTGCAGTAATCCCAGGCCTCCTCTGCCTTTAGATCCATAAGTTCTTCAGTCCAATCCACTTCCCTAACTAATGTCCTTAATTTTTTTAAAGTTAGCCCTTTTGAAATCAAAAACCCTACTCACAGATCTATTTTTTGTTATCCTTCCATTCAGGTTGAGGTGAATTAACTCATGATCACTGGAACCAAGGGTGTCCCCTACCACCATTTCTTCTAGGAGGTTCTCACAACTTACCAAAACCAAATCTAAAATGACATCCCCAATTGTTGGTTCAGCAACTACTTGATGAAGGAATTCATCAGCTATCGCATCTATTAAAATCTGAGCCCTATTATTATTACTAGCACTTGTCCTCCACTCTATATCTGGGAAGTTAAAGTCTCCCATGAGCGCACAGTTCCCATGAGTATTTACTTCATTAAAAACATTAAAGAGGGCCCTATCCATATTGTGGAAGAAAACATGAGTTTTTCATTGTGTCCTCCACCGCTTGGGTCACCACCACTGCTGCCTCTGTGTCTGTCTTTGCCTTCTCCTCCAGCAGAACTCCCCCTCAAACTCCCCTGTCTCCAGCTCTGTTGGCTGGCTCCTGTGCCGCGGCAGCTACCTACACTCCTTCCGGCCAGATGAGGGATTTCAAAACGTTCTGAAGAGTGCGCAGAAATGGGTAGAGGAGCTTCACACGGAAGCTATTTCCCCACCCATTCAAGAATACAAGAGTCACCGAAGAAGACGACATTTTGCATATGAGGCACGGGATAATCTCATAAGAGACCCCAAACAACAATTCAAAGCTGAATTCTTTAACCAGGTGCTAGACTGTGCGATACAATCAGTTGCAGAACGTTTCATGCAGCTCAAGGATGACAGCAGTATATTTGGGATGTTGTAGGATATTCCCAAACTCCTCACTATACCTGAAGAAGACCTAAACCAGCAATGCAGGGCACTAGAGACAGTGTTGACACATGATGACATGTGCGATATTGATGCAAGTGATTTAGGTGATGAACTGAAAGCCCTTTTAAGATACATTCAACAGGATCAACTCCAAAGGCTGTTCTGGAATATAGGTGCACAAAGAAGATGACCACCCTCTTTCCAAATTCTTTTGTTGCTCTGTGCATACTTCTAACACTTCCTGTAACAGCTGCCAGTGGAGAACACAGCTTCTCCAAGCTGAAATTAGTAAAAACACATCTACGCTCCACAATGACCCAGGAGAGGCTAGTCGGCCTTGCAACCATATCAATAGAGTATGAGCTGGCCCAGACTGTGGACCTTCAGGAAGCAGAAGCAGTTCAAATCTCTGCAACCAAGAAGGCACGGAAAGCACCACTTTGATTATTCAAACATCAAAATGCCAGTGTTAGCTTTCAAACGCCTGAACAGCAAATGTAACTTTTCTTGTCTGCATAGTAAAGTGTACTTACAATTTTTGAACAAGGCATTGAAAGTTGTTAGTTCTCCTTTATTGGGGTAGGTAGCAGAGCAGTACCATGGGCGGAGTAGAACAGAAAGAAGTCAGAATTGAGACCTTTCAAAGTTTTGGCCCAAGCAAGGGGGCATGGGGGCGTCATTTGAGCTCCCCGCCTGATAGGGTGACCAGACAGCAAATGTGAAAAATCAGGACAGGGGGTGGGGGGAACAGGAGTCCATATAAGAAAAAGACCCAAAAGTCAGCACTGGCCCTATAAAGTTGGGACATCTGGTCACCCTAATGCCTGAGGTGCCAAAATGTTGTGGGCCGGCCCTGGCGGCAGGTACAGTGTATTGAATAAAACAAACACATACAAAACAGGATGTGATTGAAGAGAATTAGTCATTAAATAACTTATTTCTCTTCTGTTTATCTTGATGGAGGTATTAAATCAGGAATCACAGACTCTGTGAGCCCCAAAGCTGTGGGAGAAAGGTGGCATAAATCCCGAGTTGGAATTAGACTTTCAACAAACCAGAGAGCCGGAGGAGACAGACCTTCCCCAAGACAATGTCCTCTTATCGCCCTTTGTTCTGTAGTGGCAGTGAATATGGTTAGAAGAGATTGGCACTGCCAGGTGTGAATGGGGCTTGTGAGAGTGAAGTATTTTCATTGTATTCTGCAGATAATATTGCTCAGATTCAAAAGGAGATGCCGAGTTAACTCGAGCTACACCTTATGCATTGCCCTAACTCGACTCCTGTCCACACAGAAAAACCCTTAAGATGTGGTGCTTAGAACTCAAGTGAGCTGGCCCCTCGGGGCACAGGCTAAAGCCTAAGTTAGCACAACTCACCAGCTAACATGATCTTTCTGTAGTATGGATGCAAGCTAGCTGCACTTGAGTGCTTCTAATTCTCCAGTGCCTTCCCACTCTTCCCCCTGTGTACCAAGAAAGGACAGACAAGTTCTCCCACCATCCACTGGGAAAGAATCCATAGAGTGGCTCAGCTCCCTGCTGTGCAAAGAGCCTTGGGATGAGCTCCTAAAAGTCTTAGTGCCCCACCTGAGTGAGTGCAGGGCCAGTGTGGACACAGCCGGACCTTTGTTTATTCACAGTGTGGCTCTTCTCATTTGAGAGAGGCTGACTCAAGCACAGTAATTGAGTGTAGAAAACTCAAGTTAACTCTGCAGTGAAGACAAAGCCTCAGATCTTTCGGCTGACAGGGATCTATTCTACCACAGTGGTTCTCAGCTGCGGGGTCTGTGGCCCTGTGGGGGGGGGGGTCACAAGCAGGCTTCAGAGGATCTGCCCAAATAAACCAGAGAGCATGGCTGGCCTTAGACTCGGAAGCTTCTCTATCAAGCCTTAAAACCCACAGATTGTGTTAATCACTCTTATTGATGGACCTGGCGATTCCACAGCCTACTGCCCACTACCTCCAACTGTAACACAAACTTTAACTGTGACATCAGCAACATTAACATAAGCTTTCTAGAAATGTGAAGATACATGATCTATTCTTTTTGTGTGGGGGAATTATGAATTCAGAGTTAAGGTTTTGTGTTGCAGTTCGAGCTAAAGGCATTTTTTGTGTGTACTGTATTTCTTTATAGTGTTGCCTCTCGGCCCAAGTGGTTAGCAGTATTCGGGGCCTCTCCAGGTTGTTTCCATTAAGAGGAGAAATTGATTATAAATGTCCCATATTTCTTGGTACAATCTTGTTTACTTAAGAAGAAGGTGCACACAGTTCTGTTTCCCTGAACCCAGTAGAAATGCAAACTTGCTTGTAGCCAATCCTGTGCCCTAACAAAGGGCTTTTTCTTGGCTTCCTCCACAGCCACATTACCAATGCTTCTCTGGGTTTCTGCTGGCTTCCTTATTCCTTTAGATAGTTATCTGCAACATAAATCCATTCCCCAGCCCCTGCATTTTTGCAATCAGTCCTAGGGTTCTCCTCAGCCTGCTTGTCTCACCTTCTGCTCAGGCCTTGCCATGCTGGTCCATGCCTTGGGTGGTGGGTTCTGTTGTTTTTGCTCCCACTAAACCATGGGGTATTTAATTGCTCCCATATTTAGCCTAACTGAAAGGGTGCTTTGTCCACACCTGAACTTCAAAGGTGGCTATCAATGGACGGGATATATTTGACCTCCTCGTAGGAGGTGGAGAGAAGAAGAAACTGCAGTCGTAGGTGGGGAGGGAGAAAGAGCACAGATCCTAGCTCAGCTGCAAAGGCCTCCTTTGCCTTTCACAAAGATCATCAGTGATGGGGATCCCCAGTGATTGAACTAAGGATCTCTTGTACCATGGACCAATCATCAGGGAGAGAACTCCTGACTAAGGATGCATGACATTAATGGTGGGGGCATTTACAGAGGTTATAGCTGCCCCCACCATTCCTTCTCTCCCATGGTCCTCCCAGATATTCCTGCTCCCCCAGTCCTTCCATAGCATAGGCCAGAAGGGCCTCTCCTTGCCCCCCAATAACTTCCCTTTGCAGCTGGGGAGGTGTCCCATCAGTACTGGCTCCTCAGAGCAGGACATCCCTGCCCGCAAGCCGCAGGAGAAGCTCTCTGAGAAGCAGAACTGGCACCTGAGCTCTGGAAACCGCTTCAGGGACAAGTTTCCTCTCTCTCAATTTGACAAGGGGGCAGGAGTAAGAGGCATAAATCCCTGGAGCTGTGTCAAGAGCTGAAGTAAAGGACTGTGTGTCCATGGGTGAAGGTGGGAGGGGAATGGATGGAGATGTGGTTCTGTGCTCTGTCACACCGAACATGTCAGCCAGCACAGCTGAGCCATTGTGGGGTTCTGTTCATTTTCTGCTGTTAGATGCCTGCCATAAATTACTGCCTCCCATCTGAATGAAGGCAAAGCAAGAGGGGCACTGTGCCCTAACCCTTGTCTAGACTTAGGGGATGTCTTCACTACCAAGCGTGGCAACGCTTTAACGTGGCTGTGTAGTCGCAGCACCAGCGCTGAGAAAAAGATCTCCCAGTGCTGTAAAAAAACCCACCCTGACAAGGGGAGTAGCTGCCAGTGCTGGGAGCATTTCCCCACCCTCGTGTCCCACCCAGCTACCAAGTGGCGGGAACTTTTACCAGCAGTGGAGCGTGGGGAACCCTGGTGGGCCAGCTTATATTCCATCTTAGTTCTGTGGCCTGCCGGGGATATCAGCTGGCGACTCCTCCATGGAGCCGTGAGCACGGGCACGTACTTGGTGCACTTCACCTTTGTCCCTGAAGCCTGCCCCTTCTGTGGCGTGAGGGAGAACCTGGCGCATGTGTTTCTTCAGTGCACCAGTCTGCAGCCCCTCTTCCAGCTCTTATTGAGGTTCTGGATGCACTTTTCCCCGCACTTGTTTATTTACCTCGTCAACCTCCTCCTAGCCATGACTGAGGTGTCCATTCGTAACACCAGGGAGAGGAGGTTGGCAGAGTGGGGGCCCTGTGACTATGGGGCTGTCTTTCATTCTTTTATCTGCTCACGTATCCAGACAGAGTTCCTCTGGGCAGTGTCCTCCGGCTCTCTCGACACCTTCGAGGAGCAGTGGGTGCTGTGCGGGGTTCTCTGCTCGGTGTCCCCTTCTGGTTCCCTAGTTTTGGCCCTTTGACCCCCCACACATGCTTCTGTTATTGCCTTTGTCGTCCCCTGAACTTGGTTGGGTTCTGGTTCAGTAGCTCCTCCCTAGGCTGGGGGAGGAGCTTTTAGCAGTGGGCAAGCTAGTGCTCGGCCACATCCCGGCGCTCAAAAGGACCACTCTCCCACTGCTCCCTGGCCCTCCTGTATCACATTACCCAGTCCCAAATATTGAAGTAAAATAACCCCTCTTCTCCTACTTGAGATTCCTGCTGTTTATGCATCCCAGGATCGCCTTAGCCTTTTTGACCACAGAGTGACCTGGGAGCACATGTTCAGCTGATTATCCACCAGGGTCCCAAATCTTTTTCAGAGTCACTGGTTCCCAGGATAGAGTCCCCCCCATCCTGGAAGTATGGCCTACATTCTTTGTCTCTACATGTATACATTTACATATAACCAAATTCTAACATGGGTTGTTTGTTTTCACCCCATTTCCCAAGCAATCCAGGTCACTCAGTTTCAGTGACCTGTCCTTTTCATTACGTTCTATTCCCCTGAATTTTTGCGTCATCTGCAAACTCTATCAGTGACGGTTATATGTTTCTTACCGTTCATTAATACATATATTAAGTAGCATAGAGCCAAAAACTGATCCTTTTCTGGGACACCACTAGAATCACATGCATTCAATGATAATTCTCCATTTACAATTACATTTAGTGACCTGTTAGCCAGCTTTTAATCCATTTAATTTGTACCATCTGAATTCTATGTATGCAGTGTTGTTGTAACTATGTTGGTCCCAGGATAATAGAGAGATAAGGTAGTCCAATATTTATTGGTCCAATAAAAGGTATTACCTCACCCACATCATGGGATCTATTTTCCCTAAATCCGTGTTGATTGGCATTTACTATATTACCTTCCTTGTATTCATTATTAGTTGAGTCCTGTCTCACCCATTCCATGATCTTGCCCAGGATAAATGTCGGACCGAAAGTCCTATAATTACCTGGGTCATCCTGTTTTCCTTTTTAAAATATTCATGCAACATTAGCTTTCTTCCAGCTGCTGTATATAAACAGATCTCCTGGGCATTGAGCCAGGGCTAGTGTGGGGACATAGTCACACTTATTATCCAAGACACATATGTTTCAAACCAGAACTGGTAGTCTGTAGTTCATTTTTTGAAATTACAATTTGCAAACTGCAAAGCAGTGTTGTCTCCTAAGGGCTGTAGACTTAATACCTTGGAAAAAAATCTTGAATTCAAACTTAACACTGTTTCCATATTGCTAACCCCAAGTGTTGACAGATCATGAGTCGGACCCTGCCCCCCAACAAAAATCATGAGGTTGTCTAAAAAATTATGAGATTTAAACTGTTAGGCATTTTGGTTTCTATTTATTTACTTTCTCGTTTTGAGCTTTCAGGCATCATGTTTTTGAACTTTACTCTGAGACCACGAAGGTTAGAAATTTCCTTTTTTTAAAAAATGAAAACTGAATAACATCACTCCAAAAATTTGCGAGAGTTTGAAACACTGCTGCTTGCAGCGTTGGTACTGAAGGAACACGGAGGGGAAGACGGAAGACTAGTGTTGCCATGAGGCAGAGAGACGGTTGTTTGGGTGACTTAAATTGTGGATTTCCATCATGCCAAAGATGTGGGGGTGGGTTCTGGTGCCATGGTTTCTCCTGGAGGTGGTGTTTTGTGTGTTGTGGAGTAGTAGTTTGTTCAACTTTTTGTGTGTGTGTGTGTGCCGTGTTAATCTTATATTGGTCTAGTGTGCGCCTTGACCTACTGTCAGTCAGGGTCCCCCCACCTTATGGGGGCACGCCAGACTAAGAGCTCTCCTCTGCCGCTCAGAGCAAAGAGGGAACATTGGACATGCACAATTAGGCTACAATCAGGGCTACATAGAGAGCTCAAGAAGGGAGCATTTTAATAACACGAAATGGGCTAAATTGCACTCTCACTGAAATGAACAGTAGACAGTGCAATGGGCAGGTGTCTACAACAGGGGAATCTGGTCCAACATCTGAACACATGGAGAATGTCCAACGCCAGCAACTGATCGTCCACTTTTCAGCCGCCCAGGACCCCTCACCCTTTCCCCCTAGTCAGTAGAGCAGCGGGTATTTAATGTCGAACTGAACTGGAAACTGCTGACTCGTCAGACCCCTAAGATTTTTCACCCTCTGCTTTGGGCCGTGCAGACAGCGGTTTCTATGAGCCCTGCAGCGTCTCACTGAGCGTTTTGTTCTGATTTATCACACGGCGCCAGCACCAGGTGGTATCGCAGCGTCGCCGAGGCCTGTGACTGAGGAACCTTTGGGAGATGCCGACAGAGCGACTCCGCTGACAGAAGCAACCAGAGGTAACGTCTCTGACAACAGGGCCTTGGGGGAAAGTGTCTCCTTAGCTGGCACCGCAGGGTCATTGCTGGGCTGTTGTACCCATTGTTATATACATGTAAATGGAGGACTCACCCCAGGGGTGCTTCCTTGTGGCTGGCCGTAGTGTAGCTGCTCTTACCTCTCTACCACCCTCTGACACACTCCACGTGCACGTTAGCCAAAGTTCACAGAGGTTTTAAATTTTCCCCAGGCCAGGAGTTCTAGATTTTCCCCAGGTAACATGTCAATTTCCCAGAGCATGCCCACTCTGACCAGAGAAACCTGGGTGCCTGTGTCTCACCATCCCAGGCATTCTTTGCCATTCACTTTGGCAACTTGAATAAACTCTAGTTGGTCTGACTTTACAAAATTCATCAGGAGTCCCTCAGGCACATCTGGGGGTTCTGTGTTTATGACAGCTGCATTAACCTAGGCTGGATGGGGTGTGGACCTAGATTCCCTTTTAGGACAATTGTCCCTCAGGTTTTCAGTGAAACACCTCCTTCAACCGTCCTCCTGTGAAGGGGGTTTGTGAGTGTGATTTTCAGGAGTCAGTTCTGAGGTGGTGCGTGCCTGGGCTCCCAACCGCCTTCTCTTTTCCCAGCAATAAAATGGGGTCTCTCTTTTCTTTGTGCCTTGTGCTCACTGGGTGCTCAGGATTGTACATAAGGCTCAGCCAGATCTGCTGCTTCCTGTACAGAACCCAAAGATTTATCGCAAATGGTTTCTCTGATCTCTTCAGGTCATATACTCAGGAAATGTTCCTGTGCAAAGAGGTCAAATAATTGGTCATAATTCTCAGCCCTTCTGCCCATTTTTTTCATAAAATCACATCTGATAAACCTTTTTGGCCTCCCTCTCTTTGGCTGTCTGGTCAGCTTCCCATTTTTGGTGTTTCTTAGTCTCCCATTCTTTATCTTTCGGATCAGCCTTCAGTCTGCCCAGTTCAAACTTTGTCATTCCATCCATGGTTCATTTTATACTTTTTTGGGGTCTGTTTCCTCACCTGAAATAATCAAATAGAACACAACAAACTGTAATCTTTTCTGTCTGTTCCCAGTCCTCTAACTCTGAATCACTCCGAAATCTAATTTACCAGCGCTTGAAGCTCGAACTTCAGTCAACCAGCAAGCTGTGTGTAAATTCTGCCACCAACTAGGCCACTGTGACACTCTCCTGAAGTCCCTCAGAACCAGTCATTGTTTCAGAGGGGGAGCCGCGTTAGTCTGTTTCAGCAAAAACAACAAGGAGGCCTGTGGCACCTTAAAGTCATTGTCATAAGTCATTGTGTTACCTCTCTGCATCAGCAAAGGAGAGCTTTGCTGGAGCTTAAACTGTGTGTCAGCTCCCTGCCACACCAGTCTGTCTGCCCTCACCAGCAAACTCCTTGAGACTCTGCTAGCCTAAACTTTTCCTTGCAGGTAACCTACAGTGTACTCTAGTTCTCAAATTCCCCAGAGACGTCTCTCTGCAGCGTCCAGTTCCTCTGATTGGACACTCATAAGAATTTAGTTTGCTGCCTCCAAAGAGACAGAAAACACACTAGCCAGTTAATTTAGATGAGGACTCACTCTTCATTTTGATATACAGGACTGAGATGGTTTCATAAGAAAACCAGAATAGGTTTATTAGTGAAGAACTTAGATTTAAGTGATACTAAGAGGAAAAAAGAGAGATCTAGTTACAAACAAAACAAAACAAAACACATTTTCTAGTGACTAAAATTTAATCTTAGCAAGTTACAATATTTGCCTAAGCAAATTTCTTGTTTACAACATATTACCAGCATCTTCCTCACTTCAGTTAAGAGGATTGAAGGGCTAAAATCCCTATGCTGTTCTGTTTGTCGGGTTTTGACATGTTTATACTCCAAATATTCTCGAGGGCTGATTATCGCCTTTCCTTTTGATGCCATGGGCTTTACTCACCCTGGCTGCTGGCCTTGTTGGGAATGTATGTCTTTCCCCTTATATTTGTGGTTTTAATCTCCACAAATGTTAGCCTTAATGGGGATTTACGTTTCCCCCCCTTTTGAATACTGTGGTCTAAATTTTTACACTGACAGCTTTGATGGGGATGTACGTCTCCCCCTCTTTGAATACTGTGGTCTAAATCTCCACACAATTGCCAGCCTTATTGGAGACTTGTGCTATTTGAAGGCATGTACGTCACATGCCTGGGGGGGCGCTCCCCTAGGGCTTGCAATGTTACATGCAATGAGGAAATGGGACCACCAGTTTGCACTGCTTACCGCTCGCATACCCAACCAGTTCTGGCCTTAACTCACGGCCAATCGCTTGCTGGTGGTTTATCCAAGTCCTCCATAACACACCCCTTAGTTTAAGCAGTACATAACCCTCTTGCACATGTCTCCCCTCCCAACTGGTACCCTTATTAACCCCTCTGCTTATACTACACATGTCTAGGTTCCTTTGCACTTAAATTTAAAAAAAAAAAAGTGGGAACAAGATGTGTCTGAAAAGGGATGAGAGACTTCTATCCCTGGCCTAATGAGGTGGTAAATTAAACATACTCACCTCGTTTTGAATTTCAGTCTCAGTTCCTCAATCAGTTCACAAGCTTGTATCCCGGACGAGCCCCCAGCTGAAGGAACAAATATGGACACCGTGTAGAATCAAACACATGGGTTTATTACATACAGCACTGAGTGTTACCTCGCTTATTAGGCTTATTAGGCTCAGAGACACTGCCAAACAATTGATTACGATGGATTATATGAATTTTCCATGGGCGGAGGGAAATGACGGGGTAGGTAGTCCCAAACCCCTGGATAGGTTTAGCAGCAAGACAAGATAAGCACAGTAGCCAATGGTCAAAGGTTACATAATGTCTCCGCCCATGGATTCAGATTAACACATGACACTTAATTAGTACACAGGTGTTTTCCATTAAACAATATATAAAGTGTGTTAGTATAAAATATATATATATTGAATTCTGATTTGGGATCCATAGATAATGAAAAAAGAAAAGGAGGACTTGTGGCACCTTAGAGACTAACCAATTTAGTTGAGCATAAGCTTTCGTGAGCTACAGCTCACTTCATCGGATGCATACTGTGGAAAATACAGAAGATGTTTGTTTTTATACACACAAATCATGAAAAAATGGGTGTTTATCACTACAAAAGGTTTTCTCTCCCCCCACCCCACTCTCCTGCTGGTAATAGCTTAGGTAAAGTGATCACTCTCCTTACAATGTGTATGATAATCAAGGTGGGCCATTTCCAGCACAAATCCAGTTTTCTCCCCCCATTTGTGCTGGAAATGGCCCACCTTGATTATCATACACATTGTATGTCAGGCAGCCCAGCCAACAAATGGTTCGTGACAGGTTTCAGCTCATTTCAGTGAGCACAATATTTTTACTCTTGTGAGCGAATCCAGGAGTATGTGGAAATCTCTGCTGAGCTCAGTTTCCCTTTTCCTGTAACTGCCCTTTCAACTCCCCCCTAGAAAGTTACTTTGAAAGGAAAAAAATGTTACATTTCTGAAATTCATGCACAGCCCCTTAAAGGGAACCTTGCCTGAGCTGCTGTGACCTGAAATGGTCACAATTTAACTCATTCTGGTGAGTGGAGCACATCAATCTAGCTAGGAGAGAAAACAGCTGCAACTGGCCATTGTCTCTCTACAACTGTTTGACTTCCTGATTATATCTTACTGAAAGAATCAGTTCCCCAGACATTAAATGTAGTCTAGCTTTAGCGGTTTCAAATGTTTATTTCTTGATCCTTAGGGAAAAATAATATATATATTTAATAGTGAATTATTGTTCCAGACCATGGGACTCGGTAACAGCGGCCACTGATGAAAAGGCCTTGGAGATGATATGCAGGGAACAAAATAACCTGGTCAAATTACTTCAAAACAATGCTGGTAAGGTGGCCAGTTGGTGATCACACAGCAGGACTACCATCGAATCAACAAAGGAAAGGATGCAGAGGACAAAAGAAGAATATTGTTGGATGTGATCCAGCGGAAGGGGGAAGTGACCTGTAAGCAATTTCTGGAGAGTTTACAAAGCCTGTTTCCTGATTTCCAACAGCACATACAATACTCAGGACAGGGTAAGTGGTGTCAGTGTGTCTGATTTTAAAAAATCATTTTTCCACACTAAGAGTGTAATTGCTGCAACACTGAACGGGAGGATTTGTTCCCAACTTGATTCCTACTTAGTAGATTCAAATGCTGCCTCCACCTCTTGGACATAAGGGAGGTGGTGCTCTTCCGCTATGGAAGGAGAATGGGGTGAGGATTCCAGGGCCTGCGCAGATGTATGCATCCCTAGTGCTGTATATAGAGTTCATCTGAGTCAGGGCATTTTGCCTGGCATTTTGCCTGGCATTTTGCAGCAATATGTGGGATCCAGGGCAGGGTGGCCGAGACATAACTATTTCCTAGAGCTTTTGCAGATAGACGGTTGTAGCGAGGGCTGGGTTGGGTATGGGCCTTGTAATATCTTTGGGAGTTTTATTGGTGGTTGAGTTTTGCTGGCATCTGCGGAGGGAGATACCACTGATTGATTTTGTTTCATGAATTTAATGTTGAGTTTCCAATTGTCACATTTTTAACTTGACATAAATAAATCAGTACCTTCGGGCAGCTAATCAAAGGGGCTTATAGTGGCATGGTAGCTCCACTGTACTTAAGGTTGAAACTAGTTTACTGTTTAACAGCTGACATTTCTTACGTGCTCTATAATCCATGTGCGTACTTAGATTGCCTTGAAATTTGCTGTGTCTCATCAGGTCTTGCGGTAGGGTTAGTCCAAAATTAGGGTCTTTTCAACAATGGGATCCTGAGGCACAACCATCATATATCAGCATTTTCCCGTTCTTCTAATATGTTTTGGCACACACCTGGGGCTCTGTTGCAAGCCAAAGTGTCTGTCACCTGAGCTCACATGTGGATCAAGGTGATCTGCTGTGCCATTGCTCTGGAGCCACACCTGTAAACTGAGACTCTTGAGTACTTTCCGCAGAAGCTTTCTGAGAACATGTGTTGGGCTCATTAAGTTCTCTGCCTGCTTCACCTGGAAGCTCTGCTTTTGGATTTTTTGCCAGAAAACAAAGCTTCTGGTGTAAAAGCTGATCTTTCAAAGTGCTCTTAAATCCACAGGCACACACTGATTGGCTTGAAGATTCTCATTTGTGCCAGGGACAGAGTTAGAGGTTCAAGAATGGGAGTATTTGGTGAAGGAGTTCCTCAGATACATGCACTTCAGTAAGAAGCTGATTTTAATATTTCCATTGCTCAGAAACGCATGTCTGAGATAGAGGTAATGGTGCAAATTTGCGGTTCTTAGAATAAAATCATCTGAGAATATAACTTGTCCAAGTATCATCTTTACCCGAGAGTATGTAACATCATCTCCCATTTCACCTGGCCAGCTCCCCCGCAGTTTACTGAGAACTATTCTTATTTGCCCTGTCTCTGCTTTTCATGGGTGTTCCATCTATATGCCTGTGGTGTGTGACCCTGGGTGTGAAGGCACCATCCTCCTCCTGAAGAAAAGCCAGGATGAAATCTGTCTGGGAAAACAGGAAAATCAGGACAGTCCCAAGGATCTTGTTTTCTTTTCATAGTCTTTTTATGTAAGGAATACACCCAGGAATTCAGATGGCCCTGAGTCTTCAGAGATGGTGATTTCTCAAGGTTTTATAGCAGAGTGAGAGCCCTGCTATAGTTAAGGTTAGGACAATGTTTCCATTGAAAGCTCACTTTTCTAAGTGCCCTAAAATTTACAGGGTTACTCAGATTGCCTTGCTTCATAGGGATGTGGGGTTCTGTTAGTAATCCAGATTTGGAGACATTTGACCAAGGGCTTCCTGAGGTATAGTCGCTCCTCCAAAAACAATTTCTTAAACTTGAGAGCTTTTGGCAACCTTTTTGTGCTCACAGATAGAGCTCAAACCAGGGCTCAGGTCGTTGCATCAAGAAATTCAACACTCGACAGTTACCCCAAGAGAGGGGATGGCACCCACCAGCCCTTGGGGGAAAATCAAATTAAAAAATTATTTGAAAAAGATTTTGCCACTCTAGCCTAGCTCGTCAGAAGCCTCTTGCGCTAAATGACAAGCTAGGTTAACTATCTAGAAAACTACCTCTGCCTTACAGCACCTCAGTACCTGTGAGGGAATATCACAGTCATTAATTCTAAGCTTCAACCTGCCCCAGTCTCTGTGAGTTCAAATCCAACCCAATGAAGAAATCTGAAATAAAAGGGGATTTTTACTGTAGGGAAATGTAATCCGAGTACAGCAGAATCAACAAAACAAGCTGAAACTATTTTTGAACAGAAAATAAACTACACAAACTAATGCTCCCAGGGAGGTGAGGGGTGATTAGGGGTGCAAGAGTAGGTGGGAATAGGGGGACAGGGTTTGGGCCTGCAGTGAGGGATGGGGATATGGTTAGGAGGGGGATACATGGAAATGGAAGAGAAGGAAGATGGGTCAGGGGTTAGGTATGGGGGAATGGGATAAGCATTGGGGGAAAGGGAGGTGAGAAGGGGGGGGTCAGAGAATGTGAGAGGTATCAGAGGAAGTTGGGGATTTAAGGTGGGAGGGGCCTGTTAGCCCTGACTTGTCCCCTTCCACACGTGTTCTTGGATCCAGGGGCGCCCTACCCCTCTGCAGGGATCTGAGCCCTTCTTCCTGCCTGCTATGTGTTCTGGAATCTGGGGCATCCTGCTCCTCTTGCTGTGTCAGAGCCCCTCTCCCTGGCCATCCATGTGATCTGGGATCTGGTTGAATGAATATAACACAAATTTAAACATCTGAAATCCAGAAACTGAATAAAGATACACTTCATCCCTGTGCTGGAGGAAGCGTGGTTGGGGTGGGCTGGCCAGAGTGTTTGGAGGAGGATCCTCATTTGGACGGGACACAGACTGGTTGGACCTGGAGCATAGCTGGGGAAGCCTGGATGAAGCAGGGGCAGGAATCCCAGCTGAGGGTGGGACTCAGCTACCGAATGAATCCTAAAGTATAACTACATTGGTTGTAATAAGTAACAGCTAAACTAACTGACCAACAGTTAAAGAACTACCTGGTGAAAGGGAGGCCACAAAGTAGGCGCTCGGGGAACTAGTTGTTCCAAGACTTGCTACCTGGCAATCATGAAAGAAGTGAGCTGGGATTGGAGCTGCTGCTCCTTATCGATCCTCAGGACCAAACGTTTGGTTCCATGAGGGAGAATGTGGACACTAGTATGCTAGAGGGCACCAAAGATGCATGTATATCCCAGAAATGGGAAACCATCTGGGCTGTTCACAGAGGAGCATGGATAGATCAGATATTGCTGGCTGCCTGATACAACCTCAGGCCACATAGTGAGCCCACAGGGGCAGCCGGGAACCCACTGAACTGCAGTAGAGATCTACTCCTGCTGTGTGACTGGAATCTGCTTCAGCAGCCGTCACTCCAAAGCAGGAAGGCGCTACAGCTTCTCAATGGGCTAAATGAAAATGGATAGCTTGTCTCCTGGGAGGAGGTAATAGGCCAATCTCCCAGTTCTGGCTGTGGTAGAAGGAGGTCTTAGGGGTGAGAAAGGAAGGAGAATCAGTCCTATGGACACATGTACACACTGATGACACATGCGCACACATACGTATTTTCGAGTAAAGAGAAGGGGAGGGTAATGCAATGAGAAAATGGTCCTTCCTCATGTTCACTTGGGGGGTGTTAGAGGAGGCAGAACAGGAGATCTGAGCACGTTATCCAGCACCTGAGGGGATGACACAGAGCATCCCAACTCTGAATAAGAAGGGAGCATTTATCAAAAAGAGCCAGATACTCCATTTCCCAGAAATGGCCAGAAAACAAAGGAACTGAAAGTGGAAGGCCAGTAAGAGTGCAGTGCGGGGAGGCAGAGTGAAAGGTGGGGATCTGGGTGAGCCTGATAATTGCTAGGATATGAGATTGCTTCATTGTTTATCTGCATATAGTAACTTGTGTGTAGAGTGCAGCTCTCATCTGATAATGATGGAGTCTGTCCAGAAATCCAGCAACTCTGTAACTGTAAAGACAACACAGTCCCCTCGGGCAAAGAGAGCAGGGCTAGTTGGAATGTAAGTGACTGAGTGTCCTGCCTGCCACCTCAGAGGACCTGGTCTCAATGTGTGCAGAGAAAGGTGGGGGTCTGTGTTTATGCCATTCTCCTCTACACCATTAATGCAAGTATTAAATAAGATTGGATGAGACATCAATCCCTGTGGGACTCATTGGCCCCCTTCCTACCTGCTGATCTCATGCCCCCTCACAGACAGAAACCTATGTGGGGCTGTGTACGTCATGGTTGCATTGTGACCACTGTCCACTTGCTCTGCCGGCACAATGTGGCTGCACTGCACACGTAAGAGGGCATTGCTGGCAAGTGCGGCCCCACTGAAACTAGGTCCACGTTCTATCTCTGTTCCGTGCCCTGAGCAGGAGGGTGATGGAAGGAAGTGAGCGTGGTCAGGGAGTTCCTCATGTTGGCTGTTCCTGACAGCTGGAGTGGTCATAGTAGCTTGTGTGCAGCCCTCAGACCTCCGCTTTGACCAGCATTGGAGACTGAACTGATCCCCAGCAGCCCAAGAACAGGGTGCCAGCCCTGGGCACAGCACCGTTAAATTCCACCGATACTCCACCAGTTACAGCCGACGGTGCACCACAAAGACCTTCCCCTACTTTGAGGGCAACCACCATATTGAGACGAACAGTCCCCCACTCCTTGTCTTCAAACTTCTAAAATCTCCTCCCTGAGGAAGTGGCCTGAAGTGCTAATCTCTGGGAGGAGCTGTCATTGAAAGGGAAAATAACCCTTCCCAGGAGCAGCTCCCTTCACTCCTTCTCCTCTGGGCCTCTGGATTCCCCCTGCCTCTGCCCCCAACATTCACCTAGATCCCCACAGTTTGCCGCCATCTCCACTGAGTTGTGGGATTGATTTAGAGCAGGACTCCTTGGAACAGGGCCCTCTGCTTCTCTCTCCCTGTGTTACTATACTGCACTCATTACCATGGTATCCGAGCGTTGACACAGATCTGTAAAGCAGCCTCCACACCCACTGCTCTCAGTAAATACCAATGAGAGAGAGTGAAGTAGTCAGGACAGGGACAGGCCCTTTCCTCGTTTATAACAGTTATAACAGCTTCTCTTCAAGCCTGTCTACACTAGGAAATTTGCACTAGCATAGCTACGCCAATGTAACTAGATAATTTGAAGTAGTGGAGTTTATGCTGATGTGGCTAGGTAATTTATCAAAGTAAATTGCACCAGTTCAGAATATTTATATTGTGGAGGGGAAGGGGAATTTCCAGTAGTGTAGCAAAACCTTTGCAAATTTCCTTAATGTAAACAGTCCCGTGATTTTAATGTATTTCTTAAAGCCCCAACTGCTGGAATCATGTTATTGCATGACAATCTCCCAAAAGGCTTCACACTTAATGGGTGCCAGGATCTTTCACTGATCTCAGCCAGCAACTCTGATTCCCAGAAATAGTCTTGGGGAGAATGAAATAAAAGTGAGATAATAGTTCAGGTGGTGCCCACAGTCAAACAAGTCAGTGGCAGAGCCAGGAATAGGACCCACGAATCTGGATTCCTAGTTACCCATTTGCTAACCATTAGACCCCAGTCCCCTCCCAGAGTCAGAAATAGAACCCAGGAGTCCCGACTCCCATTCTCCACCACTGTTCTAAATCACTAGGTTCCACTTCCCTTTCAAAGCTTGGAGTAGGACCCAGCAGGCCTAACTCCCAGCCATGGTGTTTTAACCACTAGACTTACTCCTTTCCCAGTCAGGGACAGAACCAGGAGCCTTGACTCCTAGTCCTGCTCTAATTACTAGGTTTTCCCTCCCAGAGCTAAAAATAGAACCCAGGACTGCTCTAACCACTAGACTCTATTCCTTAAGAGTCCTATCTGCTGCCCCTGCTCTACTCCATTAGACAAAGTTAGGAGTGAAAGTTAACTAGAGGAAGGCTGTGTGCATTCTGTGCAGTACAGCATAACCTTCATATCACTAAAAGTTTGCAGAAGAAAAGCCATCACGTCCCCTAATGAGAATCATCACTATTTGAATATTGAGTGAGCAATGTAAGGCACATTTAAAAGTGAATCTCTGAGCAAGCTGGGACTTTAAATAGCATAAGTGACCTGGGGATGGGCTGTGTGGAATGGGAGTGACCTGACTGGATCGAGGTCTGGGTGAATACATATGAAACAGACTGCTGTGTTCCAGGTCAACACAGTAAAAATAAAAATCATGATTTTCCAGGTAAAGCCTGAAAACAAACAAATCAGAGACGTGGGTGAGGTTCTGTGCCTTGCAAAGTGCTGGAGGTCAGACTAGATGATCATGATGGTCCCTTCTGGCCTTCAAGTCTATTAGTCTAGAAATCGTATTAGAGAGAGATGGAGATTGAACATACCCTGTATTATATGTACAGGGCCTGATAATAAACACATCAGGAAGTTTCAGATCATCTATCAAAACACTGCAAGGAAGAGTGCTGCAGGGTATCTACGCCATAAATAAATAATTAAATAGATCCCGCTCCCCAGTGAAACTGTTGCTAAAACTGTCTGAGAGCAACATCCAACCCATTCTGCTACATGGGAGTGAGATCTGGGCCCCAAAGCTAAGAACGGATTATATTGACTACTGTAAAACCCTCATAGAAACCCTCCGCCTGCAGTTCAGTGCATAGGAACTTCAGCACCACCAGCTGCGGAGCAGAGCTGAGCCAATTCTATTAAATCCACAGCCAGAAACGAGTGATCCAAACCAAGATGTGCTCAGAATGCTAGACCAGCAACTAAAACTCCAACACATCAGTCACTGGGAAAAGAAATCAGAACTAGCAACGAGCGGGACTGCTGCAGAACCCTGCAGAGACTGGTCACCCTAGCAGCTTCACTACAGTGACCTGGGCAGGACGAGGGCAGATTGTCTCCAATTACAGAATCAGTGACCACAAACTAGAGGAGAGAATTAGGAGGCATAAAGCAATCCAAGTCCAGAGAGGAATGACTCTGCTTCCAGCACAACAGAGGAGAGAGACTGAGACAGGAGACTCTTTCTACTCCAGTGTCCTAAATATGAGGGAGTGCAGGAAAATATCCCCTCAAATGATCAGAAATCCTAAAAGACATCTGATCAGAAATGCAACAGAGAAAAAACTGTGACTGGCCTTGTGGGACAGAAGGCAAAACGCTCTGTTATATGAGACCTTTATATGAGACCTTTTCCTCCCTGAAAGGGAGGGAGGCTGTCCCCCGATAGCAGCCCTGTCCCCATACATAAGCACGCTGTGCCCCTGATTTTGGACTCATCCACCTGAATTTGGGCCCTATCACGTGAATGGGGGCCCTCCCCCACCCGTGAATGAGGCTGACAGCAGGAGGACAGTCACAGGGAAGCAGCTGGGTAAGGATTGCCTGGCTGTCTGGTAGGACAGGCTCTGAATGGTGGGAAAGCAGGAAGTGACTGCACCCTTCTCCTGCCTGCACCACTCTACGATGAAGGGCAGCCTGACACTGCACTGGACTTGGGAGCCGGGCTGTGCCATGAGACTGAGCTCAGATACTTGGTTTGCACTCTAGGCTGGGCACACCCATGGCGCCAGGTATCAGGCCAAGTGCCAGTTAGGAGGGGAAGGATGTGAACTTTTCTGGGCTTTCTTTGCTGACACTCCGCAGCTGTGTGGTTTCTGGTCATTGCAAAGGAAAGGCTGTGACCCAGCCTCCCTGAAAGAGTTTTACTTTTAAATTCCTATTGATTTCTATTTGTATGGCATAAGGCAAACCCAGCCGAGCAGAGACCTCTTTAGGAGCTGGGATCACTTTAGCTTCTGACACAGAAAAGTTAAGTGGCATTAGTTATTACGAAAAAAAACCCCTGGAAACGCAGAATACAAATCCTTGGGCTAAATCCTGAGTTCCTGGGGAGGTGGGGATTGCAGAAGGGGACTCTACACACATGAATTTCCCTTTCCTTTGGGCGTGGAGTGAGCTACCTGTGCAATATACTTCGGGTGACCATCCCTTTCCTGTCCCAGGCATTCTACCTTTTTGGCAAAAATGGAGTACGCACCCCTAGTGGGGTGCAGAGGAACGTTGGGGGGGAGTGGAGATGCCAGCCCTGGGTGGGAGGGGAGAACAGGGCTCCAGGGCGGGAAGGCAAGGTTTGGGCGAGCAGCAATATCTGCACGGAGGGGGAGGGGGGCAGGGAGGGTATGGGCAATGCCAGCCCCAGGCGGGAGGGCCAGCAGAGCTTGGGTGAAGAGTGACACCGGCCACATATGGGAGCAAGCTGAGCTCAGGTTCAAGCCCTGGACGTAGTGGAGGCAGGTCTTGGCTCAGCCACTCGGGTCAGCCCTGAGTGCAGGGGAATAAAAGGGGGTGCAGGGAATGGGTAAGCCCCACTTGGGGATGGGGGGCAGGGCTTGGGAGGTGTCCTATTTTCCCTTTGGGAAATATTGTCACCCTAAATATAACCTCTGAACCCCAAGGAGGTGGGGTTGGGAATGGCACCTCCCCCACCCCCCCCCCTTGAATCTAGCAGTAAGTCCACCCACAAAATCAATACAGCCTGAGGCAGCATTAACTTCCGCACGAAGCCATCTCACATCCCCTTTGATTTTAATAATACAATGTCAGCAATCCTCAAAAATAAGGGACAGGTGTCAAGAAGAGGAAATCTGTCCCCTGGGATAGTGCTTGGGGTGTGCTATAGACCGCCGGGATCTAATTTGGATATGGATAGAACCCTTTTTAATGTTTTTAATAAAGTAAATACTAATGGAAACTGTGTGATCTAAATCGGGGGGCCCAGATAATCTTCATCCAAGAATATTAAAGGAATTGGCACCCAAAATTGCAAGCCCATTAGCAAGAATTTTTAATGAATCTGTAAACTCAGGAGTTGTACCATATGATTGGAGAATTGCTAACATAGTTCCTATTTTTAAGAAAGGGAAAAAAAGTGATCCGGGTAATTATAGGCCTGTTAGTTTGACATCTGTAGTATGCAAGGTCTTGGAAAAAATTTTGAAGGAGGAAGTAGTTAAGGACATTGAAGTCAATGGTAAATGGGACAAAATACAACATGGTTTTACAAAAGGTAGATCGTGCCAAACCAACCTGATCTCCTTCTTTAAGAAAGTAACAGATTTTTTAGACAAAGGAAACGCAATGGATCTAATTTACCTAGATTTCAGTAAGGCGTTTGATACCACGCCACAGGGAGAATTATTAGTTAAATTGGATAAGATGGGGATCAATAGGAAAACTGAAAGGTGGATAAGGAATTGGTTAAAGGGGAGACTACAACGGGTCCTACTGAAAGGTGAACTGTCAGGCTGGAGGGAGGTTACCAGTGGAGTTCCTCAAGGATTGGTTTTGGGACCAATCTTATTTAATCTTTATTTTACTGACCTCGGCACAAAAAGTGGGAGTGTGCTAATAAAGTTTGCGGATGATACAAAGCTGGGAGGTATTGCCAATTTAGAGAAGGACAGGGATACCCTACAGAAGGATCTGGATGATCTTGTAAACTGGAGTAATAGTAATAGGATGAAATTTAATAGTGAGAAGTGTAAGGTCATGCATTTAGGGATTAATAACAAGAATTTTAGTTATAAGCTGGGGACGCATCAATTAGAAGTAACGGAGGAGGAAAAGGACCTTGGAGTATTGGTTGATCATAGGATGACTATGAGCTGCCAATGTGATATGGCTGTGAAAAAAGCTAATGCGGTCTTGGGATGCATCAGGAGAGGTATTTCCAGTAGAGATAAGGAGGTTTTAGTACCGTTCTACAAGGCACTGTGAGACCTCACCTGGAATACTGTGTGCAGTTCTGGTCTCCCATGTTTAAGAAGGATGAATTCAAACTGGAACAGGTACAGAGAAGGGCTACTAGGATGATCCGAGGAATGGAAAACTTGTCTTATGAAAGGAGACTCAAGGAGCTTGGCTTGTTTAGCCTAACTAAAAGAAGGTTGAGGGGAGATATGATTGCTCTCTATAAATATATCAGAGGGATAAATACCAGAGAGGGAGAGGAATTATTTAAGCTCAGTACCAATGTGGACACAAGAACAAATGGATATAAACTGGCCACCAGGAAGTTTAGACTTGAAATTAGACAAAGGTTTCTAACCATCAGAGGAGTGAAGTTTTGGAATAGCCTTCCAAGGGAAGCAGTGGGGGCAAAAGATCTATCTGGCTTTAAGATTAAACTTGATAAGTTTATGGAGGAGATGGTATGATGGAATAACATGGTTTTGGTAATTAAATATTCATGGTAAATAGGCCCAATGGCCTGTGATGGCATGTTACATGGGGTGGGATCTGAGTTACCCAGGAAAGAATTTTCTGTAGTATCTGTCTGGTGAATCTTGCCCATATGCTCAGGGTTTAGCTGATCGCCATATTGGGTCAGGAAGGAATTTTCCTCCAGGGCAGAAGAGGCCCTGGAGGTTTTCGCCTTCCTCTGTAGCATGGGGCACGGGTCACTTGCTGGAGGATTCTCTGTTCCTTGAAGTCTTTAAACCACGATTTGAGGACTTCAATAGCTCAGACATAGGTGAGAGGTTTTTCGCAGGAGTGGGTGGGTGAGATTCTGTGGCCTGCGTTGTGCAGGAGGTCAGACTAGATGATCATAATGGTCCCTTCTGACCTTAGTATCTATGAATCTATGAAATTACATCACTGATAGCCGAAATTTGCACAGAGACAGCAAAGCGGTGGATTGCTCATGGAAGGGACCCTCTGCATTCAACCCCATTCCCGTGTAGAAAAGGTACAGGTGCCAAAGCAGCCTTGTCCCTGCTCCCATCCAGGGCCCTACAGAGGATCCACACAGGAGATGGAGTTGGGAAGCCCAGGGGCAAGGCTGCAGAATGCTTATTTTCCCCCCACCAGTCCCCTATGTAAATCTGAGGAAACAGCCTCAGGCTTTACCCCTCACAGCAGGGACTTCCCTTGAAAGTGAGATTCCAGGGGCAGTTGTCTTTGTGAGATTGTCTGACAGCACTGCTCCACTGTTTCATATTGTCTGGGACCTGTAAGGGCAGGAGATCCTGTACCCAGTGTACAGGCACAAAGACTATATGCAGATATCTCTGGGTCTCTGTTGGATCCCCCAGGATATCCATAAATCTCAGGTGGTCAATGCTGTTTAGGAGACAGACTCTCTGCTTTGTCCAGGATGGAGCAAACCTCATCTTCTGGTGAAAGAATTCAGAGTAAATTCTGTGAAGGGGCCTCATGGAGTTTTTACCTCTCCAGGAGTACCACCCATAGATTTTTCCCTTGGGAAAGCGCAAGATTTTCCCTTGGCTAAGAACCCATAGCGCCTTTTTTTGCACTGTCTCTCTGGCAGTCAATATGCAATGTTGTAATTATTTTATTTCTGAATCTGACATCTTACTTTCCCACTCATTCCATTTTGAAGAAACAATACATGTCTGAATTCTTGGTAACAGAATACATAATGTTTGGAACATTGATTTAAATAGGAACAATGAGTCACCCACAGGAGTCAGGTGAAGAACTCTACTCTAAGGAGCCCTCTGGGATACCTGGAACCCAAACACACTGAATTGCTACCGGATTTCTCTCAGATTTCAATCCCCCAGTCAGTGCAAACTCTGGTTCAAATCAAGTTCTTATTGTTCATCTGCGTAGCTGTGGCTGCCAAGTTGTGTGCAGCTTTACGTGTGACATTTTAGATAGCTAAGAGAACCATTGGCTTCCTGAGTGGTAGCAGAGATTGGAGAGGGAGGCACCAATTCATCCAAAGCACTGGAAGCAAGGGTAAGTGGGAAGGCCCTATCCCGTCACATTTCTGGAAGCAGGTAGCAAGAAGGCCCCAGGACCCCATGACACACGCCCAAGGATTCTTCTCCAAGGTGGGTGGCAAAAACAACTTCAGGGAAAGGTCCCTGGGGCAGCTGGAAATGTTATTGTTGGTTGCCTTGGGCAGCTAGGTGGATGGCAGGCTTGGGGTGGTGCTGTATTCACAAGTGGCTGGGGTGCATGGAGAGGGTCCTGGAACAACAATGTGAGTGGGGACCTGGATTTGGGTGCGATGGGGTGGATGTTGAGACAACAAGGTGGATGCATAGTGGGTGTGTCGGAGGGTGGCTACTAAGGCAGCTGGGGTGCGTACTTGGTTGTTGGGTGCTGGGTGTGGCGGAGAGAGCTGAGGGACAGCTGCCCATCTCTGGTTACTAGGAGCCAGAAGGGAGCAGGGAGGCTGCAAGCGGGTGGAGCTGTAGGGGAATCCTTGAAACCTGCCTACAGCCCAGCTGGGTGTGTGCCAATTCAGCAGAGCTGTGGGTACATATGAGGGGACAGGGCTAAAACCAGGAGGGTCAGATGAGATGTGGCCACACGGCTGCAATTTAATATACTCTTTGTCCAGCGATAAGTTCCCAGTCCCCCTGGTGTTGCATTAGACATCCTCCATTTCCCATGCTATAACCCAGTTATTTTTTTGTCTATTCCACTATCTGGCTCCCTCCTAAACTCCTGTGAAGCATGAAAAGTGTGTTCTTAGTTATACTGATCTGCATCTGTTAATTTTAAAAGGCAGCCTTTAATTCTACTCTATTCAAGCTTGCATACCACCTTCACCGTGATAATATTTGAGTGTCTTCCAGGAGAGCATTCATCCATATGACTAGAAAGTGTCATGTGTTTCTTTTTCTCTTCCTCTCCCGAAGGAGAAATTGGTGGGGTTTTATTTTTATTTCTCCTTTTTTCTTTTTTGTTAAAATATATAATCCTGTATCCTGAGATCTGTGTTTATATTAGCAAAAGCAAGGTAGAAGAAGTACACCTTTCACTTTGAGTAGAAGGTGTTGAGGGTTTTGTTGGTTCTTAATTCCTGTGGGCATTTGTTCCACAATCTGGGACAGGCCTCTGAGAAAGCTCCATTTCCTGCACAGATTCATAGAGTTTAAGACCAGAAGGGCCCATCTGATCATCTAGTCTGACCTCCAGTGTAACGCAGGCCAGAGAATCTCATTCAGTTAACCCTGTACTGAGCCCAATCATTTGTGTAAAAAGAAAAAAGAAAAGGAGTACTTGTGGCACCTTAGAGACTAACCAGTTTATTTGAGCATGAGCTTTCGTGAGCTACAGCTCACTTCATCGGATGCATAGCATATCGTGGAAACTGCAGAAGACATTATATACACACAGAGACCATGAAACAAAACTTTCTCCCACCCCACTGTCCTGCTGGTAACAGCTTATCTAAAGTGATCATCAAGGAGGGCCATTTCCAGCACAAATCCAGGTTTTCTCACCCTTCCCCCCCCCTCCGCCCCCCCACAGACACACATACAAACTCACTCTCCTGCTGGTAATAGCCCATCCCTCTTTGAAACCTCTCTTTATAATGCGCATGATAATCAAGGTGGGTCATTTCCAGCACTAATCCAGGTTTTCTCACCACCACCACCCCCCCACACACACACCCCCCTCCAAAAACCACATACACAAACTCACTCTCCTGCTGGCAATAGCTCATCTTACAATGTGCACAGCAATAATCCAAGTTTAACCAGAACGTCTTGGGGGGGGGGGTTTGTAGGAAAAAAACAAGGGGAGATAGGCTACCTTGCATAATGACTTAGCCACTCCCAGTCTCTATTCAAGCCCAAATTAATAGTATCCAATTCCCCTTGTTATTTTCCTACAACCCCCCCCCCCCCCAAGACGTTCTGGTTAAACTTGGATTATTGCTGTGCACATTGTAAGATGAGCTATTGCCAGCAGGAGAGTGAGTTTGTGTGTGTGGTTTTTGGAGGGGTGTGTGTGGGGGGGGGGGGGTGAGAAAACCTGGATTAGTGCTGGAAATGACCCACCTTGATTATCATGCACATTATAAAGAGAGGTTTCAAAGAGGGATGGGCTATTACCAGCAGGAGAGTGAGTTTGTATGTGTGTCTGGGGGGGGGGGGGGAAGGGTGAGAAAACCTGGATTTGTGCTGGAAATGGCCCTCCTTGATGATCACTTTAGATAAGCTGTTACCAGCAGGACAGTGGGGTGGGAGGAAGTTTTGTTTCATGGTCTCTGTGTGTATATAATGTCTTCTGCAGTTTCCACGATATGCTATGCATCCGATGAAGTGAGCTGTAGCTCACGAAAGCTCATGCTCAAATAAACTGGTTAGTCTCTAAGGTGCCACAAGTACTCCTTTTCTTTTTTCTTTTTACGAATACAGACTAACACGGCTGTTACTCTGAAACCAATCATTTGTGTGTGGCTAAAGGGTCTTTCAGAAAGGCATCCAGTCTAAATGTGAAGACATAAAGAGATGGAGAATCTACGACTTCCCTTAATAATTTTTTCCAATGGTTTATCACTCTCACTGTTAAAAAATCATGCCTTGTTTCTAACTTGACTTTGTCTGCATTGAACTTCCAGCCATTGGTTCCTGTTATGCCTTTTCCTGCTAGGTTAAAGTGCATTCTTGGCCTTGGTATTTCCTCCTCATTAAGATATGCATACACTGTAATCAAGTCACCTCTCAGTCTTCTTTTTGATAAAATAAACAGATTGAGCTCTTTAATTCTCTCATTGTAAGACATTTTCTCCAGCTGTGACTCTTTTCTGCACTTTCTCCCATTATTAAAAATGTGAATACCAGAACTCGACACGACTATTCCAGTACTAGTCTCACCAATGCCATCTACAGACATAAAAGGGCCTCCTTGCTCCTACTCACCAGTCACTTGTTTATACTTCCAAAGATTTCAGTAGTGCTTTCTGCCACATCATTGCATTGGGAGCTCAGGGCCTCTCCTTCTGCCCCTCCAGCCCCACGAACATGATACAGTTCTGTGGTGAGCTAGAATCCTATTTTCGATGTCTCCGACTCAAGGAATATTTCCAACACACCTCTGAACAACATACTAATCCACAGAGACCTCCCTACCAACACTACAAAAAGAAGGATTCTAGGTGGACTCCTCCTGAAGGTCGAGACAGCAGACTGGACTTCTACACAGAGTGCTTCCGCCGACGTGCACGGGCTGAAATTGTGGAAAAGCAGCATCACTTGCCCCATAACCTCAGCCGTGCAGAACACAATGCCATCCACAGCCTCAGAAACAACTCTGACATCATAATCAAAAAGGCTGACAAAGGAGGTGCTGTTGTCATCATGAATAGGTCAGAATATGAACAAGAGGCTGCTTGGCAGCTCTCCAACACCACTTTCTACAAGCCATTACCCTCTGATCCCACTGAGAGTTACCAAAAGAAACTAGAGCATTCGCTCAAGAAACTCCCTGAAAAAGCACAAGATCAAATCCGCACAGACACACCCCTGGAACCCCGACCTGGGATATTCTATCTACTACCCAAGATCCACAAACCTGGAAATCCTGGACGCCCCATCATCTCAGGCGTTGGCATCCTGACAGCAGGATTGTCTGGCTATGTAGACTCCCTCCTCAGGCCCTACTCTACCAGCTCTCCCAGCTACCTTCGAGACACCACTGACTTCCTGAGGAAACTACAAGCCATCGGTGATCTTCCTGAAAACACCATCCTGGCCACTATGGATGTAGAAGCCCTCTACACCAACATTCCACACAAAGATGGACTACAAGCCGTCAAGAACACTGTCCCCGATAATGTCACGGCTAACCTGGTGGCTGAACTTTGTGACTTTGTCCTTACCCATAACTATTTTACATTTGGGGACAATGTATACCTTCAAATCAGCGGCACTGCTATGGGTACCCGCATGGCCCCACAGTATGCCAACATTTTTATGGCTGACTTAGAATAACGCTTCCTCAGCTCTCGTCCCCTAATGCCCCTACTCTACTTGCGCTATATTGATGACATCTTCATCATCTGGACCCATGGAAAAGAAGCCCTTGAGGAATTCCACCATGATTTCAACAATTTCCATCCCACCATCAACCTCAGTCTGGACCAGTCCACACAAGAGATCCACTTCCTGGACACTACAGTGCTAATAAACGATGGTCACATAAACACCACCCTATACCGGAAACCTACTGACTGCTATTCCTACCTACATGCCTCCAGCTTTCACCCTGACCACACCACACGATCCATCGTCTACAGCCAAGCTCTGCGATACAACCGCATTTGCTCCAACCCCTCACACAGAGACAAACACCTACAAGATCTCTATCAACCATTCTTACAACTACAATACCCACCTGCGGAAGTGAAGAAACAGATTGATAGAGACAGAAGAGTTCCCAGAAGTCACCTACTACAGGACAGGCCTAACAAAGAAAATAACAGAACGCCACTAGCCATCACCTTCAGCCCCCAACTAAAACCCCTCCAACGCATTATCAAGGATCTACAACCTGTCCTGAAGGATGACCCAACACTCTCACAAATCTTGGGAGACAGGCCAGTCCTAGCCTACAGACAGCCCCCCCAACCTGAACCGAATACTCAGCAGCAACCACATAGCACACAACAGAACCACTAACCCAGGAACCTATCCTTGCAACAAAGCCCGTTGCCAACTGTGCCCACATGTCTATTCAGGGGACACCATCACAGGGCCTAATAACATCAGCCACACTATCAGAGGCTCGTTCACCTGCACATCTACCAATGTGATATATGCCATCATGTGCCAGCAATGCCCCTCTGCCATGTCCATTGGTCAAACTGGACAGTCTCTACGTAAAAGAATAAATGGACACAAATCAGATGTCAAGAATTATAACATTCATAAACCAGTCGGAGAACCCTTCAATCTCTCTGGTCACTCGATTTCTGATCTCAAAGTGACTATCCTTCAACAAAAAAACTTCGAAAACAGACTCCAAGAAGAGATTGCTGAATTGGAATTAATTTGCAAATTGGATACAATTAACTTAGGCTTGAATAGAGACTGGGAGTGGTTGATTCATTATAAAAAGTAACCTCTTTCCCCTTGTTTATTCCTCCCCCCCCCCACTGTTCTTCAGACGTTCTTGTTAAACCCTGGATTTGTGCTGGAAATGACCCACCTTGATTATCATACACATTGTAAGGAGAGTGATCACTTTACATAAGCTATTACCAGCAGGAGAGTGGGGTGGGGGGAGAGAAAACCTTTTGTTGTGATAAACACCCATTTTTTCATGGTCTGTGTGTATAAAAACATCTTCTGTATTTTCCACAGTATTCATCCGATGAAGTGAGCTGTAGCTCACGACAGCTTATGCTCAAATAAATTGGTTAGTCTCTAAGGTGCCACAAGTACTCCTTTTCTTTTTACCTTTCCCTGAACATCCCTTTGTTCTTATGTTAGGAGGCAAGGAGAACAGAAGCTCTTGGTTGCCTTTTCAATTCCATTCATTATTTTATACTCTATACTTTTATCATGTTCCCTCTTACTCATTTCCTTTCTAAATTTAAAAAAAATTCCAATCTTTTTGGTCTCTCTTTTCCAAGACTTTAATCATTTTCATTGCCCTTCTCTGAAGAAACCCTTCTTGTTACTCTTAACATCTCTTGCTAGCTGCAACTCCAGGTGTGATTTGGCCTTTCTGATTTCACTCCTGCATCCCCGAGCAATATTTTTATACTCTTCCCTGGTCATTTGTACAATCTTCCACTTCTTGTAAGCTTCTTTTTTGTGTTCAAGATCAGCAAGGATTTCACTGTTAAGCAAAGCTGGTCACCTGCCATATTTACTATTCTTTCTACACGTCGGGATGGTTTGTCCCTGTAACCTCAATAAAGATTCTTTAAAATACAGCCAGCTCTCCTGGACTCCTTTCCCCCTCATGTTATTCTCCCAGGGGATCCTGCCCATCAGTTCCCTGAGGTTGTCAAAGTCTGCTTTTCTGAAGTCCAGGGTCTGTATTCTGCTGCTCTCCTTTCTTCCCTGTGTCAGGATCCTGAACTCAACCATCTCATGGTCACTGCCTCCCAGGTTCCCATCCACTTTTGCTTCCCCTACTAATTCTTCCCGGTTTGTGAGCAGCAGGTCAAGAAGAGCTCTGCCCCTAGTTGGTTTCTCCGGCACTTGCACCAGGAAATTGTCCCCTACCCTTTCCAAAAACTTCTTGGATTGTCTGTGCACCGCTGTATTGCTCTCCCAGCAGATATCGGGGTGATTGAAGTCTCCCATGAGAACCAGGGCCTACGATCTAGTAACTTCCATGAGTTGCCGGAAGAAAGCCTCGTCCACTTCATCCCCCTGGTCCGGTGGTCTATAGCAGACTCCCACCACGACATCACCCTTGTTGCTCACGCTTCTAAACTTAATCCAGAGACACTCAGGTTTTTCTGCAGTTTCATACTTGAGCTCTGAGCAGTCATGCTGCTCCCTTACATACAGTGCAACTCCCCCACCTTTTCTGCCCTGCCTGTCCTTCCTGAACAGTTTATATCCATCCATGACAGTACTCCAGTCATGTGAGTTATTCCACCAAGTCTCTGTTATTCCAATCACATCATAATTCCTTGACTGTGCCAGGACTTCCAGTTCTCCCTGCTTGTTTCCCAGGCTTCTTGCATTTGTGTATAGGCACTTGAGATAACTCGCTGATCGTCCCTCTTTCTCAGTATGAGGCAGGAGCCCTGCCCTCTCGCGTGCTCCTGCTTGTGCTTCCTCCCGGTATCCCACTTTTCCACTTATCTCAGGGCTTTGGTCTCCTTCGCCCGGTGAACCTAGTTTAAAGCCCTCCTCACTAGGTTAGCCAGTCTGCTTGTGAAGATGCTCTTCCTTCTCTTCTTTAGGTGGAGCCCGTCTCTGCCTAGCACTCCTCCTTCTTGGAACACCATCCCATGGTCAAAGAATCCAAAGCCTTCTCTCCGACACCGCCTGCGTAGCCATTCGTTGACTTCCACGATTCGACGGTCTCTACCCAGGCCTTTTCCTTCCACAGGGAGGATGGACGAGAAGACCACTTGCACCTCAAACTCCTTTATCCTTCTTTCCAGAGCCACGTAGTCTGCAGTGATCCGCTCAAGGTCATTCTTGGCAGTATCATTGGTGCCCACGTGGAGAAGCAGGAAGGGGTAGTGATCCGAGGGCTTGATGAGTCTCGGCAGTCTCTCCGTCACATCGTGAATCCTAGCTCCTGGCAAGCAGCAGACTTCTTGGTTTTCCCGGTCGGGGCGGCAGATAGATGACTCAGTCCCCCTGAGGAGAGAGTCCCCGACCACCACCACCCACCTCCTTCTCTTGGGAGCGGTGGTCGTGGAACCCCCAACCCTAGGATAGTGCATCTCATGCCTTCCAATTGTCGGAGTCTCCTTCTGTTCCCTTCCCTCAGATGTGTCATCTGGTCCACTCTCCGCATTAGTACCTGTGGAGAGAACATGAAAACGGTTACTTACCTGTATCTGCATTGCTGGTACATGGACGCTCCCCTTTCTTCTTCTGGAGGTTACATGCTGCCAAATTTCTTCATCGTCCTCCTGTCCCCGCTGCGTAGCCTGCTCTGAATCTTCAGAACATTGTGCCCATAGAAGCATATCCTGACGTCTGTCCAGGAAATCTTCAGTTTCTCTTATGCAACGCAGGGTTGATACCTGTTGCTCCAGACCTTGAACCTTCTCTTCCAATATGGAGACCAGCTTGCACTTTGTACAGACAAAGTTGACAAAGTTGATCCAATAAAGGATATTGCCTCATCCACCTTGTGTCTGTGAGCATGGTTCATAGCTGCAGTAAGTCAATCAGCAGTAGCAAATGCAGTAGGAACAGCTCACACCCTGCCTGTCATTATCAATTGACAGTTTTCTGCAGCCTTTGCGAGAGAGGTGGCTTTTATGGAGGGATTTGAAGGAATGATATGAAAATTAAGAGCGGATTCTGACCTTGCTCTCATCAGTGCAACTCCCTGGGCTTCAGTGGAGAGACACGTGGTTCTCACTGGTGAAAGCAAGAGCGGGGTCAAGCCTGGAACTCATGAGATAATAGCTGAGATGTGTACAAGAAAATAAAACAAGAGGTTCATGAATAGAGCAGGTCAAAAAGTTTCCACTGGAATAGATCTCCATCCGAAATGGGATCAAAACACTGCATGGATCCATGTTGCTTATCTCAGTCCTTTGAATGGAAACCAGTCAGGTCCCTGTGCACAGCTGCTCACCTGAGGGGCAGCTACAGTGCCCAGTTCCTAAGGCTTCCCACTCTCCAGTATCCTCTTCCTGTGGTCTTCCACTAGACTGCCCCTCTCCTCATATACCCCCAGGTTCCCCCCAAAGTCTCTTTCTCTCCGGACCCAGAAAAGAAATGTTGGGTGGAATAGCCCATCCGCTCATTATTTTGGCCACCAATTAGGCCTAATATCTGATATACCGATTTTGTTCTATTAATTTCTGGTTCCACATCTTCTGTTTTTACCAAGCATGATTTCAACATAATCCTTGAGTTATGGACCTAATTTAGTCTCTCTGTCTAGTTCTTTTGCACCTGTTTATAATATTTTGCCAACAAGTTTTGTTATTCTAGTATTATTTTCTAATGTTTCATATACTTTTTACAGGAGAGATCACAATTAGAACAAAGTTGCAGGCCCAGTTATCAAAACATAATGGCAGGGAAAGGAATTTGGCTATGGGAGAGGTTTGGAGACCCTCCCTTGCCTGACCCCTCTGCTGTTAAAAGTAGTGTGTGGTTGAGAGTTGCTTTATAGTGAGGCAGCCCTACCCTATTTCGCCCTTTGAAGCAAATAACTGTTCCTTATAATACTTGAACCTCAACCCATTGCTGGCCCTGCTAATCCCTGAAAGGGGGGTGGGGTCCAAAGGAACACCATTCCTGGAAACTGGTGGGAGGACCAGATCTCAGGTTTGCATCCAACGATTTTGGGTAACAAGTGTAAGAAGGGAGATGTGACAGCTCTTCCCCATAGGTTCTAAAGAGAGAAATTAGATGGGATGGTGGTCACATGACTCTGTAGGGGATTTTGAAGGGTTGACTCCCCTGGGCACCCTTGCTGCAGTTGGGTGATCTCTGGCAAGCTTATCAGCCTGTGGACAGGTTCTTCTATTGTTTTTTAATATGTTTTCTGTGCAAAGCTTTCACCGTAAAAATAAATGTCTTTGCCTAGAAACGGTTGTGTGGTAACTTAAAGCAGTTGGCTTAACTTAAGCAGCCGAGAGCGAGTACCCTTGAGCAACCAAGGAGGAATACAAGCACTGTTGCCCTGGACTGTGACACACTTTTGTCCATAACCTTCCGTCTCAACCCATAGCCCCTTATTCTTGCAGTACTGGGCACTCCACCAATGCTTCTACTAAAGCAAATTAATTGACACACCCTCTCTTCTAGGCCCAGACTCTCTGCATGTCTTAGCTTAGACTTGACATGCAGCACCCTGAGCTAACCCAGTCCTGTCTGGTCTAGTGACTCTGCAAGTTCCCCTGAATCCTGATGTATAGCCCCTCTTGTTACTCCAATCTCAGGCTTTTACTCACCTCTGACATGCCCCTTAATACTGACTGCTTGAACACCCATTCAGTTGTGCATGGAAACTTGTTGTAAAGGTCCTAATATTGGATTCTCACCCTATCAGTCTACAAACCTTATTTTCTCCGGGAAAAAAAGTAATGAAAAAAATATTGTGATGAACATTTCCAAGTATATCCCTGACTGGAAGTCCTAGGAGGATTTTCAGATTTATGGACTGCATAAAAGAGAGGACAAGAACAAAGTGATGCATTATCATTTCCAAAAACGTGAACAGTATTTGAAGACAGTATAACGGTGACTAGCTATCTCCTGGTGCCAGGAGACATAAATGGTGTTTTAATGATACCCCTTGTGCCTGATCTGAGATTCAGAGCGCTGAGGGATTCTGCCCCCAAACACTGGAAGACCAAATATATACACCCTGACTCTAACTACACTCTACATGATCTAGTTGAATTCCAGCAAGAGAGATCTCTTTCTTGCAACAAGCAATTTTAACATTATAGGACAAAAACTGGGGTGAGTATCATAATTCTTTTTGAGATCTATTTCCAGGAGAAAGCTACAAAATCAATTCGGTCTTCTGAGAAAAAGATTGGTTTTCTCGTCTCAAAATGTTGACTCCTTTGACACCGGAATGATTTTCTTTCACTAAATAATTTGCAGTAAAATGGGACAGACTGCCTGAAATACCCTGAGTGCTGCATGAGATTGTTCAAGGATATTGGGCTAGACCCTCAGGTGGCGTCGATCAGCGTAGCTTTGTGAAGCTGGTGGACCAGGTGCCAGCTCATGCGTGGAGCCCTCAGCCTCACTGAAAACTGACAAATCCACAGCTGGAAACCAATATGGTTCACCTGTGTGTTCATACTGTTAAAATAGGTGTTAGATTTATAGAGCTGTGTTGAAATGTTATGAAGTGCTTGTGAACTGTGGCATGCAAATCTCACATGTCTATATCCCAGGTTACAAGGTAATATTGAAATGTTTTGCTCTGTTACTGTAAAAGTGTGTCTTATGAAACTGGAAACCCCCACAGTCAGGAGGGAAGCGTTACCAAGTGTGAAATACTAGTTTACCATAAGAGGTGTCATCTGCCCAACAAAAGAAGGCCATTGACGCCAGACAAACCAAGACTTTGATGATTGTTTTCTCTAAACCCAGGAAGAGGGAATGTGCACAAATGCTCATCCCATCACAGCTTGAAAACTGGGGAAAGGGTATAAAAATCCTTGTCAAGGAGGAATTATCATCAATATGCTGCTAAGAATTTGGGGAGGGCAATATTTCTAAGCATAAGCAAGGGATTCCCAGGCTGCTTGGCTTGGATTAGCCCTAAAGGATATATAAAGCTTGCGCATTACAGAAGCTTCTATTAATTTTTGGAACCTAAGACTGTAACTCAGTGTGTATGTTTACCTGCTTTAACCTTGTAAATAACCCTCTTGTTTCTTTTTCCTAGATAATAAACCTCCAATTAGTTTATTATAGGATTGACTACAATCTTGTCTGTAGTTTGAGATCTGAGGAGCAACTGACCTGGGGTAAGGGACTGGAAGTAACCGGGATATCGTTGTAATTTTTCTTATAAGGGACCATCCATCACAAAGACAGGCTTGCCTGGGTGGCAAGATACACCACAGCACTGGAGAGATCTATCTGTGACTCCATTTAAGGCTATTATAGTTCCTGAGGAGTTCACCCTTGGTACTTGGTTGGTGAAAGAGAATTATAGAACACACAACCAATCTGGGGTTTGTGAGTAACAGTCTACCTTGAATTTGGCACTCATGGTCGTGAGCCACTCCAGACAGGTTGACAAGCTCCATCAACCTCAATAGAGCTACAGTGATTAACACCGACTGACGATCTGGCCCACTGTGCTTGCATGAGCTAAGTTAGGGTGTACTTTGTGCAAAGGAAAGAGACAATAGTAAGATCAAAACACCCTGTTGGTTGCAAAGAATCAAGTTGTAAGGGATTTTTCTAAAAATGTGGTTAATTTCTTTGAACATAACATGTTTTCATTTAAAATTCCTTAGAGAGGATTTTGTGCTGGTGAACTACTCCTGATCAACATCCCTGGCAAGAGAAGATCTCTCTTTAAAGACACTGCAATATGGAACTGGCTGCACTGGCTTCCCCAACACACCATTCTCTGCCCCCGTGGAAGGTCTTTCAGGTTCAGGGTGGATTCACACTCATAATACAATGAAAGTAAATATCTCTTATATGTTTCAGATTTTATTGGCAACTTGAAGTGGAAGAACATGCACATGGGGACCCATCTGACTTCTAAGGGAAACGTGCTTGAATGTTGTCTGACCAGCACTTCCCAATTTGTCTCATTGTGACTGTCTAGGTGGATGCGAGGTGCGTATTCAGTGTGAAACTCTTAACGTCTTCGCTTCCAAAATATCTTCTGAGAAGAACAGGATGGTCCTCCAACTTTCTCCAATCATTCTGAATAAGCAAGAGAGATTAACATTGCTACCGTGTATAGGAAGATCAGCTACTGCAAAATGAGCATGGGATGGGTAGATCGCTCCACGGATGTTTTACTTGGTGTTTAATAGGTCCTTTCCTCTTGAGGTGGAAGCTTGTCCCAAGCTCACTTGCTGCCTCCGATTTCCAGTTTTAAGGTGATGTGAGGGGCCAGAGCAGAGGTGAGGGTCTCACCCATAGTTTTCATTCAGCCTCCCTTTGCTTGATTCTTCTGTTCATTCATATATCCTCAGTTAATATACACTTCCTCACTGTGAATATTATTCTTATTAATTTCAGCACGAATGGTGTTTATTTAATTTCATCAGAGACTTTATTCTAAATTCATGGTTTGAATTGACTTGTAAAATAGCAAGGTTCCTAATGAATGGTTTAATTATGGAAGGATGCTAGAGCTCTAATATAAGGCTGATTTTCTACCACTCCATGCACTTCCGTACTGCAGGTCAGATTGTTGCAGCAATGCCTGGCTATTTATTTCCATATCAATTAAGTTATATTTACAATTGCCAGACTTGTAATAGGTATTTCAAAAGTACTGACTTGGAGATATATCTGCAATTGTCGATGGGTTCCAAGCTAGCTGACTTTTGAAATGCTGAAATGCACAGCAAATTCTTTTAAATATTTTTTCTTCCCATTTGCCTTTGTTTTATTTTATTTTATTTTAAGGAAGAAAAAACTTGGGAATTCCCCAGTGACATGAAATTTTATTAAGAGAAATTAATGTAGGCATGATATAACTTGGCTTGTCTATCTTGACTTGCTTCTGTGTGTCTAGATGGCGGCACCCACCTTCCACCCCAACTTGGCTCCTCTTCAATAATAAGTATCACCGTTGATTTATTATTTATGTATCCCCCAGCAGCATAGACCATATCTGGAAAATATAATGCAGGGAAATCACACTGGGGTGACTGAGTTCATCCTCCTAGGGTTCACAAGCAGTCCACAGCTACAAATCATCCACTTTGTGGCATTTTTGGTTATCTACATTGCCATCCAGGTGGGGAATCTCGGGATGATCGCATTAATCATAGCTGAGTCCCAGCTACACACCCCCATGTACTTTTTCCTTTTCAACTTGTCCTTTATAGATACTGTTTACTCCTCTGTTATTGCCCCTCGGGCTCTGGTGAACTTCTTAGCAGAGTGTAAAGCCATTTCCTTTGCTGGGTGTGCCATGCAATTTTTCTTTCTCTCTCTCTGTGCACATTTTGAGGCTTTGCTTCTGGCCGTGATGGCGTATGATCGATTCATAGCTATACGCAAACCGCTGCTGTATACTATTATCATGTCAAAGAAAGCCTGTGTCCAGCTGGTAGCTGCATCATACTTCTACACCTGTGTCAATGCCGTTCTGCACACAGGCTCTTTGTTCAGCCTGTCCTTCTGTGGTCCCAACATCATCGATCACTTCTTTTGTGACATCCCCCACTCCAGAAGCTCTCCTGATCCAGCACTCACATGGATAGCAGAGTGCATTTCATCTTTGCTGCTGTAACTGCATCGAGTACTGTCCTGATCATCCTCGTCTCCTTCATTTATATTATCCTCAACATCTTGAGGATCTGGTCTACGGAAGCCAGGCGCAAAGCCTTCTCCACCTGCGCCTCCCACTTGACGGCCGTCAGCATATTGTATGGGACTCTGTTCTTTATGTATTTACGGCCCACATCCGGCAACTCATCAGATCAGGACAAAGTGGTGTCCATGTTCTACACCCTTGTGATCCCCATGCTGAACCCCCTCATCTACAGCCTGAGTAACAAGGAGGTGAAACATGCCCTGAGAAAAGTGGTATACCGAACAATTAATGATTCTTTAGTGGTTGGATGATGATCATAGAATCATAGGACGGGCAGTGACCTCGAGACGCCATCTAGTCCAGTTCCCTGCAGTCAAGGCAGGACTAAATATTATCTAGACTTAACATTAAATCCTATTATCATGCTGATTTAAAGTTCAATAAAGCTGGGGCATGATCAAGTTTCTACTGTCTTTGATGCAGTTTGTACCACTCACTGTTTCTTTTCTGTGTAATCGACTGGCGAGTGTGTGCTGTCACTTACATGTGCCCCATTTTGACCTTCTGCAAAAGGTTCTGAGTTGTTACAGCCCCCAGCCGTGGAGCTTTACCTCACGCTGTCGTAGCTCATGCTTGTGGCTCTTCAGTTCTCCAGTTCAGTCTCTTGGGAGTCACACCAGGAACTGTCACACACGGCAACAAGCCAGTTAGAGGGTGGTATGCTCTGTTGTGCACTCAGCGAGGGGGTGAGCACATCAGGCTGCTGTTCGTGTTACGTGTAGGCAGCAGCAAGAGGGTTCCAGGCGTTGGGCTACTCTGTGGGCCTCATTTTCCTCTCACTTCCACCAGGAGAAATCAGGTTTTGCCTTTTTTCTGATTTTTTTTTTTTGGTTGGTTTACCAAAATCAATGGGGTTCTGCCCAACAAGGCCTTGGTAATTCCCTGCGAGGTTTGTAATTGATTGTGGAGCCAACCAATCACACCGTACAAGCTAAAACTTCGGGGATCTCTTAAGCAGCCAGCAGGATTATCCTGATGAAGGCGGGTGGGGAGAAGGGCCTGGATGCAGCCTCAGTCCCTGACCCAGAATGCCCTGCCTTCCTAGAGCACTTCCCTTCTGAGGAGCTCAAAGCACTTCACAGGCCTGAGGAATTTACCCTCCTGTCTGCCCTGGGCCAACAGGAGACAAAGGAGAATATGTTTCATGACAGTCAGGTCCTGCTGCCTTCATCCCCTCCTGCTTTCACTCCTTTGTCCCAGACCTCCCTTAGCCTTGCAGCCTTCATGTTGCTGTTTAGTCCGCCCACATCCCCCCTCACCCAGGCTGTGGTTAAAGCCTGTCTGTTCTCCATCACTGCCCCTCCCCACCACCACTCAACCCTGCTCCTTGCCTTGGTCATCTCTCCCCTACACTCCTGCGGCTGCCGCCTCGCTGGACTTGCTGCCTCTCCCCTCCCTCTCCCTCAGCCCAGCCAAAGCATAACTGCTAAACTCCCCTGCTGCTCTGGTCATGTCTCTCACTTCTTTACATCCCTGTACTGGCCTCCCTGTATCTCATGCAGTAAAGTCAGATACCTCCTCCCCTTCAAGACCCTGCCTAACTCCACTGTTGCGCCCATCTAGTCTCCTCCCTCAGTACACACCCAGGTCAATATACAACCCAGATCTTACACAAAAATCATGGTGTTGCCAATCCTTTGGTATCTAAAATCAAAGGTTTATTTACAGAAAGAAAGAAAGAAAGAAAGAAAGAAAGAAAGAAAGAAAGAAAGAAAGAAAGAAAGAAAGAAAGAAAGAAAGAAAGAAAGAAAGAAAGAAAGAAAGTGGTTAAAGGAATCAAATACATATAATAATTGCAAGTTCTTAGTTCAGCCTTGTAGAAGTGATGGAATAAACTGCTGGCTTCAGTCAAGTCTCTGGTTGCCTCCATACCAGTCCTCAGTCCCTGTGTTAGAATGTTCCCATTAGTAAAAGTCCATAGTCCAGAGGTTTGAGCTGGAAAGAGGCAAAATGGAAGATGTTTCCCAGGTCTTTTATAGCTTCTGCCAAGTGAAGGGAAACCCATTGTTCTCACTCTGGAAAATTCCCGATAACAAGATGGTGTTTGGAGTCACATGGGCAAGTCACATCTCCATGTATGATTCGCTTAGTCATAGCAGGTTTCAGAGTAGCAGCCGTGTTAGTCTGTATTCACAAAAAGAAAAGGAGGACTTGTGGCACCTTAGAGACTAACCAATTTATTTGAGCATGAGCTTTCGTGAGCTACAGCTCACTTCATCGGATGCATAAAGTGGAAAGTCTCCTCACTGTACTTTCCACAGGATGCATCCGATGAAGTGAGCTGTAGCTCACAAAAGCTTATGCTCAAATAAATTGGTTAGTTTCTAAGGTGCCACAAGTCCTCCTTTTCTTTTAGTCATAGCAGAAGCCATTACCCACACTCTAGTTTGAACATTCACAGGAAAGCCCATTAAGTGCAGATGGGTGTCTTCCATGGTCCATTATCAGCGGTTGCATTTCTGAATATTGCAAAAGGTCCTTTTTCTAGATTAAAATCTTACCACACTGGGTTATTTAGATTTATCACAAGGGGACAAATTCTGCGCTCCTTTCTCAGTTTGTACTCCGTCCTTATTCAGGGAAACTCTTGATCTTTTTTTTTTCCTTTTTTTTAAATCATGATTGGATGTTTTTCTGAAAGCTATGATCTAATTCAAATGGGAATTATTTCAGGGAAGTTATATGGCCTGTGCCGGGGTGGCCAAACCGTGGCTCGTGAGCCTCATGCGGGTCTTTTACAGTTAAAGTGCAGCTCTCGGAGCCCCCCATTGCTCCCCCATTCTATGCCTACCAGACTGGGGGACCTTGGGGCTTCTGCAACAGGATGCTAGGGCTAAGGGTTCCGGCTCATGGGGAGGGAGGTCTCGGGGCTTCAGCCCCGCGGGAGGTGCCTGTTGGGGCTTGGGGCTTCAGCGGGAGTGGGGCTGAAGCCCCGAGCTCTGGCAGGCGTGCCCTGCAGGGATGAAGCCCTGATACCCCCTTTCTCCAGATAGCAGAAGCCCCTAGTCCCACCATCCGGCCGCAGGGCTGAAGCCCCCAGCCCTGGCAGGTATACCCCGGCTCTTGAACTTCAGAAGATTGTTGTATGTGGCGCAGAGGGTCAGTAAATTTGCCCATCCCTGGCCTGTGCTCTACAAATCAGACTAGATGATCACAGTGGTCCCTTCTGGTATTAAGAATCTCTTAATTAAATCAATCTGGTAAAATGAGAGCAAATTTCAGGATTTACCCCACTGGTCTTGATTAGAATTAGTCCCCTGGAATGAAGAATCGTTCCTACCTTCCATTCCCCATTAGAATCAAGAGAGTGATGAGGTCTCTGCTGCCAGTTAGGTTTCTACTCTCATTTCCTTATGTGAAGAGATGGAGAGTTGAGTGAATGAAACTGAAACTTAAGTGCTGGGAAAGCAGCCTGGTGGAGACCTGGTTGGCATTCTAGTAAATTGCACAAATGAAGAATTTCAGACAAACCATCAAAATGATCCTCCTCATGAATGAGTCTGAGACATTTATTGACAATAAAAGTGCCCCGGCTAGGGGCAGCTGCCCCAAAGAGGCTCATAGGGTACACCACAGAGATGCCTGCCCTGCAGAACATATTGTAGGGGATAATCCAGCATCCCTGCACCAATAATCCAGGTTAGGGGGGTGGGTAGGAGGGAGAGCTGGATATGACCAGGTCCAGGTGCCACGGTGAAGGGCTCATTGTAAATACACACACACAGAGATCTTTTAGAGTAACTGGATCTAATAGATTGTTTCCATCTCTTATCTTTGAGACTTACTTTAAAATCATTTATACTCTGAAATGTGACTCTGTAAAGGGGCACTGTAGGCTTCAGAACTGTTTTTTTTTCCAGGGACTCCAGTGCAAATTTAAGAACTTCAGAATGGCCAGACTGGGTCAGATCAATGCTCCATCTAGCTCAGTATCCTGTCTGCCGACAGTGATCACTGTCAGATGCTTCAAAGGGAATGAACAGATTAAGGCCGTGTCTACACTGCCACTTTACAGTGCTGAAACTTTCTAGCTCAGGGGTGTGAAAAAACACCCCTCTGAGCGATGCAAGTGTCAGCGCTCTAAAGCGGCAGTGTAGACAGTGCACCGGCGCGGGGAGAGCTCTCCCCCGAACTGGTGCCGCGACTACACAGCCACATTAAAATGCTGCTGCGGCAACGCTGCCACAGCAGCGCTTTAACGTCGGCTGTGTAGACAAAGACAAAGTGATCCCCTCTCATCCAGTCCCAGCATCTGGCAGTCAGAGGATTGGGGCCTGGAACCCCAGAGCATGGGGTCGCATCCCTGACCATCTTGGCTAATAGCCATTGATGGACCTATCCTCCCATGAATTTATCTAGTTCTTTTTAAAATCCAGTTACACTTTTGGCCTTCACAACATCCCCTGGCAGTGAGTTCCACAGGTTGACGTGTGAAGAAATACTTCCTTCTGTTTGTTTTAAACCTGCTGCCTAATAATTTTATTGGGTGACCCCTGGTTCTTGTGTTATGTGAAAGGGTAACTAACACTTCTCTGTTCACTTTCCCCATACCATTCATGGTTTTATAGACCTCTATCATTTCTCCCCTTAGTCACCTCTTTTACAAACTGAACAATTCCAGTCTTTTAAATCTCACCTCAGATGGAAGCTGTTCCATATCCATAATCATTTTTGTTGCCCTTCTCTGTACTTTTTCCATTTCTAATATCTTTTTCGAGATGGGGAAACCAGAACTGCTCACAGGTATGGGAGAACCACAGATTTATATAGTGGCACCATGGATTTATATATGTTCAATTTACAAGTAAGACACGTGTGTGTGTGTGTGTGTGTGTTTATAAACTTTCAGCCTGCAAACTCATCCTGCCTTGTGTAGTGTTTCCCACTCTCACCACTTTATCATTAATCTCCTGATGTTTTGTATTTTTAATTAAGGCTCGAGCTCCTGGACTCATGGGATTACAGGAGAATCTGCGCTTTCATTTTTTAAAGTAAGTTTCTAGACCTTAGATTGCAGAGTAATGCTTGAAATCTTTTGTAAGAAAGAAAAGTTTAAAGGCTCAAAAAGCAGAAGCAACATAAAAAGAATCCAAACGTTTTTACTTTTTTTAATCAAAGATTTTTAAGCCAATCTCATGATTTTGGGGTCCTGATACAATTTTGAACAGTTGGTATTGACAAGACTGGAGCCAGACTCTCAGCTGGCACAACCCCTCCTTGTCTCAGTGTAGGGCTATTACAGGGTGGGCACGTGATGTGCTGCAGCTGTCTTGACCAGTGGAGCGGCTGGCTCCTTGGGAGCTGTTATTCACCAGCACAAGTTAGAGCAGTGCAGAGGCTGTTTTAACATAGGACAGAGGGGATGATTCAGCCTGTAATAGCTCCCAGGATCAGGGGAGCAGAAAGCTACCTAAGCACCCCATCTAGGTGGTCCATAGCAGTGCTTGGTGCTCCTGGGGATCCGGTCCTGAATTATACTTGGTTCCTTTCCCATCATTATCAACAGTAACAATTTTGGCTAGCAAATTCTATTCTTTTGTATGTATATTCCATTCTGTACAATTCCATTGTTTTCAACTTCTGCTCTGTGACATCTGTGCTGCCCAATTGTCTTTAAATGCATGGATGTGAGAAGTAAAGGGAAAAGTCGGCATTCCTTGCCATCATCACAGTTCCTACAATACTGTCGATAATGCATTCCCATACTTGATAAGGCTTTCACTTCAATCTCCAAACCCCCCTGCCATATGATTTTTCTGGCCCCAGGGCTCACAGATGCAAAAGGTGGTGGTGGTGGGGGGTCCATAAGATAATTCTTTCATGAGGTCATCCCTGACTCATCTCTGGGTTGGAATTTCCCCTTCTCCATGGTCTTGTAAACTGGTTTCTTCCTACTGTATTGAGAATCAAGGCGATTCCTCTAGACGCTTTGCTTTTTAATGGGTATCAATGGACCACTCTCTCCCCTAAAGGCTGTAGCTGTTGCTATGGGCGAAACTCAGCCCGTGTACACCTACATCTTAGGTCGGCATAAGTTACGTTGCTCAGGGGTGTGAATAAGCCACCCCCTCCCCCGAGCGATCTCAGTTACACTGACCCAAGCACCAGCGTGAACAATGCTGTATCCGCAGGAGCGCTTCTCCAGTGACATAGCTACCGCGGCTCGCAGTAGTTGGAATAATTGAGTCGACAGGAGAGCTCTCGCCCAGTGGGTTAGAGAACCTGCTCTTGCAATGCTGCAGTTGCACCGTTGTAAACTCTGTCACGCAGCCACAGTCTCAGCAAGGGCCGGTGGCTCTTACTCTCCTGGGACGTGTCCCAGCCACGTGAGAGTTATGTAACATCCATGTACAGACGTTACTTGTAACATGAGAAATGCAGAATTAGCATATGAGTAGTGGACTCATCCATTCACCAGCATTTCGGAACGTCCAAACACTACATATTTTAGTGGAATGTTCACAAAATGTTAATAACGTTCCCCCAGCATTAAGCCTGACAGACTCTCAGTTGATATGTAGGCCTAGAGTTGGCCTAAGCCTGCAGCATCACACCAGCTTCCTTTTAGGCTCCCAGGTTGGCTGAGTGTCTGACTCCTTCTCTGGTTTTAAATCATCTTTTCCCCCTGGCTCTGGGGCTCACAGAGTCTTTGACTCTTGCTCTGGGTTTAAATGACCTAATAAGAATGCCAGAAGAGAAAAAAACCTATTGTTATTTAAGGAATAATTGTCTTCATCCACCTGCCTGACCATTTAGCTACATAGCCATTTGTTTTCTAATATATATTAACACAAATGAAAACTTTGTTTAACAATAGTTAATTCTGCAAGAGACAAAACCTTTAAAGCATGGAAAGGGGAAAGTCTCCAGTATTCATTTCCACCTTCGCATCATCGGCTGCACCGTTGATAACACACGGCAACACTCCATCTCCAACAGTTACTGAGAGCAGGATGCAACCCAACTTCTCACAAATCTCACACTCTAATGCAAACTTTAACGCCTACTTTATTCTCCCTTGTAGGGAGAAATTGGCACATCAGACAGTTGCACAGTCCATGCATGTATAACATTATTCTACCTTAACAGCACTTGGATTGCAGTCAAGATTTTGCATTAGAGTGTGAGCAACAGAGGACAGCTGATCCTGTGGTTAAGTATCTGGACTGGGACTCAGGAAATCTGGGTTTAATTGCTCGCTTTCACACAGACTTTCTGCGTGACCTTCAGCAAGTCACTTAATCTCTTTGATTCACTTTCCCATCTGTCAAATGAGTGTAATCAAGTTTGCTTAAACTGTAAACTTGTTGGGGGAGAGCCTGTCTCTTATTCGGTGTCTGTACATCACCTAGCACAATGGAGCTCTTTGATAGATGACTGTGAAATGCTGGGAATCAGGAAGCCTGGATCTATTCCCAGCACTGACAGAAGAGGGTATTCTAGTGGTTGAAGTGGTGGTTATGGACAGCATAGCCAAGCAAACATATTTGGCACGTGCATTCTGAAAGGCAGCATGGCTAAGTGGGTGAGACTTGGATCTGTATATTAGAGACACTTCACCTGAAGGCACCTTGTGAGACCTCTCCTTTACCTTATTTGTAAAATGGTTGAGTGATACCTCCGACTGAGAGAGCCACGGCCACCACTTGAGTCCTTTTCCCATCCCTACAGTGAGAGTCAGGAGGAGAAGGACCAAAGAACTGTTGCTCCAGGAGCGTAAGAATGTCTGTTGTCGTCTGCCTTCAGCCATTCTGGAACCCCACAGCTCCTCCTCCAGCCAGGAAGGAAGAGCAGCTGCTCAGAATGAGGCTCAACCCAGAAAGGAGAGAAGAGTAAAGAACAATGAGGTACCTGAGATGCCAGAGCAGATCAGCAAGGGACCTAGCTGCCAGCAAGGGACTGGAGATGCCAATGAGGGACCAAAGATTCCAGTTTTTTCCTGTATAGGTGGCTCTTGGATCTGCACTAGTGCCAGCTCAGACGTGCCCAAAGCTAGGAGCACAGCAGAACCAGAAGGTTCTTATATATCTGTTTATTTTTAAATTGATTTTGTATTTTGGGGGACAGGGGAAGGAGCACAGAAGCCCAGTCAATGTGTGAAACTCATTGCCAGGGATGTTGTGAAGGCCAAAAGTATAAAAAAAGAATTAGATAAGTTCATAGAGGATAGGTCCATCAGGAGCTCTGAGCCAAGATGGTCGGGGCACAATCCCATCCTCCAGGTGTCCCAAAACCTCTAATTGCCAGAAGATGGAGTGGTTGACAGGGGATGGATCATTCAAAATTGCCCTGTTCTGCTCATTCCCTCTGAAGCATCTAGCACTGGCCACTGTCAGAAGACAGGATATATTGGACTAGATGGTCCGTTATTATTGTCTGACCCAGTATTGCCATTCTGAAGTTCTTAAGCCTGAGTTATGAGCTTGCTGGAGTCAGTGAAGTGTCCTTTAGAATCTACTATAGTACACTCTTGCTATAACACCCTCGAGATGGGATCTAGGGACCAGAGATCCAGAGTCCTTGCAGTCCTGGGGCCATGGCCAGGGACAGAAAGAGTCTGTCTGGCCCCGGGGCAGGAGGAGCTGTGAGCTCCCACAGTGGCCCCACTACCCCGCGTCTTTTGCTATAATGAACCCCTGGTTATACTGAACAACCGGCTTGGATTCCTAGAGTTTTGTTATGTGAAGGGGCACTGTAGGTGATGCAGTGAAAAGCTGAGTAAGTAACTGAAGAGCCTTGCAAGAAGTCCAACAAAGAACAAGAATCTCTGTGTACCAGACCAGGCTACTCCTTGTAGCCTGGATGCACACAATGCTCTATATAGCTAACATGAACCCTGGCTGCTGGACTCTTAGCCAGCCCCTGCAGAAACAACCTGAGTGCCCTTAGCTCATAACGAAGACTTGACAGTACTGCACAGTATTCAAAAGTTGCACCAGTTTATCTAAATTGTAAGAAGACACCTTTCTTCTTAGTGTGGACACAGCCAGTGATGCCATCCTAGACACAGGATTTGTCCGCTTCTCCGGCAGACATTTCTGTGTTTTTCCCTACACATGAAACACCCTTTCTGAGCTTGCCTGCAGTGCCAATTAATTCTTCACGTTCAAATCCCTCCTTGCAGGCTCACTGCTATCATGATGATACTGGAAACTAGCCAGCTATCCTGGCAGGGTAACAGGGTATCTCTTTGATAATGCAAAATAAAAATGGAACTCCTTTCAGTTAAAGATATTTTTGTACTCTCAGGACATCACAGTCTGGCTTCTTGAAATTGTACAGCTGGATCTTCTGAACTGCACCTGAGTTCCATCCAATCTAAATGCCAAATGAGGCAGGGGTCATGAGGCTGGAATATCTGCATGTACTTAATGAAGTTAAAGCCTTTGGGCATTATTGTCCAAAACATTACATCTGTAATTGGAAATATGCCCTGAACTCAGTGTAACAGCTGTTGTGCTATTTTCCTGTCAAAAATAAAGTGAGAAAGAGATACGACTTACCATGTCCTGAAGGTTGTAAATCCAGATTCCATATCTGGAAACAAGAGTGCTAAACACTCCAGAAATTGCTGACAAGTAGATTCTCTTTACTTTGTTTGTTTAAATTAATAATTTTCTAATTTTGCTCACTGTATCTTCTGTTTGATTCATGCTGCTGTACTCCTCCCTTGTGATAACAAACTGTGCAAATAACTCATCTAAGACATTATCAGGGTCTCTTCAGAGAATTTTGATTAACTCTTTGCGTTTGAGTAGAACTGAGTGTTTATCACTAGTGGCTGATGCTATCGAATTACATGCAACTGCAATAATTAAAAAAAAAAAAAAAAAGGTTTTTCCTAAGCTGCAAGAAATAGGTTTTGTGAAGCCTGGTCTCCATACAGTATTTGTACCAATTTAACTGTGTCACTTAAGGAGTAATTTTTTACTGATAAGAGTTAAATTGGTGCAACCGTTAGTGTGGATGCCATTTGTGACAAAGCTCTGTCCTTGCCTCCACGGGTCCCGCGTTTCCTGGAGGATTTCGCGAGCCTCAGAGGCTCACTGTGACCCTCCACGTAACCCTTCTCTCTCTAGAGGCAAGGGTCACAGTCTACTGAGCCATTTTCATCATAAGCCAGCGAGGGAGGCGAGGAGAAGGTACCCTCCCCTGCACAGTCTCCGTTGTCTTCCAGTCTCAGTGATGAATCAGGGGACAGTTAAACCAGTACAATGGGGAGCAGGGGGGACAAAGGGGCAGGGAGTTCAGGGGGAGGGGTAAAGAATGGGGGGGATTTAGGAGAGGGCCATGGTTGGGGAGGGCACAGTTTACATGGGTAGGGAAGGGGGAACTCCAGAGAGTGGAGAGAAGCAGATTTGAGAGAAGGTTGTGGGGAAGAAAAGGGGCAGGATTCATGGAGCCAAGGGGAAGGGCCCTGTGGGATGTTGGGAGGGATCAGAGGGGAGAAGAGAGTTCAGAAGGCAGCAGATGTGGGGGAGTCAAGAGGAGGGAGGTTAGGAAGATGTACAGGGGGAAGGAGCAGCTCAGCATCAGTGAGGAAATTTAGTGAAGGGGTTTTCATAGGGTGGCACTTCTCAGGCCTTTCCCAGGCCCCTGGCTCTGGCAGCTGCCACTCCCCCATCAACCCCATCTGGGCCCCTCTGCCCTGGGCAGCGAGCTCTCAGGACAGGGCTGTTTGCTTTGCAGCCTCAGCCCCCTGTTGATTCCCTGCCCCAGAGGAGCTGCTGCCCCATCCCCCTCAGGCGGAGCAGTTCTCGGCTGACAGGACAAAGGGAGCAACCGGCGAACAAGCATCCATGAAAGGACTGGATTGCTACCTGCTCCAGGGTGGGGGGACATTGCAGCCACTGGAGGTGGCAATAGACCAGAGAGTTTAGGTCAGTCCTATTCCCTTCCCCTGTGATGCCTCCCAGGGATACCCAGGGCTGTGAGTCACTTCACTACCACCTGCCCTCCGGGTGAGGAAGCCTTGTCGGTGCATGCCAGGGGGTCACTCCCCAACACAAGCACTCCCCTCTAGGCCTCTGCAGGTCTTGCTCTCTTGGTATAGATGAGTGATAAGCACACACCAACCCTCGAGCATCTCTCTGGAGTGTCCAGCCCCTGAACCACCAGACCTGGTGTTCCCAAACTGCATCTTATCAGTTACACCACACTACACAGCTCCATTGAATACTCCGCACTCAGACTTGTTCACACAGAAAGCAAGTATGTTTATTTAACACAGGGATTCAAATGATAAGAAGTAGAAATATTAGAAACAAAGGGTTACATATAAAATAAAATCATGACATGCATAGTCGACCCTCAACTTGATTAATAGGACATTGTCCTGTCATAAGAGCAAAAGCTTGCCCCAAATCCTTCCAGCCAGGTGTGGCTGTGATCTTCTATTCATGAGACAAGCACGCAGTCCTCTTGTCTCCTCAGTGGGAAGATTCAGAGTTTGTCTCTTTATCTACAGTTCTCGTCTAAAACTCCATTGTGTGCGCTTGGAGGATAATTCCCGCTGCTTGTCTTTTCCTGTCCAGGACACTCTGCGAGCACTTGATTAACATTTTGCTCAGACTGTAAATGGGTGCCCATTGTGAACCATACAGTACTCAGCGAACATGCAGATAAACCGATAAACATCTCTTGTCTGAAAGAAACCTGTTTTTCACCTTTTCTCACCAGTCCCAAGTCATAAACCTTAAGAACATGATTTTCAGTCTATATACATAACTCCTTACATGTTATCTGTACATACATTTTGCAATGATTAAGATGACCAGTGTGACACAGGCTTTCAGTAGAGATGTGGTATGATACTCTTTGGTGAACTAGTATGTAGATATCAGGCCCAGGGGATCCCTGAAATCCTAATGCACCCCTGTGTCCTCTGCCAGTTGGCACCAAGAAGTCCCTGGGTCACACACCCCCATCTGTGTCCCAGTAACACTCATGCTACTGACCAGGGAAGTCCCTCAGAGTAGAAGAGACTGGGATAAAGGGGAGCAAGGCTCAGGGTGGGGAGGACTGAGTCCCAACCCCGCAGGGTCTCAATTACTCTGTAGGGACAGCTCTGCTCTGGTGCTGCAGGAGCTCAGGGTGAGAGCTGGGGTGTCCTCCATGGGTTCAGGCAGGGGCTCATTCACTGCAGGGAGTCAGGGTGTCCACAAGGCACTAAGTGCTGTCCAGGGTATTTATTAACCACCCAGGAGAATGGGGCCAAGGAGCATATGGGGATTTGCCAATGATTCTGTTTTTTGGGAAGGGGAATTGTGGTGAGGCTCCAGGGAAAGATGATTACTGGCTTGTGCAATGGCAGGGGCTATTTGGTGCAGATGAGCACGAGGGGTGGCCCCTGGGGAAAGACACAGAAAAGAGAGTGACACTAAAATATCAGGTTTCAGAGTAGCAGCCGTGTTAGTCTATATTCGCAAAAAGAAAAGGAGGACTTGTGGCACCTTAGAGACTAACAAATTTATTTGAGCATAAGCTTTCGTGAGCTACAGCTCACTTCATCGGATGCATGAAGCTCACGAAAGCTTATGCTCAAATAAATGTGTTAGTCTCTAAGGTGCCACAAGTCCTCCTTTTCTTTTTACTAAAATATCAGGGACAGAGATCGCAATAGCCAGAGAGGATGGGAAGAGGGAGGGGTGTTGCCTTGAGGACACTAGAGGGAGCCACTTCCCCATCCAGCCACCTTCTCAGGCCAGCAGTTGAGAAAGGGGACATGGGCAGGGAGAGCAGCGGGGGTCCTGGGCTGGGGTGACTGCAGAGAGTTTGGGCCAGAAATGCTATTATTGATTATTTTTTATCTCTACACATTTCAATCAATGTCTCTATTTTTCTTTTATTTAATCCTCTTATTTCCTCTTTAACTGTAGAAAATCTTCCTTCTGGGGCTAAGGTTTAGCTGCATCCCTTGGGGACTGTTCCAGCAACTCAAAAGAGACCTTCTATTGACTGTGGGAACTATGGCCAACCCAACATTCCATAACAGATAAAAAGTATCTTTTCCCCAATTTTTATTCCATTTTCACATCCCAGTCCCTTAACTTGCTATCAGTCTGTGACACACTCTAAGACAGTAAGTGGCTGAACTTGGGGTCTGGGGAAGGTCTAACATGATCCTGGATGCATAAGGTGCTGACGCCATGGGAGTTGAGGCGGGAACTTTGGGGAAGGCAGTGGGATGGGGGCGGGACAGGGGTGGGAAGAGGCAGGGCAGGGATGAGGCCTCAGGGAAGGGATGGAGTGGGGGCGGGGGGCAGAGGGGGGTTGGCGCCTATGCTGAGATGTAAAAACAAAGAAGTATCAAGGAGGATTAGGGAGATATTACTTCTGTATATGCCAATGGTGAGACCATTACTGGGACATTGTGTCCAGTTCTGGTGTCTATCGTTTAAAAAAAGTGTGTTGGAAAATTGGAGAGGTTTCAGAAAAGATCTGCAAGAATGATTCAAGGTTTGAAAAAACCTGCTTTATACCAAGAGACTTGGAGCTCAATGCATTTACTTAACAAAAGAGAAGGTTGATCATGATCTATAACTACTAAAGAAGAAAATAACAGATAGTAGAGGCCTCTTGAGTCTAGCAAACAAATGATAGGTTTCAGAGTAACAGCCGTGTTAGTCTGTATTCGCAAAAAGAAAAGGAGGACTTGTGGCACCTTAGAGACTAACCAATTTATTTGAGCATAATCTGATGAAGTGAGCTGTAGCTCACGAAAGCTTCTCCTCAAATAAATTGGTTAGTCTCTAAGGTGCCACAAGTCCTCCTTTTCTTTTAGCAAACAAATGTAGAACAAGATCCAATGTCTGGAAATTGAAGTTAAATTGATTTTTAATTGAAAATAAAATTCAGCTTTTACAGTCAGAGTAACTGATCTGGAACAGTGCATTGGTAAATTCATCATTATTTGGGGTTTCCTTCTAAAATATCTGCTCTTCTTAGTTCAACCACAAATTACTTGGTTTGATAACGAGCTGCTTCTTACCAATTATGGATGAATAATTTCTTCCGCAGCAGGAATTATTGGACGGAATTCTCTGGCCAGGTGTTATGCTGAAAGCCAGACTAGCAGATGATTATTGTGGTTGCTGCTGGCCTCCCTTGAAATCTAATAATTTGTTAGGAAGAAATTTCTGTTGTTCCACAACTGTCCATTCAGCGTTCCTTGAATCTTCTTATGGAGTATCTGGTGTTGCCCACTCTCGGAGACAGGATAGTAGACTAAATGGTCCACTCTGCTCTGGTCAAGTGTGGCAGTTCTTATGTTCCTAGCAGTAATTGTATAGCAGTCACTCTGTACATTGTATCATAAGTTGTCATGTGACATGAAAAATCAGAAACCTGTCAGCTCGACTTAGAAGCTGTGAAGTGAACATGAGGTTCTGAGACTTAAAAAATACAATACAGAATATTTTGTAATATGCCATTTTTTAAAATTAAGGAAAGTTTCAAATATTTAAACATATGTATATTCCATTTCAACAGGCTCTCACCATGTTTTTATTTCATGTTAAAGACTTCTTTTAGGCCTTCCTGTGCCCGAGTTTCAGTTATTTTTCCCCAGTCTCTTGGGAGATCTGCTGGGTTAGCATTATAACGGTTAGCTAACTGGTGATTGAACTTCTGAAAAATAAACTTCCAGTAATCAGAAGCCTCAATGCTGGGATCTGGCTGAATGCGCCAGTCTGGGTAATAGATGCGATAATCTTTGTAGGGATGACGTTTCCCTTTTGTGTCTGAATTTCGGAATGAGTTCTCAGAAACCACTTCAGATGAGCATATATCATAGACAAGTTTTTGTGTATCAAGATACCTGTAACCGCATAATCCTTGTGGCCGATGCACAGATGCAAAATGCTCCTTGTGGTCACTGCCTCCTGCTTCACAGGGGACTTTACAAAATGGACACTGCTTCCCACAGCCAAACACTTGCTTGAAGATCTCATCCTGGGGTTTTAATGACAGATTGGAGAGTTTGGCCTGAATATCCAAACCACCAAATTGGAGTAAGATTTCTTGTTCCAGATCCAGAAGAAAAGTTTGAATATTAGCACAAAACTGGCCTGTTTTTGCTGTGTTTTTAAACTGTATCCCAAGTAAGTTGTCCTTGGAAATGACTAGGTCCTGCTGCAGCGCTTCACAAAAGTTGTTTAAAAATGCTAAGACTGTGGTATTTTTTCCATTTTTGGAGCTTTCCAGAACTTCCCTCACTTTCTTTACTATTGTAGATAGAATCTTTTTCTCCAACTCTCCCAGACGCTTAGTCTCCCTGTAATGATCCATCATCCGTCTCTGAATCCAGGTTTTGACAAATTCTTCATAGTTTTTCATATATTTCACATAGTTATCAAAGTTCATCTCCTCCAGAAGCTTTTTCTGTACAGTGAACTGGAAAAAGGTCCGGCTGCCATATTCAATGGACTCTGCCTTGTTGAGAATGTCATCTACTATCTCTATTCCTAGCCTTTTGTTGATATAATCCACCAAGGCAGGTTTGAGACACTGATAACAGAAATCCCTGGCCCTTGTTTGGTTCTCATCTTTTTCCAAATACAGGTCAGTAAAGGTGGAGAAATACTGAGGTTTCAGCTTCTCTAGACGACACTGAGGATCATTTTGTTGGATAAAATCTTCATGCATCTTCTGAAATCTCCAAGCCGCCTCCCCCAAAATATGAATTTTCAGGTCAACTTCAAAGCAAGCAGTAGTGCCGAGTTTTTTAACATCCTCCTGTTGGAGCCTCTCATTGATCATGTTCAGCAGTTCCCTGCAATGGATTTCATCGTAGTCCACTTTGGAATTTACCTTTTCTTCCGAGTATCTTTTACCCTCTTCTATTAAGGATTTAGCAAGTTCTTCTGCGTGAACAGTTGTTTCACATTCCCCTGTGGACAAGAGTTGTTTCATAGTTTTGATCCATGCTGTATCTATGTACTTGTTTTTCATTCTGAAATTGTTAATTCCATGAAACAACAAACTACCTAAATCCTGTAGCTTCTGCCTGACGGCACTCCCTCGATTTGCCAGGTCCTTTCTCAACTGGGACTCCATCTCTCGATAAACTTCACGTTTCTGTAAGCTGCTGAACTTCAACTCTGACAGTGTTTCTCTCCACATGTTTTCAAATTCTGATTTCAGTTCCTCATGCTCTAGTTTATGTTTTTTATTCCTACATTCATCCAAGACCCTGTCAACTTTCCCTTCAATTATCTGCATGTATGAGGTCTGGATGTTTTCTGTCTTGTGCTGGCCTTTTCGAATTCGAATTGCTACCTCGCACTTGTGCTCGGAGTAGCTCTCAAGTTCGTTTTTGAGGCTGTTTGCACTCCTGATAAAATCTTCTCTGTACTTTTCTATCAGGTGCAGATTCGAAACTCCACTTTCAAAATAATCTTGTAAATTATCCAAAACTTTTTGTTTCTCGTGCTGCAGTTTTTCCTGTGCCTCATTTTTCAACATGGATAAGGCACTAGCCTGTAGTTTCTCTGATGTCTGATTCTGAATGACAGTTTCCTTTTCAGATACCCAGAGATGTATCTCTTTGCGGAAATGCCACTCCCACTCGGAATACTTCATAGACAGCTGGTTATAGGCTTCAGCTACAAGGCTGTTTCTGAAACTGAAGATGAAGTTCTCGTGTTTTACAGCATTCCACAGGCTCTCCACCCATTTGACAAACTGGGGAATGTCCTTAGGGGCTCTATTACGTGACTGTTTCTTTATAAAATCAAGCAGGTATTTCTTTAGCTCACACACCCTCTCACTGTATCCCATGTTCACTGGAGCCATGGGAGGGACTCCATGCCACAGCCCAGGGATGTACCAGTTGTGTTTCTCTGCATCATAATACATGAACATTTCACTTTTTTACATTGTTTTTCCATCCTAGCTGCAGCTTTGGTCATTTCATTCAGCTGCTCTAGGAGGTGCTTCCTGTCCCTCATGTTTTGTTCATGCGCAGACACATCACTGACATTCTGATGCACAAATTGGCAGTTGGCTTTTTGCCCTATTTCCTCCATTCTGAGAAAGGCATGGACCGCAATTTGCAGAATATCCTTCATTTCAGTGGCATTCTCCATGGCCATGTTAACGATGGTTATGTCACTTAACTCAATCACCAGTGTGGCCAGCTCATTGTCATGTTGATAACTATCCTCCAGCAGGGCCAGTTCAGGGGCTTTCAAGCCTTCTGTGTCTATCACCAGGATGAAGTCACAGCCCAGTTCCTGCTGAAAGTTCTCTGCCACTTTAATGAGCATCATGAAGGCTCCCCGCGTACATCGGCCACTGCTCACTGCAAACTGCAGGCCGAACATGGTGTTGAGGAGGGTGGATTTCCCAGTGCTCTGTACTCCCAGCACTGTCAGAACCACCATTCTGGACCTTCCCCCCAGCTTGGCATGGAACTCAGTCAGAACATCTGTCACCCAATGCAGTGGGATGTTGGATGAATCTCCATCTAACAGTTCCATAGGAAACCCTTCCAGCATCAGGTCAGCTGCTATGCCTGGGAGATGGATGAAATGTCTTTGGCATTCTGCCTTGTCTCCTTCTTTAACCATTGAGCATTCAGCTTCATAGAACTGCCCCAACTCATGCATGAAATGCTCAACCCCTAAGGAAGTGGTAGATATTAATTTATCCAGCATAGTTAGTGCTTGTGGGTCATCTCCTGCCATTTTACTTTTCCCTTTATATTGATCCCGTAGTTTAAAAAGATTATCTCGAGCAATGTGATCCAGGCTAAACTTCATCCATTTCAGGAAGTAATGTTTCTCCATTAAAGGCAATTGTTCTATTCCATTAATAAATTTAATCAATCCATCAGTAAGGTCACATTGATTCTGCTGTCTACGTAATTCCAACCGTTTCTCTCTCAGTTGACATTTATAGTCTTCAGTGGCAGTCTCCCCTTGCCTTCTCATTCTGCACAGTTCTTTTTCCACTTTAGCCAATTTTTCCCAGAGATCCCCCTGCAGTCTCAGCATTTCCCTCTTGTACTTTGCCACATCTTTTATTTCCACAGTGATTTCTCTCGCCCGCTTGCTTGCACTCTGGCATTCCTTACGGTCCTCATCTACCTGGATTCCTAGTTCACGTGCAGTCACAGCCATGGCTTCCAAATTCATTCTCTCGGGAGGTGAACTTGTTATGCTTTTTATTGTATATTTCAGTTTTTGAACAAATCCTGCATTATTTGTGGTGCTGTCTTTCTTCAGCAGTTGCGATTTGCTCAGATTCAGCACTGGAGCCAACTTATTAAGGAATCCCAATGTTTCCTTGGGATTTCCATTCTTGCAGTTGAGGATGAAGTAGTATTTAGTGGCTGATCCCTGCAGGGATGATAACAGCGTGTATTGTCTCTCACTGATGCTCTCAGTAACTATGAACACTGCTGAGGAGACCACTGTTAAAAAGCTGAACTGCAGCCAGTGAGATTCAATGTCTCCACGCAGATTTGTAGCTGCAACGGGTTCTGGGAAAAGATCTGAATTCTCCCTCCCAGCAGGGAAATACCAGGAAATCTCAACCAGCCCATCTGCGATTTCCCGAGGGACATTCCCAGAGTCCATGTCCCGATGGATAAAGAAATCGTGGTGCTGCTGGGAGGGGCTGAGAACCTCATTGAGGAGTTTGGACTTGGAGAAGCTGCAGCTCCCCAGCCGCACAAAGGAAATGGTTGGCATTGCTGTGAGCACCAGGCTCTCCTCTCTGAACCCTCTGCTCTCTGCCAGGGAGTGCGGCCTCCACTTCCTCACAATGTCCCTCATGGCCCACAGCAGTAGGGTGCACTTGGGAGTGTTGATGGGAGGTAGCAGCAGAGGGAGGGCAAACTGGCACATGGACATTTTGGACAGGATCTCCTGCTGTAGGAAACTGTCGGAGCAAAGCAGAACGGCACAGAGAACATCGAGGGGATGTAGAGACTCTCTGATGTCAGTGTCACTAAAACTAAAAACATCTCCACCTGCAATCTGTGCCTCCTCACTGCCTCCTTCATCATCATATGCTCTATGCACAAGGCTTGTGTTTCTGGCTGTCCCATTCAGAGTCATTAGTTTCCTCAGGAAATGCCACGGTAAATCCCCTAACATCTGAGGAGTCCAGTTTTCTATACTTTCTGAGCCAATTTCCAGGACATGCTGCAGCCTGAGTTTTGTGCTTTGGTATTCCTGCAGGTTTAGCTGAGAAAGGAGTCCTTGAAAAGCTTTATTTTTCTCTGTAAAACAAAATGAAAATAGGATTCTCACGACTTTCGGAAGTTAGATATTCCCAGACAGAACATTTTTAGAGATGGAATTAATGATGTAAAATCTTAATAATTTAAAAGGAAAATTCCATTGGTGGCTAGTAATTAGGGGCTAATGGAGTTAAAGCTAATAAACTAATCCCCCTCTTCTATTTCTTTAACTAACCTTTACAGCAGGGCTTCTCAACCTTTTTCTTTCTGAGGCCCTCCTCAACATGCTATAAAAACACCACAGCCCACCTCTGCCACAATAACTGGTTTTCTGCATATAAAAGCTGGGGGCAGCATTAGGGGGTAGCAAGCAGGGCAATTGCCTGGGGCCCCACACCACAGGGACCCCCACGAAGTTACATTGCTCAGGCTCCAGCTTCAGCCCCGGGTGGCAGGGCTCAGGGAGCTGGGCTTCAGCCCCATGCAGTGGGGCTTCAGCTTTCTGCCCTGGGCCCCAGCGAGTCCAATGCTGGCCCTGCTTGGAGGCCCCCCTGAAACCTGCTCAAGGCCCCCTAGGGGGCCCCAGACCCCTGGTTGAGAACCACTGCTTTACAGCATATACTGTTCTTTTCTCCCTTCTCTCCAGCAGCCATATGAGGGAACAGTGGGGGGTCGGGAAGGGGCGGAAGGAGAGTCTGGCAGTGCTCCCCCCACCTTCTTTACAGCATCACGGTAGAGGGCTGTCTCTGGAGGGAGGGGCTGGTGGGACTGGTGCCCTCATCCCTTATTGGTACATGCAGACTGGAGCTGGAGGTGTAATTTCAAGCTGGAATAGACATAGGCATGCTAGCTTTGTTTGATCTAGTGTGATAAAAATACAAGTGTAGCCACAGTGGCGGGGTCGTGGGATGCCCGCGTACAATCCCATCTGAGATCCTATGTACGTGCTCAGGAAGCTAGCCCACACCACCGCAGCTAGCGTCTACCTTTAGTGTGCTCGCTTGATCAAAGCTAGCGCGGGTATGTCTGCCCAAGCTGGAAATTGCACTTCGAGCTCCAGTGTAGACAGGCCCTAAAAGAGCTCCTCTCTCCACTGAAAGTATAGAGCGTTGCTGAGGTCAGAACATACATACACGCTGCCTTTTCAATCCTCTTGGCACAGAATCAGAGTAATCCTAGAGTGTGAGTGCAGGTACAGCCCCCGTGCAAAGCTCCATCCCACCTCAGGAGCAGCATGCGGGGCCCAAATCGCAGGAAGACGAGGGAGAGTGAATGAGCAATCGTCCAAGGTGTCACTTTCCTGGTAGGGACCTGTGACCAGGAAGCAGTAGGCCCATGACACAGTGAGGTGAGTGAGCAGTGAAAAGAGTGGCAGGGAGGCCTGTGACAGGGAGGTGGGGAGCAGGGCACATGGATTTCTCAGCTCTTTATTTTTCCCAGGTGGGAGTAGGGCGTGAGAAAGCCGAGTGGTAACTGTCTGCTCATTTTCACTAGGAGCAATGATAGGAGTTACAGCATTAGGAGCTACTGAGAGGAGCAAAATGTATTTATTGAAGGAGAGGAAAAGCCCCAAATTGATTAGTTGGTTAGGTGATTTTATTGGGACATCAATCCAATCAGGAAGCAAATGTGGGGACAGGGGTGCAAGGAGAAGGGGTAAAATTGTAGAGAGGTTCTCACATTGTTAACTGGGTTCTCTCTCAAGGCAGATGGGTCATTTGTGAGGCCAGAAATTAACTTGATTTGTATCTGTTTTTTTAGAGAAGGTGTTACATGGCATTATATTTTATTGTTGGATTCTGGTTTTTAGTTTGCTGGTCTTTGCACTCACTGTTACTCCTTGCTAGGTCTGAAACTTCAGAGTCATGTTAAGATGCAGTTAGTCAGAGGAGTGTCAGTGGAGAGCCTCAGCTCTGTAAGTATGCAGGGGATTTGTGTTCTGCAGTAGCAGAGTCTCCTTAATTGTGTATCTCTGATGGCCATCCAACTACAGACAGTGGGGGGGGGGGCTAAATCATAGACGATTAGGGTTGGAAGAGACCTCAGGAGGTCATCTAGTCCAACCCCCTGCTCAAAGCAGGACCAACCCCAATAGATGTGTATGTGTGTGGGGAATGGTAATTCACTGTTCAATGCATGTTATCCACAAAGGGACTTTAGGCGTTGCAACACTCAGCATTGCAACACATAATTTTTAAGCGCCCTGCTGCCCACTGGACTCCTCAGTCCCGAGCTAGGATCCCAGGCTCCCTATATAATGCATGGGGAGAGTAGACACCTAGAAATGGGATTCACAGAAGTCAGCATGCTGAGCCAGGAACCAAAATGAAATACTGATGAAAAGGGTGGGACCTAAGCCCTGCCCCTCAAAGGTAATTAGATACTTAACTCTGGGCCAGAGAGAGATGCCTATATCTGCTCAGGATTCTCAGCTGTAAACCCTCTCCTGAAGTTAGGCTCCTAAACTAGGTCATCCGCTGAGAGACCCCACCCCATTATAGCCAAAAGCCTGCTGGAGTGTGGGAGATCCAAGTTCAAGTCCCTCCTTGAAATCAGCCAGACTGGGTTTTTGAAAAGGGGCCTCCCACATCACAGGCGATTGCCCTATTGAGTATTCTGGGGGATGCATATTCCATCCAGCTCAAAAGATCACCAGTCTGGTTGCCCTGGGCTGTCTTTTGTGCAAGGCTTGAGCCAGCAGGCATGCTCTGAGAATGCTACCAGATCAGACTCCACAGGCTAGAAAGGTGGGGCAATGTCTAGCTGAGAATCCCCAGGCTTGGGGCTGCTGTCCCATCTGCAGCTCCTGCTGGGGCTCAGGGCTTCCACCCTGTGGCTCCTTCCAAGGCTCAGGACACCCATTTTTCAAATTGGCCAGGGCCTCTGGGCATGGGCCCCATGGGCCCATGTGTTAATCCTCTACTGACTGTGACTTGCAGCTAGGAGCCCCTGGCTGGCGCGCTCCCAGCAGCACTGGGGGGAATCGAACCCACCTCCACCTCTAGGAGTCTCCTCCAGCTGCAACAGTTCCGTGATACTTCACCCCAGCAAGGCTCAGGCCTTGTCTACCCTACTAAGTTTTGTCGCCAAAAACTGCCTTTTGGCGACAAAACAGTGAGAGCGTTCACACTGCAATGCGACTTTTGCTGGGAAAAACGTCTGGTTTCGGCAACAAAAAATGTCCACCCTAAGAGAGAGTTTTTTCTTTCCCCCTCCCTTTATTGTTGACAAAGAGCCAGCGTAGACACTGCTGTTTGTTTTGTGGACAGAACTGGCTTCCGCCAGTATCCCACAATGCCAGTTCTGATCGCTCTGTTCAGTGTTTTGATTTCTGCTGCCCTGCAGGCATGTGTCCCTCCCCTTTCAAAGCTCTGAGAAGTATCTGACAGCTGAGTGTGCTGCTCTCTTTGGGGAACAAAGAACAAATCATTGGAATGCTCCTGTTCTGCCCGGCACTAGGAACACAGCGGCAGGCAGACTGCTGTCACTGGTGGGGGGCAGTACTGGATTTATAATGGTGCCAAAGGCACCATGGCACTGGGTCCGTGCACAGCAGGGGCCCCCCCGGGCCCGGCACTCCACCTCCGCTACAGCCCAGCAGCCGCAGTGCTGGATCTCCTCTCCAGCCCCTTCCCCGGACGACCTGGACCCTGGACTTCTCCTCCCCCTGCTCCCGCCCATCGCTCCTCCTCTCAGCTGTCCGGCTGAGGGCTCCTTTCGTCTCCCCACCACATGCCTTGCCGCTCCTCCGGGTTGCCGGTGATGGACAGTCTGCCGCTTCAGGCTCCCCTGGGCTCAGGAACCCCAAAGCCAGGGGCTGTCAACCAACCGCCCGGAGTGGAGTGGAGGGGATGGAGTCCCTGCTTGCCGCTCAGCTGCTCTGCAGCAGAGGAAGGGTGGGGGGCTAGGACCAGGGAGAAAGTAGGTACCCGCTCTATGTGGGTAGGTGTGTGGGTGGGATCCTGTTTACCCCCTCCCCAGCTCTGCTGCGCTTGCGGTTTACCCCTGGTCCCTCCCTTGCTCCAGGGAGCAACCCTAGCTCCTGCCCCGCTGTGCTTTTGCCCCCCCGCCCCTGCCTTGCTCCAGCTGGGGACCAATCCTCCCTGCCCATGCCCTGCTGTGCTCTTGCCCCTCGCCCAGAGGAGGATTTACCATAAAACACAGGGTGCCCTGGCACAGGAACCCCCCAACAACAGGGGGCCCCAGGGCTGGGCAGCTGCAGGGGCAGAAGCTTGATCCTGCTGGCTCCTGCTGCAGGCTTCACCCGCCCCCACTGGCAGCCAATCTCCCCCCTCCCCGAGCGCGCCACATCCCCTCTCCTCCCCCACCCTCCCAGCACTTCCCCTGCCTCCAAACAGCTGTTTGCCAGCGCTCAGGATGCTCCAGGAGGGAGGGGGAGGAGCAGGGCTGTAGCGCACTTGGGAGCAGGGACTTGGTGAAGGGCTGGAATCTGGGCAGGACGGAGCAGAGGTGGGGCCCTTGCACTCCCTCTACACATACGCCCCCAGCCCCACAACCCCAGCCCCAATTTATTCACCCCCTTCACACACAGGGAGCCCCCTGCCACCCTCCCTGACTCCAGCACCCCTTCACACACCGCCCAGCCCCCGCCGCCCTCCCTGACTCCCGCACCCCCTCACACACTGCCCAGCCCCCTGCCCTCCCTGACTCCCGCACCCCCTCACACAACCCCAGCCCTGACTCCTGCACCTCCCCACATCCCACTCTCACCAAACAGGAGCTCCTTCACCCCCACCCCACATCCCCACCTGCACCCCTTGCACCAAACAGGAGCTGCCCCAAGTAAGCGCTCAACACCCCAACCCCCTGCCCCAGTTCTGAGCCTCCTCCCACATCCTAACTCCTGGACAGACCCTGCACCCCAACTTTTTTTACATTTTGTTTAATAAGCACTCTTATCCAAAGCACTTTACAATAGTTAGCTAATGGTACAAACAATATTTGGAAAGATCATTAAGTGATCCATTGAGACCCTCAGCAATTTTCAAGTGGTCTGTGGAAAAATAAGTTAGACTACAAAAACAATCAAGGTACCTCACTTTATTTTCATTTTCTTCCTATTTCTTATAGGAGGACAATGAAGAACAAAAGAATGAACAGCGGGGCCGGGCGGGGGGGGGAGATAAGAGAGAATGTTCTTTTTCTTGGCTGGGTCCCAAGGGGGGGGCCCAAAAATGAAGCTGAGCACAGGGCTCCACTAACTCTAAATCCGCCACTGTCCTGCCATATGAAAAAGCTATATAAGATGGGGAGTGACATCATAAGGGTTCTTCACTCCCCACCCAAGAAGAGTCTTGGAAACACGCAAGAACAAAGACTGAACTGGGGGAAGCGCAGGACCCAGGCTAAAGGGATTTCTAGCCTGTGAAGGAAACACCTGGGGGGTTCTAAGATGTAAAGCAAGTGCAGCTTGCCCCTTAAGAATCTTCAGCCTGCTTGTATCATCTCTTAGGGTGAGAATCTGCTAATTCATATCCAGTATATTTAGTATAAGAAGTTTAGTTTGTGTGTTTAGTTTATTTGCTAGGTAATCTGCTTTGATCTGTTTGCTATCCCTTATACTCACTTAAAATTTATCTTTTGTGGTTAATAAACTTGTTTGTGGTTTATCTAAACCAGGGAGTTGGAGTGGGTGTGTCAAGGTTCCTTCCCCATTCTGAACTCTAGGGTATAGATGTGGGGACCTGCATGAAAACCTCCTAAGCTTACTTTTACCAGCTTAGGTTAAAACTTCCCCAAGGTATAAACTATTTTACCCTTTTGCCCTTAGACTTCCACTGCCACCACCAAACTTTATCTGGGTTCCTGAGAAAAAGTAGTTTGGACACATCTTTCCCCCCAAAATCCTCCCAACCCTTGCACCCCACTTCCTGGGGAAGGTTTGGTAAAAATCCTCACCAATTTGCATAGGTGACCACAGACCCAAACCCTTGGATCTTAAGAACAATGAAAAAGCAATCAGGATCTTAAAAGAAGAATTTTAATGAAAGAAAAAGTAAAAGAATCACCTCTGTAAAATCAGGATGGTAAATACCTTACAGGGTAATCAGATTCAAAACATAGAGAATCCCTCTAGGCAAAACCTTTAGTTACAAAAAGACACCAAAACAGGACTATACATGCCATTCAGCACAGCTTATTTACCAGCCATTTAAACAAAAGGAAATCTAACGCATTTCTAGCTAAATTACTAACAAGTTCTAAGACTCCATTCCTGTTCTGTTCCCAGCAAAAGCATTACACAGACAGACAGACCCTTTGTTCCTCCCCCCTCCAGCTTTGAAAGTATCTTGTCTCCTCATTGGTCATTTGGTCAGGTGCCAGTGAGGTTATCCTGGCTTCTTAACCCTATATAGGTGAAAGGGTTTTACCTCTGGCCAGGAGGGATTTTATAGCACTATAAACAGAAAGGTGGTTACCCTTCCCTTTATATTTATGACATCATGTCTTATTTCCACAGCCCATCCTCTCATCCTGCCTCTTTTCTCCATCCATTGGTGAGTGCTGCTGCTCCTCCCTTTTCCCTTCGCCATTCCCCTGGTGGCTCACCTTCTGTCCTCTCCTCCAGCTCTTCTCTGGTGTCTCCCTTAGAGCCCTGGGAAACAGCTAGGAGAAACAGGATGAAATTTAATGAAAGAAAAGATTAGGCTCAATATCCAGAAAAACTTCCTGACAGTGAGACCTATGAAGCCGTGGAATCATCTTCCTAGGGGGAAGGTTGGAGCCCCATCACCTGGGTCATAGAAAATTAGGACTGGATAAACACTTGGAGAACAGACAGTATGCAAAAATACTAGGCGTCTTCAAGTCTCCCTGCCAGAAAAATCCCCACCTGTTCCTGGCTGTTTTTGGTCTTAGTGATGCTTTCGTTTTGTTTCTCTGTTTGAAATGTTGCTAGATGCTAACCTCATCTTTGTAACAAATGCATTTGCTGCTGGTTAAATCTTCCCTTGGGCCTTGTCTCTACTAGGAAAATTAAAACCATAGATCAGCACCAATACAGGGCAACTGGTTTTAGCAATAGAGGGGGATGTTTTTTCAGTTTGCAGTCTGGTAGCAGGCAGTGTGTTGTGAGAGAAGCAGAGCCTTTGATGAAAGCTGAGCCCTGATTAGGGGGCCAGGCATCCCTGATTAGGGACCCTATAAAGGCAGCCAAGCAGCCAGCGGCACATGAGCAGCAACACAAAGCCAAAAAACAGAGCTGACAACAGGGAAGTTTGAGAGGGAGCTTGTAAGGGGAGTTTGCGGGAAGGGGTGTGTGTGTGTTGTTGTTGTTTTTGACAGGTGCTGAGGAGGGAAGGCTATGACAGCTACAGAAGCAGCCACGGTAGGGACCCAAGAAATGGACGAGACAATGAAGATGAGTGATGTGGAAGCTGCAGGATTTATGTCATTCTGCGGAGGGTACCTGAAAGCTGCTTCCTTTTTATGCCTGCTAGATTTGATTGAAGAGCGGATCAGAGGTTTGGAGATGCTTTTAGAAGCCATGGTTGAGTTTCAAAGAGGATTTGAGCAGAGGATGGAAGGAAGGTGAGAGGAAGCTGAAGAGAAAAGTCAAGACTCAATGCAAGCTAAATTGAAGAGCTGTGAATGTAGGCTGCTAAATGAGGAGAGTGGCCAGTGGAAGCATGTGACTATGAAAACAAGGCAGAGGAAAAGACCAGCTAGCGAACAAGAAATAGAGCCGAGGAACAGGTTTGCTGAGCTGGATAAAGGGGAGAGGCAGGCAGTAACAGAAAATGGATGGGCAAGGAAGAAGAGAAGAGTAGCTAGTCACCCACAAGAAGAGGAGAAGAGTCAATGGAGGTAGCCAGAGTTCAGAGCCCCAGGAGGAGAGAGGAAGACTTGCCAAAGATTGCAAGTGAGAACAGAAGGCAGGGAGACTTGCAGCCAGAGGGATCACAAGGGGGAAGGCTGGAGAATTGAACCAACACCAGGAAGAGAGAGGTCTATGTGACCGGGAACGTCCTACTAAGAAGACAGGCCTGTCACCGGAGCTGATCCAGAGAACAGAAGGCTGTGCTGTCTGACAGGAGCTAAGATATGGGATGTGGACCTGAGGCTGAAGTGGATCCTAATCGGAACAGGAAAGAATCCATAAGAACGGCCATACTGGGCCAGACCAAAGGTCCATCTAGCCCAGTATCCTGTCTTCTGACAGTGGCCAGTGCCAGGTGCCCCAGATGGAATGAACAGACCAGGTAATCATCAAGTGATCCATCCCCTGTCGGTCATTCCCAGCTTCTGCCAAAGACAGCCTAGGGACACCCTCCCTGCCCATCCTGGCTAATAGCCATTGATGGACCTATCCTCCATGAATTTATCTAGTTCTTTTTTGAACCCTATTATGGTCTTGGCCTTCACAACATCCTCTGGCAAGGAGTTCCACAGGTTGACTGTGCAATGTGTGAAGAAATACTTCCTTTTCTTTGTTTTAAACCTTCTGCCTATTAATTTCATTTGGTGACCCCTAGTTCTTGTGTTATGAGAAGTAGTAAACAACACTTCCTTGTCTACTTTCTCTACACCAGTCCTGATTTTATAGACCTCAATCATATCTCCCCTTAGCCATCTCTTTTCCAAGCTGAAAAGTCCCAGTCTTATTAATCTCTCCACATAAGGAAGTTGTTCCATACCCCTAATAGTTTTTGTTGCCCTTTTCTGAACCTTTTCCAATTCCAATATAATCCACTGATTGTCCTCCACATGGGAAAAATTATGCTGCTAGATTCTCACTGGAACAATTTTCCCTATGACTGGAGAATTGCAAATATAGTACCTATATTTAAGAAAAGAGAAAAAAGTGATCCAGGCCTCTTATTTTAACCTCAGCTGTATGCAAGGTCTTAGAAGAAATTTTGAAAGAAAGAATAGTTAAAGACATAGAGGCAAACAGTAATTGGGATAAAATACAACATGGTTTGCAAAAGAAAGACTATGCCAGAAGATAACAGATTTTCTAGACAAAAGAAATGCAGTAGATCTAGTCTGCCTGAATTTCAGTTAGGCATTTGATACAGTTCCACATGGGAAGTTATTAGTTCAATTGGAAAAGATGGGGATTAATATGAAAATTGAAAGGTAGGTAAGGAACCAGTTAAAGGGGAGACTACAATGGATTGTACTGGAAGGTGAACTGTCAGGCTGCAGGGAGTTTACTAGTGGAGTTGCTCAGGGATTGGTCTTGGGACCAATCTTATTTAACATTTTCATTAATGAACTTGGCACGAAAAGTAGGAGTGTGCTAATTAAATTTGCAGAAGACACACAGTTGGGAGGTATTGCCAATACGGAGGAGGACTGGAATATCATACAAGATCTGGATGACCTTGAAAACGGGAGTGATAGAAATGGGATGAAATCTAATAGTGAAAAGTGCAAGGTAATATACTTAGGGACTAACAACAAGAATTTTTGCTATAAGAAGGGGACATATCCCTTGAAAGTGACAGAGGAGGAGAAAGACTTGGGTGTATGGATTGATCACGGGATGACTATGAGCCACCAATATGATATGGCCTTGAAAAAGGCTAATGGAATCCTAGGATGCATAGAATCATAGGACTGGAAGGGACCTCGAGAGGTCGTCTAGTCCAGTCCCCTGCACTCACGGCAGGACTAAGTATTATCTAGACCAGGGGTTCTCAACCTTTTTCTTGCTGAGGCCCCCTTCAACACCAGGGCTCGGCGCAGGAGGCAGGGAGTGCAGGGCTCTGGGCTGGGGGACATCCTTGGGCATAGGCATATATTTACTTCTATTTCGGGGTGGCAAGGGCTGGCAGGGATCAAGCCAGCTCTGCACAGCAGGGTCCAGGGACAGCGTGCCCCCTCCACCCCCTGACTCACTTAGGAGGCCACCCAGCTGTCTGGGTAGTGGGGGGATGCAATAAAAAAAATATAACTCAAAGGGGGGACTCAGTTCAAAAAGTTTTAAAACATTTCAAGGTGCAGGCAGGGGAGTAGCTAGGGGCTGTGTGAAGTGAGGGAATAGCTCAGGGTGCAAGGAGGGGATAGCTAAAGGGCTGTGTATGGGAAGGGGGTAGCTCAGGGTGCAGGGAAGGGGTAGCTTTGGGCTGTGTGCAGGCAGGGGATCGCTCCAGGTGCAGGGAGGGGATAGCTAAGGGCTGTGTACAGGAAGGGGGTAGCTCAGGGTGCAGGGAAGGGGTAGCTATGGGCTGTGTAATGGCAGGAGGGCTCCCAGTGCAACTCCCAGCTTCAGGGGGCAGGTGTTGGGGCTCCCAGCTTCAGCCCCCCTGGCTTGGGGTGTGGGTGAGGGCTGCTGGCTTCAGCCCTGCGCCGCTCCCGGCTTCAGCACTGGTGCTCGCTGTGCCAGGTTTCAGCCCCGGGGCTCTGCAGCCCCCTGAAAGGGCTCTGCAGCCCCTGGTTGAGAACACTGATCTAGACTATCCCTGGCAGGTGTTTGTCTAACCTGCTCTTTAAAATCTCCAAGGATGGAGATTCCACAACCTCCCTGGGCAATTTATTCCAGTGCCTAACCACCCTGACAGTTAGGAAGTTTTCCCCTAATGTCCAGCCTAAACCTCCCTTGCTGCAATTTAATCCCATTGCTCCTTGTCCTATCCTCAGAGGTTAAGGAGAACAATTTTTCTCCCTCCTCCTTGTAACAACCTTTTATGTACTTGAAAACTGTTGTCATGTCCCCTCTCAGTCTTCTCTTTTCCAGACTAAACAAACCCCTGTCTTCCCTCACAGGTCATGTTTTCTAGATCTTTAATCATTTTCATTGCTTTTTGGACTCTTTCTAATTTGTCCACATCTTTCCTGAAATCTTTGAGCATAAGTTCTTTGAAGGGGTCAACAAACATGTGGACATTTCTTTCCTGAAATGTGGCGCCCAGAACTGACCTTGCATCAGGCGAGATATTTCCAGTCGAGACAGGGAAGTGTTACTGCCATTATACAAGGCACTGGTGAGACCTCATCTGGAATACTGGGTGCAGTTCTGGCCTCCTGTGTTTAAGAAAGACAAATTCATATTGGAAGAGGCGCAGAGAAGGGCTACTGGGATGATCAGAGGACTGGAGAACCTACCTTAGGAGAGGAGTCTTAAGGAGCTTGGCTTGTTTAATCTAACAGAATGAAGGCTGAGGGGAGATATAACAGCTCTCTATAAATGAATCAGAGGGCTAAACACCAGGGAGGGAGAGGAGTTATTTTAAGTCAAGTCCTAACGTTGGCACAAGAACAAATGGATAGCCAGTTTATATCAATAAGTTTAGGCTTGAAATTAGATGAAGGTTTCTAACTATCAGAGGAGTGAAGTTCTGGAACAGTCTTCCAAGAAGAGTAGTGGGGGCAAAAAAACTAACCTTGTTCAAGATTGAACTTGATAAGTTTATGGAGGGGATAATAGGATGAGGTTGCCAACAATGGCATATGGTCAGCCACGACTGCTATTAGCAAATATCTCCAATGACTGGAGATGGGACACTAGATGGGAAGGGCTCTGTGTTATTATAGTGATTTGTTTCCCAGGCTGCTGGATCTCACCCACATGCCCAGGGTCTAACTGACTGCCTTATTTGGGGCTGGGAAGGACTTCCTCCCCAGGTCAGATTGGGAGAGAAACTGGCCTTTTTTTTTTTTTTTTTTTTTTGCTTCCTCCGCAGCTTGGAGTCACTTGCTGGTCTGAAGTCTTCAAATCAAGATTTGAGGATTTCAGTAACTCAGCCAGAGGTTCTGGGTCTATTACAGGAAGGGGTGGGTGTGGTTCTATGGCCCACAATGTGCAGGAGGTCAGACTAGATGATCATAATGGTCCCTTTGAGACTTAAAATTCTATGAGTCTATGTAGAATCAGGCATTTTTACCATTTTTTAATACTTTTGCTCTGTGTAGGATGCTTACAAGTAATCAGCCAATTAATGATGGGTAGAAGGAGCAGCAGTCAGTGAAAACTGATATATAAAATCATTTGGAGCCATCTAGGTCCTGTTCCAAAGAACGCAGCTGGGCTGCTGGTCAGTCAAAGATGTGCAGTTCTCAGGGTGTGTCTTCACAGCACAGTTAGTTTAAGTAATAACTTGCGTGTTACCCCAACTAGACTCTTGTCCACAAACAAGAATCTCTAGCTGTAGTTAAGTGTAGATTAAACTCAGGTTAGCTACCTTGTGCGTGTGTGTGCATGCCGCTGAAGCTCCAGCTAATAATCCAGTGTTACCTCTCAGCAGCACCTAATCCAATCGCTCTGCTACTCAAATCGTTCTGTGTTACTCCAGTGTTGTTTTGAAGTGTGGTTGCTCTCACTAGAGCTAGGCTAGCTCAAGTGCAGTAACTTGAGTATACGAAGTCTAGCTAACTCTTGCAGTGAAGATAAAGGCCACAAAGAACTCTGCCATCAGAGATGGACGGCTGAGAGATGTGCAAAAACCAGTACCCTCCAAATATCACAGGTGGCATGGAGGGGAAGGTTGCACCTGAGTAGCTCTGAGGAACATGGCTTCCACCTCCTGTGCTCCTCTGACAGCAGCACTGGCTGGCAAATCACAGATGGTTTGCCAGTTGAAAGAACAAATCTCACAAACCACACGTGGGTTGTCAGAGCTGGACTTGCAGCAGGAATGGTGAGGGTATTTGGGTGAGACTTGGGGAAGGGGATGCTTTAGAACTAGTCTCTATGTACTCTCTATGTCTCCATTTTTTTCCTGATTTTCAAATGTAAAGAGAATCATTCAAAACAGTTAAGGTTGATAAGGACAAACGCCACCCACATCAAAACCACAAAAGCAATGAAATATTGAGTAAAACCATACAAATGGATCACCAGCAAGTATTATCTGGACCACAGCTGGAGAACCACTGCAGCAGTGAATTTAAATGTTCAGACATAACATTTCATTCACAAGACATCTAGATAGACGTATGTGTAGTGCTGGGGAGGAGCCGGTGGTCATGGTACATATAGGTACCAATGACATAGGGAAGGATAGGAGAGAGGTCCTGAAGGCCAAATTTAGGCTGCTAGGTAAGAGATTGAAATCATAAGAATGGCCATACTGAGTAAGACCAAAGGTCCATGCAGCCCAGTATCCTGTCTACCGACAGTGGCCAATGCCAGGTGCCCCAGAGGGAGTGAACCTAACAGGTAATGATCAGTGATCTCTCTCCTGCCATCCATCTCCACCCTCTGACAGAGGGAGGCTTGGGACACCATTCCTTACCCATCCTGGCTAATAGCCATTAATGGACTTAACCTCCATGTGTTTATCCAGTTCTCTTTTCAACGCTGTTATAGTCCTAGCCTTCACAACCTCCTCAGGCAAGGAGTTCCACAGGTTGGCTGTGCACTGTGTGAAGAACTTCCTTTTATTTGTTTTAAACCTGCTGCCCATTAATTTCATTTGGTGGCCCCTGTGGGAACAAGTAAATAACTTCCCCTTATTCACTTTCTCCACACCACTCATGATTTTATAGACCTCTATCATATCCCCCCTTAGTCTCCTCTTTTCCAAGCTGAAAAGTCCTAGCCCCTTTAGTCTCTCCTCATAGGGGACCCATTCCAAACCCCTTATCATTTTAGTTGCCCTTCTCTGAACCTTTCCTAACGCCAGTTGTGGCAAAATACCTTGTTCACCTCAGCAGGCTCAGTCCTTTTTAGACTTGGAGACTTAGGTTTGGGGCAAGGCAAATCCTTATAGGTGGCACAGGGTCCTGCTACTCCTCTCCTCAGTCGGTCCCTTGTGCTTGTTTCCTTTCCCTTCTGGGGAGCGAGTGCAGCCTCCCTACTGGGAAGGTCTGGTGTCTTGCTGCAAACAGCCTACTGGCAACTTCCCTGTTCCCCTCACTCTCCCTCTCCTTCCACCCCGGGGAGGGTTTAAAAAGGTCCCAACTAGTTGGAGTCAGCTGAACCTAATTGGTTCCCTAGCAACCCCTTTTCCAGCTGAACCTTATTGCCCCCTGGTTAGCTCTCCTCAGTGGATAGGGAGGGGCCTTTTAATCCCCTGGGACTAATTACTACCCCGCCCTTTGGAGCGGTTTGTCCTGGGTTTACCACACAGTATATCTTTTTTGAGAGGAGGGGACCACATCTGTATGCAGTATTCAAGATGTGGGCATACCATGGATTTATGTAAGGTCAATAAGATAGTCTCCGTCTTATTCTCTATCCCTTTTTTAATGATTCCAAACATCCCGTTTGCTTTTTTTGACTGCCGCTGCACACTGCATGGACATCTTCAGAGAACTATCCACGATGACTCCAAGATTTTTCTCCTGATTAGTTGTAGCTAAATTAGCCCCCATCATATTGTATGTATAGTTGGAGTTATTTTTTCCAATGTGCATTACTTTCCATTTATCCACATTACATTTCATTTGCCATTTTGTTGCCCAATCACTTAGTTTTGTGAGATCTTTTTGAAGTTCTTCACAGTCTGCTTTGGTCTTAACTATCTTGAGCCGTTTAGCATAATCTGCAAACTTTGCTACCTCACTGTTTACCCCTTTCTCCAGATCATTTATGAATAAGTTGAATAGGATTGGTCAGCCATTGTAGACACTGTAGAACATCACTCCTGTGCTGAGCAGAGACAAAGTGTTAATGAACATGCATTCCAACATGCCGTGCTCATCACAACCAAACCTCCACACTGCACTCAGAGACAGAGCTGCACTGCACTCAGAGTTTCGACGTGTGTACTCAGGGAAATGACCTGTAGGATTAGAAGACTCCCCAGTGAGAATGCTCAATCATCACTCCCCACATATTTAATCTTCGCCTCATTGAAGTCTATGGCAAAATTCCCATTGGTTTCAATGGCCCAGGATTTCATCCTCGGTGTAATATCCCCTTCAATTTAGTGGACAGCTGCATTGGGCAGTATCTGTGCTTGGGCTGAGTTACTCATGGTAGAGAACGTTGCACTAATCCACTCAGAAAGTCACCCAAGGTATGGACTACGAGAGAGAAGTCATGTGAAAGACTAAGAACAATCTCCTTTCTGTTCCCACATCTTCTGATGTCCTCACCAGAGAGCAGTGCCCCTTCAAGACTATAATTTTATCCTGAAAGAAAAATATGGCTGCATTTCAGATTCAGAGAATCAACAAGTTGACTTGTGCAAATTTCTGCCTTGGGCAAGGTGACCTGAAAAGAGCTATTTCCTGATGTAACTAACAAAGGGAGATGGTTCTATTGTAATAGTAATAATGTTCACTCCTACCTTCTGAGAGAGGCTGTCTTTCTTGCTATGCCAAACATAAACATACTTCCATCCTATACTTTGAAATCATCATTTTGGGAGAGGATCCCTGTAGCACTTTGGAGCTCTGATCATCAAGACAAGCACAGACAGACTCATTAAAAATGACCGTATTTCTCTTGGGGACACAGGATAATCACATGCAGATGCATTATCTTGAAAAGTTGTGCAAAAGTTTTTGCCACTGCGGGGATATGGGCTCTGTGGCTGATGTAGAAACCCATCCCCTGCGTCCCTGACCCAGCGCCTGTCACACGAGGCAGGTTGGAGCAATCCAGGGGAACGTCAAGGTATGGCCAGCCTGCATTCTTTTGTGGCAACACTGTGCTGGTGTAATGATCCTGAGTAGGTTTAACATCATTCTCATCATTGATTGCCAAGGGGCTGTAACAGTGTGGCGGAGAGCATGACTTGGTCCCCAGCGTGCAGCATCCCTGCTCCAGCAATGGTACCTGCCATGTTCCATCCTCTTTGCCAGCCCAGGGTGCTACTTGTAATGTACGATGCTGGTTTTCCAGTGTATTTGAACTCTGGGAGCATGACCTTGTGCCTGTGAAACTTTGCAGCCCAATTAAACGTGACTTATGGATGGTTCTGAACAGCCACCTTCCGACCAGGTTGGAGTCTAGAACTTGAAACACTAGGAAAGCTGGTGGGTGCACAAATTCAGTGTTCCCGTTTGGCCCTGTTGTAGAGCAGTCTCCTCCCAAACCCCACTCCTCCCCTGCTCATGACCTCCTCCCAAGCATCCCCTTGTGGCCCGAGTCTATCTGCAGCACCCTGCCATCCATCTCTCCCTCCTCTGGGCTCTACAGCTGCACTCACAACAGATCAGTCTCGCAGGCCCTTCCAGGCGGGTTTTATTTATTTTCCAAGAGACAACAAACCAAAAGGAGAAGAACAGCATAAGGCAATTTTGCTGCTGGGCTTAGTCTCTGCTCTCGGGGTCTTTCCTCCAAGGTTATTGCCAAACTCTCTGTCTCTAGCCATCCTTGCTGCTCCTTCCTTTCTCTGCAGCTCCTGCAACTCTCTCAGACACTTTCTCTTGTGCTTCCTGCTGATCAGTAAGAGAATCCGCTGATCCCTGTTCAGGTGGGCCTTCTTAGCAGCTAGGGTTGGCTGAACTCAGGCCTCAAGTCCTTAAAATGACAAGCCACCCCACTACAGGGCTATTTACAGGGACAGGCCATCATCAACAGTCTAGTCCTTTTCTACATCACCTCCCACCCTCTGCTTTACCAGCACAGCTAGCACCAATACCATGTGTTTCTCTTTCCCATTCCACTTCTTGTGTGTTTTCAAATTGCTTCCCCTCATGGAACATCCTCACCATGCAAGTTCCCCAATGCACCACCCTTTCTTTATTAATAATTAATAATAATAAATAATAATAATAATAAATAATAAATGACTATTCATCGAAAGAAAGAAAGAAATTAGTATTCCTTACATATCCTGCTTTCTTTGTATGTGTCCGTCTTCCTTAGATCATAAGGTCTTTGTATTAGGGAGTGTCCTTACTCTTTCTGTCTAGTAAAGCACACACGATTGGTACTGAACAGATAAATAATGGATACATCACCAAAAAACAAACAAAAAACAAAAGAAAACCCACCTTTGTCATAAAGGTTGGTCTCCTCAGTAAAGTAAGCCATAAAAATTAGGACAAAGGCTACGAAGTCAAGTACTCTCAAGTTAGGAAATACCAGAATGAGTATTGCCCATACAACATTAACTCTGCAATAAATGAGGCAGGGATCCTGCAGACAACAGACTCCTTCAATACACAGCCCCAGAGCAGAGAATTCTGTGCACTGAATAAGGTAGGGGTCGCGAGGGAAAAAAATAACATGGGATCATGTAATTAACGTCTGCATCATCGGGCAAAAGCACAAAAGGACTGAATTAAGGGTGCCAGGGCAACACTTATTTGGACATTTGCTAACCTGAGAATGCTAAACTTTGAAACCTTTTAATCCTTTTTAAAACCTTGACTTTGTATTTCCTAATTATTTGATGGTTTAATTTATTGATGAAAGCTAACCTAAGAAGCGTTAAATGAAGGCTTTTTGGTTTCTTAATTTCCTTCGTTTTTTAATAGAAAGAACATTATATATGTGCTGTTTAAACAATGAAGCTCTTACTCATCTGTTGTTTTCAGTATATATTTTATTGCCATTCTTATCTTTGTGAAGGTCCCTTTTCACCACTCAGTGCTGTGTTGATCAGAGTAGAGAGAGTAATTAAATTAAACTGTATTAAAATAAAACTCATTTTATGCAACTTCAGTATCAGTGAAAGTTCTAAGCTCTACTCCTCAATGTGTAAGAAGCAGATAAACAAAATCCAAGTAAAAGAGCAGGAATTTTGCATCTTATTTTCACTGAGCCTTTACTAAGGAAAGTAGCAAACAATTGCTCTTTGAAAAGAAACACTGTACCGTACCACAGTACAAACCCAAATGAGCCCAGCAGGAGACTGTCCTGCTTCTCCAAATCTGGTCCTGTTTCATTACAAACGTCCTTTCTGTGACGATGTTCTGGTAAGAAGGGGGCAATCAGTTGTCAAAGGTAGCTGTTGCCATGGCAGCCAGGGGGCTAGTCATTCTCCCCAAGTGTGACAAGGAGCTGGCGGCCGGGAGTGCTGAGTGGTGGGTTATCTCTGATGTCACAATGCTTCTGCTCAGGCAGCACCAGTGGGCAGCAAATGTGCAGTGTGTGTGTGTGTCTGTTGGGGGGGGTGGAATAGGCTTTCCCAGTGCTCCCGTTTCCCCAAATTTCCTAAAGAAACCTACAACATAACACCAAATGCACACTAGTGATTGTTCCACACACATGCTAATTAGTAGCTGAAATTTGATTCAAATTCCCGATGGCATGTTTAGAAACCAGTGTTCCAAAACAAGGAGAGACCTTGTAAAACAGAAAATTTGGATGCTCTGGTGTATTTGTGGTTGTGTTAAAATTGAATACTGTGACTTTAAATTTTGGGCACGGTTCCTGGACCTACTTGCATGCTAAGCAGCTCAGTGGGGGCGTAGCAGCAGTCAGTCAGCAGGTACCCAGTGAATTGTGCCTCTCTGTTACAGGCAGAAGCTTACATTCTCTCCCTCTGATTTTTGGGTTCTTATGTGTTATTGTTCTGGTCTTAAGAAACAAATTAGCAAGACATTGCAAACTTCCAGCAAGAATCATTTATGTTTTTCTCTAACTTCTCTGCTTGTGTGCCAGAAAACCTAAAAGACACAATCTCATAAAAAAATGAAATAAAATTCTGCAGCCAAAAGTCCTAACTTCCCCATACTAATTTTCCCCTACTCTTACTGACACCTTCTGGTCAACTGTTAGAAATGGGCCACCCTCATTACCACGACAAAAGTGATTTTTCCTCCCCTGGTATCCTACTCTTAATTGGATTGTCTCGTTGGAACATGTCCATCTCAACGATATTTCGTTTGCTGGGAGTCCCAACCAAAATGGGATAGTGGGGGAGTTCAGAGGTTGTTGTAGGGGGGTCACAGCATTGCCACGCTCACTTCCGTGCTGCCTTCAGACCTGGGCTCTGAGGGCAGCAGCCAAGAATCTTTCTGAAGTTAGAGGAGGTTCTAAGATGTGCGGATGGGTCCCTGCTGCTGAGAGCACCTCAGCTTGGGGCTCCTACCTACTTGTCCCCTGGCAAATTAAGGCAAGGACCAATTTGGGGGCATCCAGAAAAATGGACCCCTGAGCCCCAGAAGGAACTGCAAGAGAAGCCCTGAGCCCCAGCTGCAGATGCCGGGCAGACACCCAGAGTGCCGACAGCAGTGGGGAGGGGCATGAGAGTCCTGAGCTCAGCACCCCAGCCACGGGGTTCAGAAGCCCTGAGCCCAGACACCCAGAGACGTGGCTGGAGCAGAAGTTGCCAAGGCCAAACCCGTGAGCCCAACGCCGGGCTGATGCAGTGCACTCACTTCTGCATGCCTCTGGTGCATCTGATATCCCCAGCCCACCAGACAAACAGCTAGGAGGCCCCTACTGGGTTCTCCTGGCTGGAGGGATCCCAGCAGGATAGGGAGATCGGATTTCAGGGGGCAGGGCTACTTCGATCTCGCCAAGAAAGGCACAACAAGAACCAACAGCTGTCAGTTAAAGCCAGAGAAATTCAAATGAGAAGTAAGGCACACATTTTTGACAGTGAGGGAGACTAACCACTGGAACAAACAGAAAAGGAGGACTTGTGGCACCTTAGAGACTAACACATTTATTTGAGCATAAGCTTTCGTGAGCTACAGCTCACTTCATTGGATGCATTCAGTGGAAAATACATTGGGGAGATTTATATGCACAGAAAACATGAAACAATGGGTGTTACCATACGCACTGTAAGGAGAGTGATCAGGTAAGGTGAGCTATTACCAGCAGGAGAGCAGGGGGAGAAAAAACCTTTTGTAGTGATAATCAAGGTGGGCCATTTCCAGCAGTTGACAAAACCGTCTGAGGAACAGCGGGTTGGGGGGGGGATAAACATGGGGAAATAGTTTTACTTTGTGTAATGACCCATCCACTCCCAGTCTATATTCAAGCCTAAATTAATTGTATCCAGTTTGCAAATTAATTCCAATTCAGCAGTCTCTCATTGGAGTCTATTTTTGAAGTTTTTTTGTTGAAGACTTGCCACTTTTAGGTCTGACCAAAAGAGTGACCAAAGAGATTGAAGTGTTCTCCAACCAGTTTTTGAATGTTATAATTCTTGATGTCTGATTTGTGTCCATTTATTCTTTTACATAGAGACTGTCCAGTTTGGCCAATGTACATGGCAGAGGGGCATTGCTGGCACATGATGGCACATATCACATTGGTAGATGTGCAGGTGAATGAGCCTCTGATACAGTGTGGCTGATGTGATTAGGCCTTATGTTGGTGTCCCCTGAATAAATATGTGGACACAGTTGGCAATGGGCTTTGTTGCAAGGATAGGTTCCTGGGTTAGTGGTTCTGTGGTGTGGTGTGTGGTTGCTGGTGAGTATTTGCTTCGGGTTGGGGGGCTGTCTGTAAGCAAGGACTGGCCTGTCTCCCAAGATCTGTGAGAGTGATGGGTCATCCTTAAGGATAGGTTGTAGATCCTTGATGATGCGTTGGAGAGGTTTTAGTTGGGGGCTGAAGGTGATGGCTAGTGGCGTTCTGTTATTTTCTTTGTTGGGCCTGTCCTGTAGTAGGTAACTTCTGGGTACTCTTCTGGCTCTGTCAATCTGTTTCTTCACTTCAGCAGGTGGGTATTGTAGTTGTAAGAATGCTTGATAGAGATCTTGTAGGTGTTTGTCTCTGTGTGAGGGGTTGGAGCAAATGCGGTTGTATCGTAGAGCTTGGCTGTAGACAATGGATCGTGTGGTGTGGTCTGGATGAAAGCTGGAGGCATGTAGGTAAGCATGGCGGTCAGTAGGTTTCTGGTATAGGGTGGTGTTTATGTGACCATCCCTTATTAGCACCGTAGTGTCCAGGAAGTAGATCTCTTGTGTGGACTGGTCCAGGCTGAGGTTGATGGTGGGATGGAAATTGTTGAAATCATGGTGGAATTCCTCAAGGGCTTCTTTTCCATGGGTCCAGATGATGAAGATGTCATCATATAGCGCAAGTAGAGTAGGGGCGTTAGGGGACGAGAGCTGAGGAAGCGTTGTTCTAAGTCAGCCATAAAAATCTTGGCATACTGTCGGGCCATGCGGATACCCATGGCAGTGCCACTGATTTGAAGGTATACATTGTCCCCAAATGTGAAATAGTTATAGGTGAGGACAAAGTCACAAAGTTCAGTCACCAGGTTTGCCATGACATTCTCGGTGATACTGTTCCTTATGGCTTGTAGTCCATCTTTGTGTGGACTGTTGGTGTAGAGGGCTTCTACATCCATAGTGGCCAGGATGGCCTTTTCTGGAAGATCACCGATGGATTGTAGTTTCCCCAGGATGTCGGTAGTGTCTCGAAGATAGCTGGGAGTGCTGGTAGCGTAGGGCCTGGGGAAGGGGTGGATTCTCTGTTTCCTGGTATCCTCACATCACAACTGGTTATCATTCTGGAAGGTGCCATGGCACCTTTTTGTGAATTACAAGCAATTGGGCTTAATATGGTGGTAAGCGTGTGAAATTTCATAGCCAGTGAAATAGAGGCCGGATTAGGAGATCAAATAGTTTCACAACCGATGCCTCTATGAAAAACTCAGTGTGGGGTGAAGCATAGACTCTGCTGTTTTACTGGGTGGCCTGCTTGCTCCCCAGAATGAATAATGAGCAAGTGGGGTGATCCAGGGTGCAGCTCAAACATCCAGCCGGGCTGGCCAGGGGCAGACATCAGGCCTGCAAGGGAAAGGTGAGTGTGGCAGTGACTTCACAAAGGCCTTTGGCAGGAACTCAGCCTATTGGGCAAAGATGATGAGGCGGGTGTGACCCCACAGAGCTCCCTTGACAACAGCCCGGCAGGACAGGGATTCGGGGCAGGAGGAACCTCGGAGACCCTTGTAGCCTTGCTGCAGCAAGCCTCCTTCTCGCGGTCTCTCGGTGAGGACCAAGAGACGGTTGGCGTGGAGGAGATTCTCTGGGATTGTTTTCATTACTGTATTGATTGTGTGGAAAGAAATCATCATCTGCATAGAAGGTAAGAAAAAATATAGGCTCTAAGTAGAAGATGGGGGACTCTATCCTAGCAGATTCAAAGGCATCCCCACCCTCCCAGTGAAAAAGTTTTTCCTAATATCCAAGCCTTCCACACTGCAACTTGAGATCATTGCTCCTTGTTCTGTCATCTGCCAGCTCTACGAATTTCATGAGAATCAATCTTTCATTAGGAAAATAATTCAAAAAGACAAAGACAAAAAACGTGAAGTGAAATCAATCCATCCTGATCTTCAGTGTCTGGGGGGGTGTGGGCCTCGGAGGCCAGACTGAGACCCTCATTGGCTAGGGACACCCAGGAAGCCAGTAAAAAAATTCCAGTCTTCTTAGCAACCAAGCCTCCATAATCCAAGGAACACCTGAGGGCTGCGGGAGACAGAGGAGTGCTGAGACTGTCTAACTCATGATTGAAAATACAGAGATGTGTTATTGTCTTTGGATGGGGGACAAGTATCAAATCCGTTGGGGTTCTTGCCCCAAACAACAATCACCCATTGTCCTTTAGAGCACAAGGGCTTGAACATGCCTGACGTGCTCAAATCTCTTGCCTGCTAGGACTTAGAGAATTTTCTCCATCTCTATGATACAGAGGGAAAGAGAAAAGAAGTGACCTCTCTTTGGTCACACACCAAGGTCATGCTGGAGCTAGAAAGAGAAGCATAAGAAAAAAAGTTGTATGAAAATGTTTTGCATTTAAAACTGATTTCTTAAACAAAGGAAATTTGAAATGTGGTTAGTGAACTAAAATGATACGTTCTGGTTTCCACGTGTTTCTAGATTTATGAACTAGTATATCCATCCCCTCACACCTAGTTTTTATCCATAGATTGAGGGAGGAAAAGAAGTTTGCCTGTTTTGTGAACTCCCAGTGGCTTTCTTGAATTTCAACAAACGAGTCATTGAACTGAACTCTTTGAATGAACTGAAAAGAAGACAATATTTTCTGCACCTTCCAAGGAAGCTATTGCTGTCCAAAGCTGGGTTAGCATTTCAGCCAACTTTGCTTCTAGGGCTTTAGCTATCACGTCAGTGGTGTGACTCTCTCAAAAACTAGGCAGTGAACATGTTCCACTTCATGTTATTTTTTCCTCTTCTATTTAAATGATTTAAGAGATTGTCATAAATTTCGCCCTTAATTTAAAATAGATGGTTTTTTTTGTCAAGCTGGGCCTTACAAATCTCTAAGGATGAAGAGTCCACCACCTCCATAGGTCACACTCAGGGCCAGGGAGAGTGGGAATAGAAGAAAATCACCAATGAAAGCCAGGAGTCCAGACTCCCAACCCCCTGCCTCAGTCATGACAACAGGTCACACTCAGAGCCAGGGAGACTGGGAATCGAGTCCCGCTGGCACTTCCCAGCTCTGGAAGGGAGTGTTCCTCTAGTGGTTAGTGCGGGAGCCTGGCCAAAGGCTCCATCCCCGGCTCTATCCCTGACTCCCTCGGCGACCCTGAGGCAGTGGCTTCTCCTGCCCAGGCCTCTGTTTCCCTCACTGGGGCTGGGGACACTCCCCTACAGCCCTTGGGTCGTCACTCTTCAGGAATGTGCGTGAGGTACGAGGAGACCTGGAGATGGGAGGTGTGCTGCTGGCCATAGGTCAGTGTTGTGAACCCCCGGTTGCCAGGCTGAGTTTATCCATCCCCTGACAATAAAACATCATCTTGTTTTCACAGCCACTTTCGATCTCCAGGCTTCTACTCCCTGCTCTGCTGGCAGGGCATTGGGCAGCACCCTTTCCAGTCCACCTGGGTGCAGGAGATCAAGGAGGAGGGCAAGAGACTCGGCCTCAGTGAGTATCTGCCACCCAGCGCTTTCCCATCTAGAGCAAGTGAGTGGAGTTCTCCAGAGCCATCCCCAGTGTGGTGGGAATGGGCCAGCAAGAGGACCCCCAGCCCTTCCCTTGCAGGAGATTGTTTCCCACGTCGAGAGTCTTCGGGGAGGGCAGAACCTGCCAGGTGCTGAACACCCACAACCGCAATCAGTGAAATCAGTGGGAACTGAGGGTGACTCCTCCCTCCCAGCATTGGCACCTTGTGAAAAAAAAAAATATCGCTGCTGACTGTCCGGGTGCTGCTCTTTCCCTGGCCTGGGAGGGAGCGGGGCCTTCTGGGATGGAGGGAGCTTCTTGTCCAAACTAACAGAGAGCCTCACTGCTCTGAAAGGACGAGACTCCCCTGGTGTCACAGGGCCCCAGGGGTGAGGGGGAAGGTTGGGAGTGGCCTGTGCTGTGACCTGCTGCAAGTGGATGTGGACGGCAGCCCCCGTGCCCTGGGGTGGGGTGTGTGGTGAGGAGAAATTGCCTCAGCAGAGGGGAGGTGGACGGAGGAACAGGCAGGCACATTAATGAGAGGCTGCCTTGAACCCAGACTCATGGCTGCTCCCCACTGATTCCCAGGATGCAGCAACTGAGGCGGATGCTGAGGAGGAAGGCCGGGCTGGTGGCTCCGGAGCCAGTAGGGAGCAGCGGCCGGCTTTCCCAGGAGGAGAGCGGCCCCTCTGTCCCCGCGGGCGGGGAAGAGGCTAGTGGCCAGGCGAGGAGGAGGAGCTCCCTGGCTTTCTGGAGGAGGAGGAAGACACCAGCTCCCTTAGCATGCCCTGAGGCCCCTTCTGGTCCCAAATGGAGGTGGCCCAGGCTGATGCTATGTAGGAGGGACCCAGGAGAGGGTGGGAGCCTGGGAAGGCGGCTCTGCAGCTTCCTTTACAGGAAGCAGAGGAGCCAGGAGCCGCGCCCCAGTGCCCAACCGGAGCCATCCACCAGCCTGGCCACTGAGGAGCCCCCAGCCAGCCCAGAGCAGGAGCTGGGCGACTCTGGCACGGGGACCAGCAGCTCCTCCTTCTCCCGAGGGGCCAGCAGCCCCTCCGTGGGGTCTGAGAGCCCTGAGGCTGAAGGCTCCCTCTGTGCAGGTAAGGGGAGACCCACGGGACAGGGGGGAGGACAGGGGTAGTGGGGGACTAGTAACACCCTGTCAAGGTTTCTTCCCTACTCTGAACTTTACGGTACAGAGGTAGGGACCTGCATGAAAGACCCCAAGCTTATTTTTACCAGCTTAGGTTAAAAAAAAGACTTTCCCAAGGTATAAACTTTGCCTTGTCCTTGAACAGTCTGCTGCCACCACGAAGCGTTTTAAACAAAGAACGGGGAAAGAGACCACTTGGAGATGTTTTTCCCCAAAATATTTCCCCAAGCCCTACACCCCCTTTCCTGGGGAAGGCTTCATAATAATTTTTACCAATTGGTACAGGTGAACACAGACCCAAAGCCTTGGATTTTAAGAACAATGAAAAATTAATTAGGTTTTTAAAAGAAGAATTTTAATTAAAGAAAAGGTAAAAGAATCACCTTTGTAAAATTAGGATGGTAAATACCTTACAGGGTAATTGGATTTAAAACAGAGAATTTCTTTAGGCAAAACCTTAAGTTACAAAAAGACACAAAAACAGGAATATACATTTCCTTCAAAGTTAGTAACAGCCCGTTTGTTGAGCCATTTATGAAACAGATTTGTTATTTGGTTTACATAAGCCACATTAGTTTAGGCCTTTTTTTAAGGGTTTGAAATTTTACTTTGTAAATTTTAGGTCTAACTTGAAATTGGCGATTTGGCTGTATTGTGGTACAAATCGCCTGTAATATCTGGCCAAGCCTAAGAAGGATTGGACCCGGTTTTTTTTTTTTTTTTTTTTTTTTACTTTGGGACAGGCCACTTTTGGATAGCATTCACTTTGGCTTGTAGGGGGTTGATAGGTTCTTGACCCACCTGATGTGCAAGGTGAGCTACTCTGTTTAGGCCTATTTGACACTTTTTAGTCTTAACAGTTAGTTTTGCCTCCCTTATGCGATTGAAGACTTTTTGTAGATGTTCCAGGTGTTTTGCCCAGGATTCCAAAAATATGGCCACATTGTCAAGGACTGCGACTGCACATTTTTCCAATTCCGCTAGGAGACCATCTACAAGTTTTTGGAAGGTGGCAGGTGCATTCTGCAGCCTGAAAGAGAGCACATTAAATTCATACAGCCCGACATGTGTGATGAAGGCTGACCTTTTCTTGGCGGATTTATTTAGCGGTACCTGCCAGTACCCCTTGGTTAAGTCCAAGATAGGGATGAACTGGGCCCATCCCAGTTTCTTCAATAGTTTATCTGTTCATGGCATTGGATAGTTGTTTGGGAGCGTTACAGCATTTAGCTTATGGTAGTCCATGCAAAAACATATTTCCCCATTTGGGTTGGGAACTAGAACCACTGGAGATGCCCATGCACTGCCAGAGGGGCGGATTACACCCATTTGTAGCATATCCTGGATCTGCCATTCTATAGCAGTTTAGCTTGAGGAGACACCCGGTAAGGTTGGGCTCTAATTGGGTGAGCATTACCTGTGTCAATGGAGTGGTATGCCCATTCAGTCAGTCCTGAGGTGGCTGAGAACGTCGGCGTGTAGCTAGTGCACAGCTCCTTGATTTGCTGTCACTGCATATGCCCAAGGGTCATGGAGAGGTTTACCTTTTCCACACTACCATCACTTTTTCCTTTGTACTAGACACCTTTAGGCCACTCAGCGTTATCTCCTCCCTGGGCTGTAAACCGACAAATCTTTAATTCTTTGGAATAAAAGGGCTTTAGAGAATTAATATGGTACACCTTAGGCTTTCGGTTGGAGGTGGGGAATGCTATGAGATAATTAACAGCTCCCAGGAGCTCTTGGACCATTAATGCCCCTTCCCACAACGCTTTTATTATGTGGGCCTAGAGTGCCTTCAAGACCATGACCTAGTCCCCTACATTGAAGGAACGCTTTCTGGCATGTTTATCACACCAGGCTTTTTGCTCTTTTTGAGCATCCTGTAGGTTTTCTTTAGCAAGGGCTAAAGAGGTTCGGCAGGTGTTTTGTAGGTTGGTTACAAAGTTCAGAATGTTAGTTCCTGGAGAAGGTATAAACCCCTCCCATTGCTGCTTTACCAACTGTAATGGCCCCTTAACCTCGTGGCCATATACAAGTTCAAATGGTGAAAACCCTAAACTGGGATGTGGTACAGCTTTGTAGGCAAAGAGCAACTGCTGCAACACTAGGTCCCAATTATTGGAGTGCTTATTTACAAATTTACGTATTATGGCCCCCAAAGTTTCATTAAACTTCTCCACCATGACATTTGTTTGATGGTGGTAAGGAGTGGCAACCAAGTGGTTCACCCCATGAGCTTCCCAAAGGCATTCCATAGTTCCTGCCAGGAAATTAGTTCCTGCATCTGTAAGGATGTTGGAGGGCCAACTTACCCTGGCAAAAATGTCTGCTAGTGCCTGGCACACACTTTTAGCCCTGGGGTTGCTTAGAGCTACTGCTTCTGGCCATCGGGTGGCAAAATCCATGAAAGTCAGTATGTACTGCTTTCCTCTGGGTGTCTTTTTTGGAAAAGGACCCAGAATATTTACAGCTACTTGCTGAAATGGAAGCTCAATGATGGGGAGTGGCTGGAGAGGGGCTTTGACCTGGTCTTGGGGTTTTCCCACTCTTTGGCACACCTCACAAGACCGGACATAGGTAGAAACATTCTTGCCCATTCCCTCCCAGTGGAACGACTTTCCCAAATGGTTTTTGGTTCTGTTCACCTCAGCATGGCCACTAGGATGATCGTGGGCTAAGCTTAATAGCTTTACCCGGTACTTAGTTGGAACTACCAACTGTCTCTGAGGATGCCAGTTTTCCTCGTATCCACCAGAAAGAGTTTGCTTGTATAAAAGTCCTTTTTTTACAACAAACCTGTATTGATTCAAAGAGCTGAGAGGCGGTGGGTTGCTCCGTGCCGCCGTCCAAGCTCTCTGGAGGCTTTGATCTGCTTTCTGTTCGGTCTGGAACTGTTCTCTTGATGCTGGAGACATCAGTTCCTCATTGGATTGTGGACCTGGGCTTGGTCCCTCTGGAAGCGATGCAGGTGATGGGGCTGTTTTAGTTGACTGTGAACCGCTCTTGGCTGGTGCACTATGTTGGGGTTTAGGCTCTGGCTGAGCCTCTTGTGTAGGGTTATCTGCTGCTGCCAGTGCAGGTTCGGTGGGGCCCTCTGGTGTTGGGGTTGCAAGTATTGGATTCAGTGCTGGCAGTGGTTCTGGTGCTGGTTTTTTTGCCGGTTCCAGTTCTGGGATTGGCTCTGTCTGGGTCTCTGTGACTGGATTCACTACTGCTGTTGCAGACATTGGTATGGGGTCCGGTTCCAACATCTTTGAGTGGGTCCTGGTAGAAGTCTCCGGAACAGAGCTAGGTGTGACAGCTTGCTTAGCCTGGCTGCGGGTGACCATTCCCACCTTCTTGGCTAGCTTCACATGATTGGCCAAGTCTTCCCTCAACAGCATGGGGATGGGATAATTATCATAGACTGCAAAAGTCCATGTTCTTGACCAGCCCTTGTACCGAACAGACAACTTGGCTGTAGGCAAGTCAAAAGAGTTGGACTTGAAGGGTTGAATCATTACTTGGACCTCTGGGTCGATTAAATTGGGGTCCACTAAGGAAGCATGGATAGCCAACACTCCATGTCCCTCCATTTTGTGACCTTCTTCCTGCCCACACTCAGATTCCCTCCGCTCTGAGGGTATCTGGGAGGCATCTGGGCCTGAGGACATCTGGTGTGATTTCAGTGCAATGAACTGTAATTTCCAGGGGTTCTTGGGGCAGTTGGCCTTTACATGTCCCGGCTTGTTACATTTAAAACTTTGCCCAGCTGACTGGTCACTGGTGCGAGGTAGGTTGCTGGAGAACGGTGTGGTGGGATGACAAGGTGTCTGGAGTGTTCCTTGGGGTGTAGTTGGGGCCTTGGGCTGCCCCCGGTAGTAGGGTGTGGTCTGAGGGTGTCTCTTCTGGTATCCGCTCCAACTGTGACCAGGGTTGTTCCTCTCTCCTCCCTCCACCCGTTTTGTTCCGGTTTGCCCCGCCTCTCTGGCAGCCTGGGACTGCTTGTATTGATCAGCATAAAAAGCAAGACTTCCTGCTGAGTCCATTTTTTTATCCCATATGTTAGGGGGCTTATTCCTTCACCCACTCACTTCCCTGGTCCTTCTCGCATGAACAGAGAGCAACAATACCCGAAGTCCGAAGGTGCAAACAATTCGATGTTTATTGGGGTGAACTTCCAGCAAGCATGATTCCAGTTTCCTTCCTTAGTATCCTCCTTCCCAGCTCTGACACCACAGAGCCTTACACCTGTGTCCCTGTTCCCATTCCTGCCCTTAGCCAAACATTATTCCAATTTCCTTACTCCCATTCCCTGTTCCCATTTCCCCCTTTACACACACCCACCCCCTCTCATCAAGGACCCCTCATTTCCTCATTGACTACAGATTATATAGTAAAACTTCAGTTCTGCTTAGCTATACCTTAACCAATCATTTTCCTGAAATTTAACTAACCAATCCTAACATATTGTAACATGATTATGTAACCAATTATATCCCACCACCTTAATTAGTTTATACCCAGCAAAATTAATTATACAGCAGACAGGAACAATCACAGAACCAGACAGAGATTATACAGACAAACAATAGCAAAGTAGGAACTATAATGACAAAACAATACAGAAGTGAGGATTTCACATCCCAGTATTGATAAGTGAGTTCTTGCCAGACAGGATGCTGTTTCCTTTTTACATTTTCTAGGCACTTCCCTTTCTCTGGAGGTGATAGGCATTATCAGGACAGTATTGTATTCCTAACAGCCCAATAGCACCTTCTTTCAATGTAACTAGTTTGGAATGTGAGGATGTGACCTGTCGCTTCCTAGCTTATGGCTGCCTCTGCTGCTTAGCCAAAGGCCTTAGCCTAAGCACAGGGCCTCAGACTGTCACAGTAAGAGAGGGCCCTTACACCAGCAGACAGTGATTTTGATTCTTTCTTTTATACTTCTAGAACTAGCCAAGTGATAAGAATACACCTAAATTCTTAGAGTACAGGCCTTTACAGACAGGCCTGAATATCTATATCCTAACACCATAAACACTGCTTTCTATCATCCTTGGACATATTCAGGAATTGCTCCTGTATTATCAAATCCCGTATTCCTCCAAAGCTAGTTACATCCTGTCCATTGAGCCATTTCTCAAACAGATCTGTTATCTGGTTTACATAAGCCACATTATTTAGCCCAGGTCCTCTCTTGAGGGCTTTCACTTTTACTCTGTAAGTTTCAGGTGTAACTTGAAATTGTTTTAAAACCAAACCCTTGGATTTATTATAGTTCGAAGCCTCCTCAATCGGCATCTTATTGAATATATCCAGAGCTCTTCCAGGCAATTTTGCGGCCGATCTGGTCATCTTGTGAGCTTCAGGGATTTGATGGAGTGTGCACAGTCTCTCAAAGGTGAGAAAATAATCAGCAATATCACTGGATTCATTATACTGTGGACATAGTGTCATGGATTGTTGGGGAAGGATTTGTGGATTGTTGGGGAAGGATTGTTAGGGTTATTTGGTATATTCTGCCGAGCCTTTGCCTTCTCCATCTCCAGTATATGCTTCCTCTCTTTTTCCTTCTCCTCCTCTGCATGCTTCCTTTCTTTTTTCCTCTCCTCCATTTCTTTTTCCTTTGCCTCCATTTCTTTTTCTTTTGCCTCCATTTTCTCTGTCTGAGTTCGACCCATCTTTTATGTTCGTTTTGTTTTTCCTCAGCCTCAAATCTGGCTAATTGCAGCTTCTGTTGAACATGGCATTCTGTCATCCTAACCTCTCTGTTTTTAACTCACTTTACACCTGAGAGTTAGAAATAAAGCAAAAAACCCAAAAACCCTGACTTGTAAAATTTTGCTGTGCTGTAACCTGATACCTTTTTTCTTTGATAGCTGTTCTCAGCCTACAGAAAACCCCTTTTGTTATGCCTGCTGCTCTGTCCCCCAGACAGAGAGACAGAATCTACAGCTGCAATCACCTTTTACAAAACCTTTTAAAATCCTGCTGTGCTTCTGGTTCAAAATGATCACTGCCACCATGTCAAGGTTCCTTCCCTTTAGGGTACAGATGTGGGGACTTTAGGGTACAGATGTGGGGACCTGCATGAAAGACACCCTAAGCTTGTTTTTACCAGTTTAGGTTAAAAACTTCCCCAAGGTACAAACTTTGCCTTATCCTTGAACAGTATGCTGCCACCACCAAGCATTTTAAACAAAGAACAGGGGAAGAGACCACTGGGAGACATCTTCCCTCAAAATACCCCCCCCCCCCCAAGGCTCTATACCCCCTTTCCTGCAAAGGCTTAATAATAATCCTCACCAATTGGTACAGGTGAACAGAGACCCAAGCCCTTGGTTCTTAAGAAGAATGAAAAATTAATTAGGTTTTTAAAAGAAGAATTTTAATTAAAGGAAAGGTAAAAGAATTACCTCTGTAAAATCAGGATGGTAAATACCTTACAGGGTAATCAGATTCAAAACATAGAGAATCCCTCTAGGCAAAACCTTAAGTTACAAAAAGACACAAAAACAGGAATATACATTCCCTCCAGCACAGCTTATTTTACCAGCCATTAAACAAAAGAAAATCTAACACATTTGCTAGCTAGATTACTTACTAACTTAACAGGAGTTGGAAGGCTTGCATTTCTGATTTGTCCCCGGCAAAAGCATTACACAGACAGAACCCTTTATTAGCCCCCAGCACCCCACCAGATTTGAAAGTATTTTGTTCCCTCATTGGTCATTTTGGGTCAGGTGCCAGCGAGGTTATCTTAGCTTCTTAACCCTTTACAGGTGAAAGGGTTTTGCCTCTGGCCAGGAGGGATTTTATAGCACTGTATACAGAAAGATGCTTACCCTTTCCTTTATATTTATGACACACCCTGTGCCCATTGGCTCACCAAGGCACTAGGACTGAGCCACGGGAGCCCCACTGACACCAGTGGGAATGGCAGAGCCACACCCTGTGGCAGGGGATGCTGGGCAGAGCTGGGGGAGCTCCAGCCTCCCCTGATAATATTGGGGGGGGGGGGCTGATGGCCACGGGGCCCTGAGGCTAATGGGGCTGAGGTCATCTCTGGGAGGGGCAGGGTGGGGACCTCGATGCCATGGGGTTCCTTGTTGAGGATGGGGGACATTGAGCCATTTCTCTACCCTGCATTCCCACAGCAGTAGCATAAATGATGCGTTTCTCCTTCTCTCCCTGGTGCAGAGACCCTCAGTGCCCAGCTGGAGGAGGAGGAGGAGGAGGATGTGTCCCCTGAACAAGACACCATCAGGGTCATCCAGCAGCACCTCCAGGGCAGAGCTGAGGTACAAAGATCTTCTAGCTGCGCTGACCCCGAGTCTGTCCTGCCCCTTGTTCCATCCCCACCCACATTTGGGGTCTTGTCTCAGAGAATCCATTACCCGCAATGGGGGGCACTTCTCCCCTGTTACCTGGCACCCCAAAGTGGGGGTGTTCGTCTCATGCAGGCCAAGGTGTCCGCTCCCCACAGACACTGTCCAAGTTACAACCCCAGTCTGTGCAGGGCGACACTGGTTTTGGGAAGAGGGGCGGCTTTCCCTGTCCAACTCCAGGGAGGTCCTGAGACCTGGAGCTTTTGTAGGTGGGGTGGGGAGGTCCCTACCTGACCATCTCTCTCTCTCTCCCCCAACCCCACTCTTAGTGGGTGGAGGACAGGGCCAAACAGCTCCGCTTCCTCCATGCTGTCCCACGTCTGTGCTTCTCGGCACAGCAGCAGGGGTGGGACACTCTGGAGCCGCACTTCTCCAAAGCGGCCCTTGTGGAGAGCATTGCGGTGAGTGGGACCCCGTGCCCAGCTCCTGGGGTGAGGGAGCCCAACATGGGAGGAAGAGTTAGTGGGGCTGGAGGGGGAAGCAGAGGACAGGGCTTCCTGGGGCTGAGGAGCAGGGAAAGAGGAAATTCTGACACTGATGGGGAACTGGCAGTGGGGAAGTTGTAAGGCCGGAGGGGCAGCGGAGGCTGAGGGGAGGGAGGAATTGGGTGGCAGACGGGGAAGGAAAGGGTAAGTTTGATGGATGGGAGGACTGGGGAGCCCAACTGGTTGGGGGTGACACTGACTGTTTCTGCAGAGCACTTTGGCCTCCTCCCTGGGAAGTGCCTGTGGGTCTACAGGGCCTGAATCTCACATGCAATTTTATCTCCTTGGGGTCTCTCAGGAGCTGATTGAAAATCTGCCCATGGTGTCTGAGCCGAGCTCCATCGTCTCCAGCTCCATGGCCGCAGTTTGCAGCCTCAGGTACCAGGACCCTCCCATCCAGCTGCCCTCACCCTGGTGCAGATCCTCTCGGGCCTAGATTAACCCCAGCCGTGGCTGTTTGCATCCTCCAGCAGAGGAGCTGGGAACATCCCCTCTTTCCTGGCTGGGGGGTGATTTCACTCCCGTAACGTTACAGGGGCCATAGGGAGGGGATCATTGCAGGGGAGGGGGGGTCATGTGCATGGCAGTGCCAGCACCACTCCGGTGCTGCCAAGCATAACACGGGCTCCTCTTTCCCTCCAGCAAACTGAAGCCACCACTTGCCCTGGAGCTGGAGTCACGCCTCCTGCGGGCTCTACACTACACCATTTTCACCATGGGCACTGGGCAGGACACCACCCACTTCCAGGTATGTCATGATCCTACTTCTCTGTCCCAGGAGCAGGAGTGGCCTCTGGTCCCTGCTCCCTCGGTTTGATGGAGCTGCTGAGAATAGGGGAGGGGTGAGCAGAGCTGGGGGCAAGCCCGGGCAGGGCGTGTGGCATGGGGGGATGACACAAACTGCAAGGGAGGGCCCCTTCCCTCCAGTGAGGATTGCGTTACCCCTCTGATCCCAGCCTTCCCTCTTCTCCTCATTCTGTGCTCTGCTGCCTGGACTTTCCCAGGGATCCTACCTCCCACCCATTGCAGTTTGGCTTTTCCATACTCTGCTGGGTACCAGGCCCTGCGCAGAGAACTGCTAAGGGCAAGGATTGAAGAGCCAGCAGGCATCCAGCCATGAACTCCTGCTAAGTGTCCCTGCAGTGATGTGAATGGCAGAGGCCAGGATGTACCTTTTGGGTCTGGCCAGGGCTCCCCAGAGAAGCCTCCTGCTCCCCTGACAGGGGTAGCCCCATGTCCCATGACTGATGGGTGCTCCCTCTTCTTGCAGGCTGTCAAGGTTCCTTCCCCACTCTGAACTCTAGGGTACAGATGTGGGGACCTGCATGAAAACCTCCTAAGCTTACTTTTACCAGCGTAGGTTAAAACTTCCCCAAGGTACAAATTATTTTACCCTTGGATTTCCACTACCACCACCAAACTTTATCTGGGTTTACTGGGAAAACAGAGTTTGGACACGTCTTTCCCCCGAAAATCCTCCCAACCCTTGCACCCCACTTCCTGGGGAAGGTTTGGTAAAAATCCTCACCAATTTGCATAGGTGACCACAGACCCAAACCCTTGGATCTTAGAACAATGAAAAAGCATTCAGTTTCCTTCCAAGAAGACTTTTCATAGAAGTAAAAAGAAAAGAATTACCTCTGTAAAATCAGGATGGTAAATACCTTACAGGGTAATTAGATTCAAAACATAGAGAATCCCTCTAGGTAAAACCTTAAGTTACAAAAAAGACACACAGACAAGAATATTCATTCTATTCAGCACAGCTATTTTCTCAGCCATTTCAAGAAATCATAATCTAACACATATCTAGCTAGATTACTCACTAAGTTCTAAGACTCCATTCCTGTTCTGTCCCCGGCAAAAGCATCACACAGACGGACGCAGACCCTTTGTTTTTCTCCCTCCTCCCAGCTTTTGAAAGTATCTTGTCTCCCCATTGGTCATTTTAGTCAGGTGCCAGCGAGGTTACCTTTAGCTTCTTAACCCTTTACAGGTGAGAGGATTTTTCCTCTGGCCAGGAGGGATTTTAAAGGGGTTTACCCTTCCCTTTATATTTATGACACAGGCTCTGCACAACACGTATTTAGAGAGCCTGGACTCCATGCTCGGGGGCCTGCTGGCAGAGACCCCCACCACGGACAAGCTGCAGCACCTCTTGGAGGTGAGCAGAATGGGAGGGTCTGGGGGGGGAATTTCCCATGAACCCGGTGGGAGGGCTGCAAAGGAGAGACTAGAAGAACCATGTTTCCATTGTGTCCTCCCAGCTTGGACCCAGATGGCCACGCTTTCCCAGAGCCGTCAGCGCAGTGCAATGTTGGGACCCTTCTGCCATCCGGGGTAGCGGTGGCGGGGAAGGGGCGGGGGCAGAGGGAAGGAGCTGGGACTGTCAGCCAGAGCTCTGCCCGGTTCCATTGAGCACTAACAGTGAGCACCAGGCCTGGCTGGGACTGAGAGACTGAAACCCCTGTGCGATCTGGGACACGGGCCTCTGAGAAAAGTTACTGGCTCCTTTCTAGGGAGATCCTGAGATACAGGAGAAGACTCAGGGAATCAGCTCTTCTGTCCTAGGGACACGGCAGTTCCCGGAGGGATTGTCCTCACGGCCCCTCCATCCATCCTACTAAGGCCTCTGGAGCTGGCGTCTGGGGGCCCAGGGCATGTGCCTTGATCCTGATGGGCTGTTCATGGATCAGGGGTTCAGAGCAAATAGACCAGCCCCAAGGCTGAGCTTTGTCCCAGGCTGGAGAGACGGTGACAGCTTGTGCCCAGCAAGATGTGGGCAGTGTCATGAACCCCCAGATGAGGAGTCAGATATTCCACCCTGAGCACAAGTTCCCACCCCATGTGGAGTGGGAGAGGCTCGTTTGTAGAGCATGTAAGCCTGCCGGCTGACCCTCCCCTGCCTTCTTCTCCCGCAGCACCTCCATTTCTGGCTCGACTCCAGGAACACCCAGGAGAGAGCTAGGGCCATACGGAGCAGCGCTGCCCTGCTCCGATTTGCCACCTCCCTCTCCGGATTTGACGTAAGTGACCTTTGACCCCAGCATCCTGCAGAGCCAGGGCTTGACTCAAATTCCTCATCCCCTGGTTAAGTGGTCCCCCCTTGCTCCTTAAGGGACTGCGACATTCCATAGGCCACTGGCTGGCAGGGTCGTGCCTGGCCTCAGTGCCCTTGTTACTCTGGAGAAGCCTGGCAGCGAGTGCTCATAGAGGGCCCAGGCCCTGGTCCCTTTACTCCAAGCTCCCTTGGGGGCAGAGAGAAAGAGGGCTCTAGTTCCTCTCCCCCAGCGCCTCCTTCAGATGGATGGGAGCAGAGCTCTATCCCAGGGGAACTGGGGAGCTGAAGGCAGAATGTTGATGGATTCCCCCCTTCTCCTCCTCCACCAGACCTCCTCTGATTTCCCCAAGGTGGGCAACTTTGTGCTGCAGCTGGGTCTCTGCATCTCTGACCCAGCCGATGACATCAGCCGGCAAGCCAGGGATGGGATCTATTGGCTGCAGAGGCTCCTGCTGCAGAGGAGAGGTAAGAAACCCAGCTGGGCAATGGGACCCCATAGAAATGAGTCCCTTGGAGACTAGCTCCAGCTGGCCATTGGGACACCAATAGAACTAAGGCCTCTTCTCTTAGACCAACTGCAGCAGGGCAGAGGGACCCCAATGGAAACAAGGCCCCTGTTTTGGGCCCCCCACTTACTGGCCAAGGGACCCTACAGAAAGAAGCTCCCTCCTCTGAGACTGACCCCAACTTAGATGATGACTCACACTCATCTCCCTAATTCAGGGAGAAAGGAAGGGGACGAAGATGCCAGGGAAATTGGCTGCTTTACCTCATAGCCTGGCTCAGTCCCCCAGTCCAGAGAAATCAGCCCCCCCAGGGGGCTGCCAGCTGGTGAGGGGACAGGAACGGACCTATTGAGACACATGGAGGGAAAGAGCCCATCGTGAAGGCAGGGGCAGGGACCACAGGGGATGGACACAAAGCTTGTAGAATGTCACCAGCTGGGTAGCTAGGGCCAGATCCTGACGTCAGTGGCTGTGGGGGGTTTTCAGCATTAGCAGCCACCATTAACAGGCACCCATGCCCAGAGCACAATGACCGTAAGGGTCACCTGATTACTGTGATGAATGAGACAAATCCCCCTTCAGGTACTAAAGCACCTGGTGGGGACCCTGCGAGTCCATTGGGCCGTGGATGCCACGAGGACCCCAGCCAGTGTTCACCCAGCAAAGGGAACAGAAGGAAACAGGCACTAAAGCCAGATGCCAAACCTCCCCAATGGGTGTGTCTTTCTCCCCCAGGGCTGAACATCAGAGAGCAGAGTGATCTGTGGTGTCGGGACGGGCTCCAAGACACCGAGCGCCTGGCCTACAGGAACATGGCCAGGGTGGGGGAGGTAAGGACTCTCCGCCAGTGCATTGCAGTAGCTCAGGTGTGGAGCTGTCTTCCCCTGCAGTGAGTGTGTTATGGAAGGGGAGGGATAGCTCAGTGGTTTGAGCATTGGCCTGCTAAACCTAGGGTTATGAGTTCAATCCTTGAGGGGGCCATTTAGGGACCTGGGACAAAAATCTGTTGGATGATTTAGTTGGGGATTGGTCCTGCTGTGAGCAGGGGGTTGGACTAGATGAACTCCTGAGGTCCCATCCAAACCTGATATTCTATGATACTTATTTCCAGAAGACAGTGTTCGGCTGCAAGAGGCCGAGGAGCCTGGGCTGGAGCCTTGCTAATGGTCCAGGCTTGTGTGTGTTGCATGGATCCATGGTTACGTGGCATAAAAGGGATCCTCTGGGGGGTTGAGTTAATGAAGGATTGTATCCCCAGGGATCTGGCTCTGCTCACTGTCTCCCTGGCTGACACCCTGGTGTCTGAGAGGGGAGCCCCTGGGTCAGTGAGTTGGGAAGCTCACACCAGCAATTGCTGGACCAGATCCTTGTTGGATTCCCTGCACCTGTGGAAGCACAGACAGGGTGTGGGGTTTGCCGAGCACCAGGGCGAGTCAGGAAGCAGAACCTGCCCCTGCCCTGGGCGTTGGGTGAGGGACACTGAGCTCCTTTCCTGGGCTGAGTCACTGCAGCATATGTGACGCTCGTGGGATTGTCGGTGGGGTGGGGAGCAGGAACGGAAGCAGATCGGAAAGGCCCCTAACCTCTAGCGGGTGAGCTGCAGGAGATAGCGCTGCTGGGAGCAGTAGCGGGTCCTTTGTTGTCTTTGTGAGCTGGGTTCCAGAGCGCGCAGACACGTTCCCAGCCTGTCATGGCACCTGTGGTGAATCCTGCTCCAGAAAGAGCTATTCCTCAGTGCCTGCAACCTCTTACTGAAGGGGGTTCCTTGGTCCATGGGACCCCAAAAGTTGGCTGCCCCAGGACTCTTGTCCACCTTGTGAGATACTAGAGGGATTTGGAGCCTGGTTCTGGACAATTGACAAGGGCTCTGGTACTGTTGGTTTTAGGTCTTTGGAGAGATCTTCACGGAAGGCCAGAAAAGATCTTTCCTCCAGGCAGCGCTTCTGGCCGTACATGACCCCGCCATCCGTGTCAGCCAGGCTGGGCTTGTGCTGACATATTCTATCCTGGGGGAAGCCGGCCAGCTGATTGGGAACGAGGTAACCAAAGAAGGATCAATTGGGGAGGGACACCCAGGGCCTTTCACCTCCAGGCTATTGACAGTCACTCCCATCCCATCCCCATGCACTGACCTGGGAGCAAGGAGAGGATGAACCCAGGCAGCTGCTATTGGTAGGAGTCAGCTTCTCCCCTGAGCAGCTCAAAGCAGAGCAGACCCAGCTCAGCTATTTCCTAACAGGTGTCACATCAACATGACACGCTGCTATTGCTCATGCTAGGGGCTGCCAACTCCCCCTGTGAGAGTTTCATCCCCCTCCGGGCCTCAGGCTGGTTCCTAGGGCCCTAGTATCATGTTATCCCAGCCACCACCTGCTCTGGGAGAACTGGAGGAGTCAGTCAGCAGAGGCTGCTGAAGTGCCCCATTCCCCAGAGCTACTGTCCATGGCATTATCTTAATAATGGGGGGGGGGTCCCTTGGGAAAGGTGTCCACGTCCTCTCACCCCACAGCACTACTGCCCAGAGCCTTCCAGCCCCTCAGCTGGAGGGGGAGAGGGTGGATGAGGGGATTCTGGGGAGCGGATCTTAATCCCCGGCTGGGTTGGGAGGTAGAACAGCTCTCACAGGGGGACTGAGAGGAAGGGGACAGGAGTTCATTCCACAACGGTGGGAGTGGGGTTGGAGGTCACTCGAGAGGAGACAAGATTTTGTCTCGGAGGGTTGGGTGCGGGAATCTGTCCCTTGGATGTGGGGAGGGTTGGGGTGGAAATTTTGCTGGCTCCCAGTGCCGTTCATGCCCTTCGTTGCCATGGGTGTTGGAGTCTCTGACCGATCCTTGTTCCCTCGCAGCAGGAGGACGTTACAGCGACGATCATGGCGCACCTGTTCTACATCCGGTGCTTGCGCCAGGTGCCCAAAGCGCTGCAGGGGCTGTGCTCCGTGGGACAGCCTTGAAGGGCCCCCCCTTCCCATGCCCAGAAGCTCCCACTCCCTGCCGCAGGTACTGCTCTTTCCTGCTGGGCCTGGGGGAGAAGGGCTAGGGGGAGGGGCCATAAACCCCACAGCACTGAGAGAAACCCAGGCCGAGCACCTCGCTCTCACCACCCTACCCCACCCTGACCCCTGGAGCTGGGGCCAGGCCAGATACAGTCCCTGCCCCCATGCCCAGAGGCCAGTTTCAGAAGTATCAGGCTTTCAGGGCCATGTTTCTGGCCCAGAAATGGGAGCATCCGCAGAGCCAGGCTTTATCCTCAGTAACCATTGCAGTCTGGGAGGGGTGGCCCGATGTGGAGCCCTCCCCTGTCGTCACTGCTCAGACCTCCCCATGGCCCATGTTACCCCGTCGCAGTGAATGTCTGACCATCCCCCACCTGGGTCCCAAGCCACACACATGGTATCTGAACCCTTCCCATCCACAAATGAAACTCCCCCCTAACACCTTGGGGCAAGGAAGGATCCTCCCCATCTGGCAGGTGGGGACTGAGACACAGAGGAAGGGCTGCGATCCTGGTCACACACTCCTGGGGGTAGATCTGGGAACTGGACTGGATCCCAGGCTAGTCCCTTTCCCCAAGAGGCAACTTCACTTTCTGCCCTTTATTCTCCCCTCCTGCTGGGGGCGGGTCTCTGAGTGTGAAATGAACCAGGAGGGTGATGGGGTCCTGGCACAATGCCTGGGTGGGAGCTCCCCTTGGCTTGGACCCCAGGGTCAGAGACATCTTTGTCATCTTGCTCTCCTTCTTTTATTCCTAGGAAGGGAGTCCCCCGATTAGGGGTCTCTAGGGATCCAGCTGGGCAGTGCCTAGGAGAACCTGTAAGTCATCCTGGTTCCCGCCTGCATGCACCACCCTGTCCTGCCCTGCCCTGCCCTCCGGTTCTTCACTGTTGACTCTGGTTTGACCCTTGGCTCCGGTCTCTGATTATGACTTTGGCATGACCCTTCTTGGCTCCAGATGTTGCCTGCCCACCGTGATTCCATATCTCCTTGCCCTTCTTTAGCCCCGCTCCAGGCCCTCCACTGACCCGCTCCAGCATTGCCTTCTCCTCCTTATCTTCCCCAACCACTCGGACATTGACTACCCGGCTTTGACCCTCGGCCTGTATCTGGACTCTGGCTTGACATTGACTTGGCTGATCTTTGCTCTCTGACTACTGGGCAATGACCTTTGGCATGGATTTAGACTCTGACCCTGGTTCTGCTTCTGCTTTGTTGATGGACTCTGATCTCGGTTTTGACCCTGGTGTGTCCCTGGACCTTGATTCTAGCACCACTCTTAGCCTCAGCACAATCCTGCACCTTGCTGCGACCTGTGCTCCAACCCCTGGGCATCATTATCAGATGCAGTACGTGACATTAGGTGGTGCAACTTTTTGGAGAAAAGCAGGCTCTCCGCAAGTCAGTGGCCTGTATGCAACAGGAACACACCACACCAGGTGTGAACCAGGGCCTCACTACATGAGCCTGGCCCGATGATGTCCCTGCTGGAGTGGCGCAATGGAAATGACTGAAAATGTCGGGGTTCCTTGAACCAGCCTCTGCCCCTGGACCTATTCCACCTTCTTGACTTGGACAGCCGGCATTCCTGATCAATACCCGGATTACATGGATACCTTTGAAAGAAATGGGCACTCGTTGCCTCTGCACCGGGACTATGACTGCCCTCTTGACCTGCAACCTTGGTTGAAAGTTGCCTTCACCAGTATTTACACATTGGTGGAACCAGAATTAGTGGCTCTCCCTGCGTACAGGCCTGAAAACCGGTCCTAAGAGTTTTTGAGCAAATAAGCGTTTCCCACTGGTGCCCAGGTCCTTTTGGGGAAGAAGAAATGTGGGACTCTACTATATCTCTCTTTAGACAATCAGCCCCTGAAAAAAAGGATCGTTTGGAACCATAACCCCCTGCTGGGAATCCCACAATTGTTGGCTCGCAGGAAATCTGCAAAGTTGTTCATCAAACGTCATCTGTGAGGATTTCCAATCTAACACTCATTTGGGCAGGGGACAAATGGAAGGCACATTTCAAAGCACACTATGGACATTTTAACTGTCAGACATGCCATTTGAGCTAACTAACGGTCCCCTGCCCTTGCAACACTTCATCAGTGATGTATTTGGGGCCATTGTGCATCTGCACAGTGTCATCTATTCAGGTGACAGCCTTCTTTTTTTGGAGAACCGAGAGCAGCATGCGCACCACACCTGAACCTGGAGAGGTTTCGGCAGCATGGTCTCAGCACAGAATTGGAAAAGCGTACCTCCGGCCAACTCTCCACAGAGTTTTTGGGGTACATCCTCTCCCCGGAAAATGTTACAATTGATCCAAATAAGGTGGAAGCCATTCATAGATGGGACGAAGTTTGAAGTCCTCAAGAAGACCAGCGCTTCCTAGACTTCACCCGCTTTACTGCTGCTTCAGCCCAGGGTTCTCAGAGCCAATAACCCCCACGAGGACTCTCCTCCACATAATGGCCACGTTCGTTTGGTCACCCAAGTTCCAAAAAGCCCGCAAACAGCTCACAACTGCCTTCACTACTGCACCTATTTGGAGGCTCAGTGCTCATCCTGGAAGTAGACGCATCTACTATGACCACCAGGGCCTGCTTCATTTGCTGGTGCCAGATGTGTGCTGAAATTCAGACTTAGCTTGACTGAGGTGACTTCTGCGCTTTCACCAAGGCACCACGCACCAAACTCCTTGGCATTTCAGGCCTCTGGAGACCCTGCCCTGGCCATGGGCAACCATTGCCAGGAATTTTACCGAATCAAATGGCCACATGATGGAACTGACTCTCATAGATCACCTGACCACGATGGTGCGCTTCATCCTCTTCTGAACATGTACTGTCGATTGAGAGGACAGATCAGTTCCGAATTTGCAAAGGCCAGTGAAACCTTTATTTTGCTAAATGTAGATTTCCCACTGATTTCATGTCATGCTACAAATGACCTCTCCGAAATTCCCAGCTATCGACCTGGGTCAACGAATCCATCACATGCAAGAAGAAAGAAGGGAGCCCCTTCAGGACACTAGGAAGGAGTTCAGATACTGTATGGACTGCTGATGACAAGAGGGAAGCCATTTGCTGAAGGGAGGTACAAAGTCCCTGGCACTGACCAAATCCCTAAGCTCTGTCCATGGCAGCAGTTCCTGGCCCATCCCCTTTGCTGACCTTCTGATAACATCTTCCTCCCCTGGGTCTAGGGAGCAAACTCTGGGTCCCTTCCCTCACTCTGGTACAATCTGTGCCCAGAGTGTCTGAGTCCCTGGCTGAAAATGGGTCTCTCCTCCCTGTGGGGGGGGGGACTTGTATCCCCATTTTACAGACAGGGAATGAAGGTTGTGAAGTGACCTCTCCAAGGTCACACCGAGCAATGTGGGGGAGAGCTGGGAACTGACTGGGTTCTATAGGAGTGCCCTCCCCACAGGGGCAGCTTCACTTTCTGCCCTTTGTCCTCTCCTTCCCTCTTGGCCCATCTTCGAAGGGGCTCTGAAAGGGAAATGAGCAAGGGTTTCCTCCCCGCTCTGTCTTCCAGGCTCTGGGATCTGCCCATGTCGCCAACAGCAATGCAGCCTGCAGCTGGCCCGGCTTGGGGAGCCATGACCTCATCCTGTGAAATCGAGAAGTACTGGCTCTATGGATGCTTAGATGGAAAACCACACACCCCACCCGGAGGTAGGAGCCACCCATTCCCAGGTTGTCCTGAGGAGCCACAATTCCTCCAGGAGCTGGGGAAGGGCACAGTGATCAGTTTATCAAAAGGTAAGGAAGGATCGTGTAAGAAGAAGGTTTAAGAGAGGAGAAGCATGAGCTACTCTCTGTATTTGGGCATGGCAGGGCTCAATAGAAGGGACAGGGCCTGTTAGAGGGCAATGGTGAGGTACAAGGGGTGTCAGAGGTGGGGGCAAGGCCTGAAAAGTTCAGATACATTAGAACAATTGTGCCAGAGAATCACCGGTTGAGGTGACTGAAAGCTCTGAACTAGGGCTGGCCAAAATCATCCTCCTCAGATGGGAACATCCCAAAAGTCTGCAGAAGCTCAGCCTCTGAGGTGAATATTGTGGCCCCAACCTCTCTCTGCTCTGTACCTCACAGGATTCCCACTGGCTGTTCCAATCCAGGATGAAAACTATGCCACCGACGTCTCACAGCACCTGGGCAGTGAAGTGCCACTTAAACCCGCTGTGATGCACAGACCTTGCCCTGGCTGTCTGCACAGGGCTGAATTTCACCCATTCAGAGTGTAAGGAAATAATTGGCTGAAGGCCTTTTTCTGTTCAGATATGGTTCTAGGGGGAAAGAACAATGGAGATTTTTAACGTATATTGCTCCCAGGACTGGTGCTGCAGTGATGCAGAGAAGTGCTGATTTACTGGATTTCCGCCCCCCCCGCCCCCGCTATTAATCTACTCTCTTCCTCTCTTTTAACTGGTATTCTAAGGGCACCCCATGCTTCATGTGGGTATTCTTGGGTGGGCAGATGGCCTCAGCCCTGCACCAGAATAAATAATAGTGAATGAAATATGCAGACACTAAAGTTCTGCAGCCAAATTCTCAGAAACTTTCCTCTTCAATGTAGAATCAGGATTTTGTTTTTAATTTATTTTTTTAAGGTGCTAAGCAGATGCTACCCTGTAATAAGAGGAAACAGAAGCAAAAACTGAAAGAATGTTACTTAAACCAATGAACAGATGCAGAGAGTGGAAACACAGCAAAGCAAACGAATGGATCCTGTGAATAAATATCCTGGAAGCAAATGGGGGAGAAAACCTCATCCGGGTAATTGTGGTTCTTGGGATAAAGATCAGGTTCCTGGTGCGTAGCCTGGCTGAGATCCTGCCTTTTCCCTGGATCCCAGACCTGGGCTTTACATGTCATTCTCCTTATTTTATTCCGAGGGAAAAGGATCCCCAAAGGAGGTGTGAGGATCTTCGACTCTAATGTCTGCAAGAAGCTTCAGCCACCTTCACAGGTAGAAGTCAACGCCACTAGTGCCCTTTCTGCTCTCCAGGCCGGGTCCCTGCAGCAGGACAGAGACACCCCTTAACTCCCCGAGTCCTGATTTCCTGCCATTCAAGGGGCTGGGGGCTTGCATTGCCCCCACCCCCACCATCAGATACTTTTCCAATGGGAATCTCCCTAGAGCAGGGGAGAAATCTGTTCTTCCCTTAGAACCAGTCTGCTCAGTAAATCAACCCACACTGACCTCATCTTGGCTGCTTTGTTTATCCACGATTAGTGGTATCTTTGGAAATTCCTTCACATGTGGGGGAGAGAGCTAGAGCGGGGGATACGGGAGCTCCAACAGATTCCCCTGAACGACACCACCCTGCCTTTCTCTGGTCAGGGTCGGACTAGCCGTCCATTGCAGAGGTGAAGACCAGATGGGAGCTGCTGGATTGACCTTGATATGCTATGTCCTTGTGTGGATGAAGGACCTACATCTCAGGGATGGCCAGCAGCAGATGTACCATGTGTCCAGGAATAGTCTGAACAACCTACACTGACAGGTAAGTATAGTCATGGCCACATGCAGTGGCGAGCTGGAGCCAGTTCGCGCGAACCGGTTGTTACATTTTGAAGCCATTTTAGAACCGGTTGTTAACCCGCTTCCCTGCAGGGGGCGCTGAGGCTTTGATGGGCTCCGGCCGGGAAGTGATGTAATTCCTCCTCTGGCCGCCGGGGGCGCTGTGCTGCGGGAGCCATGTGGGCTGCCACCTGGCCCTGGACACGAGCCCTGGGGCTGCTGCTGCTCCCCTGGCCCTGGGGTTCCCGCTGCTGCCGGGTGGGTCCCCGGCTGCTCTGCCGGGCCTGGGCTGCGTCCTGCTGCTCTCCCCGTGACCCCCACCTCCTTGCCCGCAGCCAGCCCCTGCCCGCAGCCACCCCCTGCCGCTCCCCCTGCCCGCAGCCACCCCCTGCCGCTCCCCCTGCCTGCAGCCAGCCCCTGTCTCCGGCCACCCCCTGCCCACAGCCACCCCCTGCCGCACCCCCTGCCCACAGCCACCCCCTGCCGCACCCCCTGCCTGCAGCCACCCCCTGCCGCTCCCCCTGCCCGCAACCAGCCCCTGTCTCCAGCCACCCTCTGCCGCACCCCCTGCCTGCAGTCATCCCCTGCTGCACCCCCTGCCCACAGCCAGCCCCTGTCTCCAGCCACCCCCTGCCGCACCCCCTGCCTACAGCCACCCCCACCACACCCCCTGCTTGCAGACAGCCCCTGTCTCCAGCCACCCCCGCTCCCCCTGCCTGCAGCCAGCCCCTGGTGCTGCTGCTGCTCCCGTGGCCCTGGGGCTCCCACTACTGCCTGCTCGGTCCCCGGCTGCTCTGCTGGGCCTGGGCTGCATCCTGCTGCTCTTCCCATGAGTACCCACCCCCCTGCCCACAGCCACCCCCTGCCGCACCCCCTGCCCGCAGCCAGCCCCTGTCTCCAGCCACCCCCTGCTGCTCCCACCCCCACATCCACTGGTGCCCTGCTTTTCCCAGGGCAGTAACCCTGCACACCTGCTTCAATAAGGGGGGCAGGGAGCAGCTGGGACCCACACATGTGCACACCCTAGGGTGACCAGACAGCAAGTGTGAAAAATCAGGACGGGGGTGGGGGGTAATAGGAGCTGGGGGGTAATAGGAGCCTATATAAGAAAAAGATCCCAACTTTGGGACTGTCCCTATAAAATCAGGACATCTGGTCACCCTAGCACACCCCCAGGGAGTGGCGGGGACCCACACATGTGAAACGGAGCTCATTTCTAGTACAGGCCCATCTTTTTAAAAAAGAACTTTAGCAGGGTTAATATACATCCGTATTTTCCCAGACAGGTCAGGATTTTTGGTTCTTAAATTGCCGTCCAGGGAAAATACAGACGTTTGGTAACCCTGTTGGTACAAAAAATACATACTGGGGCACATCCCTTAAATCAGAACTTTGTATAGGGAACCGGTTGTTAAGATTTTGGCAGCTCGTCACTGGCCACATGTAGACACCACAGGAATTGGGGGGGATTGAACCAGGGTCCTTCAGCACAAGCTCCGCTCACTCATTGTCAACCAATCCAGCTCCACCCACTAGACCTCGCCCCCTTCCAGAGTCACAGAATCCAGGAGCCCTAAGTCTCAGATCCATGCCTCACATCACAAGGCCAAACCTCCTCCCATTATGGGTGCTGTAGAAGGGACCGTCTGCAGAGACCCCTCTACATTCCCCATCAGAGACCGCAGCCACGGGTGACCAGTGAATGAGCAGAGATCTCCCCTGTGGGAATCCGAGGGGCTGCACATTTGGGGTTTCACAGGGAAGGCGTCTGGCAGCCATTAACAGAGTGACCCTGTGAAGAGATTTTCCATCTCTAACAAAGGGTTTCTGTTCCCCCAGATCTCAGCCGCTCAGCAGAATGCAGGAGAGCCGAGTGCTGATGGGCTAGAGGGGTCACAGGAGTCACCGTGCAGCAGGCGTGGTGTCTGCAGTCAGCATGGGCCAAACCCTGTGCTCCAGGCTGTTTCTCTGGATTGCGAAGGGGAGTTTGGCTTGGAGAATTGGTTGCTGGTGCCTGTGTCCACAACTGGGACGTTTTCAGGAGGCCACTCAATGGTCCATGAAGCGCCATCCAAGCAAGTGGAGAATGGACATTAAAGAGCAAGGCTGGGACCTCCGTGGCGCTGCTGCAGTCGAGCATCCACAGACAGAAGAGAGACAATGGGAAATGTACTGAGATGGCTGGCCACAGCAGCAGCCGCCATCTCATAAACCTCTGCTCATGCTCTACACAACAGAGGCAGGACAAAGAGCCACACAGTGAGAGCCTGGGTTGCAATGAACAATACACAGTTTTTCAGTAGATTATGCTGCCCTGACAGTCTACTTCCTGTAATGTGCACATCCAGCCTCCCAGGCTGACCTCAGTGGGACTTAGGTGCTCTGTGCCCACAGGACAGGGCTGGCCTTACTAGGAGGTGAACTGAGGTGGCTGCCTCAGGTGCCAGACTGTGGGGGGCGCCACTAGGACCCAGAGTGTAGAAAACTGTGTCTGCTGCTGGTGCATGTGGATTCTCTCTGCTCGAGATGCACAGAGAGGGTGGAGTGCTGTGCTGGAGGAAGGAGGGCACAAGAGACATAACAGGCAGGCAGGAGAAAAGGTGAGAGAGAATGACAGAAAGCAGCAGGAGCTGCAGGGAGAGAGAGGAGGAGGAGCCTCTTATGTACCTCTCTAGCATCCCCAGGAGCCTGGACTAATTAACACCAGCTTCTCAGGGAGCTTCCTGTTTCCTGCTGCTTCCCTGAACCCACCTGAGGAGAACAGGAAGTCAGCTGAGGTAGTAGGAGCCAGTTAGGCCCTTAAGACGCTGATATCTTCCCTCACTCAGGCCCTGCTACCAGCCTGCTTATCTGTCCCCCTCAATTGAGTGTTGGGAGCCACTATAGCTGGCACAGAACAGCAGTCATGTGTGAAAGAAGAAAATGCCCCCCGGGGTAGCATTCAGAAAAAGAGAAAAGCTTCTTTTGCTTTCTTCATCTAAGCAGGAAGGAGCTCTCCTGAGATACGTAGACACAAATGTTCAGGGTGAGCCTTCCGGCCCCAGTGAGGATGTGAGTGGTGAGGAGATGCCTGATCTTCCAGTTAGTCAGAGTGCAGGTGACCTGGCAGCTACTGCAGCATCCATATCTGCATCTCCAATGGATGGAACCATGCACGTTCCTGAAGAAAAGTGTAGATCAGAGAAGAGTGTGGTGGAGGCGCACGAAACTGCTGCTGCTGAGTTGAATTCCTTGAGTCTAGATGATCCAGGACTGTGAACCCACTTGAGCAGTAGCCTGAGGGACTTCCTTGTACTGCATGGGCCACAGCAAGTGAAAAACTTCATGTTCCCCAAAGACAATGAAAATAGTAGTTCCCATCCAACACATTACTGGCATGAAATCCCCAATGGTGAGAAAGTGGAGAGGCCACGGCTTATGTATTCAAAAATCGAGAATACGGCATTCTAATGTTCCAGCCTCTTTGGGCTCTACAGAAACAAAGGACTGGAAAAATCTGGCTAGAAATCTGGCATGCCATGAGAAGGCAGCAAATCACCAGAGAGCATTCCATAGGTGGAAAGAGCTTGAGATGAGACTAAGGTTAAAGGCCACCATAGATGATCAGCATCAAGAGAAGATTGCATCAGAGTCTCTTTCCTGGCAAAATGTTTGGAAAAGGCTCCTTGCCATTGTGAGAATGCTTGCTACCCAAAACCTAGCACTGCCTGGCATTTCAGATCAGCTGTATGTGCCAAACAATGGAAACTTCCTTAAAATTGTGGCACTGATGGCTGAGTTTGGTGCTGTACTCCAGGAGCTTCTAAGAAGTGTCATCACCCAAGAAATGTACACACACTACTACGCTGGAAAACCATTCAAAATGAGATCATTCAGTTACTGGCAACAAAAGTCAAATGGATGATTGTGGGAGATCTTAAGTCAGCAAGATATTACCCTGTTATTCTGGACTGCACACCTGACATCAGCCATACGGAACACATGCCTTTAATGGTGAGTGTTGTGTGCAGGCCACAGAATCTCACCCACCCACTCCTGCAATAAACCTCTCACCTGCGTCTGAGCTATTAAAGTCCTCAAATCATGGTTTAAAGACTTCAAGGTGCAGAGAATCCTCCAGCAAGTGACCCGTGCCCTATGCTGCAGAGGAAGGCAAAAGAACCCCAGGGCTTCTGCCAATCTGCCCTGGGGGAAAATTCCTTCCTGACCCCAAATATGGCAGTCAGCTGAACCCTGAGCATGTGGGCCAGATACAACAGAGAATTCTTTTCTGGGTAACTCACATCCCATCCCAGGCCACGAGGCCCCATCTACCACAAATAGTCAAAGATCAATTAATTGCCAAAATCATCTTAACCCATCATACCATCTCCTCCACAAATTTATCAAGCTTAATCTTGAAACCAGCTAGGTCTTTTGCCCCCACTGCTTCCCTTGGAAGGCTGTTCCAGAGCTTCACTCCTCTGATGGTTAGAAACCTTCATCTAATTTCAAGTCTAAACTTCCTGTGGAAGTAACAAAAAGGGATTTAAGTGCAGCCATCTTAGTTCTGTTGAAAAGAAAGCAAAAGTCAGGCTAACTCTAATGCAAAACTTATAAAGGTAAAACTGTTAAGCGTATAAAAATTGCAAAGCAAAGCTGGTTTTAACCTTGCCTTGCAATAACAATAAAATGTGATTGTTTAACATTTTTTGCTACAAATAAAATATAAAAAAGTATAAACAAAACAAAGCTTTATTATTACATAAATAATAAAAAGCTATAAATACTTGCTTTACATTTTTTATACTTTAAAAATTTGCGTAAGGACACTCTGTCCAAACGGACGTCTTCCTTCTTGCAATTGCCTAAAAATAAAACTGTCTCTAACTTGTTGCATCCAAACGAAAAGTAAGAGCTTGTTTTCTTCTACAATTTGGTGCCGTGACTCGGATAACGATGCCCGGCTAAAACAGCAGCAACTACTACAAACCGTTCCCCTTCAAAGCCCAAAGCGCCAAACAAAAGGTAAAAAAACCTTTAAAAATCGATACTGGGGTATCAAAAAAAAGAAGAAAAACCCTCACCATGGGGCTGTCTGTCCCTTTGGGCTCACGCCATGCAAACTTATTTATTATGCAACAAGGCCAAATGCAAAGTGGTGCTGAAAAACTTTTTTCCGCACCCCCAATATGAGGTTGAGGTCAAACCTAATCAATGCTAAAAATTTTTGCTGCCTCAGTAAGGGTGTATTATGTCCAAACATAAAACATTAAGGTTATAGTTTAAAAAAATGCATCTAAATATAAAAGTAAATAAAATAAAAGTAAATAATAAATGTGTAAAAAGTAAATGCCGCTATCAAGGTCTGGGACTTAAGCTAACTTCAGGCACACCAGGGCCCTCACTATCTAAGTAAAAAAGTTCTAAACATAAGGGGGGAGGGGTCAGCCAAACCTCATGACCCAGCAAACAGGGCAAAAAAGTAAAAGCCTTTCCTACGTATAAGCTGCTACCCGCAAACCCTTTCCCTAAAGTATGTAAAAATCTTTTTAGCTTTTAAGCAGCTAACACAGCAAACAAAATAAACTGGGGAAACTATTTTATAAGCCGCTAAGCGAACGAAATGCTCCCTTGTATCATTAAAATTTTTACATAATAATTCCTCTAAACAATTCCCACTAAAAGGTACCTTCAATTTAAATAAAATCATACACCTCAAAAGAAAAGCTACAAAAACCTCCATAAGTCTCAAGTGCAAAAGCTAAAAAACTCCCCCGCAAATTAAAAACTCAAGTACAAAATTTAAAAACTAAATGTAATGCAACCAAATGCCTCCCTACCCAAACTATATTGTTAACCCTCTCAGCTCTTTCATATCCCCAATTAGTTAAAGCTAAATGCAAAAAAAAAAAAGGGGGGGGGCGGGGGAAGGGTTAATTTAAAAAGTCAGTTTGGCCTAAAAATAAAAAAAGCTGCCCTGCATTCAAAAATCAAAAAACAGAGACCAAGCCAAGCAGAAAAAACTGCTTTCAGCCCCAGCTGGCTGTAAAAAAAATATAAACACACATAAAACAAAAAGCAAATAAGTTGCAAAACTAAAATTACATTTGCAAAGATTGGCCGCCCGGTAAAACCCAACAGTCTGCCTTTGCATCCTTAAAGCCAGAATGGTTTGAAAACGCTAAAAAGGCCACAAACAGCCGGCCTAAACTAAAATACCAAGCAAAGATCCCTAAAAGGAACGCCCCAAAAAAACCAGGGCATAAAAATCCCTCCCAAAAGGAAAAGCAAGTTAAAAAATTTTGCAGCGTACCTCTAAACAATCTATACACAAAACAACCTACCATCTACCTCTCTCTCTCCTACCCCCAGGGCTGGCCAGCCCGGGCAGCGTGTGCACTCGTATAAAAGTGGGTCAAGGTTTAAGTATTAACGTTTTTTCTTCCTTTAAGTAGTGTAAAAACAGTTCCTACACTCACTGTGTTAGTTTATTGATAAAGATTTAAAATTCAGTCACATGGTGTGTGCTCTTCATCTCCGCGATCCTGTGGTCTGAGCCTAATTAACTAAGGCACAGGCAAATTGGTAACAAAAAATCTGAGACAGTTTAAGAAAAAATTGCAAAGGGGAAAAAGCCCTGAACAGTGCACACCATCTATCTGTTTTATCCTTGTTATTTTACGTTTGCTTTGTTTGGCACTGTTGGTATTATTGGTTAAAAATTGCATAATTAAAAATAAGCCCCACTCTCCTTTGTAGTATGCCTAAAAACCAAAAAACGGTTTAGCATTCCTCTCTCCACCCCAGGCTGCAAACAAAGGGTGCAGGTGGGTCTACCCCAAGTCATAGCAAAACTAAGCAATAAAAAAAAATTTAAAAAATATGTGTACCCAACAGCTCAAAAAAATGAAGCAACTAAAAGCATAAATCACTATCCAAGCAGCAACTCAAACCTCCGCCCAAAACAAGTTGCAAGCCTTAAAACAAAACTTCCAGACAAAAAAAGCGGAATGCACGTGCCTGAAAGCCCTGGCTAAGCAAGTACCAGCCCTTCAGGAACATGTGAAAATGTAACCATGTGTGCTCAGCATATGCCGCCATGGCTGTGTGCCTGCCGTAAATGAGCTAAAACTACATAAGGGGTTTTATTAAAACCTAACTGCCCCAAGAAAAAAACGGGGGCTTAAAATGGGACCAAGCAGCCGTAAAATCTGCAGAACACTGCCAGGCATTAATAAAATGTGTTAGGTCTCTGTATTCACAGGTAAGAAAAGTCCTGCTCCAAGAAACCTCAACCAATCTGCCATTGGTTTTAAAACAGGTAACTGGGTCTACGCACAGGTCCGTCAACACAAAACTGCTCTGACCCCACGCTAAAAAGGCCCTTAGCAAGTCCTGCTAACTACCAACACTGCTGTAAAGTGCCAAGAGCTCACTGCCTGAACCCATGCTTCTTTCTGCAAAAAAGCCCCTCGGCCTCAAAATAACTCCACTTCAACTACTAATCAGCCGGTCCCTCCTTCTGGTATTGCTTTTCCTCCTTCTGGACAGCAAAACAAACAAACAAACTGAAGGGCTAGTAACCGCTCACTTGTCCAGTAATGAAATTACCATACAGCCAGCATTTGCTAAAAAACCCCAAACCACTGCAGGGTAACGTGCTGGTAACTTCTCCCCTACATGGTACTAAACCACAACTGCTTCAAACAAAAAAAACCCGCTCTCTCTGCTAAAACTGCCAACGTCCAAAAATTCCTAACTACAAAAAACATTAAAAACTAACCCTGGTAAAAAATTATACACTGGCCAAAAAAGTCTTGTAAAACCCATGCTTAACAAAGTGGTATTAATTAAATGTGGGGGTTTATTCCACAGGCTGCGCCCTGTGTTTTTAAATAAGTATCTTCAGCATGTATTGTCCTTTCTGATTGGCTGTTAAATAACAAAGACCAGAAACGCCTTGTTGCCACTGCCCCCGCCATTTTCTCCACTATACCATCACCCCGTAACACATCCAAGTGCAGACAATACCATATATTCTAATAACACCCAATAGCCAAGGCCTTCCCACTTTAGTAATTTATTTAAATATTGTTTAAAAATATTTTTAACGTTCAAAATATCCCATGTAAGCAAACAATTAAATAAAACAAACCGGTCAGTAAAAGTAAAGGTATATCACATGACTACAAATAAGCCTAAAAAATTAAAAATGTAAATTAGTGGGTTTTATAATGGGGTTAATAGAATGGCCATTCCAGGGGTCTGTAGTATATATATAAAAAAATGGGTCCTTACTGTTTTTGGTGACCCAATTAGTAAATAATCAAATTCATATTTAAAAAAGGTGTGTTCTGCCACCAAAAATTTACCTGTACTAAAATAGTCCCAGTAATTAATAACCTAATCTGTACCGTATTGCAGTATACCCCTTCCTATGCTATTCATGTCAATGCTTCTTTAAGGTACATAAAAATTTTTAAACAAATGTGGTATCGTATTTATTAAAAAAATGTTTTAAAATACTAATTAACAGTAATTAATGTTACATTAAAAAATGTAAAATTTGTTTGGCCCTATCTCGTTTCAGGTCAATTTTATATCTCCAAACTGCTCCAAGGGGGCTGCTGTTCGGTTGGCACAACAAAGGCCATGGGTCTCCTCTAGAAAAATGAACTCTGGTAAAACACCTATAAAATGGTGCCAGGAGTGCAGCAGCAATTTAAAACATTTCAAGGCCAACAGCATAATAAAAAATAAAAACAGCTAAAAAAGGCCACTGGTCTTATTACTAAAGCACAGTTAACCCAGGTACAGGCTAAAGTTAGTAAATTACATATTATCTCCACCCTTAGTTCAATGACCCAAAAGCGGTTAACAAAAATGGTATTAAATATCACTAAGTCAAAAAAAAATGCAGTAAAATCTGGCATGTTCAAACATTCAGAATTTCCCAGATAACCAGCTAACGGCCACTCAAAGTAACCTTAAGCATCAGGCTTGGTCCACTGCCCTTCCTAGTGCTTCAAAAGTGCCATCTAATCTGTGGCCGTAAAAACAGACTTAAACATTTTCAGGGTAAAGTTGCAGGCACTCGCAGTGCTCCTTCCAAGCATATGGGCCGGTTAAAGGGGTGTGGGCTCCCACATACCAAATCCTGCCGGGTCCATAAAAAAAAATGCAGGTAAAATTAAATAATTCACCGTAATATTTAAAAAATTAAACCACCTTGTATGCCTAGCCAATTTGTTGTCAGTGCTCCTAAAATAACACCTCATGTTTAAATAAAAATCAAAAATTAATAAACACTTTGGCCTTTAAAGCCCCCACAGCTTCAGTGCGTACAAAAGCTAAAGCCAAAAAAAGTCGTCACTGTTTATAACGATGGTTGTTAAAAAGGTAAAAAACAGAAAACAACTCGAACAAAACACCTAATTTCCCAGTTAGTAACAGCTGTGTAAATGTTGAGGCCACCACTTTGTAAAATATACATTTTAATCTCATCACTGCTGTGAACAATTACATTATTGGCCTGCAAATAAAGTCCTACAATTAAATTTTAGGTTTCAAATACCTTTGAATTAAACTACCTTAATACCAAACCAATTCCAAAACCTACACTCACTCCTACCAAAGGTTCAAAAAAGTTTCTAAATTACAAGGTCAAATTTATGTACTTCAAGTTATATTGTATTTCTGTACTTCATTGATATACATATATGTTTATGTACTTCAAAGTATATTATATTATACTTCAAATTATATATTCAATTAGAAACCATGCATTCCACAGTTTATAAAGTGTCTATCATAATCTAATGTGTTATGTAACTAAGGCTATAAATCAACCCCAGCAGATTGTTACAATAAAAACAGTAATGTTTATATTGTTTTTGTGTAGTTTAAAAATATGTTGTTGTAAAAAATGTAATAACAAAAATACCTTTCATGTTCAAACAGTATGCTTTGTTGTTATATCCAGTCACGGCTGATAAGGCTAACCATTTAATCTAAAATCAAAAATACAAAATCTAATAAAAATAAAACATTTAAAATGGCAGTTGTGCTAAAAAATGCACAAAAGGGGGAGGGGTGTAAAAACAAAATTAAAAAACATTAAATGTCGGCCTCTCAGTTGTTTTAAAAACAAAGCAACAGTCAGGCTAACGCAGAACCATAATAACGCAAAATTTGTAAAGGCAGACCTGGTAAAGCATATAAAAAACTGCAAGCAAAGCTGTTTAACCTTGCCTTAAAATAAAAATAAAATGTAATTGTTAGCAAAAAAATTTAAAAACAAATAAAATATCAAAAAAGTATAAACAAAGACACCATCTTATATAATCAAAGGGTATAAATACTGCTTTATATTGTTTATACTTCAAAAAACTACTAAGGCAAAGGTATTCTCCGTCCATTGTATTTCTTCCCTTGAATTGCTTAAAAAATTAACTCTTTTTGACTTGTTGCATTCAAACTAAAATATATATATATATATATTTTCTTCCACAGTACTAAACCACAATTGCTCCAAAACAAACAAACAAACAAACAAACAAAGCCGCTCACTCTGCTAAAACCGCCAAAGTCCAAAAATTCCTAACGACAAAAAACATTAAAAACTGGCCCTGGTAAAGAAGGCGTAGCATTATACACTGGCAAAAAAAACCCTTGTAAAATCCATGCTTAAAAAATGTGGTATTAATTGGGTTTGGGGGTTTACTCCAAGGCTGCGCCCTGTGTTTTTCAATAAGTACCTTCAGCATGTATTGCCCTCCCTAATTCGCTTTCAGATAACAAATACCAAAGGTGCCTTGTTGCCACTGCCCCCGCCATTCCCTCCACGATACTTCTACCCCCGTAACACATCCAAATACAAACAACACCATATATTCTAATAAAACCCAATGGCCAAGGCCTTCACATTTTAATAATGTATTTAAATATTGTTTAAAAAATTAGGTTTAAGGTTCAAAATATCCTATCTAAGAAAACAATTAAATAAAAAACAAACTAGTCAGTAAAAAGAAAAGTATACAATATCACTACAAATAAGCCTCAAAAATCTAAAATTAAAATTAGTGGATTTTATAGCGGGGTTAATATAAAAGCCATCTTAGGGGTGTATAATATGTCGTTAAAAAGGTCCTCATTGTTTTTGGTTGCCCAATTAGTAAATCATCAAATTCATATTTAAAAAAGGTGTGTTCTGCCACCAAAAATTTACCTGTACTAAAATAGTCCCAGTAACTAATAACCTAATCTGTGCCGTATTGCAGTATACCCCTCCCTATGCTATTCATGTCAATGCTTCTTAAAAGTATTTTAAACTATATAAACAATAAATGTGGTATGGTACTTTACTAAAAGAAATGTGTTAAAGTAACAGTAATTAATGCTATATTAAAAACTATAAAATTGACTCTTCCCCTATTTAGCTTTCAGGTCACGTATATCTATCCCAACTGCTCCAAAAAAGCTGCCATTCGGTTAGCAGAGCAAAGCGCATGTGTCTCCTCTAAAACAATATTTGGTCAAACACCTGTCAAGTGGGGCCAATAGTGCAGCAGCAATTGAAAACATTTATAAAAGCCAACAACATAATAAAAAATCAGGGCAACTAAAAAAGGCCACTAGTCTTATTACTAAAGCACAGTTAACCCAAGTGCAAGCTAAAATGGGTAAATTACATGTTATCTCCGCCCTTAGGTTAATAACCCAAAAGCTGTTAATAAAAATGGTATTAAATATCACTAAGTCAAAAAAAAATGCAGTAAAATCTGGCATGTTTAAAATTTCCTAAATAACCTGCTAACGGCCATTCAAAGTGACCTTAAGCATCAGGCTTGGTCCACTGCCCTTACTAGTGCTTCAAAAGTGCCATCTAATCTGTAGCTGTAAAAACATACTGAAACATTTTCAGGGTAAAGTTGCAGGCACTCGCAGTGCTCCTTCCAAGCATATGGGCCGGTTAAAGGGGTGTGGGCTCCCACATACCAAATCCTGCTGGGTCCATAAAAAAATGCATATAACATGAGACAATTCACGGTAATATTAAAAAAATTAATTCCCCTGGTATGCCTAGCCAATTTATTGTCAGTGCTCCTAAAATAAAACCCAATGTTTACATAAAAATAAAAAGCCAATAAACATTTTTGGCCTTTAAAGCCCCCACAGCCTCAGTGTGTACAAAAGCTAAAGCCAAAAAAAATTTGTCACTGTTTCTAACAGCGTTTGTTAAAAAAGTAGAAAACAAAAAACGAACCTAACAAAACACCTGCTCTGCCAAGCTAGTTACAGCTGTGTAAATGTTAAGGTCACCACTTTGCAAAACATACATTTTAATTTCACCATTGCTGCAAAAAATCCTTATCTATTGGCCTGCAAATAAAATCCTATAATTAAATCTTAGGCTTCAAATACCCTTTAATTAAACCACCTTAATACCCGACCAATTCCAAAACCTGCACTCACTCCTATCAAACGTTCAAAAAATCTCTAAATTACAAGGCCAAATCTATGTGCTTCAAAATATATATCAAATTAAAAAACATGCCTTTCATACCATCTATAAAGCATTTATCTTATGGACTAATTATAATATATTGTGCTATGTAACTAAGGCTACAAAATAACTCCAGCATATTATTACAGTAAACACATTAATGTTTGTATTGTTTTTGTTTAATTTAAAAAATATGTTGTTGTTGTTATAAAAAACAGAATAACAAAAATACTTTTCATGTTCATACGAATTATGCATTATCGTTACATCCAACCAAAACTTATGGGGCCGATCCTTTTAATCTAATATCAAAAATACAAGGTCTAATAAAAATAAAAGTTTAAAAATGATGGTTGTGCTAAAAGCACTAAAGAGGGGAGTGTGAAAAAAAAAGGCATTTAAGTGCAGTCATCTTAGTTCTGTTAAAAAAAAAAAAAAAAAAAAAAAAAAAAAGCAAAAGTCAGGCTAACTCTAACCCCTAAGAACTCAAAACTTCTAAAGTCAAAACTGGTGTAAGCGTACAAAAATTGCAAAGCAAAAACCTTGCCTTAAAAGAACAATAAAATGTAATTGTAGCAAAAACATGTTAAAAACAAATACAATATAAAAAATGTATAGACAAAGCAGAGCTTTATGTAATAAAAAGGTATAAATACTTGTTTTACATTGTTTATACTTTAAAAATTTGCATAAAAACAGACACTCTGTCCAAACGGCTGTCTTCCTTCTTGCAATTGCCTAAAAGTAAAACTGTCTCTAACTTGTTGCATGCAAACTGAAAGTAAGAACTTGTCTTCTTCCACAATATCCATTTGTTCTTGTGTCCACATTGGTACTGAGCTTAAAGAATTCCTCTCCCTCCATGGTATTTATCCCTCTGATGTATTTATAGAGAGCAATCCCATGTTCCCTCAGCCTTCTTTTGGTTAGGCTAAAGAGGCCAAGCTCCTTGAGTCTCCTTCCATAAGACAGGTTTTCCATTTCTCGGATCATCCTAGTAGCTCTTCTCTGTACCTGTTCCTGTATCCTTCTTAAACATGGGAGACCAGAACTGCACGCAGTCTTCCAGATGAGGTCTCACCAGTGCCTTGTAGAACGGTACTAACACCTCCTTCTCTCTACTGGAAATACCTCTCCTGATGCATCCCAAGACCGCATTAGCTTTCTTCACGGCCATATCACATTGGTGGCCCATAGTCATCCTGCGGTCAACCAATCCTCCAAGGTCCTTCTCCTCCTCTGGTACTTCCAATTGATGCATCTCCAGCTTATAACTAAAATTCTTGTTATTAATCCCTAAATGCATGACCTTACACTTCTCACTATTAATTTTCATCCTATTACTATAACTCCAGTTTACAAGGTCATTCAGGTCTTCCTGTAGGATACCCCGGTCCTTCTCTGAATTGGCAAAACCTCCCAGCTTTGTGTCATACACAAACATTATTAGCGTACACTCACTTTTTGTGCCGAGGTCAGTAATAAAAAGATTACATAAGATTGGTCCCAAAACCGATCCCTGAGGAACTCCACTGGTAACCTCCCTCCAGCCTGACAGTTCACCTTTCAGTAGGACCCTCTCTAATAATTAGTATTCTTGAACTAATAATTCCCCATGTGGCACCGTAACAAACGCCTTACTGAAATCTAGCTAAATTAGATCCACTGTGTTTCCTTTGTCTAAAAAATCTGTTACTGTCTCAAGGAAGGAGATCAGGTTGGTTTGGCACGATCTATCTTTTGTAAAACCATGTTGTATTTTGTCCCATTCACCATTGACCTCAATGTCCTTAACTACTTTCTCCTTCAAAATTTTTTCCATACTACAGATGTCAAACTAACAGGCCTGTAGTTACCCAGATCACTTTTTTTCCTTTCTTAAAAATAGGAACTACGTTAGCAATTCTCCAGTCATGTGGTACAACCCCTGCGTTTACAAATTCATTACAAATTCTTGCTAATGGGCTTGCAATTTCATGTGCCAATTCCTTTAATATTCTTGGATGAAGATTATCTGGGCCCCCCATTTAGTCCCATTCAGCTGTTCAAGTTTGGCTTCTACCTCGGATATGGTCATATCTACCTCCATAGCCTCATTCCCATTTGTCATGCTACCATTACCCCTAAGATCCTCATTAGCCTCATTAAAGACAAAGGCAAAGTATTTGATTAGATATTGGGCCATACCTAGATATTCTATGATTCTATGATTCTATGATTCTCCTTAACTTCCACTCAGTCCTCAGTGTTTAACTGTCCCGCTTCTTCTTTCTTTGTTTTCTTCTTATTTATATGGCTAGAGAACCTTTTACTATTTGTTTTAATTCCCTTTGCAAGGTCCAACTCTACATGGCTTTTAGCCTTTCTCACTTTATCCCGACATGTTCTAACCTCAATAAGGTAGCTTTCCTTGCTGATCCCTCCCATCTTCCACTCCCTGTACACTTTCTGCTTTTTCTTAATCACCTCTCTGAGATGCTTGCTCATCCAGCTTGGTCTACAAGTCCTGCCTATGAATTTTTCCCCTTTCTTGGGATGCAGGCTTCTGACAGCTTCTGCAACTTTGACTTGCAGTAATCCCAGGCCTCCTCTGCCTTTAGATCCATAAGTTCTTCTGTCCAATCCACTTCCCTAACTAATGTCCTTAATTTTTTTAAAGTTAGCCCTTTTGAAATCAAAAACTCTACTCACAGATCTATTTTTTTTATCCTTCCATTCAGGTTGAGGTGAATTAGCTCATGATCACTGGAACCAAGGGTGTCCCCTACAACCATTTCTTCTAGGAGGTTCTCACAACTTACCAAAACCAAATCTAAAATGACATCCCCAGTTGTTGGTTCAGCAACTACTTGATGAAGGAATTCATCAGCTATGGAATCTATTAAAATCTGAGCCCTATTATTATTACTAGCACTTGTCCTCCAGTCTATATCTGGGAAGTTAAAGTCTCCCATGAGCGCACAGTTCCCATGAGTATTTACTTCATTAAAAACATTAACGAGGGCCCTATCCATATTGTGGAAGAAAACATGAGGTTTTCATTGTGTCCTCCACCGCTTGGGTCACCACCACTGCTGCCTCTGTGTCTGTCTTTGCCTTCTCACCTCAGCCCTTCTCCTCCAGCGAACTCCCCCTCAAACTCCCCTGTCTCCAGCTCTGTTGGCTGGCTCCTGTGCCGCTGCAGCTACCTACACTCCTTCCGGCCAGAGGAGGGATTTCAAAACGTTCTGAAGAGTGCGCAGAAATGGGTAGAGGAGCTTCACACGGAAGCTATTTCCCCACCCATTCAAGAATACAAGAGTCACCGAAGAAGACGACATTTTGTTTGTGAGGCACGGGAGAATCTCATAAGAGACCCCAAAGAACAATTCAAAGCTGAATTCTTTAACCGGGTGCTAGACTGTGCGATACAATCAGTTGCAGAACGTTTCATGCAGCTCAAGGATCACAGCAGTATATTTGGGATGTTGTAGGATATTCCCAAACTCCTCACTGTACCTGAAGAAGACCTAAACCAGCAATGCAGGGCACTAGAGACCGTGTTGGCACCTGATGATATGTGTGATATTGATGCAAGTGATTTAGGTGATGAACTGAAAGCCCTTTTAAGATACATTCAACAGAATCAACTCCAAAGGCTGTTCTGGAATATACGTGCACAAATAAGATGACCACCATCTTTCCAAATTCTTTTGTTGCTCTGTGCATACTTCTAACACTTCCTGTAACAGCTGCCAGTGGAGAACACAGCTTCTCCAAGCTGAAATTAGTAAAAACACATCTACGCTCCACAATGACCCAGGAGAGGCTAGTCGGCCTTGCAACCATCTCAATAGAGTATGAGCTGGCCCACACTGTGGACTTTCAGGAAGCAGAAGCAGTTCAAATCTCTGCAACCAAGAAGGCATGGAAAGCACCACTTTGATTATTCAAACATCAAAATGCCAGTGTTAACTTTCAAACGCCTGAACAGCAAATGTAACTTTTCTTGTCTGCATAGTAAAGTGTACTTACAATTTTTGAACAAGGCATTTAAAGTTGTTACTTCTCCTTTATTGGGGTAGGTAGCAGAGCAGTACCATGGGTGGAGTAGAACAGAAAGAAGTCAGAATTGAGACCTTTCAAAGTTTTGGCCCAAGCAAGGGGGCATGGGGGCGTCATTTGAGCTCCCCGCCTGATAGGGTGACCAGACAGCAAATGTGAAAAATCAGGACGGGGGTGGGGGGTAATAGGAGCCCATATAAGAAAAAGACCCAAAAGTCGGCACTGGCCCTGTAAAGTTGGGACATCTGGTCACCCTAATGCCTGAGGTGCCAAAATGTTGAGGGCCGGCCCTGGCGGCAGGTGCAGTGTATTGAATAAAACAAACACATACAAAACAGGATGTGATTGAAGAGAATTAGTCATTAAATAACTTATTTCTCTTCTGTTTATCTTGATGGAGGTATTAAATCAGGAATCACAGACTCTGCGAGCCCCAAAGCTGCGGGAGAAAGGTGGTATAAATCCAGAGTTGGAATTAGACTTTCAACAAACCAGAGAGCTGGAGGAGACAGACCTTCCCCAAGACAATGTCCTCTTATCGCCCTTTGTTCTGTAGTGGCAGTGAATATGGTTAGAAGAGATTGGCACTGCCAGGTGTGATTGGGGCTTGTGAGAGTGAAGTATTTTCATTGTATTCTGCAGATAATATTGCTCAGATTTAAAAGGAGATGCCGAGTTAACTCGAGCTACACCTTATGCATTGCCCTAACTCGACTCCTGTCCACACAGAAAAACCCTTAAGATGTGGTGCTTAGAACTCAAGTGAGCTGGCCCCTCGGGGCACAGGCTAAAGCCTAAGTTAGCACAACTCACCAGCTAACATGATCTTTCTGTAGTATGGATGCAAGCTAGCTGCACTTGAGTGCTTCTAATTCTCCAATGCCTTCCCACTCTTCCCCCTGTGTACCAAGAAAGGACAGACAAGTTCTCCCACCATCCACTGGGAAAGAATCCATAGAGTGGCTCAGCTCACTGCTGTGCAAAGAGCCTTGGGATGAGCTCCTAAAAGTCTTAGTGCCCCACCTGAGTGAGTGCAGGGCCAGTGTGGACACAGCAGGACCTTTGTTTATTCACAGTGTGGCTCTTCTCATTTGAGAGAGGCTGACTCAAGCACAGTAATTGAGTGTAGAAAACTCAAGATAACTCTGCAGTGAAGACAAAGCCTCAGATCTTTCGGCTGACAGGGATCTATTCTACCACAGTGGTTCTCAACTGGGGGGGTCTGTGGCCCTGTGGTGGTGGGGGGGGGTCAGAAGCAGGCTTCAGAGGATCTGCCCAAATAAACCAGAGAGCATGGCTGGCCTTAGACTCAGAAGCTTCTCTATCAAGCCTTAAAACCCACAGATTGTGTTAATCACTCTTATGGATGGACCTTGCGATTCCACAAGCTACTGCCCACTACCTCCAACTGTAACACAAAACTTTAATTGTGACATCAGCAATATTAACATAAGCTTTCTAGAAATGTGAAGATACATGATCTATTATTTTTGTGTGGGGGAAGTATGAATTCAGAGTTAAGGTTTTGTGTTGCAGTTCGAGCTAAAGGCATTTTTTGTGTGTACTGTATTTCTTTATAGTGTTGCCTCTCGGCCCAAGTGGTTAGCAGTATTCGGGGCCTCTCCAGGTTGTTTCCATTAAGAGGAGAAATTGATTATAAATGTCCCATATTTCTTGGTACAATCTTGTTTACTTAAGAAGAAGGTGCACACAGTTCTGTTTCCGTGAACACAGTAGAAATGCAAACTTGCTTGTAGCCAATCCTGTGCCCTAACAAAGGGCTTTTTCTTGGCTTCCTCCACAGCCACATTACCAATGCTTCTCTGGGTTTCTGCTGGCTTCCTTATTCCTTTAGATAGTTATCTGCAACATAAATCCATTCCCCAGCCCCTACATTTTTGCAATCAGTCCTAGGGTTCTCCTCAACCTGCTTGTCTCACCTTCTGCTCAGGCCTTGCCATGCTGGTCCATGCCTTGGGTGGTGGGTTCTGTTGTTTTTGCTCCCACTAAACCATGGGGTATTTAATTGCTCCCATATTTAGCCTAACTGAAAGGGTGCTTTGTCCACACCTGAACTTCAAAGGGGGCTATCAATGGACGGGATATATTTGACCTCCTCGTAGGAGGTGGAGAGAAGAAGAAACTGCAGTCGTAGATGGGGAGGGAGAAAGAGCACAGATCCTAGCTCAGCTGCAAAGGCCTCCTTTGCCTTTCACAAAGATCATCAGTGATGGGGATCCCCAGTGATTAAACTAAGGATCTCTTGTACCATGGGCCAATCATCAGGGAGAGAACTCCTGACTAAGGATGCATGACATTAATGGTGAGGGCATTTACAGAGGTTATAGCTGCCCCCACCATTCCTTCTCTCCCATGGTCCTCCCAGATATTCCTGCTCCCCCAGTCCTTCCATAGCATAGGCCAGAAAGGTCTCTCCTTGCTCCCCAATAATTTCCCTTTGCAGCTGGGGAGGTGTCCCATCCTTACTGGCTCCTCAGAGCAGGACATCCCTGCCCGCAAACCACAGGAGAAGCTCTCTGAGAAGCAGAACTGGCACCTGAGCTCTGGAAACCGCTTCAGGGACAAGTTTCCTCTCTCTCAGTTTGACAAGGAGGCAGGAATAAGAGGCATAAATCCCTGGAGCTGTGTCAAGAGCTGGAGTAAAGGACTGTGTGTCCATGGGTGAAGGTGGGAGGGGAATGGATGGAGATGTGGTTCTCTGCTCTCTCACACTGAACATGTCAGCCAGCACAGCTGAGCCATTGTGGGGTTCTGTTAATTTTCTGCTGTTAGATGCCTGCCATAAATTACTGCCTCCCATCTGAATGAAGGCAAAGCAAGAGGGACACTGTGCCCTAACCCTTGTCTAGACTTAGGGGATGTCTTCACTACCAAGCGTGGCAACGCTTTAACGTGGCTGTGTAGTCGCAGCACCAGTGCTGGGAAAGAGCTCTCCCAGTGCTGTAAAAAAACCCACCCTGACAAGGGGAGTAGCTGCCAGTGCTGGGAGCATTTCCCCACCCTCGTGTCCCACCCAGCTACCAAGTGGCGGGAACTTTTACCAGCAGTGGAGGGTGGGGAACCCTGGTGGGCCAGCTTATATTCCATCTTAGTTCTGTGGCCTGCTGGGGATATCAGCTGGCGACTCCTCCATGGAGCCGTGAGCACGGGCATGTACTTGGTGCACTTCACCTTTGTCCCTGAAGCCTGCCCCTTCTGTGGCGTGAGGGAGAACCTGGCGCATGGGTTTCTTCAGTGCACCAGTCTGCAGCCCCTCTTCCAGCTCTTACTGAGGTTCTGGATGCACTTTTCCCCGCACTTGTTTATTTACCTCGTCAACCTCCTCCTAGCCATGACTGAGGTGTCCATTCGTAACACCAGGGAGAGGAGGTTGGCAGAGTGGGGGCCCTGTGACTATGGGGCTGTCTTTCATTCTTTTATCTGCTCACGTATCCAGACAGAGTTCCTCTGGGCAGTGTCCTCCGGCTCTCTCGACACCTTCGAGGAGCAGTGGGTGCTGTGCGGGGTTCTCTGCTCGGTGTCCCCTTCTGGTTCCCTAGTTTTGGCCCTTTGACCCCCCACACATGCTTCTGTTATTGCCTTTGTCGTCCCCTGAACTTGGTTGGGTTCTGGTTCAGTAGCTCCTCCCTAGGCTGGGGGAGGAGCTTTTAGCAGTGGGCAAGCTAGTGCTCGGCCACATCCCGGCGCTCAAAAGGACCACTCTCCCACTGCTCCCTGGCCCTCCTGTATCACATTACCCAGTCCCAAATATTGAAGTAAAATAACCCCTCTTCTCCTACTTGAGATTCCTGCTGTTTATGCATCCCAGGATCGCCTTAGCCTTTTTGACCACAGAGTGACCTGGGAGCACATGTTCAGCTGATTATCCACCAGGGTCCCAAATCTTTTTCAGAGTCACTGGTTCCCAGGATAGAGTCCCCCCCATCCTGGAAGTATGGCCTACATTCTTTGTCTCTACATGTATACATTTACATATAACCAAATTCTAACATGGGTTGTTTGTTTTCACCCCATTTCCCAAGCAATCCAGGTCACTCAGTTTCAGTGACCTGTCCTTTTCATTACGTTCTATTCCCCTGAATTTTTGCGTCATCTGCAAACTCTATCAGTGACGGTTATATGTTTCTTACCGTTCATTAATACATATATTAAGTAGCATAGAGCCAAAAACTGATCCTTTTCTGGGACACCACTAGAATCACATGCATTCAATGATAATTCTCCATTTACAATTACATTTAGTGACCTGTTAGCCAGCTTTTAATCCATTTAATTTGTACCATCTGAATTCTATGTATGCAGTGTTGTTGTAACTATGTTGGTCCCAGGATAATAGAGAGATAAGGTAGTCCAATATTTATTGGTCCAATAAAAGGTATTACCTCACCCACATCATGGGATCTATTTTCCCTAAATCCGTGTTGATTGGCATTTACTATATTACCTTCCTTGTATTCATTATTAGTTGAGTCCTGTCTCACCCATTCCATGATCTTGCCCAGGATAAATGTCGGACCGAAAGTCCTATAATTACCTGGGTCATCCTGTTTTCCTTTTTAAAATATTCATGCAACATTAGCTTTCTTCCAGCTGCTGTATATAAACAGATCTCCTGGGCATTGAGCCAGGGCTAGTGTGGGGACATAGTCACACTTATTATCCAAGACACATATGTTTCAAACCAGAACTGGTAGTCTGTAGTTCATTTTTTGAAATTACAATTTGCAAACTGCAAAGCAGTGTTGTCTCCTAAAGGCTGTAGACTTAATACCTTGGAAAAAAATCTTGAATTCAAACTTAACACTGTTTCCATATTGCTAACCCCAAGTGTTGACAGATCATGAGTCGGACCCTGCCCCCCAACAAAAATCATGAGGTTGTCTAAAAAATTATGAGATTTAAACTGTTAGGCATTTTGGTTTCTATTTATTTACTTTCTCGTTTTGAGCTTTCAGGCATCATGTTTTTGAACTTTACTCTGAGACCACGAAGGTTAGAAATTTCCTTTTTTTAAAAAATGAAAACTGAATAACATCACTCCAAAAATTTGCGAGAGTTTGAAACACTGCTGCTTGCAGCGTTGGTACTGAAGGAACACGGAGGGGAAGACGGAAGACTAGTGTTGCCATGAGGCAGAGAGACGGTTGTTTGGGTGACTTAAATTGTGGATTTCCATCATGCCAAAGATGTGGGGGTGGGTTCTGGTGCCATGGTTTCTCCTGGAGGTGGTGTTTTGTGTGTTGTGGAGTAGTAGTTTGTTCAACTTTGTGTGTGTGTGTGCCGTGTTAATCTTATATTGGTCTAGTGTGCGCCTTGACCTACTGTCAGTCAGGGTCCCCCCACCTTATGGGGGCACGCCAGACTAAGAGCTCTCCTCTGCCGCTCAGAGCAAAGAGGGAACATTGGACATGCACAATTAGGCTACAATCAGGGCTACATAGAGAGCTCAAGAAGGGAGCATTTTAATAACACGAAATGGGCTAAATTGCACTCTCACTGAAATGAACAGTAGACAGTGCAATGGGCAGGTGTCTACAACAGGGGAATCTGGTCCAACATCTGAACACATGGAGAATGTCCAACGCCAGCAACTGATCGTCCACTTTTCAGCCGCCCAGGACCCCTCACCCTTTCCCCCTAGTCAGTAGAGCAGCGGGTATTTAATGTCGAACTGAACTGGAAACTGCTGACTCGTCAGACCCCTAAGATTTTTCACCCTCTGCTTTGGGCCGTGCAGACAGCGGTTTCTATGAGCCCTGCAGCGTCTCACTGAGCGTTTTGTTCTGATTTATCACACGGCGCCAGCACCAGGTGGTATCGCAGCGTCGCCGAGGCCTGTGACTGAGGAACCTTTGGGAGATGCCGACAGAGCGACTCCGCTGACAGAAGCAACCAGAGGTAACGTCTCTGACAACAGGGCCTTGGGGGAAAGTGTCTCCTTAGCTGGCACCGCAGGGTCATTGCTGGGCTGTTGTACCCATTGTTATATACATGTAAATGGAGGACTCACCCCAGGGGTGCTTCCTTGTGGCTGGCCGTAGTGTAGCTGCTCTTACCTCTCTACCACCCTCTGACACACTCCACGTGCACGTTAGCCAAAGTTCACAGAGGTTTTAAATTTTCCCCAGGCCAGGAGTTCTAGATTTTCCCCAGGTAACATGTCAATTTCCCAGAGCATGCCCACTCTGACCAGAGAAACCTGGGTGCCTGTGTCTCACCATCCCAGGCATTCTTTGCCATTCACTTTGGCAACTTGAATAAACTCTAGTTGGTCTGACTTTACAAAATTCATCAGGAGTCCCTCAGGCACATCTGGGGGTTCTGTGTTTATGACAGCTGCATTAACCTAGGCTGGATGGGGTGTGGACCTAGATTCCCTTTTAGGACAATTGTCCCTCAGGTTTTCAGTGAAACACCTCCTTCAACCGTCCTCCTGTGAAGGGGGTTTGTGAGTGTGATTTTCAGGAGTCAGTTCTGAGGTGGTGCGTGCCTGGGCTCCCAACCGCCTTCTCTTTTCCCAGCAATAAAATGGGGTCTCTCTTTTCTTTGTGCCTTGTGCTCACTGGGTGCTCAGGATTGTACATAAGGCTCAGCCAGATCTGCTGCTTCCTGTACAGAACCCAAAGATTTATCGCAAATGGTTTCTCTGATCTCTTCAGGTCATATACTCAGGAAATGTTCCTGTGCAAAGAGGTCAAATAATTGGTCATAATTCTCAGCCCTTCTGCCCATTTTTTTCATAAAATCACATCTGATAAACCTTTTGGCCTCCCTCTCTTTGGCTGTCTGGTCAGCTTCCCATTTTTGGTGTTTCTTAGTCTCCCATTCTTTATCTTTCTGATCAGCCTTCAGTCTGCCCAGTTCAAACTTTGTCATTCCATCCATGGCTCATTTTATACTTTTTGGGGGTCTGTTTCCTCACCTGAAATAATCAAATAGAACACAACAAACTGTAATCTTTTCTGTCTGTTCCCAGTCCTCTAACTCTGAATCACTCAGAAATCTAATTTACCAGCGCTTGAAGCTCGAACTTCAGTCAACCAGCAAGCTGTGTGTAAATTCTGCCACCAACTAGGCCACTGTGACACTCTCCTGAAGTCCCTCAGAACCAGTCATTGTTTCAGAGGGGGAGCCGTGTTAGTCTGTTTCAGCAAAAACAACAAGGAGGCCTGTGGCACCTTAAAGTCATTGTCATGTCATTGTCTTACCTCTCTGCATCAGCAAAGGAGAGTTTTGCTGAAGCTTAAACTGTGTGTCAGCTCCCTGCCACACCAGTCTGTCTGCCCTCACCAGCAAACTCCTTGAGACTCTGCTAGCCTAAACTTTTCCTTGCAGGTAACCTACAGTGTACTCTAGTTCTCAAATTCCCCAGAGACGTCTCTCTGCAGCGTCCAGTTCCTCTGATTGGACACTCATGGAAATTTAGTTTGCTGCCTCCAAAGAGACAGAAAACACACTAGCCAGTTAATTTAGATGAGGACTCACTCTTCATTTTGATATACAGGACTGAGATGGTTTCATAAGAAAACCAGAATAGGTTTATTAGTGAAGAACTTAGATTTAAGTGATACTAAGAGGAAAAAAGAGAGATCTAGTTACAAACAAAACAAAACAAAACACATTTTCTAGTGACTAAAATTTAATCTTAGCAAGTTACAATATTTGCCTAAGCAACTTTCTTGTTTACAACATATTACCAGCACCTTCCTCACTTCAGATAAGAGGATTGAAGGGCTAAAATCCGTATGCTGTTCTGTTTGTCGGGTTTTGACATGTTTATACTCCAAATATTCTCGAGGGCTGATTATCACCTTTCCTTTTGATGCCATGGGCTTTACTCACCCTGGCTGCTGACCTTGTTGGGAATGTATGTCTTTCCCCTTATATTTGTGGTTTTAATCTCCACAAATGTTAGCCTTAATGGGGATTTACGTTTCCCCCCCTTTTGAATACTGTGGTCTAAATTTTTACACTGACAGCTTTGATGGGGATGTACGTCTCCCCCTCTTTGAATACTGTGGTCTAAATCTCCACACAATTGCCAGCCTTATTGGAGACTTGTGCTATTTGAAGGCATGTACGTCACATGCCTGGGGGGGCGCTCCCCTAGGGCTTGCAATGTTACATGCAATGAGGAAATGGGACCACCAGTTTGCACTGCTTACCGCTCGCATACCCAACCAGTTCTGGGCTTAACTCACGGCCAATCGCTTGCTGGTGGTTTATCCAAGTCCTCCATAACACACCCCTTAGTTTAAGCAGTACATAACCCTCTTGCACATGTCTCCCCTCCCAACTTGTACCCTTATTAACCCCTCTGCTTATACTACACATGTCTAGGTTCCTTTGCACTTAAATTTAAAAAAAAAAAAAGTGGGAACAAGATGTGTCTGAAAAGGGATGAGAGACTTCTATCCCTGGCCTAATGAGGTGGTAAATTAAACATACTCACCTCCTTTTGGATTTCAGTCTCAGTTCCTCAATCAGTTCACAAGCTTGTATCCCGGACGAGCCCCCAGCTGAAGGAACAAATATGGACACCGTGTAGAATCAAACACGTGGGTTTATTACATACAGCACTGAGTGTTACCTCGCTTATTAGGCTTATTAGGCTCAGAGACACTGCCAAACAATTGATTACGATGGATTATATGAATTTTCCATGGGCGGAGGGAAATGACGGGGTAGGTAGTCCCAAACCCCTGGATAGGTTTAGCAGCAAGACAAGATAAGCACAGTAGCCAATGGTCAAAGGTTACATAATGTCTCCGCCCATGGATTCAGGTTAACACATGACACTTAATTAGTACACAGGTGTTTTCCATTAAACAATATATAAAGTGTGTTAGTATAATATATATATATATATATTGAATTCTGATTTGGGATCCATAGATAATGAAAAAAGAAAAGGAGGACTTGTGGCACCTTAGAGACTAACCAATTTAGTTGAGCATAAGCTTTCGTGAGCTACAGCTCACTTCATCGGATGCATACTGTGGAAAATACAGAAGATGTTTGTTTTTATACACACAAATCATGAAAAAATGGGTGTTTATCACTACAAAAGGTTTTCTCTCCCCCCAGCCCACTCTCCTGCTGGTAATAGCTTAGGTAAAGTGATCACTCTCCTTACAATGTGTATGATAATCAAGGTGGGCCATTTCCAGCACAAATCCAGGTTTTCTCCCCCCATTTGTGCTGGAAATGGCCCACCTTGATTATCATACACATTGTATGTCAGGCAGCCCAGCCAACAAATGGTTCGTGATAGGTTTCAGCTCATTTCAGTGAGCACAATATTTTTACTCTTGTGAGCGAATCCAGGAGTATGTGGAAATCTCTGCTGAGCTCAGCTTCCCTTTTCCTGTAACTGCCCTTTCAACTCCCCCCTAGAAAGTTACTTTGAAAGGAAAAAAATGTTACATTTCTGAAATTCATGCACAGCCCCTTAAAGGGAACCTTGCCTGAGCTGCTGTGACCTGAAATGGTCACAATTTAACTCATTCTGGTGAGTGGAGCACATCAATCTAGCTAGGAGAGAAAACAGCTGCAACTGGCCATTGTCTCTCTACAACTGTTTGACTTCTTGATTATATCTTACTGAAAGAATCAGTTCCCCAGACATTAAATGTAGTCTAGCTTTAGCGGCTTCAAATGTTTATTTCTTGATCCTTAGGGAAAAAATAATATATATATTTAATAGTGAATTATTGTTCCAGACCATGGGACTCGGTAACAGCGGCCACTGATGAAAAGGCCTTGGAGATGATATGCAGGGAACAAAATAACCTGGTCAAATTACTTCAAAACAATGCTGGTAAGGTGGCCAGTTGGTGATCACACAGCAGGACTACCATCGAATCAACGAAGGAAAGGATGCAGAGGACAAAAGAAGAATATTGTTGGATGTGATCCAGCGGAAGGGGGAAGTGACCTGTAAGCAATTTCTGGAGAGTTTACAAAGCCTGTTTCCTGATTTCCAACAGCACATACAATACTCAGGACAGGGTAAGTGGTGTCAGTGTGTCCGATTTTAAAAAATCATTTTTCCACGTTAAGAATGTAATTGCTGCAACACTGAACAGGGGGATTTGTTCCCAACTCGATTCCTACTTAGTAGATTCAAATGCTGCCTCCACCTCTTGGACATAAGGGTTTCCTGGAGAGGGAGGTGGTGCTCTTCCGCTATGGAAGGAGAATGGGGTGAGGATTCCAGGGCCTGCGCAGATGTATGCATCCCTAGTGCTGTATATAGAGTTCATCTGAGTAAGGGCCCCTGCCTGGCATTTTGCAGCAATATGTGGGATCCAGGGCAGGGTGGCCGAGACATAACTATTTCCTAGAGCTTTTGCAGATAGACGGTTGTAGCGAGGGCTGGGTTGGGTATGGGCCTTGTAATATCTTTGGGAGTTTTATTGGTGATTGAGTTTTGTTGGCGTCTGCGGAGGGAGATACCACTGATTGATTTTGTTTCATGAATTTAATGTTGAATTTCCAATTGTCACATTTTTAACTTGACATAAATAAATCAGTACCTTCGGGCAGCTAATCAAAGGGGCTTATAGTGGCATGGTAGCTCCACTGTACTTAAGGTTGAAACTAGTTTACCGTTTAAGAGCTGACATTTCTTATGTGCTCTATAATCCATGTGCGTACTTAGATTGCCTTGAAATTTGCTGCGTCTCCTCAGGTCTTGCGGTAGGGTTAGTCCAAAATTAGGGTCTTTTCAACAATGGGATCCTGAGGCACAACCATCATATATCAGCATTTTCCCGTTCTTCTAATATGTTTTGGCACACACCTGGGGCTCTGTTGCAAGCCAAAGTGTCTGTCACCTGAGCTCACATGTGGATCAAGGTGATCTGCTGTGCCATTGCTCTGGAGCCACACCTGTAAACTGAGACTCTGGAGCACTTTCCGCAGAAACTTTCTGAGAACATGTGTTGGGCTCATTAAGTTCTCTGCCTGCTTCACCTGGAAGCTCTGCTTTTGGATTTTTTGCCAGAAAACAAAGCTTCCGGTGTAAAAGCTGATCTTTCAAAGTGCTCTTAAATCCACAGGCACACACTGATTGGCTTGAAGATTCTCATTTGTGCCAGGGACAGAGTTAGAGGTTCAAGAATGGGAGTATTTGGTGAAGGAGTTCCTCAGATACATGCACTTCAGTAAGAAGCTGATTTTAATATTTCCATTGCTCAGAAACGCATGTCTGAGATAGAGGTAATGGTGCAAATTTGCGGTTCTTAGAATAAAATCATCTGAGAATATAACTTGTCCAAGTATCACCTTTACCCGAGAGTATGTAACATCATCTCCCATTTCACCTGGCCAGCTCCCCCGCAGTTTACTGAGAACTATTCTTATTTGCCCTGTCTCTGCTTTTCATGGGTGTTCCATCTATATGCCTGTTGTGTGTGACCCTGGGTGTGAAGGCACCATCCTCCTCCTGAAGAAAAGCCAGGATGAAATCTGTCTGGGAAAACAGGAAAATCAGGACAGTCTCAAGGATCTTGTTTTCTTTTCATAGTCTTTTTATGTAAGGAATACACCCAGGAATTCAGATGGCCCTGAGTCTTCAGAGATGGTGATTTCTCAAGGTTTTATAGCAGAGTGAGAGCCCTGCTATAGTTAAGGTTAGGACAATGTTTCCATTGAAAGCTCACTTTTCTAAGTGCCCTAAAATTTACAGGGTTACTCAGATTGCCTTGCTTCATAGGGATGTGGGGTTCTGTTAGTAATCCAGATTTGGAGACATTTGACCAAGGGCTTCCTGAGGTATAGTCGCTCCTCCGAAAAGAATTTCTTAAACGTGAGAGCTTTTGGCAACCTTTTTCTGCTCACAGATAGAGCTCAAACCAGGGCTCAGGTCGTTGCATCAAGAAATTCAACACTCGACAGTTACCCCAAGAGAGGGGATGGCAACCACCAGCCCTTGGGGGAAAATCAAATTAAAAAATTATTTGAAAAAGATTTTGCCACTCTAGCCTAGCTCGTCAGAAGCCTCTTGCGCTAAATGACAAGCTAGGTTAACTATCTAGAAAACTACCTCTGCCTTACAGCACCTCAGTACCTGTTAGGGAATATCACAGTCATTAATTCTAAGCTTCAACCTGCCCCAGTCTCTGTGAGTTCAAATCCAACCCAATGAAGAAATCTGAAATAAAAGGGGATTTTTACTGTAGGGAAATGTAATCCGAGTACAGCAGAATCAACAAAACAAGCTGAAACTATTTTTGAACAGAAAATAAACTACACAAACTAATGCTCCCAGGGAGGTGAGGGGTGATTAGGGGTGCAAGAGTAGGTGGGAATAGGGGGACAGGGTTTGTGCCTGCAGTGAGGGATGGGGATATGGTTAGGAGGGGGATACATGGAAATGGAAGAGAAGGAAGATGGGTCAGGGGGAATGGGATAAGCATTGGGGGAAAGGGAGGTGAGAAGGGGGGGTTCAGAGAATGTGAGAGGTATCAGAGGAAGTTGGGGATTTAAGGTGGGAGGGGCCTGTTAGCCCTGACTTGTCCCCTTCCACACGTGTTCTTGTATCCAGGGACGCCCTACCCCTCTGCAGGGATCTGAGCCCTTCTTCCTGCCTGCTATGTGTTCTGGAATCTGGGGCATCCTGCTCCTCTTGCTGTGTCAGAGCCCCTCTCCCTGGCCATCCATGTGATCTGGGATCTGGTTGAATGAATATAACACAAATTTAAACATCTGAAATCCAGAAACTGAATAAAGATACACTTCATCCCTGTGCTGGAGGAAGCGTGGTTGGGGTGGGCTGGCCAGAGTGTTTGGAGGAGGATCCTCATTTGGACGGGACACAGACTGGTTGGACCTGGAGCATAGCTGGGGAAGCCTGGATGAAGCAGGGGCAGGAATCCCAGCTGAGGGTGGGACTCAGCTACCGAACGAATCCTAAAGTATAACTACATTGGTTGTAATAAGTAAGAGCTAAACCAACTGACCAACAGTTAAAGATCTACCTGGTGAAAGGGAGGCCACAAAGTAGGCACTCAGGGAACTAGTTGTTCCAAGACTTGCTACCTGGCAATCATGAAAGAAGTGAGCTGGGATTGGAGCTGCTGCTCCTTATCGATCCTCAGGACCAAATGTTTGGTTCCATGAGGGAGAATGTGGACACTGGTGTGCTAGAGGGCACCAAAGATGCATGAATATCCCAGAAATGGGAAACCATCTGGGCTGTTCACAGAGGAGCATGGATAGATCAGATATTGCTGGCTGCCTGATACAACCTCAGGCCACATAGTGAGCCCACAGGGGCAGCCAGGAACCCACTGAACTGCAGTAGAGATCTACTCCTGCTGTGTGACTGGAATCTGCTTCAGCAGCCGTCACTCCAAAGCAGGAAGGCGCTACAGCTTCTCAATGGGCTAAATGAAAATGGATAGCTTGTCTCCTGGGAGGAGGTAATAGGCCAATCTCCCAGTTCTGGCTGTGGTAGAAGGAGGTCTTAGGGGTGAGAAAGGAAGGAGAATCAGTCCTATGGACACATGTACACACTGATGACACATGCGCACACATACATATTTTCGAGTAAAGAGAAGGGGAGGGTAATGCAATGAGAAAATGGTCCTTCCTCATGTTTACTTGGGGGTGTTAGAGGAGGCAGAACAGGAGATCTGAGCACGTTATCCAGCACCTGAGGGGATGACACAGAGCATCCCAACTCTGAATAAGAAGGGAGCATTTATCAAAAAGAGCCAGATACTCCATTTCCCAGAAATGGCCAGAAAACAAAGGAACTGAAAGTGGAAGGCCAGTAAGAGTGCAGTGTGGGGAGGCAGAGTGAAAAGTGGGGATCTGGGTGAGCCTGATAATTGCTAGGATATGAGATTGCTTCATTGTTTATCTGCGTATAGTAACTTGTGTGTAGAGTGCAGCTCTCATCTGATAATGATGGAGTCTGTCCAGAAATCCAGCAACTCTGTAACTGTAAAGACAACCCAGTCCCCTCGGGCAAAGAGAGCAGGGCTAGTTGGAATGTAAGTGACTGAGTGTCCTGCCAGCCACCTCAGAGGACCTGGTCTCAACGTGTGCAGAGAAAGGTGGGGGTCTGTGTTTATGCCATTCTCCTCTACACCATTAATGCAAGTATTAAATAAGATTGGATGAGACATCAATCCCTGTGGGACTCATTGGCCCCCTTCCTACCTGCTGATCTCATGCCCCCTCACAGACAGAAACCTATGTGGGGCTGTGTACGTCATGGTTGCATTGTGACCACTGTCCACTTGCTCTGCCGGCACAATGTGGCTGCACTGCACACGTAAGAGGGCATTGCTGGCAAGCGCGGCCCCACTGAAACTAGGTCCACGTTCTATCTCTGTTCCGTGCCCTGAGCAGGAGGGTGATGGAAGGAAGTGAGCGTGGTCAGGGAGTTCCTCATGTTGGCTGTTCCTGACAGCTGGAGTGGTCATAGTAGCTTGTGTGCAGCCCTCAGACCTCCGCTTTGACCAGCATTGGAGACTGAACTGATCCCCAGCAGCCCAAGAACAGGGTGCCAGCCCTGGGCACAGCACCGTTAAATTCCACCGATACTCCACCAGTTACAGCCGACGGTGCACCACAAAGACCTTCCCCTACTTTGAGGGCAACCACCATATTGAGACGAACAGTCCCCCACTCCTTGTCTTCAAACTTCTAAAATCTCCTCCCTGAGGAAGTGGCCTGAAGTGCTAATCTCTGGGAGGAGCTGTCATTGAAAGGGAAAATAACCCTTCCCAGGAGCAGCACCCTTCACTCCTTCTCCTCTGGGCCTCTGGATTCCCCCTCCCTCTGCCCCCAACATTCACCTAGATCCCCACAGTTTGCCGCCATCTCCACTGAGTTGTGGGATTGATTTAGAGCAGGACTCCTTGGAACAGGGCCCTCTGCTTCTCTCTCCCTGTGTTACTATACTGCACTCATTACCATGGTATCCGAGCGTTGACACAGATCTGTAAAGCAGCCTCCACACCCACTGCTCTCAGTAAATACCAATGAGAGAGAGTGAAGTAGTCAGGACAGGGACAGGCCCTTTCCTCGTTTATAACAGTTATAACAGCTTCTCTTCAAGCCTGTCTACACTAGGAAATTTGCACTAGCATAGCTACGCCAATGTAACTAGATAATTTGAAGTAGTGGAGTTTATGCTGATGTGGCTAGGTAATTTATCAAAGTAAATTGCACCAGTTCAGAATATTTATATTGTGGAGGGGAAGGGGAATTTCCAGTAGTGTAGCAAAACCTTTGCAAATTTCCTTAATGTAAACAGTCCCGTGATTTTAATGTATTTCTTAAAGCCCCAACTGCTGGAATCATGTTATTGCATGACAATCTCCCAAAAGGCTTCACACTTAATGGGTGCCAGGATCTTTCACTGATCTCAGCCAGCAACTCTGATTCCCAGAAATAGTCTTGGGGAGAATGAAATAAAAGTGAGATAATAGTTCAGGTGGTGCCCACAGTCAAACAAGTCAGTGGCAGAGCCAGGAATAGGACCCACGAATCTGGATTCCTAGTTACCCATTTGCTAACCATTAGACCCCAGTCCCCTCCCAGAGTCAGAAATAGAACCCAGGAGTCCTGACTCCCATTCTCCACCACTGTTCTAAATCCCTAGGTTCCACTTCCCTTTCAAAGCTTGGAGTAGGACCCAGCAGGCCTAACTCCCAGCCATGGTGTTTTAACCACTAGACTTACTCCTTTCCCAGTCAGGGACAGAACCAGGAGCCTTGACTCCTAGTCCTGCTCTAATTACTAGGTTTTCCCTCCCAGAGCTAAAAATAGAACCCAGGACTGCTCTAACCACTAGACTCTATTCCTTAAGAGTCCTATCTGCTGCCCCTGCTCTAGTCCATTAGACAAAGTTAGGAGTGAAAGTTAACTAGAGGAAGGCTGTGTGCATTCTGTGCAGTACAGCATAGCGTTCATATCACTAAAAGTTTGCAGAAGAAAAGCCATCACGTCCCCTAATGAGAATCATCACTATTTGAATATTGAGTGAGCAATGTAAGGCACATTTAAAAGTGAATCTCTGAGCAAGCTGGGACTTTAAATAGCATAAGTGACCTGGGGATGGGCTGTGTGGAATGGGAGTGACCTGACTGGATCGAGGTCTGGGTGAATACATATGAAACAGACTGCTGTGTTCCAGGTCAACACAGTAAAAATAAAAATCATGATTTTCCAGGTAAAGCCTGAAAACAAACAAAACAGAGAGGTGGGTGAGGTTCTGTGCCTTGCAAAGTGCTGGAGGTCAGACTAGATGATCATGATGGTCCCTTCTGGCCTTCAAGTCTATTAGTTTAGAAATCGTATTAGAGAGAGATGGAGATTGAACATACCCTGTATTATATGTACAGGGCCTGATAATAAACACATCAGGAAGTTTCAGATCATCTATCAAAACACTGCAAGGAAGAGTGCTGCAGGGTATCTACGCCATACATAAATAATTAAATAGATACCGCTCCCCAGTGAAACTGTTGCTAAAACTGTCTGAGAGCAACATCCAACCCATTCTGCTACATGGGAGTGAGATCTGGGCCCCAAAGCTAAGAACGGATTATATTGACTACTGTAAAACCCTGATAGAAACCCTCCGCCTGCAGGTCAGTGCATGGGGACTTCAGCACCAGCAGCTGCGGAGCAGAGCTGAGCCAATTCTATTAAATCCACAGCCAGAAACGAGTGATCCAAACCAAGATGTGCTCAGAATGCTAGACCAGCAACTAAAACTCCAACACATCAGTCACTGGGAAAAGAAATCAGAACTAGCAACGAGCGGGACTGCTGCAGAACCCTGCAGAGACCGGTCACCCTAGCAGCTTCACTACAGTGACCTGGGCAGGACGAGGGCAGATTGTCTCCGGTTACAGAATCAGTGACCACAACTAGAGGTGAGAATTAGGAGGCATAAAGCAATCCAAGTCCAGAGAGGAATGAGTGTGCTTCCAGCACGACAGAGGAGAGAGACTGAGACAGGAGACTCTTTCTACTCCAGTGTCCTAAATATGAGGGAGTGCAGGAAAATATCCCCTCAAATGATCAGAAATCCTAAAAGACATCTGATCAGAAATGCAACAGAGAAAAAACTGTGACTGGCCTTGTGGGACAGAAGGCAAAACGCTCTGTTATATGAGACCTTTATATGAGACCTTTTCCTCCCTGAAAGGGAGGGAGGCTGTCCCCCGATAGCAGCCCTGTCCCCATACATAAGCACGCTGTGCCCCTGATTTTGGACTCATCCACCTGAATATGGGCCCTATCACATGAGTGGGGGCCCTCCCCCACCCGTGAATGAGGCTGACAGCAGGAGGACAGTCACAGGGGAAGCAGCTGCAGCGGCACAGGAGCCAGCAAACAGAGCTGTAAACAGGGGCGTTTCAGTGGGAGTTTGAAAGGGGAGTTCGTATTGTGGTACTTGTGTGGGGTTTGGTTTTGCTGTGGGGGGTGGTGTTTTGGGGTGGTTTGTGTTTCCCAGATTAACAGGATTTAGGTGGGAAGGCTATGACAGATACAGAGGCAGCAGAGGGAGTGACCCATGTAGTGGAAGACACAATGAAGATGACTGGATGTGGAAGCAGCAGTATGTATATGATCCTCGAGGGGCTACCTGGTAAGAGTTTTGTCTGCATCAAATGCCATCTGATAGAGCTGATGGAGGAAAAGATCCGAGGATTGGAGATGCAGGTGGAAAGTCTGGTAGAGTTTAGGAAGAGGTTTGAGCAGATTATGGAGCAAAGACATGAGGCAGCTGAAGGGAAAAGCTCAGACTTGCAGATAGAAGGAGGACTGAAGAATTCTGAGGGGAGACTGTTGGGTGAGGAAAGTGGTCAGTGGAAGCATGTGACTAAAAGAACTAGGCAGAGGAAAAGACGGGCTAGTGAAGGAGAAAGAGAGCTTAGGAATAGGTTTTCAGAGTTGGAAAATGAAGAAGGGGCTCAGCAGGTAGTGACTGAAGGTGGAAGGGCAAGGAAGAAGAGAAGAGCGGCTAGTCCTATAGGAAAAGGGGGAAGAGTTAATGGAGATTACACCAAATATGAGCCCCAGGAGGATACAGGATGGGTTAAAAAGGATTACAAGGGAGAATGGGAATGGAAAGAACTTGCAGCCAGAGGGAACAGGGGATAGACTGGAGAATAGCACCGTCACTAGGAAAAGGCAGGTCTATGTGATTGGGGACTCTTTACTGAGAAGAATAGATAGGCCTGTAACCAGAGCTGATCCAGAAAATAGGAGGGTGTGCTGTCTTCCAGGTGCTAAGATACGGGATGTAGACCTGAGGTTGAAAAGGATTCTAAAGGGTGCGGGAAAGAATCCCCTAATTATCCTTCATGTGGGAACAAATGATACGGCTAGATTCTCACTGGAAAGTATTAAGGGAGACTATGCTAGGCTGGGGAGGACGCTTAAGGAAATTGAGGCTCAGGTGATCTTTAGTGGGATTCTGCCTGTTCCTAGAGAAGGGCAACAAAGGTGTGACAAGATTATGACTATCAACAGATGGCTCAGGCAGTGGTGCTATAAGGAGGGCTTTGGGATGTATGGCCATTGGGAGGCATTCATGGACAGAGGACAGTTTTCTCGGGATGGACTTCATCTGAGTAGGGAAGGAAATAGATTTCTAGGATGGAGGCTGGCACAACTGATTAAGAGAGCTTTAAACTAGGAATTTGGGGGAGATGGTTGGGAGATGTCCAGGTAATCTCCACGCCAGAATTTAGCATTGAGTGGAAAGAAAATGAAGAAAGAGTGGATACAGCCGTAGGTAGGAGGAAGGGCAGTGTAGATACAAGTCTAATAGGTTATACTGGTAGTAAAATAACCGTGCCTAATAGGGTACAGAATGTGAGTGAGGCCAAACAGCAAAAATTAAGATGTTTGTACACTAATGCGAGGAGCCTAGGTAACAAAATGGAGGAACTAGAGTTACTGGTGCAGGAAGTGAAACCAGATATTGTAGGTATAACAGAAACCTGGTGGAATAGTAGTCATGACTGGGCTACAGGTATTGAAGGGTATGTGCTGTTTAGGAAAGACCGAAATAAAGGCAAAGGTGGTGGAGTAGCACTGTATATCGATGATGAGATAGAATGTAAAGAAATAAGAAGCGATGAAATGGATATGACTGAGTCCGTCTGGGCAAAAATTAAATTGGGGAAGAAAACTATTAGAGCCTCCCCCGTGATAGTGCTTGGGGTGTGCTGTAGACCGCCGGGATCTAATTTGGATATGGATAGAGCCCTTTTTAATGTTTTTAATCAAGTAAATACTAATGGAAACTGTGTGATCATGGGAGACTTTAACTTCCCAGATATAGACTGGAGGACGAGTGTTAGTAATAATTTTCAGATTTCAGATTTTCAGATTGCTCAGATTTTCCTAGATGCGATAGCTGGTGGATTCCTTCAGCAAGTAGTTGCTGAACCGACTAGAGGGGATGCCGTTTTAGATTTGGTCTTGGTGAGTAATGAGGACCTCATAGAAGAAATGGTTGTAGGGGATAATCTTGGCTCAAGTGATCATGAGCTAATTCAGTTCAAACTGAACGGAAGGATTAATAAAAATAAATCTGCAGCTAGGGTTTTTGATTTTAAAAGGGCTGACTTTCAAAAATTAAGAAAATTAGTTAGGGAAGTGGATTGGACTGAAGAATTTATGGATCTAAAGGTAGAGGAGGCCTGGGATTATTTTAAATCAAAGCTGCAGAAGCTATCGGAAGCCTGCATCCCAAGAAAGGGGAAAAAATTCATAGGCAGGAGTTGTAGACCAAGCTGGATGAGCAAGCATCTTAGAGAGGTAATTAAGAAAAAGCAGAAAGCATATAGGGAGTGGAAGAAGGGAGGGATCAGCAAGGAAAGCTACCTTATTGAGGTCAGAACATGGAGGGATAAAGTGAGACAGGCTAAAAGTCAAGTAGAGTTGGACCTTGCAAAGGGAATTAAAACCAATAGTAAAAGGTTCTATAGTCATATAAATAGGAAGAAAACAAAGAAAGAAGAAGTGGGACCGCTAAAAACTGAGGATGGAGTGGAGGTCAAGGATAATCTAGGCATGGCCCAATATCTAAACAAATACTTTGCCTCAGTCTTTAATAAGACTAAAGAGGATCTTAGGGATAATGGTAGCATGACAAATGGGAATGAGGATATGGAGGTAGGCATTACCATATTTGAGGTAGAAGCGAAACTCAAACAGCTTAATGGGACTAAATCGGGGGGCCCAGATAATCTTCATCCAAGAATATTAAAAGAATTGGCACAAGCAATTGCAAGCCCATTAGCAAGAATTTTTAATGAATCTGTAAACTCAGGGGTTGTACCGTATGATTGGAGAATTGCTAACATAGTTCCTATTTTTAAGAAAGGGAAAAAAAGTGATCCGAGTAATTATAGGCCTGTTAGTTTGACATCTGTAGTATGCAAGGTCTTGGAAAAAATTTTGAAGGAGAAGGTAGTTAAGGACATTGAAGTCAGTGGTAAATGGGACAAAATACAACATGGTTTTACAAAAGGTAGATCATGCCAAACCAACCTGATCTCCTTCTTTGAGAAAGTAACAGATTTTTTAGACAAAGGAAAGGCAGTGGATCTAATTTACCTAGATTTTAGTAAGGCGTTTGATACCGTGCGACATGGGGAATTATTAGTTAAATTGGATAAGATGGGCATCAATAGGAAAATTGAAAGGTGGATAAGGAATTGGTTGAAGGGGAGACTACAACGGGTCCTACTGAAAGGTGAACTGTCAGGCTGGAGGGAGGTTACCAGTGGAGTTCCTCAAGGATCAGTTTGGGGACCAATCTTATTTAATCTTTTTATTACTGACCTGGGCACAAAAAGTGGGAGTGTGCTAATAAAGTTTGCGGATGATACAAAGCTGGGAGGTATTGCTAATTTAGAGAAGGACAGGGATACCCTACAGGAGGATCTGGATGACCCTGTAAACTGGAGTAATAGGAATAGGATGAAATTTAATAGTGAGAAGTGTAAGGTCATGCATTTAGGGATTAATAACAAGAATTTTAGTTATAAGCTAGGGACACATCAATTAGAAGTAACGGAGGAGGAAAAGGACCTTGGAGTATTGGTTGATCATAGGATGACTATGAGCCGCCAATGTGATGTGGCCGTGAAAAAAGCTAATGCGGTCTTGGGATGCATCAGGAGAGGTATTTCCAGTAGGGATAAGGAGGTTTTAGTACCGTTATACAAGGCACTGGTGAGACCTCACCTGGAATACTGTGTGCAGTTCTGGTCTCCCATGTTTAAGAAGGATGAATTCAAACTGGAACAGGTACAGAGAAGGGCTACTAGGATGATCCGAGGAATGGAAAACTTGTCTTATGAAAGGAGACTCAAGGAGCTTGGCTTGTTTAGCCTAAGTAAAAGAAGGTTGAGGGGAGATATGATTGCTCTCTATAAATATATCAGAGGGATAAATACCGGAGAGGGAGAGGAATTATTTAAGCTCAGTACCAATGTGGACACAAGAACAAATGGATATAAACTGGCCACCAGGAAGTTTAGACTTGAAATTAGACGAAGGTTTCTAACCATCAGAGGAGTGAAGTTTTGGAATAGCCTTCCAAGGGAAGCAGTGGGGGCAAAAGATCTATCTGGCTTTAAGATTAAACTCTATAAGTTTATGGAGGAGATGGTATGATGGGATAACATGGTTTTGGTAATTAAATATTCATGGTAAATAGGCCCAATAGCCTGTGATGGGCTATTAGATGGGGTGGGATTTGAGTTACCCAGGAAAGAATTTTCTGTAGTATCTGGCTGGTGAATCTTGCCCATATGCTCAGGATTTAGCTGATCGCCATATTTGGGGTCGGGAAGGAATTTTCCTCCAGGGCAGATTGGAAGAGGCCCTGGAGGTTTTTCGCCTTCCTCTGTAGCATGGGGCATGGGTCACTTGCTGGAGGATTCTCTGCTCCTTGAAGTCTTTAAACCACGATTTGAGCACTTCAATAGCTCAGACATAGGTGAGAGGTTTTTCGCAGGAGTGGGTGGGTGAGATTCTGTGGCCTGCGTTGTGCAGGAGGTCAGACTAGATGATCATAATGGTCCCTTCTGACCTTAGTATCTATGAATCTATGAAATTACATCACTGATAGCCGAAATTTGCACAGAGACAGCAAAGCGGTGGATTGCTCATGGAAGGGACCCTCTGCATTCAACCCCATTCCCGTGTAGAAAAGGTACAGGTGCCAAAGCAGCCTTGTCCCTGCTCCCATCCAGGGCCCTACAGAGGATCCACACAGGAGATGGAGTTGGGAAGCCCAGGGGCAAGGCTGCAGAATGCTTATTTCCCCCCCTCAGTCCCCTATGTAAATCTGAGGAAACAGCCTCAGCCTTTACCCCTCACAGCAGGGACTTCCCTTGAAAGTGAGATTCCAGGGGCAGTTGTCTTTGTGAGACTGTCTGACAGCACTGCTCCACTGTTTCATATTGTCTGGGACCTGTAAGGGCAGGAGATCCTGTACCCAGTGTACAGGCACAAAGACTATATGCAGATATCTCTGGGTCTCTGTTGGATCCCCCAGGATATCCATAAATCTCAGGTGGTCAATGCAGTTTAGGAGACAGACTCTCTGCTTTGTCCAGGATGGAGCAAACCTCATCTTCTGGTGAAAGAATTCAGAGTAAATTCTGTGAAGGGGCCTCAGGGAGTTTTTATCTCTCCAGGAGTACCACCCATAGATTTTTCCCCTTGGGAAAGCGCAAGATTTTCCCTTGGCTAAGGACCCATAGCGCCTTTTTTGCACTGTCTCTCTGGCAGTCAATATGCAATGTTGTAATTATTTTATTTCTGAATCTTACGTCTTACTTTCCCACTCATTCCATTTTGAAGAAACAATACATGTCTGAATTCTTGGTAACAGAATACATAATGTTTGGAACATTGATTTAAATAGGAACAATGAGTCATCCACAGGAGTCAGGTGAAGAACTCTACTCTAAGGAGCCCTCTGGGATACCTGGAACCCAAACACACTGAATTGCTACTGGATTTCTCTCAGATTTCAATTCCCCAGTCAGTGCAAACTCTGGTTCAAATCAAGTTCTTATTGTCCAACTGCATAGCTGTGGCTGCCAAGTTGTGTGCAGCTTTACGTGTGACATTTTAGATAGCTAAGAGAACCATTGGCTTCCTGAGTGGTAGCAGAGGTTGGAGAGGGAGGCACCAATTCATCCAAAGCACTGGAAGCAAGTGTAAGTGGGAAGGCCCTATCCCGTCACATTTCTGGAAGCAGGTAGCAAGAAGGCCCCAGGACCCCATGACACATGCCCAAGGATTCTTCTCCAAGGTGGATGGCAAAAACAACTTCAGGGAAAGGTCCCTGGGGCAGCTGGAAATGTTATTGTTGGTTGCCTTGGGCAACTCGGTGGATGGCAGACTTGGGGTGGTGCTGGGTGCATGGAGAGGGTCCTGGAACAACAATGTGAGTGGGGACCTGGATTTGGGTGCGATGGGGTGGATGTTGAGACAACAAGGTGGATGCATAGTGGGTGTGTCGGAGGGTGGCTACTAAGGCAGCTGGAGTGCGTACTTGGTTGTTGGGTGCTGGGTGTGGCTGAGAGAGCTGAGGGACAGCTGCCCATCCCTGGTTACTAGGAGCCAGAAGGGAGGCAGGGAGGCTGCTAGCGGGTGGAGCTGTAGGGGAATCCTTGAAACCTGCCTACAGCCCAGCGGGGTGTGTAACAATACAGCAGAGCTGTGGGTACATATGAGGGGATAGGGCTAAAACCAGGAGGGTCAGATGAGATGTGGCCACACTGCTGCAATTTAATATACTCTTTGTCCAGCGATAAGTTCCCAGTCCCCCTGGTGTTGCATTAGACACCCTCCATTTCCTATGCTATAACCCAGTTATTTTTTTGTCTATTCCACTATCTGGCTCCCTCCTAAACTCCTGTGAAGCATGAAAAGTGTGTTCTTAGTTATACTGATCTGCATCTGTTAATTTTAAAAGGCAGCCTTTAATTCTACTCTATTCAAGCTTGTATACCACCTTCACCATGATAATATTTGAGTGTCTTCCAGGAGAGCATTCAGCAATATGACTAGAAAGTGTCATGTGTTTCTTTTTCTCTTCCTCTCCCTAAGGAGAAATTGGTGGGGTTTTATTTTTATTTCTCCTTTTTTCTTTTTTGTTAAAATATATAATCCTGTATCCTGAGATCTGTGTTTATATTAGCAAAAGCAAGGTAGAAGAAGTACACCTTTCACTTTGAGTAGAAGGTGTTGAGGGTTTTGTTGGTTCTTAATTCCTGTGGGCATTTGTTCCACAATCTGGGACAGGCCTCTGAGAAAGCTCCATTTCCTGCACAGATTCATAGAGTTTAAGACCAGAAGGGCCCATCTGATCATCTAGTCTGACCTCCGGTGTAACGCAGGCCAGAGAATCTCATTCATTTAACCCTGTACTGAGCCCAATCATTTGTGTGTGGCTAAAGGGTCTTTCAGAAAGGCATCCAGTCTAAATGTGAAGACATAAAGAGATGGAGAATCTACGACTTCCCTTAATAATTTTTTCCAATGGTTTATCACTCTCACTGTTAAAAAATTGTGCCTTGTTTCTAACTTGACTTTGTCTGCATTGAACTTCCAGCCATTGGTTCCTGTTACGCCTTTTCCTGCTAGGTTAAAGTGCATTCTAGGCCTTGGTATTTCCTCCTCATTAAGATATGCATACACTGTAATCAAGTCACCTCTCAGTCTTTTTTTTGATAAAAGAAACAGATTGAGCTCTTTAATTCTCTCATTGTAAGACATTTTCTCCAGCTGTGACTCTTTTCTGCACTTTCTCCCATTATTAAAAATGTGAATACCAGAACTGGACACGACCATTCCAGTACTAGTCTCACCAATGCCATCTACAGACATAAAAGGGCCTCCTTGCTCCTACTCACCAGTCACTTGTTTATACTTCCAAAGATTTCAGTAGTGCTTTCTGCCACATCATTGCATTGGGAGCTCAGGGCCTCTCCTTCTGCCCCTCCAGCCCCACGAACATGATACAGTTCTGTGGTGACCTAGAATCCTATTTTCGACGTCTCCGACTCAAGGAATATTTCCAACACGCCTCTGAACAACATACTAATTTACAGAGACCTCCCTACCAACACTACAAAAAGAAGGATTCTAGGTGGACTCCTCCTGAAGGTTGAGACAGCAGACTGGACTTCGACATAGAGTGCTTCCGCCGATGTGCATGGGCTGAAATTGTGGAAAAGCAGCATCACTTGCCCCACAACCTCAGCCGTGCAGAACACAATGCCATCCACAGCCTCAGAAACAACTCTGACATCATAATCAAAAAGCCTGACAAAGGAGGTGCTGTTGTCATCATGAATAGGTCAGAATATGAACAAGAGGCTGCTCGGCAGCTCTCCAACACTACTTTCTACAAGCCATTACCCTCTGATCCCACTGAGAGTTACCAAAAGAAACTACAGCATTTGCTCAAGAAACTCCCTGAAAAAGCACAAGATCAAATCCGCACAGACACACCCCTGGAACCCCAACCTGGGATATTCTATCTACTACCCAAGATCCATAAACCTGGAAATCCTGGACGCCCCATCATCTCAGGCATTGGCACCCTGCCAGCAGGATTGTCTGGCTATGTAGACTCCCTCCTCAGGCCCTACTCTACCAGCTCTCCCAGCTACCTTCGAGACACCACTGACTTCCTGAGGAAACTACAATCCATCGGTGATCTTCCTGAAAACACCATCCTGGCCACTATGGATGTAGAAGCCCTCTACACCAACATTCCACACAAAGATGGAGTACAAGCCGTCAAGAACACTATCCCCAATAATAGGTTTCAGAGTAACAGCCGTGTTAGTCTGTATTCGTAAAAAGAAAAAAGAAAAGGAGTACTTGTGGCACCTTAGAGACTAACCAGTTTATTTGAGCATGAGCTTTCGTGAGCTACAGCTCACTTCATCGGATGTATCCTATGTAGCTATGCATCCGATGAAGTGAGCTGTAGCTCACGAAAGCTCATGCTCAAATAAACTGGTTAGTCTCTAAGGTGCCACAAGTATCCCCAATAATGTCACGGCTAACCTGGTGGCTGAACTTTGTGACTTTGTCCTTACCCATAACTATTTTACATTTGGGGACAATGTATACCTTCAAATCAGCGGCACGGCTATGGGTACCCGCATGGCCCCACAGTATGCCAACATTTTTATGGCTGACTTAGAACAACGCTTCCTCAGCTCTCGTCCCCTAACGCCCCTACTCTACTTGCGCTATATTGATGACATCTTCATCATCCGGACCCATGGAAAAGAAGCCCTTGAAGAATTCCACCATGATTTCAACAATTTCCATCCCACCATCAACCTCAGCCTGGACAATCCACAGAAGAGATCCACTTCCTGGACACTACAGTGCTAATAAACAATGGTCACATAAACACCACCCTATACCGGAAACCTACTGACCGCTATTCCTACCTACATGCCTCCAGCTTTCACCCTTACCACACCACACGATCCATTGTCTACAGTCAAGCTCTGTGATACAACCGCATTTGCTCCAACCCCTCAGACAGAAACAAACACCTACAAGATCTCTATCAACCATTCTTACAACTACAATACCCACCTGTGGAAGTGAAGAAACAGATTGATAGAGCCAGAAGAGTTCCCAGAAGTAACCTACTACAGGACAGGCCTAACAAAGAAAATAACAGAACGCCACTAGCCGTCACCTTCAGCCCCCAACTAAAACCCCTCCAACACATTGTCAAGGATCTACAACCTGTCCTGAAGGATGACCCAACACTCTCACAAATCTTGGGAGACAGGCCAGTTCTAGCCTACAGACAGCCCCCCAACCTGAAGCGAATACTCACCAGCAACCACATACCACACAACAGAACCACTAACCCAGGAACCTATCCTTGCAACAAAGCCCGTTGCCAACTGTGCCTACATATCTATTCAGGGGACACCATCACAGGGCCTAATAACATCAGCCACACTATCAGAGGCTCGTTCACCTGCACATCTACCAATGTGATATATGCCATCATGTGCCAGCAATGCCCCTCTGCCATGTCCATTGGTCAAACTGGACAGTCTCTACGTAAAAGAATAAATGGACACAAATCAGATGTCAAGAATTATAACATTCATAAACCAGTCGGAGAACCCTTCAATCTCTCTGGTCACTCGATTTCTGATCTCAAAGTGACTATCCTTCAACAAAAAAACTTCAAAAACAGACTCCAAGGAGAGACTGCTGAATTGGAATTAATTTGCAAATTGGATACAATTAACTTAGGCTTGAATAGAGACTGGGAATGGTTGATTCATTATAAAAAGTAACCTATTTCCCCTTGTTTATTCCTTTCCCCCCCCACTGTTCCTCAGACATTCTTGTTAAATCCTGGATTTGTGCTGGAAATGACCCACCTTGATTATCATACACATTGTAAGGAGAGTGATCACTTTACATAAGCTATTATCAGCAGGAGATTGGGGTGGGGGGAGAGAAAACCTTTTGTTGTGATAAATACCCATTTTTTCATGGTCTGTGTGTATAAAAACATCTTCTGTATTTTCCACAGTATGCATCCGATGAAGTGAGCTGTAGCTCACGAAAGCTTGTGATCAAATAAATTGGTTAGTCTCTAAGGTGCCACAAGTACTCCTTTTCTTTTTACCTTTCCCTGAACATCCCTTTGTTCTTATGTTAGGAGGCAAGGAGAACAGAAGCTCTTGGTTGCCTTTTCAATTCCATTCATTATTTTATACTCTATACTTTTATCATGTCCCCTCTTACTCATTTCCTTTCTAAATTTAAAAAAAATCCCAATCTTTTTGGTCTCTTTTTTCCAAGACTTTAATCATTTTCATTGCCCTTCTCTGAAACCCCTCCAGTTCTGTAGTAGCCTTTTAGAGAAGGGGTGATCAGTACTGCGTACAATATTCTGGATGAAGCTACATCATATTTTTGGTATGTACTATTGTCCATCCCATTCCTTATTCATCCTAACATCTTGTTAGTTTTTTTGGACCACAGCTGTTTGTTGAACTGGGGTTTTCAGTGAGCTGTACCTAGTGATACCTAGATTCCTTTCTTCTGTTTATACTGTTGATTTAGAAACCTGTATGGTTTATGAGTAATGGAAATTTGTCCTTTTAATGTGTGCTACTTTGCATTTATTAACATTAAACTTCATTTGCCATCACATTGCCCATTCACCTAGTTTAGTTACGTCTTTCTGAAGTTCCTCAGAATTTTCACTGGAGTTCTCTAACCTAAATAATTTTGTGTCATCAGCAAATTCTGCTGCCTCACCATTCACCCCTTTTTCTAGATTTTTAATAAATATATGAATATGTAGGGAAAAATTAGTGATTAATTATTGATAATTATTTCCCTCTTAAATTTTGTGTAAGGTTCTTTCAATCTGCGGAAAGAAGAAGAGAATCAGCATATCCCAGAGACAGTGGAAAAGGACTTCCAAAAAGGTATTTCTCCTTATAATTCTTCCTTCTGTACTTGTAGTTCACATTACACTATATGCACATTTAAAAACCCCTAAGCCAAAAGAACAGCGAGGTTGCTAAGTCAAGCACTCAGGAGTTAAGGAATGCTAGAACTGAAGTTGCTGCGGTTGCTGTTTTCTCTTTGGAGCGCTACCTCTGTGGGGCTGGAAAACATACTCAATGCAGACAAAGGGGCATACAAGAAATCATGTGGGTCTAAGGAGCAAGCTCATATTGGCATTTAGGAAACTCTATAGGGTACATAAGCATGCCCGGTGCAGTGGAAGGTCAGTGGGGCTGGAGTATGCTCAGTGCAGATGGAATGTCCAGAAAATTTAGCAGCAAACCTCTGACAAGTTCCATTGAGCTACAAGTGGTGATTTCCAGATGCATATAACTCAAATAAATCTGGGTGAATTTTTATGGTTGACAGGAAAAGACATCTTTCTGACACCCCACGATTATCCCCTGACAAATATAAAGTCCCCGCTCCAAAGCACAAAGGGATTAGAGCTCTTCAAATAAATGGTTTGGGGGAAGAAGAGAAGTTTTAACAATTGTAAATCAGCTTATTTTTCATAGTCCCATTATTGGAAATAGCTGACCCATTTTCCTTATATTTTTTATAATAATTCAGCCAGCAGAGGTTCCATGCAGACCGAGCATGGAAAATTTCGGCCTAAGTGGTTAAGGTTTGGAAAAGTTATCAGTAACTGAAAATAAGAGATTCGAGGATTGGGCCAAAAGAAATCTGATGCGGTTCAACAAGGACAAGTGCAGAGTCCTGCACTTAGGATGGAAGAATCCCATGCACTGCTACAGACTAGGGACCGAATGGCTCGACAGCAGTTCTGCAGAAAAGGACCTAGGGGTTACAGTGGACGAGAAGCTGGATATGAGTCAACAGTGTGCCCTTGTTGCCAAGAAGGCTAACGACATTTTGGGCTGTATAAGTAGGGGCATTGCCAGCAGATCGAGGGACGTGATCGTTCCCCTCTATTCGACATTGGTGAGGCCTCATCTGGAGTACTGTGTCCAGTTTTGGGCCCCACACTACAAGAAGGATGTGGAAAAATTGGAAAATGTCCAGCGGAGAGCAACAAAAATGATTAGGAGGCTGGAGCACATGACTTACGAGGAGAGGCTGAGGGAACTGGGATTGTTTAGTCCGTGGAAGAGAAGAATGAGGGGGGATTTGATAGCTGCTTTCAACTACCTGAAAGGGGGTTCCAAAGAGGATGGATCTAGACTGTTCTCAGTGGTAGCTGATGACAGAACGAGGAGCAATGGTCTGAAGTTGCAGTGGGGGAGGTTTAGGTTGGATATTAGGAAAAACTTTTTCACTAGGAGAGTGGTGAAGCACTGGAATGGGTTACCTAGGGAGGTGGTGGAATCTCCTTCCTTAGAGGTTTATAAGGTCAGCCTTGACAAAGCCCTGGCTGGGATGATTTACTTGGGGATTGGTCCTGCTTTGAGCAGGGGGTTGGACTAGATGACCTCCTGAGGTCCCTTCCAACCCTGATATTCTATGATTCTATGATTAAGTTCTGTAGGTAAGAGAGACAAACATCTGAGCCACATAGAGCTCTTCCTGAGGCCTGGGAAAGGTACTCTGAGCATCACTGTTAAATGCCAGGTGGAACAGATTGCTTGTCGTAAATTGCTAGCACGTATTGTAATGGACCATTCAAGTACCTTTCCCAGACCTGAAGACGAGCTCTGTTTGGCTTGAAAACTTGTTTCTCTCTCCAAAAGAAGTTCGTCCAAAGGAAAATAGTAAACCATCCACATTTTCTCTCTAATATGCTGGGGCCAACATGGCCAGAACTACACTGCATACAGCTCTGCTCTAAGACAGTTTGCATTAAAACATCCTGTTGTTGTTACTCCCCCCTTCCTTCCTGCTAACTCATGGACTCATAGATTTCATGGCCAGAAGGGACCACTGTGATCATCCGGTCTAACCTTCTGTATAAGACAGGCCAGAGAGCTGGGAATCCTCTGTGTTATAAATCTTTTTATTAGCCCACAAATTTACCTTACCTCCTGATTTTGCAGGTGTGATTCTTTTCCATTTTTTTCTTTATAAATTAAGTTCTTCTTTTAAGAACCTGATTGATTTCAGTGTCCCTGAAGACAAAGGGTCTGTTCCACCTGGCATTTAACGGTGATGCTCAGAGTACCTTTCCCAGGCCTGAGGAAGAGCTCTATGTGGCTCAGATGTTTGTCTCTCTTACCTACAGAACTTAATCATAGAATCATAGAATATCAGGGTTGGAAGGGACCTCAGGAGGTCATCTAGTCCAACCCCCTGCTCAAAGCAGGACCAATCCCCAAGTAAATCATCCCAGCCAGGGCTTTGTCAAGCCTGACCTTAAAAATGTCTAAGGAAGGAGATTCCACCACCTCCCTAGGTAACCCATTCCAGTATTTCACCACCCTCCTAGTGAAAAAGTTTTTCCTAATATCCAACCTAAACCTCCCCCAGTGCAACTTCAGACCATTGCTCCTTGTTCTGTCATCAGCTACCACTGAGAAAAGTCTAGATCCGTCCTCTTTGGAACCCCCTTTCAGGTAGTTGAAAGCAGCTATCAAATCCCCCCTCATTCTTCTCTACCACACACTAAACAATCCCAGTTCCTTCAGCCTCTCCTCATAACTCATGTGTTCCAGTCCCCTCATCATTTTTGTTGCCCTCCGCTGGACGTTTTCCAATTTTTCCACATCCTTCTTGTAGTGTGGGGCCCAAAACTGGACACAGTACTCCAGATGAGGCCTCACCAATGTTGAATAGAGGGGAACAATCACGTCCCTCGATCTGCTAGCAATGCCCCTACTTATACATCCCAAAATGCCATTGGCCTTCTTGGCGACAAGGGCACACTGTTGACTCATATCCAGCTTCTCATCCACTGTAACCCCTAGGTCCTTTTCTGCAGAACTGCTGTCGAGCCATTCGGTCCCTAGTTTGTAGCGGTGCATGGGGTTCTTCCATCCTAAGTGCAGGACTCTGCACTTGTCCTTGTTGAACCTCATCAGATTTCTTTTGGCCCAATCCTCTAATTTGTCTAGGGCCCTCTGTATCCTATCCCTACTCTCCAGCGTATCTACCTCTCTTCCCAGTTTAGTGTCATCTGCAAACTTGCTGAGGGTGCAATCCACGCCATCCTCTAGATCATTTATGAAGATATTGAACAAAACCGGCCCCAGGACCGACCCTTGGGGCACTCCACTAGATACCGGCTGCCAACTAGACATGGAGCCATTGATCACTACCCGTTGAGCCCGACAATCTAGCCAACTTTCTATTCACCTTATAGTACATTCATCCAGCCCATACTTCTTTAACTTGCTGGCAAGAATACTGTGGGAGACCGTGTCAAAAGCTTTGCTAAAGTCAAGGAACAACACATCCACTGCTTTCCCCTCATCCACAGAGCCAGTTATCTCGTCATAGAAGGCAATTAGATTAATCAGGCATGACTTGCCCTTGGTGAATCCATGCTGACTGTTCCTGATCACTTTCCTCTCCTCTAAGTGCTTCAGAATTGACTCCTTGAGGACCTGCTCCATGATTTTTCCAGGGACTGAGGTGAGGCTGACTGGCCTGTAGTTCCCAGGATTCTCCTCCTTCCCTTTTTTAAAGATGGGCACTACATTAGCCTTTTTCCAGTCGTCCGGGACTTCCCCGGATCACCATGAGTTTTCAAAAATAATGGCCAATAGCTCTGCAATGACATCCGCCAACTCCTTTACCACTCTTGGATGCAGCACATCCGGCCCCATGGACTTGTGCTCGCCCAGCTTTTCTAAATAGTCCCGAACCCCTTCTTTCTCCACAGCGGGCTGGTCACCTCCTCCCCATGGTGTGCTTCCCAGTGCAGTAGTCTGGGAGCTGACCTTGTTCGTGAAGACAGAGGCAAAAAAAGCATTGAGTACATTAGCTTTTTCCACATCCTCTGTCACTAGGTTGCCTCCATCATTCAGTAAGGGGCCCACACTTTCCTTGACTTTCTTCCTGTTGCTAACATACCTGAAGAAACCCTTCTTTTTACTCTTAACATCTCTTGCTAGCTGCAACTACAGGTGTGATTTGGCCTTCCTGATTTCACTCCTGCATGCCCGAGCAATATTTTTATACTCTTTCCTGGTCATTTGTCCAATCTTCCACTTCTTGTAAGCTTCTTTTTTGTGTTCAAGATCAGCAAGGATTTCACTGTTAAGCCAAGCTGGTCGCCTGCCATATTTACAATTCTTTCTACACGTCGGGATGGTTTGTCCCTGTAACCTCAATAAAGATTCTTTAAAATACAGCCAGCTCTCCTGGACTCCTTTCCCCCTCATGTTATTCTCCCAGGGGATCCTGCCCATCAGTTCCCTGAGGTTGTCAAAGTCTGCTTTTCTGAAGTCCAGGCTCTGTATTCTGCTGCTCTCCTTTCTTCCCTGTGTCAGGATCCTGAACTCAACCATCTCATGGTCACTGCCTCCCAGGTTCCCATCCACTTTTGCTTCCCCTACTAATTCTTCCCGGTTTGTGAGCAGCAGGTCAAGAAGAGCTCTGCCCCTAGTTGGTTCCTCCAGCACTTGCACCAGGAAATTGTCCCCTACCCTTTCCAAAAACTTCTTGGATTGTCTGTGCACCTCTGTATTGCTCTCCCAGCAGATATCAGGGTGATTGAAGTCTCCCATGAGAACCAGGGCCTGCTATCTAGTAACTTCCATGAGTTGCCGAAAGAAAGCCTCGTCCACTTCATCCCCCTGGTCCGGTGGTCTATAGCAGACTCCCACCACGACATCACCCTTGTTGCTCACGCTTCTAAACTTAATCCAGAGACACTCAGGTTTTTCTGCAGTTTCATACTTGAGCTCTGAGCAGTCATACTGCTCCCTTACATACAGTGCAACTCCCCCACCTTTTCTGCCCTGCCTGTCCTTCCTGAACAGTTTGTATCCATCCGTGACAGTACTCCAGTCATGTGAGTTATTCCACCAAGTCTCTGTTATTCCAATCACATCATAATTCCTTGACTGTGCCAGGACTTCCAGTTCTCCCTGCTTGTTTCCCAGGCTTCTTGCATTTGTGTATAGGCACTTGAGATAACTCGCTGATCGTCCCTCTTTTCTCAGTATGAGGCAGGAGCCCTGCCCTCTCGCGTGCTCCTGCTTGTGTTTCCTCCTGGTATCCCACTTCCCCACTTACCTGAGGGCTTTGGTCTCCTTCCCCCGGTGAACTTAGTTTAAAGCCCTCCTCACTAGGTTAGCCAGCCTGCTTGCGAAGATGCTCTTCCCGCTCTTTGTTAGGTGTAGCCCGTCTCTGCCTAGCACTCCTCCTTCTTGGAACACCATGCCATGGTCAAAGAATCCAAAGCCTTCTCTCCAACACCACCTGCATAGCCATTCATTGACTTCCACGATTCGACGGTCTCTACCAAGGCCTTTTCCTTCCACAGGGAGGATGGACGAGAAGACCACTTGCACCTCAAACTCCTTTATCCTTTTTCCCAGAGCCATGTAGTCCACAGTGATCCGCTCAAGGTCATTCTTGGCAGTATCATTGGTGCCCACGTGGAGAAGCAGGAAGGGGTAGCGATCCAAGGGCTTGATGAGTCTCGGCAGTCTCTCCGTCACATCGTGAATCCTACCTTGAATGGAAACCAGTCAGGTCCCTGTGCACAGCTGCTCACCTGAGGGGCAGCTACAGTGCCCAGTTCCTAAGGCTTCCCACTCTCCAGTATCCTCTTCCTGTGGTCTTCCGCTAGACTGCCCCTCTCCTCATATACCCCCAGGTTCCCACCAAAGTCTCTTTCTCTCCGGACCCAGAAAAGAAATGTTGGGTGGAATAGCCCATCCGCTCATTATTTTGGCCACCAATTAGGCCTAATATCTGATATACCGATTTTGTTCTATTAATTTCTGGTTCCACATCTTCTGTTTTTACCAAGCATGATTTCAACATAGTCCTTGAGTTATGGACCTAATTTAGTCTCTCTGTCTAGTTCTTTTGCACCTGTTTATAATATTTTGCCAACAAGTTTTGTTATTCTAGTATTATTTTCTAATGTTTCATATACTTTTTACAGGAGAGATCACAATTAGAACAAAGTTGCAGGCCCAGTTATCAAAACATAATGGCAGGGAAAGGAATTTGGCTATGGGAGAGGTTTGGAGACCCTCCCTTGCCTGACCCCTCTGCTGTTAAAAGTAGTGTGTGGTTGAGAGTTGCTTTATAGTGAGGCAGCCCTACCCTATTTCGCCCTTTGAAGCAAATAACTGTTCCTTATAATACTTGAACCTCAACCCATTGCTGGCCCTGCTAATCCCTGAAAGGGGGGTGGGGTCCAAAGGAACACCATTCCTGGAAACTGGTGGGAGGACCAGATCTCAGGTTTGCATCCAACGATTTTGGGTAACAAGTGTAAGAAGGGAGATGTGACAGCTCTTCCCCATAGGTTCTAAAGAGAGAAATTAGATGGGATGGTGGTCACATGACTCTGTAGGGGATTTTGAAGGGTTGACTCCCCTGGGCACCCTTGCTGCAGTTGGGTGATCTCTGGCAAGCTTATCAGCCTGTGGACAGGTTCTTCTATTGTTTTTTAATATGTTTTCTGAGCAAAGCTTTCACCTTAAAAATAAATGTCTCTGCCTAGAAACGGTTGTGTGGTAACTTAAAGCAGTTGGCTTAACTTAAGCAGCCGAGAGCGAGTACCCTTGAGCAACCAAGGAGGAATACAAGCACTGTTGCCCTGGACTGTGACACACTTTTGTCCATAACCTTCCGTCTCAACCCATAGCCCCTTATTCTTGCAGTACTGGGCACTCCACCAATGCTTCTACTAAAGCAAATTAATTGACACACCCTCTCTTCTAGGCCCAGACTCTCTGCATGTCTTAGCTTAGACTTGATATGCAGCACCCTGAGCTAACCCAGTCCTGACTGGTCTAGTGACTCTGCAAGTTCCCCTGAATCCTGATGTATAGCCCCTCTTGTTACTCCAATCTCAGGCTTTTACTCCTCTCTGACATGCCCCTTAATACTGACTGCTTGAACACCCATTCAGTTGTGCATGGAAACTTGTTGTAAAGGTCCTAATATTGGATTCTCACCCTATCAGTCTACAAACCTTATTTTCTCCGGGAAAAAAAGTAATGAAAAAAATATTGTGATGAACATTTCCAAGTATATCCCTGACTGGAAGTCCTAGGAGGATTTTCAGATTTATGGACTGCATAAAAGAGAGGACAAGAACAAAGTGATGCATTATCATTTCCAAAAACGTGAACAGTATTTGAAGACAGTATAACGGTGACTAGCTATCTCCTGGTGCCAGGAGACATAAATGGTGTTTTAATGATACCGTTTGTGCCTGATCTGAGATTCAGAGCGCTGAGGGATTCTGCCCCCAAACACTGGAAGACCAAATATATACACCCTGACTCTAACTACACTCTACATGATCTAGTTGAATTCCAGCAAGAGAGATCCCTTTCTTGCAACAAGCAATTTTAACATTATAGGACAAAAACTGGGGTGAGTATCATAATTCTTTTTGAGATCTATTTCCAGGAGAAAGCTACAAAATCAATTCGGTCTTCTGAGAAAAAGATTGGCTTTCTCTTCTCAAAATGTTGACTCCTTTGACACCGGAATGATTTTCTTTCACTAAATAATTTGCAGTAAAATGGGACAGACTGCCTGAAATACCCTGAGTGCTGCATGAGATTGTTCAAGGATATTGGGCTAGACCCTCAGGTGGCGTCGATCAGCATAACTTTGTGAAGCTGGTGGACCAGGTGCCAGCTCATGCGTGGAGCCCTCAGCCTCACTGAAAACTGACAAATCCACAGCTGGAAACCAATATGGTTCACCTGTGTGTTCATACTGTTAAAATAGGTGTTAGATTTATAGAGCTGTGTTGAAATGTTATGAAGTGCTTGTGAACTGTGGCATGCAAATCTCACATATCTGTATCCCAGTTACAAGGTAATATTGAAGTGTTTTGCTCTGTTACTGTAAAAGTGTGTCTTATGAAACTGGAAACCCCCACAGTCAGGAGGGAAGCGTTACCAAGTGTGAAATACTAGTTTACCATAAGAGGTGTCATCTGCCCAACAAAAGAAGGCCGTTGACGCCAGACAAACCAAGACTTTGATGATTGTTTTCTCTAAACCCAGGAAGAGGGAATGTGCACAAATGCTCATCCCATCACAGCTTGAAAACTGGGGAAAGGGTATAAAAATCCTTGTCAAGGAGGAATTATCATCAGTATGCTGCTAAGAATTTGGGGAGGGCAATATTTCTAAGCATAAGCAAGGGATTCCCAGGCTGCTTGGCTTGGATTAGCCCTAAAGGATATATAAAGCTTGCGCATTACAGAAGCTTCTATTAATTTTTGGAACCTAAGACTGTAACTCAGTGTGTATGTTTACCTGCTTTAACCTTGTAAATAACCCTCTTGTTTCTTTTTCCTAGATAATAAACCTTCAATTAGTTTATTATAGGATTGACTACAAGTCTTGTCTGTAGTTTGAGATCTGAGGAGCAACTGACCTGGGGTAAGGGACTGGAAGTAACCGGAATATCATTGTAATTTTTCTTATAAGGGACCATCCATCACAAAGACAGGCTTGCCTGGGTGGCAAGATACACCACAGCACTGGAGAGATCTATCTGTGACTCCATTTAAGGCTATTATAGTTCCTGAGGAGTTCACCCTTGGTACTTGGTTGGTGAAAGAGAATTATAGAACACACAACCAATCTGGGGTTTGTGAGTAACAGTCTACCTTGAATTTGGCACTCATGGTCGTGAGCCACTCCAGACAGGTTGACGAGCTCCATCAACCTCAATAGAGCTACAGTGATTAACACCGACTGACGATCTGGCCCACTGTGCTTGCATGAGCTAAGTCAGGGTGTACTTTGTGCAAAGGAAAGAGACAATAGTAAGATCAAAACACCCTGTTGGTTGCAAAGAATCAAGTTGTAAGGGATTTTTCTAAAAATGTGGTTAATTTCTTTGAACATAACATGTTTTCATTTAAAATTCCTTAGTGAGGATTTTGTGCTGGTGAACTACTCCTGATCAACATCCCTGGCAAGAGAAGATCTCTCTTTAAAGACACTGCAATATGGAACTGGCTGCACTGGCTTCCCCAACACACCATTCTCTGCCCCCGTGGAAGGTCTTTCAGGTTCAGGGTGGAGTCACACTCATAATACAATGAAAGTAAATATCTCTTATATGTTTCAGATTTTATTGGCAACTTGAAGTGGAAGAACATGCACATGGGGACCCATCTGACTTCTAAGGGAAACGTGCTTGAATGTTGTCTGACCAGCACTTCCCAATTTGTCTCATTGTGACTGTCTAGGTGGATGCGAGGTGCGTATTCAGTGTGAAACTCTTAACGTCTTCGCTTCCAAAATATCTTCTGAGAAGAACAGGATGGTCCTCCAACTTTCTCCAATCATTCTGAATAAGCAAGAGAGATTAACATTGCTACCGTGTATAGGAAGATCAGCTACTGCAAAATGAGCATGGGATGGGTAGATCGCTCCACGGATGTTTTAGCTGGTGTTTAATAGGGTCCTTTCCTCTTGAGGTGGAAGCTTGTCCCAAGCTCACTTGCTGCCTCCGATTTCCAGTTTTAAGGTGATGTGAGGGGCCAGAGCAGAGGTGAGGGTCTCACCCATAGTTTTCATTCAGCCTCCCTTTGCTTGATTCTTCTGTTCATTCATATATCCTCAGTTAATATACACTTCCTCACTGTGAATATTATTCTTATTAATTTCAGCACGAATGGTGTTTATTTAATTTCATCAGAGACTTTATTCTAAATTCATGGTTTGAATTGACTTGTAAAATAGCAAGGTTCCTAATGAATGGTTTAATTATGGAAGGATGCTAGAGCTCTAATATAAGGCTGATTTTCTACCACTCCATGCACTTCCGTACTGCAGGTCAGATTGTTGCAGCAATGCCTGGCTATTTATTTCCATATCAATTAAGTTATATTTACAATTGCCAGACTTGTAATAGGTATTTCAAAAGTACTGACTTGGAGATATATCTGCAATTGTCGATGGGTTCCAAGCTAGCTGACTTTTGAAATGCTGAAATGCACAGCAAATTCTTTTAAATATTTTTTCTTCCCATTTGCCTTTGTTTTATTTTATTTTATTTTAAGGAAGAAAAAACTTGGGAATTCCCCAGTGACATGAAATTTTATTAAGAGAAATTAATGTAGGCATGATATAACTTGGCTTGTCTATCTTGACTTGCTTCTGTGTGTCTAGATGGCGGCACCCACCTTCCACCCCAACTTGGCTCCTCTTCAATAATAAGTATCACCGTTGATTTATTATTTATGTATCCCCCAGCAGCATAGACCATATCTGGAAAATATAATGCAGGGAAATCACACTGGGGTGACTGAGTTCATCCTCCTAGGGTTCACTAGCAGTCCACAGCTACAAATCATCCACTTTGTGGCATTTTTGGTTATCTACATTGCCATCCAGGTGGGGAATCTCGGGATGATCGCATTAATCATAGCTGAGTCCCAGCTACACACCCCCATGTACTTTTTCCTTTTCAACTTGTCCTTTATAGATACTGTTTACTCCTCTGTTATTGCCCCTCGGGCTCTGGTGAACTTCTTAGCAGAGTGTAAAGCCATTTCCTTTGCTGGGTGCGCCATGCAATTTTTCTTTCTCTCTCTCTGTGCACATGTTGAGGCTTTGCTTCTGGCCGTGATGGCGTATGATCGATTCATAGCTATACGCAAACCGCTGCTGTATACTATTATCATGTCAAAGAAAGCCTGTGTCCAGCTGGTAGCTGCATCATACTTCTACACCTGTGTCAATGCCGTTCTGCACACAGGCTCTTTGTTCAGCCTGTCCTTCTGTGGTCCCAACATCATCGATCACTTCTTTTGTGACATCCCCCACTCCAGAAGCTCTCCTGATCCAGCACTCACATGGATAGCAGAGTGCATTTCATCTTTGCTGCTGTAACTGCATCGAGTACTGTCCTGATCATCCTCGTCTCCTTCATTTATATTATCCTCAACATCTTGAGGATCTGGTCTACGGAAGCCAGGCGCAAAGCCTTCTCCACCTGCGCCTCCCACTTGACGGCCGTCAGCATATTGTATGGGACTCTGTTCTTTATGTATTTACGGCCCACATCCGGCAACTCATCAGATCAGGACAAAGTGGTGTCCATGTTCTACACCCTTGTGATCCCCATGCTGAACCCCCTCATCTACAGCCTGAGTAACAAGGAGGTGAAACATGCCCTGAGAAAAGTGGTATACCGAACAATTAATGATTCTTTAGTGGTTGGATGATGATCATAGAATCATAGGACGGGCAGTGACCTCGAGACGCCATCTAGTCCAGTTCCCTGCAGTCAAGGCAGGACTAAATATTATCTAGACTTAACATTAAATCCTATTATCATGCTGATTTAAAGTTCAATAAAGCTGGGGCATGATCAAGTTTCTACTGTCTTTGATGCAGTTTGTACCACTCACTGTTTCTTTTCTGTGTAATCGACTGGCGAGTGTGTGCTGTCACTTACGTGTGCCCCATTTTGACCTTCTGCAAAAGGTTCTGAGTTGTTACAGCCCCCAGCCGTGGAGCTTTACCTCACGCTGTCGTAGCTCATGCTTGTGGCTCTTCAGTTCTCCAGTTCAGTCTCTTGGGAGTCACACCAGGAACTGTCACACACGGCAACAAGCCAGTTAGAGGGTGGTATGCTCTGTTGTGCACTCAGCGAGGGGGTGAGCACATCAGGCTGCTGTACGTGTTACGTGTAGGCAGCAGCAAGAGGGTTCCAGGCGTTGGGCTACTCTGTGGGCCTCATTTTCCTCTCACTTCCACCAGTAGAAATCAGGTTTTGCCTTTTTTCTGATTTTTTTTTTTTGGTTGGTTTACCAAAATCAATGGGGTTCTGCCCAACAAGGCCTTGGTAATTCCCTGCGAGGTTTGTAATTGATTGTGGAGCCAACCAATCACACCGTACAAGCTAAAACTTTGGGGATCTCTTAAGCAGCCAGCAGGATTATCCTGATGAAGGCGGGTGGGGAGAAGGGCCTGGATGCAGCCTCAGTCCCTGACCCAGAATGCCCTGCCTTCCTAGAGCACTTCCCTTCTGAGGAGCTCAAAGCACTTCACAGGCCTGAGGAATTTACCCTCCTGTCTGCCCTGGGCCAACAGGAGACAAAGGAGAATATGTTTCATGACAGTCAGGTCCTGCTGGCTTCATCCCCTCCTGCTTTCACTCCTTCGTCCCAGACCTCCCTTAGCCTTGCAGCCTTCATGTTGCTGTTTTGTCCGCCCACATCCCCCCTCACCCAGGCTGTGGTTAAAGCCTGTCTGTTCTCCATCACTGCCCCTCCCCACCACCACTCCACCCTGCTCCTTGCCTTGGTCATCTCTCCCCTACACTCCTGCGGCTGCCGCCTCGCTGGACTTGCTGCCTCTCCCCTCCCTCTCCCTCAGCCCAGCCAAAGCATAACTGCTAAACTCCCCTGCTGCTCTGGTCATGTCTCTCACTTCTTTATATCCCTGTACTGGCCTCCCTGTATCTCATGCAGTAAAGTCAGATACCTCCTCCCCTTCAAGACCCTGCCTAACTCCACTGTTGCGCCCATCTAGTCTCCTCCCTCAGTACGCACCCAGGTCAATATACAACCCAGATCTTACACAAAAATCATGGTGTTGCCAATCCTTTGGTATCTAAAATCAAAGGTTTATTTACAGAAAGAAAGAAAGAAAGAAAGAAAGAAAGAAAGAAAGAAAGAAAGAAAGAAAGAAAGTGGTTAAAGGAATCAAATACATATAATAATTGCAAGTTCTTAGTTCAGCCTTGTAGAAGTGATGGAATAAACTGCTGGCTTCAGTCAAGTCTCTGGTTGCCTCCATACCAGTCCTTAGTCCCTGTGTTAGAATGTTCCCATTAGTAAAAGTCCATAGTCCAGAGGTTTGAGCTGGAAAGAGGCAAAATGGAAGATGTTTCCCAGGTCTTTTATAGCTTCTGCCAAGTGAAGGGAAACCCATTGTTCTCACTCTGGAAAATTCCCGATAACAAGATGGTGTTTGGAGTCACATGGGCAAGTCACATCTCCATGTATGATTCGCTTAGTCATAGCAGGTTTCAGAGTAACAGCCGTGTTAGTCTGTATTCACAAAAAGAAAAGGAGGACTTGTGGCACCTTAGAGACTAACCAATTTATTTGAGCATAAGCTTTTGTGAGCTACAGCTCACTTCATCGGATGCATACTTTCCACAGTATGCATCCGATGAAGTGAGCTATAGCTCACAAAAGCTTATGCTCAAATAAATTGGTTAGTCTCTAAGGTGCCACAAGTCCTCCTTTTCTTTTCGTCATAGCAGAAGCCATTACTCACACTCTAGTTTGAACATTCACAGGAAAGCCCATTAAGTGCAGATGGGTGTCTTCCATGGTCCATTATCAGCGGCTGCATTTCTGAATATTGCAAAAGGTCCTTTTTCTAGATTAAAATCTTACCGCACTGGGTTATATAGATTTATCACAAGGGGACAAATTCTGCGCTCCTTTCTCAGTTTGTACTCCGTCCTTATTCAGGGAAACACTTGATCTTTTTTTTTCCTTTTTTTTAAATCATGATTGGATGTTTTTCTGAAAGCTATGATCTAATTCAAATGGGAATTATTTCAGGGAAGTTATATGGCCTGTGCCGGGGTGGCCAAACCGTGGCTCGTGAGACTCATGCTGGTCTTTTACAGTTAAAGTGCAGCTCTCGGAGCCCCCCATTGCTCCCCCATTCTATGCCTACCAGACTGGGGGAGCTTGGGGCTTCTGCAACAGGATGCTAGGGCTAAGGGTTCTGGCTCAGGGGCTAAGGGTCTCGGGGCTTCAGCCCCGCGGGAGGTGCCTGTTGGGGCTTGGGGCTTCAGCGGGAGTGGGGCTGAAGCCCCGAGCCCTGGCAGGCGTGCCCTGCGGGGATGAAGCCCTGAGACCCCCTGTCTCCGGATGGCAGAAGCCCCTAGTCCCACCATCCGGCCGCAGGGCTGAAGCCCCCAGCCCTGGCAGGTATACCCCGGCTCTTGAACTTCAGAAGATTGTTGTATGTGGCGCAGAGGGTCAGTAAATTTGCCCATCCCTGGCCTGTGCTCTACAAATCAGACTAGATGATCACAGTGGTCCCTTCTGGTATTAAGAATCTCTTAATTAAATCAATCTGGCAAAATGAGAGCAAATTTCAGGATTTACCCCACTGGTCTTGATTAGAATTAGTCCCCTGGAATGAAGAATCGTTCCTACCTTCCATTCCCCATTAGAATCAAGAGAGTGATGAGGTCTCTGCTGCCAGTTAGGTTTCTACTCTCATTTCCTTATGTGAAGAGATGGAGAGTTGAGTAAACGAAACTGAAACTAAAGTGCTGGGAACGCAGCCTGGTGGAGACCTGGTTGGCATTCTAGTAAATTGCACAAATGAAGAATTTCAGACAAACCGTCAAAATGATCCTCCTCACGAATGAGTCTGAGACATTTATTGACAATAAAAGTGCCCCGGCTAGGGGCAGCCGCCCCAAAGAGGCTCATAGGGTACACCACAGAGATGCCTGCGCTGCAGAACATATTGTAGGGGATAATCCAGCATCCCTGCACCAATAATCCAGGTTAGGGGGTGGGTAGGAGGGAGAGCTGGATATGACCAGGTCCAGGTGCCATGCTGAAGGGCTCATTGTAAATACACACACACAGAGATCTTTTAGAGTAACTGGATCTAATAGATTGTTTCCATCTCTTATCTTTGAGACTTACTTTAAAATCATTTATACTCTGAAATGTGACTCTGTAAAAGGGCACTGTAGGCTTCAGAACTGTTTTTTTTCCAGGGACTCCAGTGCAAATTTAAGAACTTCAGAATGGCCAGACTGGGTCAGACCAATGCTCCATCTAGCTCGGTATCCTGTCTGCCGACAGTGATCACTGTCAGGTGCTTCAAAGGGAATGAACAGAGTAAGGCCGTGTCTACACTGCCACTTTACAGTGCTGAAACTTTCTCGCTCAGGGGTGTGAAAAAACACCCCTCTGAGCGATGCAAGTGTCAGCGCTCTAAAGCGGCAGTGTAGACAGTGCACCGGCGCGGGGAGAGCTCTCCCCCGAACTGGTGCCGCGACTACACAGCCACATTAAAACGCTGCTGCCGCAACGCTGCCACAGCAGCGCTTTAACGTCGGCTGTGTAGACAAAGACAAAGTGATCCCCTCTCATCCAGTCCCAGCATCTGGCAGTCAGAGGATTGGGGCCTGGAACCCCAGAGCATGGGGTCGCATCCCTGACCATCTTGGCTAATAGCCATTGATGGACCTATCCTCCCATGAATTTATCTAGTTCTTTTTAAAATCCAGTTACACTTTTGGCCTTCACAACATCCCCTGGCAGCGAGTTCCACAGGTTGACTGTGCCTTGTGTGAAGAAATACTTCCTTCTGTTTGTTTTAAACCTGCTGCCTATTAATTTCATTGGGTGACCCCTGGTTCTTGTGTTATGTGAAAGGGTAACTAACACTTCTCTATTCACTTTCCCCATACCATTCATGGTTTTATAGACCTCTATCATTTCTCCCCTTAGTCACCTCTTTTACAAACTGAACAAGTCCAGTCTTTTAATTCTCACCTCAGATGGAAGCTGTTCCATATCCGTAATCATTTTGGTTGCCCTTCTCTGTACATTTTCCATTTCTAATATCTTTTTCGAGACGGGGGAAACCAGAACTGCTCACAGGTATGGGAGAACCACAGATTTATATAGTGGCACCATGGATTTATATATGTTCAATTTACAAGTAAGACACGTGTGTGTGTGTGTGTGTGTGTGTGTGTGTTTATAAACTTTCAGCCTGCAAACTCATCCTGCCTTGTGTAGTGTTTCCCACTCTCACCACTTTATCATTAATCTCCTGATGTTTTGTATTTTTAATTAAGGCTCGAGCTCCTGGACTCATGGGATTACAGGAGAATCTCCGCTTTCATTTTTTTAAAGTAAGTTTCTAGCCCTTAGATTGCAGAGTAATGCTTGAAATCTTTTGTAAGAAAGAAAAGTTTAAAGGCTCAAAAAGCAGAAGCAACATAAAAAGAATGCAAACGTTTTTACTTTTTTTAATCAAAGATTTTTAAGCCAATCTCATGATTTTGGGGTCCTGATATGATTTTGAACAGTTGGTATTGGCAAGACTGGAGCCAGACTCTCAGCTGGCATAACCCCTCCTTGTCTCGGTGTAGGGGCTATTACAGGGTGGGCACGTGATGTGCTGCAGCTGTCTTGACCAGTGGAGCGGCTGGCTCCTTGGGAGCTGTTTTTCACCAGCACAAGTTAGAGCAGTGCAGAGGCTGTTTTAACATAGGACAGAGGAGATGATTCAGCCTGTAATAGCTCCCAGGATCAGGGGAGCAGAAAGCTACCTAAGCTCCCCATCTAGGTGGTCCATAGCAGTGCTTGGTTCTCCTGGGGATCCAGTCCTGAATTATACTGGGTTCCTTTCCCATCATTATCAACAGTAACAATTTTGGCTCGCAAATTCTATTCTTTTGTATGTATATTCCATTCTGTACAATTCCATTGTTTTCAGCTTCTGCTCTGTGACATCTGTGCTGCCCAATTGTCTTTAAATGCATGGATGTGAGAAGTAAAGGGAAAAGTCGGCATTCCTTGCCATCATCACAGTTCCTACAATACTGTCGATAATGCATTCCGATACTTGAGAAGGCTTTCACTTCAATCTCCAAAACCCCCTGCCATGTGATTCTTCTGGCCCCAGGGCTCACAGATGCAAAAGGTGGTGGTGGTGGGGGGTCCATAAGATAATTCTTTCGTGAGGTCATCCCTGACTCATCTCTGGGTTGGGATTTCCCCTTCTCCATGGTCTTGAGAATCAAGGCGATTCCTCTAGACGCTTTGCTTTTTAATGGGTATCAATGGACCACTCTCTCCCCTAAAGGCTGTAGCTGTTGCTATGGGCGAAACTCAGCCCGTGTACACCTACATCTTAGGTCGGCATAAGTTATGTTGCTCAGGGGTGTGAATAAGCCACCCCCTCCCCCGAGCGATCTCAGTTACACTGACCCAAGCACCAGCGTGAACAATGCTGTATCCGCAGGAGAGCTTCCCCTGTGACATAGCTACCGCGGCTGGCAGTAGTTGGAATAATTGAGTCGACAGGAGAGCTCTCGCCCAGTGGGTTAGAGAACCTGCTCTTGCAATGCTGCAGCTGCACCGCTGTAAACTCTGTCACACAGCCACAGTCTCAGCAAGGGCCGGTGGCTCTTACTCTCCTGGGACGTGTCCCAGCCACGTGAGAGTTATGTAACATCCATGTACAGACGTTACTTGTAACATGAGAAATGCAGAATTAGCATATGAGTAGTGGACTCATCCATTCACCAGCATTTCGGAACGTCCAAACACTACATATTTTAGTGGAATGTTCACAAAATGTTAATAACGTTCCCCCAGCATTAAGCCTGACAGACTCTCAGTTGATATGTAGGCCTAGAGTTGGCCTAAGCCTGCAGCATCACACCAGCTTCCTTTTAGGCTCCCAGGTTGGCTGAGTGTCTGACTCCTTCTCTGGTTTTAAATCATCTTTTCCCCCTGGCTCTGGGGCTCACAGAGTCTTTGACTCTTGCTCTGGGTTTAAATGACCTAATAAGAATGCCAGAAGAGAAAAAAACCTATTGTTATTTAAGGAATAATTGTCTTCATCCACCTGCCTGACCATTTAGCTACATAGCCATTTGTTTTCTAATATATATTAACACAAATGAAAACTTTGTTTAACAATAGTTAATTCTGCAAGAGACAAAACCTTTAAAGCATGGAAAGGGGAAAGTCTCCAGTATTCATTTCCACCTTCGCATCATCGGCTGCACCGTTGATAACACACGGCAACACTCCATCTCCAACAGTTACTGAGAGCAGGATGCAACCCAACTTCTCACAAATCTCACACTCTAATGCAAACTTTAACGCCTACTTTATTCTCCCTTGTAGGGAGAAATTGGCACATCAGACAGTTGCACAGTCCATGCATGTATAACATTATTCTACCTTAACAGCACTTGGATTGCAGTCAAGATTTTGCATTAGAGTGTGAGCAACAGAGGACAGCTGATCCTGTGGTTAAGTATCTGGACTGGGACTCAGGAAATCTGGGTTTAATTGCTCGCTTTCACACAGACTTTCTGCGTGACCTTCAGCAAGTCACTTAATCTCTTTGATTCACTTTCCCATCTGTCAAATGAGTGTAATCAAGTTTGCTTAAACTGTAAACTTGTTGGGGGAGAGCCTGTCTCTTATTTGGTGTCTGTACATCACCTAGCACAATGGAGCTCTTTGATAGATGACTGTGAAATGCTGGGAATCAGGAAGCCTGGATCTATTCCCAGCACTGACAGAAGAGGGTATTCTAGTGGTTGAAGTGGTGGTTATGGACAGCATAGCCAAGCAAACATATTTGGCACGTGCATTCTGAAAGGCAGCATGGCTAAGTGGGTGAGACTTGGATCTGTATATTAGAGACACTTCACCTGAAGGCACCTTGTGAGACCTCTCCTTTACCTTATTTGTAAAATGGTTGAGTGATACCTCCGACTGAGAGAGCCACGGCCACCACTTGAGTCCTTTTCCCATCCCTACAGTGAGAGTCAGGAGGAGAAGGACCAAAGAACTGTTGCTCCAGGAGCGTAAGAATGTCTGTTGTCGTCTGCCTTCAGCCATTCTGGAACCCCACAGCTCCTCCTCCAGCCAGGAAGGAAGAGCAGCTGCTCAGAAGGAGGCTCAACCCAGAAAGGAGAGAAGAGTAAAGAACAATGAGGTACCTGAGATGCCAGAGCAGATCAGCAAGGGACCTAGCTGCCAGCAAGGGACTGGAGATGCCAATGAGGGACCAAAGATTCCAGTTTTTTCCTGTATAGGTGGCTCTTGGATCTGCACTAGTGCCAGCTCAGACGTGCCCAAAGCTAGGAGCACAGCAGAACCAGAAGGTTCTTATATATCTGTTTATTTTTAAATTGATTTTGTATTTTGGGGGACAGGGGAAGGAGCACAGAAGCCCAGTCAATGTGTGAAACTCATTGCCAGGGATGTTGTGAAGGCCAAAAGTATAAAAAAAGAATTAGATAAGTTCATAGAGGATAGGTCCATCAGGAGCTCTGAGCCAAGATGGTCGGGGCACAATCCCATCCTCCAGGTGTCCCAAAACCTCTAATTGCCAGAAGATGGAGTGGTTGACAGGGGATGGATCATTCAAAATTGCCCTGTTCTGCTCATTCCCTCTGAAGCATCTAGCACTGGCCACTGTCAGAAGACAGGATATATTGGACTAGATGGTCCGTTATTATTGTCTGACCCAGTATTGCCATTCTGAAGTTCTTAAGCCTGAGTTATGAGCTTGCTGGAGTCAGTGAAGTGTCCTTTAGAATCTACTATAGTACACTCTTGCTATAACACCCTCGAGATGGGATCTAGGGACCAGAGATCCAGAGTCCTTGCAGTCCTGGGGCCATGGCCAGGGACAGAAAGAGTCTGTCTGGCCCCGGGGCAGGAGGAGCTGTGAGCTCCCACAGTGGCCCCACTACCCCGCGTCTTTTGCTATAATGAACCCCTGGTTATACTGAACAACCGGCTTGGATTCCTAGAGTTTTGTTATGTGAAGGGGCACTGTAGGTGATGCAGTGAAAAGCTGAGTAAGTAACTGAAGAGCCTTGCAAGAAGTCCAACAAAGAACAAGAATCTCTGTGTACCAGACCAGGCTACTCCTTGTAGCCTGGATGCACACAATGCTCTATATAGCTAACATGAACCCTGGCTGCTGGACTCTTAGCCAGCCCCTGCAGAAACAACCTGAGTGCCCTTAGCTCATAACGAAGACTTGACAGTACTGCACAGTATTCAAAAGTTGCACCAGTTTATCTAAATTGTAAGAACACATCTTTCTTCTTAGTGTGGACACACCCAGTGATGCCATCCTAGACACAGGATTTGTCCACTTCTCCGGCAGACATTTCTGTGTTTTTCCCTACACATGAAACACCCTTTCTGAGCTTGCCTGCAGTGCCAATTAATTCTTCACATTCAAATCCCTCCTTGCAGGCTCACTGCTATCACGATGATAACTGGAAACTAGCCAGCTATCCTGGCAGGGTAACAGAGATATTAGGGATAGTAGATGTATCTCTTTGATAATGCAAAATAAAAATGGAACTCCTTTCAGTTAAAGATATTTTTGTACTCTCAGGACATCACAGTCTGGCTTCTTGAAATTGTACATCTGGATCTTCTGAACTGCACCTGAGTTCCATCCAATCTAAATGCCAAATGAGGCAGGGGTCTTGCTGGAATATCTGTATGTACTTAATGAAGTTAAAGCCTTTGGGCATTATTGTCCAAAACATTACATCTGTAATTGGAAATATGCCCTGAACTCAGTGTAACAGCTGTTGTGCTATTTTCCTGTCAAAAATAAAGTGAGAAAGAGATACGACTTACCATGTCCTGAAGGTTGTAAATCCAGATTCCGTATCTGGAAACAAGAGTGCTAAACACTCCAGAAATTGCTGACAAGTAGATTCTCTTTACTTTGTTTGTTTAAATTAATAATTTTCTAATTTTGCTCACTGTATCTTCTGTTTGATTCATGCTGCTGTACTCCTCCCTTGTGATAACAAACTGTGCAAATAACTCATCTAAGACATTATCAGGGTCTCTTCAGAGAATTTTGATTAACTCTTTGCGTTTGAGTAGAACTGAGTGTTTATCACTAGTGGCTGATGCTATCGAATTACATGCAACTGCAATAATTAAAAAAAAAAAAAAAAGGTTTTTCCTAAGCTGCAAGAAATAGGTTTTGTGAAGCCTGGTCTCCATACAGTATTTGTACCAATTTAACTGTGTCACTTAAGGAGTAATTTTTTACTGATAAGAGTTAAATTGGTGCAACCGTTAGTGTGGATGCAGTTATACCATTTGTGACAAAGCTCTGTCCTTGCCTCCACGGGTCCCGCGTTTCCTGGAGGATTTCGCGAGCCTCAGAGGCTCACTGTGACCCTCCACGTAACCCTTCTCTCTCTAGAGGCAAGGGTCACAGTCTACTGAGCCATTTTCATCATAAGCCAGCGAGGGAGGCGAGGAGAAGGTACCCTCCCCTGCACAGACTCCGTTGTCTTCCAGTCTCAGTGATGAATCAGGGGACAGTTAAACCAGTACAATGGGGAGCAGGGGGGACAAAGGGGCAGGGAGTTCAGGCGGAGGGGTAAAGAATGGGGGGGATTTAGGAGAGGGCCATGGTTGGGGAGGGCACAGTTTACATGGGTAGGGAAGGGGGAACTCCAGAGAGTGGAGAGAAGCAGATTTGAGAGAAGGTTGTGGGGAAGAAAAGGGGCAGGATTCATGGAGCCAAGGGGAAGGGCCCTGTGGGATGTTGGGAGGGATCAGAGGGGAGAAGAGAGTTCAGAAGGCAGCAGATGTGGGGGAGTCAAGAGGAGGGAGGTTAGGAAGATGTACAGGGGGAAGGAGCAGCTCAGCATCAGTGAGGAAATTTAGTGAAGGGGTTTTCATAGGGTGGCACTTCTCAGGCCTTTCCCAGGCCCCTGGCTCTGGCAGCTGCCACTCCCCCATCAACCCCATCTGGGCCCCTCTGCCCTGGGCAGCGAGCTCTCAGGACAGGGCTGTTTGCTTTGCAGCCTCAGCCCCCTGTTGATTCCCTGCCCCAGAGGAGCTGCTGCCCCATCCCCCTCAGGCGGAGCAGTTCTCGGCTGACAGGACAAAGGGAGCAACCGGCGAACAAGCATCCATGAAAGGACTGGATTGCTACCTGCTCCAGGGTGGGGGGACATTGCAGCCACTGGAGGTGGCAATAGACCAGAGAGTTTAGGTCAGTCCTATTCCCTTCCCCTGTGATGCCTCCCAGGGATACCCAGGGCTGTGAGTCACTTCACTACCACCTGCCCTCCGGGTGAGGAAGCCTTGTCGGTGCATGCCAGGGGGTCACTCCCCAACACAAGCACTCCCCTCTAGGCCTCTGCAGGTCTTGCTCTCTTGGTATAGATGAGTGATAAGCACACACCAACCCTCGAGCATCTCTCTGGAGTGTCCAGCCCCTGAACCACCAGACCTGGTGTTCCCAAACTGCATCTTATCAGTTACACCACACTACACAGCTCCATTGAATACTCCGCACTCAGACTTGTTCACACAGAAAGCAAGTATGTTTATTTAACACAGGGATTCAAATGATAAGAAGTAGAAATATTAGAAACAAAGGGTTACATATAAAATAAAATCATGACATGCATAGTCGACCCTCAACTTGATTAATAGGACATTGTCCTGTCATAAGAGCAAAAGCTTGCCCCAAATCCTTCCAGCCAGGTGTGGCTGTGATCTTCTATTCATGAGACAAGCACGCAGTCCTCTTGTCTCCTCAGTGGGAAGATTCAGAGTTTGTCTCTTTATCTACAGTTCTCGTCTAAAACTCCATTGTGTGCGCTTGGAGGATAATTCCCGCTGCTTGTCTTTTCCTGTCCAGGACACTCTGCGAGCACTTGATTAACATTTTGCTCAGACTGTAAATGGGTGCCCATTGTGAACCATACAGTACTCAGTGAACATGCAGATAAACCGATAAACATCTCTTGTCTGAAAGAAACCTGTTTTTCACCTTTTCTCACCAGTCCCAAGTCATAAACCTTAAGAACATGATTTTCAGTCTATATACATAACTCCTTACATGTTATCTGTACATACATTTTGCAATGATTAAGATGACCAGTGTGACACAGGCTTTCAGTAGAGATGTGGTATGATACTCTTTGGTGAACTAGTATGTAGATATCAGGCCCAGGGGATCCCTGAAATCCTAATGCACCCCTGTGTCCTCTGCCAGTTGGCACCAAGAAGTCCCTGGGTCACACACCCCCATCTGTGTCCCAGTAACACTCATGCTACTGACCAGGGAAGTCCCTCAGAGTAGAAGAGACTGGGATAAAGGGGAGCAAGGCTCAGGGTGGGGAGGACTGAGTCCCAACCCCGCAGGGTCTCAATTACTCTGTAGGGACAGCTCTGCTCTGGTGCTGCAGGAGCTCAGGGTGAGAGCTGGGGTGTCCTCCATGGGTTCAGGCAGGGGCTCATTCACTGCAGGGAGTCAGGGTGTCCACAAGGCACTAAGTGCTGTCCAGGGTATTTATTAACCACCCAGGAGAATGGGGCCAAGGAGCATATGGGGATTTGCCAATGATTCTGTTTTTTGGGAAGGGGAATTGTGGTGAGGCTCCAGGGAAAGATGATTACTGGCTTGTGCAATGGCAGGGGCTATTTGGTGCAGATGAGCACGAGGGGTGGCCCCTGGGGAAAGACACAGAAAAGAGAGTGACACTAAAATATCAGGTTTCAGAGTAGCAGCCGTGTTAGTCTATATTCGCAAAAAGAAAAGGAGGACTTGTGGCACCTTAGAGACTAACAAATTTATTTGAGCATAAGCTTTCGTGAGCTACAGCTCACTTCATCGGATGCATGAAGCTCACGAAAGCTTATGCTCAAATAAATGTGTTAGTCTCTAAGGTGCCACAAGTCCTCCTTTTCTTTTTACTAAAATATCAGGGACAGAGATCGCAATAGCCAGAGAGGATGGGAAGAGGGAGGGGTGTTGCCTTGAGGACACTAGAGGGAGCCACTTCCCCATCCAGCCACCTTCTCAGGCCAGCAGTTGAGAAAGGGGACATGGGCAGGGAGAGCAGCGGGGGTCTTGGGCTGGGGTGACTGCAGAGAGTTTGGGCCAGAAATGCTATTATTGATTATTTTTTATCTCTACACATTTCAATCAATGTCTCTATTTTTCTTTTATTTAATCCTCTTATTTCCTCTTTAACTGTAGAAAATCTTCCTTCTGGGGCTAAGGTTTAGCTGCATCCCTTGGGGACTGTTCCAGCAACTCAAAAGAGACCTTCTATTGACTGTGGGAACTATGGCCAACCCAACATTCCATAACAGATAAAAAGTATCTTTTCCCCAATTTTTATTCCATTTTCACATCCCAGTCCCTTAACTTGCTATCAGTCTGTGACACACTCTAAGACAGTAAGTGGCTGAACTTGGGGTCTGGGGAAGGTCTAACATGATCCTGGATGCATAAGGTGCTGACGCCATGGGAGTTGAGGCGGGAACTTTGGGGAAGGCAGTGGGATGGGGGCGGGACAGGGGTGGGAAGAGGCAGGGCAGGGATGAGGCCTCAGGGAAGGGATGGAGTGGGGGCGGGGGGCAGAGGGGGGTTGGCGCCTATGCTGAGATGTAAAAACAAAGAAGTATCAAGGAGGATTAGGGAGATATTACTTCTGTATATGCCAATGGTGAGACCATTACTGGGACATTGTGTCCAGTTCTGGTGTCTATCGTTTAAAAAAAGTGTGTTGGAAAATTGGAGAGGTTTCAGAAAAGATCTGCAAGAATGATTCAAGGTTTGAAAAAACCTGCTTTATACCAAGAGACTTGGAGCTCAATGCATTTACTTAACAAAAGAGAAGGTTGATCATGATCTATAACTACTAAAGAAGAAAATAACAGATAGTAGAGGCCTCTTGAGTCTAGCAAACAAATGACAGGTTTCAGAGTAACAGCCGTGTTAGTCTGTATTCGCAAAAAGAAAAGGAGGACTTGTGGCACCTTAGAGACTAACCAATTTATTTGAGCATAATCTGATGAAGTGAGCTGTAGCTCACGAAAGCTTCTCCTCAAATAAATTGGTTAGTCTCTAAGGTGCCACAAGTCCTCCTTTTCTTTTAGCAAACAAATGTAGAACAAGATCCAATGTCTGGAAATTGAAGTTAAATTGATTTTTAATTGAAAATAAAATTCAGCTTTTACAGTCAGAGTAACTGATCTGGAACAGTGCATTGGTAAATTCATCATTATTTGGGGTTTCCTTCTAAAATATCTGCTCTTCTTAGTTCAACCACAAATTACTTGGTTTGATAACGAGCTGCTTCTTACCAATTATGGATGAATAATTTCTTCCTCAGCAGGAATTATTGGACGGAATTCTCTGGCCAGGTGTTATGCTGAAAGCCAGACTAGCAGATGATTATTGTGGTTGCTGCTGGCCTCCCTTGAAATCTAATAATTTGTTAGGAAGAAATTTCTGTTGTTCCACAACTGTCCATTCAGGGTTCCTTGAATCTTCTTATGGAGTATCTGGTATTGCCCACTCTCGGAGACAGGATAGTAGACTAAATGGTCCACTCTGCTCTGGTCAAGTGTGGCAGTTCTTATGTTCCTAGCAGTAATTGTATAGCAGTCACTCTGTACATTGTATCATAAGTTGTCATGTGACATGAAAAATCAGAAACCTGTCAGCTCGACTTAGAAGCTGTGAAGTGAACATGAGGTTCTGAGACTTAAAAAATACAATACAGAATATTTTGTAATATGCCATTTTTTAAAATTAAGGAAAGTTTCAAATATTTAAACATATGTATATTCCATTTCAACAGGCTCTCACCATGTTTTTATTTCATGTTAAAGACTTCTTTTAGGCCTTCCTGTGCCCGAGTTTCAGTTATTTTTCCCCAGTCTCTTGGGAGATCTGCTGGGTTAGCATTATAACTGTTAGCTAACTGGTGATTGAACTTCTGAAAAATAAACTTCCAGTAATCAGAAGCCTCAATGCTGGGATCTGGCTGAATGCGCCAGTCTGGGTAATAGATGCGATAATCTTTGTAGGGATGACGTTTCCCTTTTGTGTCTGAATTTCGGAATGAGTTCTCAGAAACCACTTCAGATGAGCATATATCATAGACAAGTTTTTGTGTATCAAGATACCTGTAACCGCATAATCCTTGTGGCCGATGCACAGATGCAAAATGCTCCTTGTGGTCACTGCCTCCTGCTTCACAGGGGACTTTACAAAATGGACACTGCTTCCCACAGCCAAACCCTTGCTTGAAGATCTCATCCTGGGGTTTTAATGACAGATTGGAGAGTTTGGCCTGAATATCCAAACCACCAAATTGGAGTAAGATTTCTTGTTCCAGATCCAGAAGAAAAGTTTGAATATTAGCACAAAACTGGCCTGTTTTTGCTGTGTTTTTAAACTGTATCCCAAGTAAGTTGTCCTTGGAAATGACTAGGTCCTGCTGCAGCGCTTCACAAAAGTTGTTTAAAAATGCTAAGACCGTGGTATTTTTTTCATTTTTGGAGCTTTCCAGAACTTCCCTCACTTTCTTTACTATTGTAGATAGAATCTTTTTCTCCAACTCTCCCAGACGCTTAGTCTCCCTGTAATGATCCATCATCCGTCTCTGAATCCAGGTTTTGACAAATTCTTCATAGTTTTTCATATATTTCACATAGTTATCAAAGTTCATCTCCTCCAGAAGCTTTTTCTGTACAGTGAACTGGAAAAAGGTCCGGCTGCCATATTCAATGGACTCTGCCTTGTTGAGAATGTCATCTACTATCTCTATTCCTAGCCTTTTGTTGATATGATCCACCAAGGCAGGTTTGAGACACTGATAACAGAAATCCCTGGCCCTTGTTTGGTTCTCATCTTTTTCCAAATACAGGTCAGTGAAGGTGGAGAAATACTGAGGTTTCAGCTTCTCTAGACGACACTGAGGATCATTTTGTTGGATAAAATCTTCATGCATCTTCTGAAATCTCCAAGCCGCCTCCCCCAAAATATGAATTTTCAGGTCAACTTCAAAGCAAGCAGTAGTGCCGAGTTTTTTAACATCCTCCTGTTGGAGCCTCTCATTGATCATGTTCAGCAGTTCTCTGCAATGGATTTCATCGTAGTCCACTTTGGAATTTACCTTTTCTTCCGAGTATCTTTTACCCTCTTCTATTAAGGATTTAGCAAGTTCTTCTGTGTGAACAGTTGTTTCACATTCCCCTGTGGACAAGAGTTGTTTCATAGTTTTGATCCATGCTGTATCTATGTACTTGTTTTTCATTCTGAAATTGTTAATTCCATGAAACAACAAACTACCTAAATCCTGTAGCTTCTGCCTGACGGCACTCCCTCGATTTGCCAGGTCCTTTCTCAACTGGGACTCCATCTCTCGATAAACTTCACGTTTCTGTAAGCTGCTGAACTTCAACTCTGACAGTGTTTCTCTCCACATGTTTTCAAATTCTGATTTCAGTTCCTCATGCTCTAGTTTATGTTTTTTATTCCTACATTCATCCAAGACCCTGTCAACTTTCCCTTCAATTATCTGCATGTATGAGGTCTGGATGTTTTCTGTCTTGTGCTGGCCTTTTCGAATTCGAATTGCTACCTCGCACTTGTGACTCGGAGTAGCTCTCAAGTTCGTTTTTGAGGCTGTTTGCACTCCTGATAAAATCTTCTCTGTACTTTTCTATCAGGTGCAGATTCGAAACTCCACTTTCAAAATAATCTTGTAAATTATCCAAACCTTTTTGTTTCTCGTGCTGCAGTTTTTCCTGTGCCTCATTTTTCAACATGGATAAGGCACTAGCCTGTAGTTTCTCTGATGTCTGATTCTGAATGACAGTTTCCTTTTCAGATACCCAGAGATGTATCTCTTTGCGGAAATGCCACTCCCACTCGGAATACTTCATAGACAGCTGGTTATAGGCTTCAGCTACAAGGCTGTTTCTGAAACTGAAGATGAAGTTCTCGTGTTTTACAGCATTCCACAGGCTCTCCACCCATTTGACAAACTGGGGAATGTCCTTAGGGGCTCTATTACGTGACTGTTTCTTTATAAAATCAAGCAGGTATTTCTTTAGCTCACACACCCTCTCACTGTATCCCATGTTCACTGGAGCCATGGGAGGGACTCCATGCCACAGCCCAGGGATGTACCAGTTGTGTTTCTCTGCATCATAGTCCATAATACATGAAAATTTCACTTTTTTACATTGTTTTTCCATCCTAGCTGCAGCTTTGGTCATTTCATTCAGCTGCTCTAGGAGGTGCTTCCTGTCCCTCATGTTTTGCTCACGCGCAGACACATCACTGACATTCTGATGCACAAATTGGCAGTTGGCTTTTTGCCCTATTTCCTCCATTCTGAGAAAGGCATGGACCGCAATTTGCAGAATATCCTTCATTTCAGTGGCATTCTCCATGGCCATGTTAACGATGGTTATGTCACTTAACCCAATCACCAGTGTGGCCAGCTCATTGTCATGTTGATAACTATCCTCCAGCAGGGCCAGTTCAGGGGCTTTCAAGCCTTCTGTGTCTATCACCAGGATGAAGTCACAGCCCAGTTCCTGCTGAAAGTTCTCTGCCACTTTAATGAGCATCATGAAGGCTCCCCGCGTACATCGGCCACTGCTCACTGCAAACTGCAGGCCGAACATGGTGTTGAGGAGGGTGGATTTCCCAGTGCTCTGTACTCCCAGCACCGTCAGAACCACCATTCTGGACCTTTCCCCCAGCTTGGCATGGAGCTCAGTCAGAACATCTGTCACCCAATGCAGTGGGATGTTGGATGAATCTCCATCTAACAGTTCCATAGGAAACCCTTCCAGCATCAGGTCAGCTGCTATGCCTGGGAGATGGATGAAATGTCTTTGGCATTCTGCCTTGTCTCCTTCTTTAACCATTGAGCATTCAGCTTCATAGAACTGCCCCAACTCACGCATGAAATGCTCAACCCCTAAGGAAGTGGTAGATATTAATTTATCCAGCATAGTTAGTGCTTGTGGGTCATCTTCTGCCATTTTACTTTCCCCTTTATATTGATCCCGTAGTTTAAAAAGATTATCTCGAGCAATGTGATCCAGGCTAAACTTCATCCATTTCAGGAAGTAATGTTTCTCCATTAAAGGCAATTGTTCTATTCCATTAATAAATTTAATCAATCCATCAGTAAGGTCACATTGATTCTGCTGTCTACGTAATTCCAACAGTTCCTCTCTCAGTTGACATTTATAGTCTTCAGTGGCAGTCTCCCCTTGCCTTCTCATTCTGCACAGTTCTTTTTCCACTTTAGCCAATTTTTCCCAGAGATCCCCCTGCAGTCTCAGCATTTCCCTCTTGTACTTTGCCACATCTTTTATTTCCACAGTGATTTCTCTCGCCCGCTTGCTTGCACTCTGGCATTCCTTACGGTCCTCATCTACCTGGATTCCTAGTTCACGTGCAGTCACAGCCATGGCTTCCAAATTCATTCTCTCGGGAGGTGAACTTGTTATGCTTTTTATTGTATATTTCAGTTTTTGAACAAATCCTGCATTATTTGTGGTGCTGTCTTTCTTCAGCAGTTGCGATTTGCTCAGATTCAGCACTGGAGCCAACTTATTAAGGAATCCCAATGTTTCCTTGGGATTTCCATTCTTGCAGTTGAGGATGAAGTAGTATTTAGTGGCTGATCCCTGCAGGGATGATAACAGCGTGTATTGTCTCTCACTGATGCTCTCAGTAACTATGAACACTGCTGAGGAGACCACTGTTAAAAAGCTGAACTGCAGCCAGTGAGATTCAATGTCTCCACGCAGATTTGTAGCTGCAACGGGTTCTGGGAAAAGATCTGAATTCTCCCTCCCAGCAGGGAAATACCAGGAAATCTCAACCAGCCCATCTGCGATTTCCCGAGGGACATTCCCAGAGTCCATGTCCCGATGGATAAAGAAATCGTGGTGCTGCTGGGAGGGGCTGAGAACCTCATTGAGGAGTTTGGACTTGGAGAAGCTGCAGTTCCCAATCCGCACAAAGGAAATGGTTGGCATTGCTGTGAGCACCAGGCTCTCCTCTCTGAACCCTCTGCTCTGTGCCAGGGAGTGCGGCCTCCACTTCCTCACAATGTCCCTCATGGCCCACAGCAGTAGGGTGCACTTGGGGGTGTTGATGGGAGGTAGCAGCAGAGGGAGGGCAAACTGGCACATGGACATTTTGGACAGGATCTCCTGCTGTAGGAAACTGTCGGAGCAAAGCAGAACGGCACAGAGAACATCGAGGGGATGTAGAGACTCTCTGATGTCAGTGTCACTAAAACTAAAAACATCTCCACCTGCAATCTGTGCCTCCTCACTGCCTCCTTCATCATCATATGCTCTATGCACAAGGCTTGTGTTTCTGGCTGTCCCATTCAGAGTCATTAGTTTCCTCAGGAAATGCCACGGTAAATCCCCTAACATCTGAGGAGTCCAGTTTTCTATATTTTCTGAGCCAATTTCCAGGACATGCTGCAGCCTGAGTTTTGTGCTTTGGTATTCCTGCAGGTTTAGCTGAGAAAGGAGTCCTTGAAAAGCTTTATTTTTCTCTGTAAAACAAAATGGAAATAGGATTCTCACGACTTTCGGAAGTTAGATATTCCCAGACAGAACATTTTTAGAGATGGAATTAATGATGTAAAATCTTAATAATTTAAAAGGAAAATTCCATTGGTGGCTAGTAATTAGGGGCTAATGGAGTTAAAGCTAATAAACTAATCCCCCTCTTCTATTTCTTTAACTAACCTTTACAGCAGGGGTTCTCCACCTTTTTCTTTCTGAGGCCCTCCTCAACATGCTATAAAAACACCACAGCCCACCTCTGCCACAATAACTGGTTTTCTGCATATAAAAGCTGGGGGCAGCATTAGGGGGTAGCAAGCAGGGCAATTGCCGGGGGCCCCACACCACAGGGACCCCCACGAAGTTACATTGCTCAGGCTCCAGCTTCAGCCCCGGGTGGCAGGGCTCAGGGAGCTGGGCTTCAGCCCCATGCAGTGGGGCTTCAGCTTTCTGCCCTGGGCCCCAGCGAGTCCAATGCTGGCCCTGCTTGGAGGCCCCCCTGAAACCTGCTCAAGGCCCCCTAGGGGGCCCCAGACCCCTGGTTGAGAACCACTGCTTTACAGCATATACTGTTCTTTTCTCCCTTCTCTCCAGCAGCCATATGAGGGAACAGTGGGGGGTCGGGAAGGGGCGGAAGGAGAGTCTGGCAGTGCTCCCCCCACCTTCTTTACAGCATCACGGTAGAGGGCTGTCTCTGGAGGGAGGGGCTGGTGGGACTGGTGCCCTCATCCCTTATTGGTACATGCAGACTGGAGCTGGAGGTGTAATTTCAAGCTGGAATAGACATAGGCATGCTAGCTTTGTTTGATCTAGTGTGATAAAAATACAAGTGTAGCCACAGTGGCGGGGTCGTGGGATGCCCGCGTACAATCCCATCTGAGATCCTATGTACGTGCTCAGGAAGCTAGCCCACACCACCGCAGCTAGCGTCTACCTTTAGTGTGCTCGCTTGATCAAAGCTAGCGCGGGTATGTCTGCCCAAGCTGGAAATTGCACTTCGAGCTCCAGTGTAGACAGGCCCTAAAAGAGCTCCTCTCTCCACTGAAAGTATAGAGCGTTGCTGAGGTCAGAACATGCATACACGCTGCCTTTTCAATCCTCTTGGCACAGAATCAGAGTAATCCTAGAGTGTGAGTGCAGGTACAGCCCCCGTGCAAAGCTCCATCCCCACCTCAGGAGCAGCATGCGGGGCCCAAATTGCAGGAAGACGAGGGAGAGTGAATGAGCAATCGTCCAAGGTGTCACTTTCCTGGTAGGGACCTGTGACCAGGAAGCAGTAGGCCCATGACACAGTGAGGTGAGTGAGCAGTGAAAAGAGTGGCAGGGAGGCCTGTGACAGGGAGGTGGGGAGCAGGGCACATGGATTTCTCAGCTCTTTATTTTTCCCAGGTGGGAGTAGGGCGTGAGAAAGCCGAGTGGTAACTGTCTGCTCATTTTCACTAGGAGCAATGATAGGAGTTACAGCATTAGGAGCTACTGAGAGGAGCAAAATGTATTTATTGAAGGAGAGGAAAAGCCCCAAATTGATTAGTTGGTTAGGTGATTTTATTGGGACATCAATCCAATCAGGAAGCAAATGTGGGGACAGGGGTGCAAGGAGAAGGGGTAAAATTGTAGAGAGGTTCTCACATTGTTAACTGGGTTTTCTCTCAAGGCAGATGGGTCATTTGTGAGGCCAGAAATTAACTTGATTTGTATCTGTTTTTTTAGAGAAGGTGTTACATGGCATTATATTTTATTGTTGGATTCTGGTTTTTAGTTTGCTGGTCTTTGCACTCACTGTTACTCCTTGCTAGGTCTGAAACTTCAGAGTCATGTTAAGATGCAGTTAGTCAGAGGAGTGTCAGTGGAGAGCCTCAGCTCTGTAAGTATGCAGGGGATTTGTGTTCTGCAGTAGCAGAGTCTCCTTAATTGTGTATCTCTGATGGCCATCCAACTACAGACAGTGGGGGGGCTAAATCATAGACGATTAGGGTTGGAAGAGACCTCAGGAGGTCATCTAGTCCAACCCCCTGCTCAAAGCAGGACCAACCCCAATAGATGTGTATGTGTGTGGGGAATGGTAATTCACTGTTCAATGCATGTTATCCACAAAGGGACTTTAGGCGTTGCAACACTCAGCATTGCAACACATAATTTTTAAGCGCCCTGCTGCCCACTGGACTCCTCAGTCCCGAGCTAGGATCCCAGGCTCCCTATATAATGCATGGGGAGAGTAGACACCTAGAAATGGGATTCACAGAAGTCAGCATGCTGAGCCAGGAACCAAAATGAAATACTGATGAAAAGGGTGGGACCTAAGCCCTGCCCCTCAAAGGTAATTAGATACTTAACTCTGGGCCAGAGAGAGATGCCTATATCTGCTCAGGATTCTCAGCTGTAAACCCTCTCCTGAAGTTAGGCTCCTAAACTAGGTCATCCGCTGAGAGACCCCACCCCATTATAGCCAAAAGCCTGCTGGAGTGTGGGAGATCCAAGTTCAAGTCCCTCCTTGAAATCAGCCAGACTGGGTTTTTGAAAAGGGGCCTCCCACATCACAGGCGATTGCCCTATTGAGTATTCTGGGGGATGCATATTCCATCCAGCTCAAAAGATCACCAGTCTGGTTGCCCTGGGCTGTCTTTTGTGCAAGGCTTGAGCCAGCAGGCATGCTCTGAGAATGCTACCAGATCAGACTCCACAGGCTAGAAAGGTGGGGCAATGTCTAGCTGAGAATCCCCAGGCTTGGGGCTGCTGTCCCATCTGCAGCTCCTGCTGGGGCTCAGGGCTTCCACCCTGTGGCTCCTTCCAAGGCTCAGGACACCCATTTTTCAAATTGGCCAGGGCCTCTGGGCATGGGCCCCATGGGCCCATGTGTTAATCCTCTACTGACTGTGACTTGCAGCTAGGAGCCCCTGGCTGGCGCGCTCCCAGCAGCACTGGGGGGAATCGAACCCACCTCCACCTCTAGGAGTCTCCTCCAGCTGCAACAGTTCCGTGATACTTCACCCCAGCAAGGCTCAGGCCTTGTCTACCCTACTAAGTTTTGTCGCCAAAAACTGCCTTTTGGCGACAAAACAGTGAGAGCGTTCACACTGCAATGCGACTTTTGCTGGGAAAAACGTCTGGTTTCGGCAACAAAAAATGTCCACCCTAAGAGAGAGTTTTTTCTTTCCCCCTCCCTTTATTGTTGACAAAGAGCCAGCGTAGACACTGCTGTTTGTTTTGTGGACAGAACTGGCTTCCGCCAGTATCCCACAGTGCCAGTTCTGATCGCTCTGTTCAGTGTTTTGATTTCTGCTGCCCTGCAGGCATGTGTCCCTCCCCTTTCAAAGCTCTGAGAAGTATCTGACAGCTGAGTGTGCTGCTCTCTTTGGGGAACAAAGAACAAATCATTGGAATGCTCCTGTTCTGCCCGGCACTAGGAACACAGCGGCAGGCAGACTGCTGTCACTGGTGGGGGGCAGTACTGGATTTATAATGGTGCCAAAGGCACCATGGCACTGGGCCCGTGCACAGCAGGGGCCCCCCCGGGCCCGGCACTCCACCTCCGCTACAGCCCAGCAGCCGCAGTGCTGGATCTCCTCTCCAGCCCCTTCCCCGGACGACCTGGACCCTGGACTTCTCCTCCCCCTGCTCCCGCCCATCGCTCCTCCTCTCAGCTGTCCGGCTGAGGGCTCCTTTCGTCTCCCCACCACATGCCTTGCCGCTCCTCCGGGTTGCCGGTGATGGACAGTCTGCCGCTTCAGGCTCCCCTGGGCTCAGGAACCCCAAAGCCAGGGGCTGTCAACCAACCGCCCGGAGTGGAGTGGAGGGGATGGAGTCCCTGCTTGCCGCTCAGCTGCTCTGCAGCAGAGGAAGGGTGGGGGGCTAGGACCAGGGAGAAAGTAGGTACCCGCTCTATGTGGGTAGGTGTGTGGGTGGGATCCTGTTTACCCCCTCCCCAGCTCTGCTGCGCTTGCGGTTTACCCCTGGTCCCTCCCTTGCTCCAGGGAGCAACCCTAGCTCCTGCCCCGCTGTGCTTTTGCCCCCCCGCCCCTGCCTTGCTCCAGCTGGGGACCAATCCTCCCTGCCCATGCCCTGCTGTGCTCTTGCCCCTCGCCCAGAGGAGGATTTACCATAAAACACAGGGTGCCCTGGCACAGGAACCCCCCAACAACAGGGGGCCCCAGGGCTGGGCAGCTGCAGGGGCAGAAGCTTGATCCTGCTGGCTCCTGCTGCAGGCTTCACCCGCCCCCACTGGCAGCCAATCTCCCCCCTCCCCGAGCGCGCCACATCCCCTCTCCTCCCCCACCCTCCCAGCACTTCCCCTGCCTCCAAACAGCTGTTTGCCAGCGCTCAGGATGCTCCAGGAGGGAGGGGGAGGAGCAGGGCTGTAGCGCACTTGGGAGCAGGGACTTGGTGAAGGGCTGGAATCTGGGCAGGACGGAGCAGAGGTGGGGCCCTTGCACTCCCTCTACACATACGCCCCCAGCCCCACAACCCCAGCCCCAATTTATTCACCCCCTTCACACACAGGGAGCCCCCTGCCACCCTCCCTGACTCCAGCACCCCTTCACACACCGCCCAGCCCCCGCCGCCCTCCCTGACTCCCGCATCCCCTCACACACTGCCCAGCCCCCTGCCGCCCTCCCTGACTCCCGCACCCCCTCACACACTGCCCAGCCCCCTGCCCTCCCTGACTCCCGCACCCCCTCACACAACCCCAGCCCTGACTCCTGCACCTCCCCACATCCCACTCTCACCAAACAGGAGCTCCTTCACCCCCACCCCACATCCCCACCTGCACCCCTTGCACCAAACAGGAGCTGCCCCAAGTAAGCGCTCAACACCCCAACCCCCTGCCCCAGCTCTGAGCCTCCTCCCACATCCTAACTCCTGGACAGACCCTGCACCCCAACTTTTTTTACATTTTGTTTAATAAGCACTCTTATCCAAAGCACTTTACAATAGTTAGCTAATGGTACAAACAATATTTGGAAAGATCATTAAGTGATCCATTGAGACCCTCAGCAATTTTCAAGTGGTCTGTGGAAAAATAAGTTAGACTACAAAAACAATCAAGGTACCTCACTTTATTTTCATTTTCTTCCTATTTCTTATAGGAGGACAATGAAGAACAAAAGAATGAACAGCGGGGCCGGGCGGGGGGGGAGATAAGAGAGAATGTTCTTTTTCTTGGCTGGGTCCCAAGGGGGGGGCCCAAAAATGAAGCTGAGCACAGGGCTCCACTAACTCTAAATCCGCCACTGTCCTGCCATATGAAAAAGCTATATAAGATGGGGAGTGACATCATAAGGGTTCTTCACTCCCCACCCAAGAAGAGTCTTGGAAACACGCAAGAACAAAGACTGAACTGGGGGAAGCGCAGGACCCAGGCTAAAGGGATTTCTAGCCTGTGAAGGAAACACCTGGGGGGTTCTAAGATGTAAAGCAAGTGCAGCTTGCCCCTTAAGAATCTTCAGCCTGCTTGTATCATCTCTTAGGGTGAGAATCTGCTAATTCATATCCAGTATATTTAGTATAAGAAGTTTAGTTTGTGTGTTTAGTTTATTTGCTAGGTAATCTGCTTTGATCTGTTTGCTATCCCTTATACTCACTTAAAATTTATCTTTTGTGGTTAATAAACTTGTTTTTGGTTTATCTAAACCAGGGAGTTGGAGTGGGTGTGTCAAGGTTCCTTCCCCATTCTGAACTCTAGGGTATAGATGTGGGGACCTGCATGAAAACCTCCTAAGCTTACTTTTACCAGCTTAGGTTAAAACTTCCCCAAGGTATAAACTATTTTACCCTTTTGCCCTTAGACTTCCACTGCCACCACCAAACTTTATCTGGGTTCCTGAGAAAAAGTAGTTTGGACACATCTTTCCCCCCAAAATCCTCCCAACCCTTGCACCCCACTTCCTGGGGAAGGTTTGGTAAAAATCCTCACCAATTTGCATAGGTGACCACAGACCCAAACCCTTGGATCTTAAGAACAATGAAAAAGCAATCAGGATCTTAAAAGAAGAATTTTAATGAAAGAAAAAGTAAAAGAATCACCTCTGTAAAATCAGGATGGTAAATACCTTACAGGGTAATCAGATTCAAAACATAGAGAATCCCTCTAGGCAAAACCTTTAGTTACAAAAAGACACCAAAACAGGACTATACATGCCATTCAGCACAGCTTATTTACCAGCCATTTAAACAAAAGGAAATCTAACGCATTTCTAGCTAAATTACTAACAAGTTCTAAGACTCCATTCCTGTTCTGTTCCCAGCAAAAGCATTACACAGACAGACAGACCCTTTGTTCCTCCCCCCTCCAGCTTTGAAAGTATCTTGTCTCCTCATTGGTCATTTGGTCAGGTGCCAGTGAGGTTATCCTGGCTTCTTAACCCTATATAGGTGAAAGGGTTTTACCTCTGGCCAGGAGGGATTTTATAGCACTATAAACAGAAAGGTGGTTACCCTTCCCTTTATATTTATGACATCATGTCTTATTTCCACAGCCCATCCTCTCATCCTGCCTCTTTTCTCCATCCATTGGTGAGTGCTGCTGCTCCTCCCTTTTCCCTTCGCCATTCCCCTGGTGGCTCACCTTCTGTCCTCTCCTCCAGCTCTTCTCTGGTGTCTCCCTTAGAGCCCTGGGAAACAGCTAGGAGAAACAGGATGAAATTTAATGAAAGAAAAGATTAGGCTCAATATCCAGAAAAACTTCCTGACAGTGAGACCTATGAAGCCGTGGAATCATCTTCCTAGGGGGAAGGTTGGAGCCCCATCACCTGGGTCATAGAAAATTAGGACTGGATAAACACTTGGAGAACAGACAGTATGCAAAAATACTAGGCGTCTTCAAGTCTCCCTGCCAGAAAAATCCCCACCTGTTCCTGGCTGTTTTGGGTCTTAGTGATGCTTTCGTTTTGTTTCTCTGTTTGAAATGTTGCTAGATGCTAACCTCATCTTTGTAACAAATGCATTTGCTGCTGGTTAAATCTTCCCTTGGGCCTTGTCTCTACTAGGAAAATTAAAACCATAGATCAGCACCAATACAGGGCAACTGGTTTTAGCAATAGAGGGGGATGTTTTTTCAGTTTGCAGTCTGGTAGCAGGCAGTGTGTTGTGAGAGAAGCAGAGCCTTTGATGAAAGCTGAGCCCTGATTAGGGGGCCAGGCATCCCTGATTAGGGACCCTATAAAGGCAGCCAAGCAGCCAGCGGCACATGAGCAGCAACACAAAGCCAAAAAACAGAGCTGACAACAGGGAAGTTTGAGAGGGAGCTTGTAAGGGGAGTTTGCGGGAAGGGGTGTGTGTGTGTTGTTGTTGTTTTTGACAGGTGCTGAGGAGGGAAGGCTATGACAGCTACAGAAGCAGCCACGGTAGGGACCCAAGAAATGGACGAGACAATGAAGATGAGTGATGTGGAAGCTGCAGGATTTATGTCATTCTGCGGAGGGTACCTGAAAGCTGCTTCCTTTTTATGCCTGCTAGATTTGATTGAAGAGCGGATCAGAGGTTTGGAGATGCTTTTAGAAGCCATGGTTGAGTTTCAAAGAGGATTTGAGCAGAGGATGGAAGGAAGGTGAGAGGAAGCTGAAGAGAAAAGTCAAGACTCAATGCAAGCTAAATTGAAGAGCTGTGAATGTAGGCTGCTAAATGAGGAGAGTGGCCAGTGGAAGCATGTGACTATGAAAACAAGGCAGAGGAAAAGACCAGCTAGCGAACAAGAAATAGAGCCGAGGAACAGGTTTGCTGAGCTGGATAAAGGGGAGAGGCAGGCAGTAACAGAAAATGGATGGGCAAGGAAGAAGAGAAGAGTAGCTAGTCACCCACAAGAAGAGGAGAAGAGTCAATGGAGGTAGCCAGAGTTCAGAGCCCCAGGAGGAGAGAGGAAGACTTGCCAAAGATTGCAAGTGAGAACAGAAGGCAGGGAGACTTGCAGCCAGAGGGATCACAAGGGGGAAGGCTGGAGAATTGAACCAACACCAGGAAGAGAGAGGTCTATGTGACCGGGAACGTCCTACTAAGAAGACAGGCCTGTCACCGGAGCTGATCCAGAGAACAGAAGGCTGTGCTGTCTGACAGGAGCTAAGATATGGGATGTGGACCTGAGGCTGAAGTGGATCCTAATCGGAACAGGAAAGAATCCATAAGAACGGCCATACTGGGCCAGACCAAAGGTCCATCTAGCCCAGTATCCTGTCTTCTGACAGTGGCCAGTGCCAGGTGCCCCAGATGGAATGAACAGACCAGGTAATCATCAAGTGATCCATCCCCTGTCGGTCATTCCCAGCTTCTGCCAAAGACAGCCTAGGGACACCCTCCCTGCCCATCCTGGCTAATAGCCATTGATGGACCTATCCTCCATGAATTTATCTAGTTCTTTTTTGAACCCTATTATGGTCTTGGCCTTCACAACATCCTCTGGCAAGGAGTTCCACAGGTTGACTGTGCAATGTGTGAAGAAATACTTCCTTTTCTTTGTTTTAAACCTTCTGCCTATTAATTTCATTTGGTGACCCCTAGTTCTTGTGTTATGAGAAGTAGTAAACAACACTTCCTTGTCTACTTTCTCTACACCAGTCCTGATTTTATAGACCTCAATCATATCTCCCCTTAGCCATCTCTTTTCCAAGCTGAAAAGTCCCAGTCTTATTAATCTCTCCACATAAGGAAGTTGTTCCATACCCCTAATAGTTTTTGTTGCCCTTTTCTGAACCTTTTCCAATTCCAATATAATCCACTGATTGTCCTCCACATGGGAAAAATTATGCTGCTAGATTCTCACTGGAACAATTTTCCCTATGACTGGAGAATTGCAAATATAGTACCTATATTTAAGAAAAGAGAAAAAAGTGATCCAGGCCTCTTATTTTAACCTCAGCTGTATGCAAGGTCTTAGAAGAAATTTTGAAAGAAAGAATAGTTAAAGACATAGAGGCAAACAGTAATTGGGATAAAATACAACATGGTTTGCAAAAGAAAGACTATGCCAGAAGATAACAGATTTTCTAGACAAAAGAAATGCAGTAGATCTAGTCTGCCTGAATTTCAGTTAGGCATTTGATACAGTTCCACATGGGAAGTTATTAGTTCAATTGGAAAAGATGGGGATTAATATGAAAATTGAAAGGTAGGTAAGGAACCAGTTAAAGGGGAGACTACAATGGATTGTACTGGAAGGTGAACTGTCAGGCTGCAGGGAGTTTACTAGTGGAGTTGCTCAGGGATTGGTCTTGGGACCAATCTTATTTAACATTTTCATTAATGAACTTGGCACGAAAAGTAGGAGTGTGCTAATTAAATTTGCAGAAGACACACAGTTGGGAGGTATTGCCAATACGGAGGAGGACTGGAATATCATACAAGATCTGGATGACCTTGAAAACGGGAGTGATAGAAATGGGATGAAATCTAATAGTGAAAAGTGCAAGGTAATATACTTAGGGACTAACAACAAGAATTTTTGCTATAAGAAGGGGACATATCCCTTGAAAGTGACAGAGGAGGAGAAAGACTTGGGTGTATGGATTGATCACGGGATGACTATGAGCCACCAATATGATATGGCCTTGAAAAAGGCTAATGGAATCCTAGGATGCATAGAATCATAGGACTGGAAGGGACCTCGAGAGGTCGTCTAGTCCAGTCCCCTGCACTCACGGCAGGACTAAGTATTATCTAGACCAGGGGTTCTCAACCTTTTTCTTGCTGAGGCCCCCTTCAACATCCTATAAAAACACCAGGGCTCGGCGCAGGAGGCAGGGAGTGCAGGGCTCTGGGCTGGGGGACATCCTTGGGCATAGGCATATATTTACTTCTATTTCGGGGTGGCAAGGGCTGGCAGGGATCAAGCCAGCTCTGCACAGCAGGGTCCAGGGACAGCGTGCCCCCTCCACCCCCTGACTCACTTAGGAGGCCACCCAGCTGTCTGGGTAGTGGGGGGATGCAATAAAAAAAATATAACTCAAAGGGGGGACTCAGTTCAAAAAGTTTTAAAACATTTCAAGGTGCAGGCAGGGGAGTAGCTAGGGGCTGTGTGAAGTGAGGGAATAGCTCAGGGTGCAAGGAGGGGATAGCTAAAGGGCTGTGTATGGGAAGGGGGTAGCTCAGGGTGCAGGGAAGGGGTAGCTTTGGGCTGTGTGCAGGCAGGGGATCGCTCCAGGTGCAGGGAGGGGATAGCTAAGGGCTGTGTACAGGAAGGGGGTAGCTCAGGGTGCAGGGAAGGGGTAGCTATGGGCTGTGTAGTGGCAGGAGGGCTCCCAGTGCAACTCCCAGCTTCAGGGGGCAGGTGTTGGGGCTCCCAGCTTCAGCCCCCCTGGCTTGGGGTGTGGGTGAGGGCTGCTGGCTTCAGCCCTGCGCCGCTCCCGGCTTCAGCACTGGTGCTCGCTGTGCCAGGTTTCAGCCCCGGGGCTCTGCAGCCCCCTGAAAGGGCTCTGCAGCCCCTGGTTGAGAACACTGATCTAGACTATCCCTGGCAGGTGTTTGTCTAACCTGCTCTTTAAAATCTCCAAGGATGGAGATTCCACAACCTCCCTGGGCAATTTATTCCAGTGCCTAACCACCCTGACAGTTAGGAAGTTTTCCCCTAATGTCCAGCCTAAACCTCCCTTGCTGCAATTTAATCCCATTGCTCCTTGTCCTATCCTCAGAGGTTAAGGAGAACAATTTTTCTCCCTCCTCCTTGTAACAACCTTTTATGTACTTGAAAACTGTTGTCATGTCCCCTCTCAGTCTTCTCTTTTCCAGACTAAACAAACCCCTGTCTTCCCTCACAGGTCATGTTTTCTAGATCTTTAATCATTTTCATTGCTTTTTGGACTCTTTCTAATTTGTCCACATCTTTCCTGAAATCTTTGAGCATAAGTTCTTTGAAGGGGTCAACAAACATGTGGACATTTCTTTCCTGAAATGTGGCGCCCAGAACTGACCTTGCATCAGGCGAGATATTTCCAGTCGAGACAGGGAAGTGTTACTGCCATTATACAAGGCACTGGTGAGACCTCATCTGGAATACTGGGTGCAGTTCTGGCCTCCTGTGTTTAAGAAAGACAAATTCATATTGGAAGAGGCGCAGAGAAGGGCTACTGGGATGATCAGAGGACTGGAGAACCTACCTTAGGAGAGGAGTCTTAAGGAGCTTGGCTTGTTTAATCTAACAGAATGAAGGCTGAGGGGAGATATAACAGCTCTCTATAAATGAATCAGAGGGCTAAACACCAGGGAGGGAGAGGAGTTATTTTAAGTCAAGTCCTAACGTTGGCACAAGAACAAATGGATAGCCAGTTTATATCAATAAGTTTAGGCTTGAAATTAGATGAAGGTTTCTAACTATCAGAGGAGTGAAGTTCTGGAACAGTCTTCCAAGGAGAGTAGTGGGGGCAAAAAAACTAACCTTGTTCAAGATTGAACTTGATAAGTTTATGGAGGGGATAATAGGATGAGGTTGCCAACAATGGCATATGGTCAGCCACGACTGCTATTAGCAAATATCTCCAATGACTGGAGATGGGACACTAGATGGGAAGGGCTCTGTGTTATTATAGTGATTTGTTTCCCAGGTGTTTGGCTGCTGGATCTCACCCACATGCCCAGGGTCTAACTGACTGCCTTATTTGGGGCTGGGAAGGACTTCCTCCCCAGGTCAGATTGGGAGAGAAACTGGCCTTTTTTTTTTTTTTTTTTTTTTGCTTCCTCCGCAGCTTGGAGTCACTTGCTGGTCTGAAGTCTTCAAATCAAGATTTGAGGATTTCAGTAACTCAGCCAGAGGTTCTGGGTCTATTACAGGAAGGGGTGGGTGTGGTTCTATGGCCCACAATGTGCAGGAGGTCAGACTAGATGATCATAATGGTCCCTTCGAGACTTAAAATTCTATGAGTCTATGTAGAATCAGGCATTTTTACCATTTTTTAATACTTTTGCTCTGTGTAGGATGCTTACAAGTAATCAGCCAATTAATGATGGGTAGAAGGAGCAGCAGTCAGTGAAAACTGATATATAAAATCATTTGGAGCCATCTAGGTCCTGTTCCAAAGAACGCAGCTGGGCTGCTGGTCAGTCAAAGATGTGCAGTTCTCAGGGTGTGTCTTCACAGCACAGTTAGTTTAAGTAATAACTTGCGTGTTACCCCAACTAGACTCTTGTCCACAAACAAGAATCTCTAGCTGTAGTTAAGTGTAGATTAAACTCAGGTTAGCTACCTTGTGCGTGTGTGTGCATGCCGCTGAAGCTCCAGCTAATAATCCAGTGTTACCTCTCAGCAGCACCTAATCCAATCGCTCTGCTACTCAAATCGTTCTGTGTTACTCCAGTGTTGTTTTGAAGTGTGGTTGCTCTCACTAGAGCTAGGCTAGCTCAAGTGCAGTAACTTGAGTATACGAAGTCTAGCTAACTCTTGCAGTGAAGATAAAGGCCACAAAGAACTCTGCCATCAGAGATGGACGGCTGAGAGATGTGCAAAAACCAGTACCCTCCAAATATCACAGGTGGCATGGAGGGGAAGGTTGCACCTGAGTAGCTCTGAGGAACATGGCTTCCACCTCCTGTGCTCCTCTGACAGCAGCACTGGCTGGCAAATCACAGATGGTTTGCCAGTTGAAAGAACAAATCTCACAAACCACACGTGGGTTGTCAGAGCTGGACTTGCAGCAGGAATGGTGAGGGTATTTGGGTGAGACTTGGGGAAGGGGATGCTTTAGAACTAGTCTCTATGTACTCTCTATGTCTCCATTTTTTTCCTGATTTTCAAATGTAAAGAGAATCATTCAAAACAGTTAAGGTTGATAAGGACAAACGCCACCCACATCAAAACCACAAAAGCAATGAAATATTGAGTAAAACCATACAAATGGATCACCAGCAAGTATTATCTGGACCACAGCTGGAGAACCACTGCAGCAGTGAATTTAAATGTTCAGACATAACATTTCATTCACAAGACATCTAGATAGACGTATGTGTAGTGCTGGGGAGGAGCCGGTGGTCATGGTACATATAGGTACCAATGACATAGGGAAGGATAGGAGAGAGGTCCTGAAGGCCAAATTTAGGCTGCTAGGTAAGAGATTGAAATCATAAGAATGGCCATACTGAGTAAGACCAAAGGTCCATGCAGCCCAGTATCCTGTCTACCGACAGTGGCCAATGCCAGGTGCCCCAGAGGGAGTGAACCTAACAGGTAATGATCAGTGATCTCTCTCCTGCCATCCATCTCCACCCTCTGACAGAGGGAGGCTTGGGACACCATTCCTTACCCATCCTGGCTAATAGCCATTAATGGACTTAACCTCCATGTGTTTATCCAGTTCTCTTTTCAACGCTGTTATAGTCCTAGCCTTCACAACCTCCTCAGGCAAGGAGTTCCACAGGTTGGCTGTGCACTGTGTGAAGAACTTCCTTTTATTTGTTTTAAACCTGCTGCCCATTAATTTCATTTGGTGGCCCCTGTGGGAACAAGTAAATAACTTCCCCTTATTCACTTTCTCCACACCACTCATGATTTTATAGACCTCTATCATATCCCCCCTTAGTCTCCTCTTTTCCAAGCTGAAAAGTCCTAGCCCCTTTAGTCTCTCCTCATAGGGGACCCATTCCAAACCCCTTATCATTTTAGTTGCCCTTCTCTGAACCTTTCCTAACGCCAGTTGTGGCAAAATACCTTGTTCACCTCAGCAGGCTCAGTCCTTTTTAGACTTGGAGACTTAGGTTTGGGGCAAGGCAAATCCTTATAGGTGGCACAGGCTCCTGCTACTCCTCTCCTCAGTCGGTCCCTTGTGCTTGTTTCCTTTCCCTTCTGGGGAGCGAGTGCAGCCTCCCTACTGGGAAGGTCTGGTGTCTTGCTGCAAACAGCCTACTGGCAACTTCCCTGTTCCCCTCACTCTCCCTCTCCTTCCACCCCGGGGAGGGTTTAAAAAGGTCCCAACTAGTTGGAGTCAGCTGAACCTAATTGGTTCCCTAGCAACCCCTTTTCCAGCTGAACCTTATTGCCCCCTGGTTAGCTCTCCTCAGTGGATAGGGAGGGGCCTTTTAATCCCCTGGGACTAATTACTACCCCGCCCTTTGGAGCGGTTTGTCCTGGGTTTACCACACAGTATATCTTTTCTGAGAGGAGGGGACCACATCTGTATGCAGTATTCAAGATGTGGGCATACCATGGATTTATGTAAGGTCAATAAGATAGTCTCCGTCTTATTCTCTATCCCTTTTTTAATGATTCCAAACATCCCGTTTGCTTTTTTGACTGCCGCTGCACACTGCATGGACATCTTCAGAGAACTATCCACGATGACTCCAAGATCTTTCTCCTGATTAGTTGTAGCTAAATTAGCCCCCATCATATTGTATGTATAGTTGGAGTTATTTTTTCCAATGTGCATTACTTTCCATTTATCCACATTACATTTCATTTGCCATTTTGTTGCCCAATCACTTAGTTTTGTGAGATCTTTTTGAAGTTCTTCACGGTCTGCTTTGGTCTTAACTATCTTGAGCAGTTTAGTCTCATCTGCAAACTTTGCCACCTCACTGTTTTTACCCCTTTCTCCAGATCATTTATGAATAAGTTGAATAGGATTGGTCCTAAGACTGACCCTTGGGGAACACCACTAGTTACCCCTCTCCATTCTGAAAATTTACTATTTATTCCTACACTTTGTTCCCGGTCTTTTAACCAGTTCTCAGTCCATGAAAGGATCTTCCCTCTTATCCAGTGACAACTTAAGAGCCTTTGGTGAGGGACCTTGTCAAAGGCTTTCTGGAAATCTAAGTACACTGCGTCCACTGGATCCCCCTTGTCCACATGTTTGTTGACCCCTTCAAAGAACTTATGCTCAAATAAATTGGCTAGTCTCTAAGGTGCCACAAGGACTCCTTTTCTTTTTGCAAATACAGACTAACACGGCTGCTACTCTGAAACCTGTCAAATAGATTAGTAAGACATGATCTCCCTTTACAGAAACCATGTTGACTTCTGCCCAACAATTTATGTTCTTCTAGGTGTCTGACAATTTTATTCTTTACTATTGTGTCAACTAATTTGCCCGGTACTGATGTTAGACTTACTGGGTCTGTAATTGCCAGGATCACCTCTAGAGCCCTTTTTAAATATTGGTGTTACATTACCTGTCTTCCAGTCATTGGGTAGAGAAGCTGATTTAAAGGACAGGTTACAAACCATAGTTAATAGTTCCGTAATTTCACATTTGAGTTCTTTCAGAACACTTGGGTGAATACCATCTGGTCCCGGTGACTAGTTATTGTTCAGTTTATCAATTAATTCCAAAACCTCCTCTAGTTACACTTCAATCTGTGGCAATTCCTCAGATTTGTCACCTACAAAGGACGGCTCAGGTTTGGGAATCTCCCTAACATCCTCAGCCGTGAAGACTGAAGCAAAGAATTCATTTTGTTTCTCTGCAATGACTTTATCGTCCTTAAGTGTTCCTTTTGTATCTCGATAGTCCAGGGGCCCCACTGGTTTTTTAGCAGGCTTCCTGCTTCTGATGTACTTAAAAAACATTTTGTTATTAACTTTTGAGTTTTTGGCTAGCTGTTCTTCAAACTCCTTTTTGGCTTTTCTTATTACATTTTTACACTTAATTTGGCAGTGTTTATGCTCCTTTCTATTTACCTCACTAGGATTTGACTTCCACTTTTTAAAAGATGCCTTTTTATCTCTCACTGCTTCTTCTACATGGTTGTTAAGCTACGGTGGTTCTTTTACTGTGTTGTTTAATTGGGGGTATACATTTAAGTTGAGCCTCTATTATGGTGTCTTTGAAAGTGTCCATGCAGCTTGCAGGGATTTCACCCTAGTCACTGTGCCTTTTTATTTCTGTTTAACTAACCTCCTCATTTTTGCATAGTTCCCCTTTCTGAAATTAAATGCCACAGTGGTGGGCTGTTGAGCTGTTCTTCCCACCACAGGAATATTAAATGCTATTATATTATGGTCACTATTTCCAAGCGGTCCTGTTATAGTTACCACTTGGACCAGATCCTGCGCTCCACTCAGGACTAGATCGAGAGTTGCCTCTCCCCTTGTGGGTTCCTGTACCAGCTGCTCCAAGAAGCAGTCATTTAAAGTATCGAGAAATTGTGTCTCTGCATTTCATCCTGAGGTGACATGTACCCAGTCAACATGGGGATAATTGAAATCCCCCTCTATTATTGAGTTCTTTATTTTGATAGCCTCTCTAATCTCCATTAGCATTTCATCATCACTATCACTGTCCTGGTCAGGTGGTAGATAATAGATCCCTACTGTTATATTCTTATTAGAGCCTGGAATTACTATCCGTAGAGATTCTATTGAACATGTGGATTAATCTAAGATTTTTATTTCATTTAATTCTACATTTTCTTTTATGTATAGTGCCACTCCCCCCCATCCCCCCGCATGACCTGTTCTGTCCTCCCGATATATTTTGTACCCCGGAATGATTGTGTCCCATTGATTGTCCTCACTCCACCAGGTTTCTGTGATGCCTATTATACCAATATTCTCCTTTAACACGAGGCACTCTGGTTCACCCATCTTATTATTTAGACTTCTAGCATTTGTGTACAAGCACTTTAAACATTTGTCACTGTTTATTTGTCTGACCTTTCCTGATGTGTCAGATCCTTTTTTATGTGAATGTTTCTCGTCTGAACTGGCCCATACTTTATCCTCTTCCATCCTCTTCTCCTGACTAAAACCTAGAGAATGTCTCTCAATAGACTCTCCTCGAAGAGAACTCTCTGTCTGATCCACGTGTGCCTCTGCAGCCATCAGCTTCCCCCCCCCCCACCACCATCTCTTTGTTTAAAAACTGCTCTGCAACTTTTTTAATGTGAAGTGCCAGCAGCCTGGATCCACTCTGGTTTAGGTGGAGCCCACCCTTCCTGTATAGGCTCCCCTTAGCCCAAAAGTTTCCCCAGTTCCTAATAAATCTAAACCCCTCCTCTCTACACCATCGTCTCATCCACGCATTGAGACCCTGCAGCTCTGCCTGCCTACCTGGCCCTGAGCATGGAACAAGCAGCATTTCGGAGAATGCCACCATAGAGGTCCTGGATTTCAGTCTCTTTCCTAGCAGCCTAAATTTGGCCTCCAGGACATCTCTCCTACCCTTCCCTATGTCATTGGTACCTACATGTACCACGACCACCGGCTCCTCCCCAGCACTACACATAAGTCTATCTAGATGCCTCGAGAGATCCGCAACCTTCGCACCAGGCAGGCAAGTCACCATACGGTTCTCCCGGTCATCGCAAACCCAGCTATCTATGTTTCTAATGATCAAATCTCCCATTACTAACACCTGCCTTTTCCTAATGACTGCAGTTCCCTCCCCTGGAGAGGTAACCTCAGTGCAAGAGGCTACCCCAACATCATCTGGAAGGAGGGTCCCAACTATGGGAAGGTTTCCCTCTGTTCCCGTTGACTGCTCTCCTTCTCTGGGCCTTCCATCCTCCTTAACAGCGCTGGGGCTGTCTGACCGGAGGTGGGACAAATCTACAGTGTCCTTGAAAGCCTCCTCAACAGACCTCTCTGCCTCCCTTAGCTCCTCCAGTTCTGTCACCCTGGCCTCCAAAGCCCGTACGCGGTCTCTGAGGGCCAGAAGCTCCTTGCACCAAATGCACACATATGCCACCCACCCACAGGGCAGGTAATCATACATGCTTCACTGAGTGCAATAAACTGGATAGCCCCCAATCTGGTGCTGGGCTTCTGCCTGCAGTCTCTCCTACAGCTACCTAGGTTAATGATAGGGTTTTTGTTTAAAACAAGAAGTTTTGATTAAAGTTTAGTTTAAAGGTTTTAAAGAATGGCAAGTGTACCTCGCCCCCTTCCCACTCCCCTTCCAAACTCCCTCTCGAAACTCCCTGTTAGCAGTCCCTGTTTGCAAAGCTCAAGTCCAGGACCTCCATGTTAGCATTCTCTGAGACGCTTCCAGTTCCATGTGCAGGGCCAGTTAGATAGGCAGAGCTGCAAGGTCTCAATGTGTGGATGAGACAATGGTGTAGGGAGGAGGGGTTTAGATTTATTAGGAACTGGGGAAACTTTTGGGAAAGGGGGAACCTGTAGAGGAAGGATGGGCTCCACCTAAACCAAAATGGAACCAGATTGCTGGCACTTAAATTTAAAAAGGTCATGGAGCAGTTTTTAAACTCAGGGCTGGTGGAAGGCCGACAAGTGTGGAGGAGCATGTGGTTCGGACATCCCTTAGGGGAGGATCTATTAATAGAGAAGATCTATTAATTAAGACTCTCTATGTCCTCTTAAGGACGAGAGGATGGAAAATGATAAAATACAGGCAGGATCTGATCAGAAACAGTCAAATGAAAGAGTCCCATTCAATTATATTGTGTAATGGCTGACAGCTCAAAGGAGACAAGTTTTTAAAGTGCTTATATACCAGTGCTAGAAGTCTAAATAATAAAATGGGTGAATAAGGATATTAATATAATAGGCATCACAAAAACTTGGTGGAATGAGGATAATCAATGGGATACAGTAACACCAGGGTACAAAATATTTTGGAAGGAGTGGCACTATATGTGAAAGAAAGAGTAGAATCAAATGAAGTAAAACCCATAAATGAATCAAACTGTGCCATAGAATCTCTATGGATAGAAATTCCATGCTCTCATAATAAGAATATAGTGGTAGGTATATAGCGGTAATATATTACCGACCACCTGACCAGGATGGTGATAGTGACTGTGAAATGCTCAGGGAGATTAGAGAGGCTATTACAATAAAAAACTCAGTAATAATGGGGGATTTCAATTATCCCTATATTGACTGGGTACATGTCGCCTCAGGACGGGATGCAGAGATAAAGTTTCTTGACACCTTAAATGACTGCTTCTTGGAGCAGCTGGTCCTGGAACCCACAAGAGGAGAGGCAATTCTTGATTTAGTCCTAAGTGGAGCACAGGATCTGGTCCAAGAGGTGAATATAGCTGGACCGCTTGGTAATAGTGACCACAATATAATTAAATTTAATATCCCTGTGGCAGAAAAAACACCACAGCAGCCCAACAGCGTAGTATTTAATTTCAGAAAGGGGAACTACACAAAAATGAAGAAGTTAGTTAAACAGAAATTAAAGGGTACCGTGCCAAAAGTGAAATCTCTGCAAGCTGCATGGAAACCTTTTAAAGACATCATCGTAGAGGTTCAACTTGAATGTATACCCCAAATTAAAAAACATAGTAAGAGAACCAAAAAAGAGCCACCTTGGCTAAACCACAAAGTAAAAGAAGCAGTGAGAGGCAAAAAGGCATCCTTTAAAAAATGGAAGTTAAATCCTAGTGAGGAAAATGGAGAGAAGCATAAACACTGGCAAATGAAGGGTAAAAATACAATTAGGGAGGCCAAAAAAGAATTTGAGGAACAGTTAGCCAACCAGTGGGGCCACTGGACGATCGAGATGCTAAAGGAGCACTGAAGGACGATAAGGCCATTGCGGAGAAACTAAATGAATTCTTTGCATTGGTCTTCATGGCTGAGGATGTGAGGGAGATTCCCGAACCTGAGCCATTCTTTTTAGGTGACAGATCTGAGGAACTGTCCCAGATTGAGGTATCATTGGAGGAGGTTTTGGAACCAATTGATAAATTAAACAGCAATAAGTCACCGGGACCAGATGGTATTCACCCAAGAGTTCTGAAGGAACTCAAATGTGAAATTTAAGAACTACTAACTGTAGTCTGTAACCTATCATTTAAATCAGCTTCTGTATCAGATGACTGGAGGATAGCTAATGTGATGCCAATTTTTAAAAAGGGTTCCAGAGGTGATCCCTGCCATTGCAGGCCTGTAAGCCTGAGTTCAGTACCGGGTAAACTGGTTGAAACTATAATAAAGAAAAATACTGTCAGATATATAGATGAACATAATTTGTTGGGGAAGAGTCAACATGGTTTTAGTAAAGGGAAATCATGCCTCACCAATCTACTAGAATTCTTTGAGGGGGGGTCAACAATCATGTGGGCAAAGGGGATCCAATGGATATTGTGTACTTAGATTTTCGGAAAGCCTTTGACAAGGTCACTCATCAAAGGCTCTTAAGCAAAGTAAGCTGCCACAGGATAAAAGGGAAGGTGCTCTCATGGATTGGTAACTGGTTAAAAGATAGGAAACAAAAGGTAGGTATAAATGGTCAGTTTTCAGAATGGAAAGAGGTAAATAGTGGTGTCCCGCAGGGGCCTGTACTATTCAACATATTCATAAATGATCTGGAAAAAGGGATAAACAGTGAGGTGGCAAAATTTGCAAATGATACAAAATTACTAAAGATAGTCAAGACCAGGCAGACTGCGAAGCGCTACAAAAGGATCTCTCAAAACTGGGTGACTGGGTAACAAAATGGTAGATGACGTTTAATATTGATAAACGCAAAGTAATGCACATTGGAAAGCATAATCCCAACTACACCTATAAAATGATGGGTTCTAAATTAGCTGTTACCACTCAAGGAAGAGATCTTGGAGTCACTGTGGATAGTTCTCTGAAAACATCCACTCAATGTGCAGCGGCAGTCAAAAAAGCAAACAGAATGTTGGGAATCATTAAGAAAGGGACAGATAACAGGACAGAAATATCATGTTGCCTCTATATAAATCCATGGTATACCCACATCTTGAATAGTGCGTGCAGATGTGGTCGCCCCATCTCAAAAATATATATTAGAATTGGAAAAGATTCAGAAAAGGGCAACAAAAATGATTAGGGGTATGGAACAGCTTCCCTATGAGGAGAGCTTAAGACTGGGACTTTTCAGCTTGGAAAAGAGATGGCTAAGGGGAGATATGATTGAGGCCTATAAAATCAGGACTGGTGTAGAGAAAGTAGACAAGGAAGTGTTGTTTACTACTTCTCATAACACAAGAACTAGGGGTCACCAAATGAAATGAATAGGCAGCAGGTTTAAAACAAATAAAAGGAAGTATTTCTTCACACAACGCACAGTCAACCTGTGGAACTCCTTGCCAGAGGATGTTGTGAAGGCCAAGACCATAACAGGGTTCAAAAAAGAACTAGATAAATTCATGGGAGGATAGGTCCATCAATGGCGATTAGCCAGGATGGCAGGGATGGTGTCCCTAGCCTCTGTTTGCCAGAGGCTGGGAATGAATGACAGGGGATGGATCACTTGATGATTACTTGTTCTGTTCATTCCCTCTGGGGCACCTGGCACTGGCCACTGTCAGTAGACAGGATCTTTGGTCTGACCCAGTATGGCCATTCTTATGTTCATTCATGTACGTATATAATGCAAAATTTTGTTATAGTTGGGAAATATGCTGTCTCTCTCTCAGTGTTATGGCTATTACCTTTTTTTTAATGAAAAATAGAATAGAAAGAGATTCGACCTACCATGGCCAGAAGGTTGTAAATTCTGATTGGTGCCAGGAAAGAGGATTTCTAAACACTCCAGAAATTGCTGGCAGGTTGACTCCCCTTTTTTCTGTATGTGAATTAACAACTTCCTGATTTTGATCACGATGTCCTCTTTTTGATTGAAGCTGTTGTACTCCTCCTCTGTGATGATGGACAGGGCAAGTAACTCATCCAAGATGTTATCAGGGTCTCTTTGAATAAGTTGTATCAGCTCTTTGCGTTTGGTGCATAGAATCCTGTATTTGTCACCAGTGGCCATTATCACTGAATCACAGGATCCGCAGTGATTTGCTTTTAAGAGACAGAAGACACAGGATTTGTGAAGCTGCTAGAGACAGCTTCAGTTTAATGAGTAACGCTCTAGGAAAGTGCCTTGTCCGTGATCATGACATTGGCCATTTAAACAATTTGAGAAACAGACCCACCAGTCTCCCCTGTTTCCTGTTGAAAGTGGAATGGTTCTGTAATAACTACTGGAAATTAGCTATAGCAATTCACTGGGTTCATACAAACTGGGTGTTAGTTCCCATGGGGTTGAGAGAGGGCCAACTCCAATAATGCTGCCAAAATTGAACTGCCGTTCTGGATCACTCACACCTTCCTGGCCCGCTGTTTCAAAGGTCCTCCTTTTACTCGTCTTTTCCTTCCCAGGGCAGGAAATGAGGGGTTAGCTGTTTTGCTAGTTAGATACCAGCATGTCTATTGTAGTAATTACCAGGATTCTTGTCTCTAATATTTTGGACCCTGAGGAAGTAAATATGAAAGGCAGAGATTAGATTAGCAGCAATCCCATTTGGAAGTAGAGTGAAATACCCTCCTGGCATATTTATCATTGACATTTCTATTAAATTCATGCACGTCCTTATCTGACTTGGTGCCAACATCCCATCTTTATTAACTCATGCCTTACCTCAGGTAAACTCCCAGCTGAAGCCTAAGTAAGGGCTGAGTAAAAGTAAGGTGCGCAGGATTGGCCCAGAGATTTGTATTCTAAGAAGTTTCCAGATTTTCTTGAACTACAAAAGGGCACTTACCTTCCGCTCTCTGTCCCAGCCTAGGGAGATCCTGTCTAATGATAAGATGTTTGCTCGGGTTTATATAAGGGATAACATGAGACTTAGGGCATGTCTACACTTACCTCCAGAGCGATCGATCCAGCGGGGGTCGATTTATCGCGTCTAGTGAAGACGCGATAAATCGACCGCCGAGCGCTCTCCCGTCAACTCCAGTACTTCACCGCAGCGAGAAACATAGGTGGAGTCGACAGGGGAGCATCAGCAGTCGACCTACTGCAGTGAAGACACCGTGGTAAGCAACTCTAAGTTTGTCGACTTCAACTATGCTATTTTCGTAGCTGAAGTAGCTCGCTCCCCCCCCCACCCCAGTGTAGACCAGGCCTTAAAGAGGCATAGGCGCCAACTTCCCCTCTGCCCCGTGGGTGCTTGAGCCCCCCCTCCCACGGCCCAGCCCCTGCATCACCCTCACCCCGCCCCAATTCCACCCCCTTCCCCAAAGTCCCCACCCTGCTCTGCCAGGTAATTTTCTTGTAATTGTTTATTTTCAATCTTAACTAGTCCAGTGCTGTGTCTAAACTGAACTGTTTAATAACTCCAATTAAAGTAGCAAATTATGGAATATTTGTCTTCTTACAAAAGCAATGGACATATTATATCTCTGATGTGTTCTGAAAAGTCCAGCCCTGTCCTGGAACAATGTTTTTTGGGGAAATTCAGGGCTGGGGAGAGTGTGGACTCACTTTAGCAGTTGTTAACTAAGGCTGGTGGAGACCCATGGAAGCCAGTGGTATTGCAGGAAGGCTCCTGGCTCCGAAGTGTTGGAACAGAGCTGTCTAATACATAGACTTAGGATACATGCTTGTTGCAGGCATTCCAGGCAGCGAGCCCCAGTAGCAAGGCAGTGTAAGGCACTCAGGGTTACAGGGTAAGAGATGACCATTCTTCACTGCTCTGGATTGCACTTGGGAATTTCAGATACAATTATCACACTACTTATTGACTGCCTATCAGGCCCCACGGGTCTTGAACCTGGGTCCATGGAGGGCTCCACATTGTGAGGCTACACCTCATAGTCTTCATAGAAATATTGTTATGATATGAATATGGCATAACTAAGATGTTTTATGCAAGATGGGTGATGTGAGGTATCATTGGAAAGGGTATGATTTACTGAATGTGGTTATCCAATTTGTATGCATGTATCATTTCTATATCTGAGGTTAGGAATATTTACTATGTAACAATTCCAACTGTGTGTGTACTTGAGGAACGCCCACCAGACAGTTGGCAATCAGCCTGGATGGGCCATTAAGAAGAACAATAAGTCTTTGAAGATGCTGAGCTCCCACCTGCCTCAATTTCCTTCCTGTGGACATTACAAATAAACCTTGTCTCATGGATGCTTTGACATTGCAAGGTCATGTGATCATGTCCCCTTGTACAGGAAACCATCTTGAGCTGGTACTTTTCCACTGAAGGGGGTGGGGGGAATCAAACAGGGAAACAAAAAAATTCCCACCATATGTCAGTCCTATTTAAGACTGGAGTGTGAGTTAATCAGGGTTGCCAGTTCTTCACTGTATCCCCACCCAGGATGACTGCTGTAAACACCTAAGACTGTTCTGGGGACAGAGGACTCAGACCTAATCTGAGACAGGGGTCTTGCCTGTGAAGAGAAATACCTGGAACTCTTAAGTTGCAGAAACTCTCCAACCTGCCTAATACAACATTTAGGATAAAAAAAACTATTTGTAACCAGTTTCTTTAGTGAATTAAGTTTAGGGTGCATGTTTTGCTCAGTGATCTGCTTTGTTCTGTTTGCTATCCCTTATCATCACTTAAAATTAATCCTTTGTAGTTAGTAAACTTGTTTTGTTTTCTAAAACCCAGTTTGTGCAATTTACTATGGGCGAGGGGGGCAAAGAGCTGTGCATATCTTCCTCCACACTGAGGGAGGGGGCAATTTTCACACAGCAGCACTGAGTAAGGGGAATCCAGGCTGGTGGGATAGGCACATCAGTGGGACCCCAACATATCCGGTGGCACCATGAAAGGGGGAGTCCAACCCATCACACACCCCACTCCTCAATTAGCAGCTGGCATTGGGGTTTATTTGAAGCGGAACTTGAGCACAAGCCCCGCCCCTACACTGTGACTGGCAGAGCACCAAGACTCCTGATTGGGCTGCAGCCCCTATTTAAGCCGGAGGAGGAAAGAGGAAGTTGTCTGTACAACTGGGCTTCATACAGCTGGTTTAGTGTTTGCCTGTTCCTGCCTTCTGATCCTGACCTCCTGGTACTCTGATTAGCCCTGAATATTAGCTGCCTGCTGGTTTGTCTCTTAATCCTGATTCCTGGTAATTGGTTTCTGGCCTGTGCCTGACGCTAACCCTAGGCTAGGCTATCCGTGCCCTGGCCCTGACGTTGCTAGAGGGACAGTGAGAGTAAAAAGAAGACGGTGCAGCAGGCTCTTAGCCCAGATTGTTCCCTCTCAAGGGAAAACTCCCTTGGGGCCCCCTTCACAGAAGACTAGGGAAGACTGTGTGGAGTCTGTGCCCTACCCTGTGTCCAGGTCTCCTGTCCTTGCAGGTCCCAGGCAATGGGGCGACCGTAAACCAGTGCTGTTAGAGAATTTCCCACAGGGAACTGTCCTGGAAATCTCACTGTAAAGGGAGGTCCCCACTGTGCGGGGTAAAGGCTGGGGCTGTTTGCTCAGATTTACGTAGGGGGATGATAAGCATTGTGCTGCCTTGCCCCTCGGCTTCCCATGCCCATCTCCTGACGGGAGCGGGGACAAGGCTGCTGAGGCAGCTGTTCCGTTTCTAAATGGGAATGGGGAGATCTGCGTGCAGAGGGTCCCTTCCTTGAGCAATCCACCTCCCTCTGTCTCTGTAGATTTCAGTTATGAATGATGGAATTTCACCCCCCCTATTAAGCCCTATCCTCATTTTTTAGGATTGCTGACGTTGTATTAAAATCAAAGGGGATGTGAGATGGCTCCTGTGAAAGTTAATGCTGCTTCAGGCTGTGTTCACTTTGGGGGTGGACTTACTGCTGGTTGTCAAAGGTGGGGGAGCTGCAATTCCCGACCCCACCTCCTTGGGGTTCAGAGATGATTTTGCAAAGGTGGCTCACCCCATAATGTCCCCATAAAGGAAATGGAAACTTATGTCGCAGAGTCTCCTCTGCACCCAGATCCCAGAGGAGCATTCCCAAGCCCCTCCTGAGAACTCAGGATTTGGCCCACAGATTTGTATTTGAAGTTTTCAAATCTTTTTAAATAGCTAATAGTACTTACTCTTTTTTGTTGGAAGCGAAAGTGATCACAGCTCCGAAAGAGGTGTCTGTTCAGCTTGGTTTGCCTTGTGCCGTAAAACTAAAGAGTCAATAGGAATCTGAAAGTAAAACCATTTCAGGAAAGCTGGGTCACAGCCTTTCCGTTGCAATTATCAGAAACCACACAGCTGCAGTGTCAGCAAACAAAACCCACATCCTAACTGGCACTTGGCCTGATGCCCAGCACCATGAGTGTGCCCAGCTTAGGGTGCAAATTATTTGAGCTCAGTTTCATGGCACAGCCAGAGTCCAGTGCAGTGTCAGGCCGTCTTTCATCTCAAAACAGTGCAGGTAGAAGAGTGCAGCCACTTCCTGCTTTCCCACCATTCAGTCTGTCCTGCCAGACAGCCAGGCAATCCTTACCCAGCTGCTTCCCCTGTGACCGTCCTCCTGCTGTCAGCCTCATTCAAGAGTGGTGGGGAGGGCCCCCATTCCTGTGACGGGGCCCAAATTCAGGTGGATGAGTCCAAAATCAGGGGCACAGCATGCTCATTTATGGGGATAGGGCTGCTATCAAGGGGACAGCCTCCCCCCCTGTCAGGGAGGAAGAGGCCTCTTATTTGGGTGACTGGAGTCAATCACCTGAGAGAGCATGAGCACTACTAGGGTGGCATCCTAATGGTGGGCCACTCACATCTCTATCATAACAATACAGGTCAATGAGATTTTATTGGGAGGCCAAGCTACAGAAATGTTACCAATGTGTAAGAAAAAGATAGATCCCTCGTGTGCCTGTCCAAGGGGGCACTACGTGCCCAGGATAGGATTACGTATGGGGTTTGACCATCTGTGTCCATTCGTCATTCCTCTGTCCCTGAGCTCATGGCAGGTTTTTCCATAGTGTTCTGCCATCTCCCTCCTTTCCCACAGGGCCAGGCAAAAATTTTTCTCTGTTACGTTTCAATGAACTCTCCTTTAGGTTTTCTGATCATTTGAGGAAATGTTTTCCTGCACTCCCTCCTATTTTGGACACTGGAGCAGAAAGTGTCTCTTGTCTCAGTCTCTCTCTTCTGTCACACTGGATGCACAGTCTGGACTTAGACTGCTTTATGCCTCCTAATTCTGACCTCTAGTTTGTGGTCACTGATTCTGTGATTGGAGACAATCTGCCTTAGTTCTGCCCATGTCACTGTAGTGAAGTAGCTGATCAGGTGACCAGTCTCTGCAGGGTTCTGTAGCAGTCCAGCTTATTGCTATTTTTGATTTCTTTTTCCAGTGACTGATGTGTTGGTGTTTTAGTTGCTGGTCTAGCATTTTGAGCACATCTTGGTTTTGGTCATTCTTTTCTGACTGTTGATTTAACAGAGCATTGGCTCAGTTCTGCTCCGCAGCTGGTGGTGCTGAAGTTCCCATGCATAGAATTGCCGGTGGAGGATTTCTATTAGGGTTTTATTGTAGTCAGTGCAATCAGTTCTTAAATTTGGGGCCCAGATCTCACTCCCATGTAGCAGAATGGGTTGGATGTTGCTCTCAAATAGTTTTAGCAGCAGTTTTGTCGAGGAGCTATATCTATTTATATTTTATTTATGGAGTAGAAATCCTGTAGAGCTTTCTCTTGCAGTGTTTTGATAGACAATCTGAAACTTCCTGATGTGTTTATTACGAGGTCCTGTGTGAATATACCCTGCATTATATATAATCTCCATGTCTTTCTAATACCATGTTACTCTATTTTGATTGTTTTGGGACTTTACCTGGAAAGTCATTATTCTTGTTTTTTTCATGTTCACCTGGAATACAACAGTGTGTTTTTTATGTATTCACCCAGACCTAGATCCAGTCAAGTCATTCCCGTTCCACCCAGCCTATCCCCAGGTCACTTATGCTTTTAAAGTACCAGCTTGCTCACAGATTCACTTTTAATTGTGCCTTAAGTCGCTCACTGCATATTTAGATGGTGATGATTCTCATTCGGGAGATGGCAGCTTTTCTTCTGCAAACTTACAGTGATAGGATGATGTGATGTACTGCGCAGAATTCACTCAGCCTTCTTCTACTGAGATTGCTTACACTTCTCGCTTTGTCTCATGGACTAGAACAGGGGCAGGGGATGGGACTCTTGGGGAATGGAGTCTAGTGGTTAGAGCAGTGTTGACTGGGAGTCAGGGCTCGTGGGTTCTATTTCCAGTTCTGGGAGGGAAGTAATACCTAGTGACGACAGCAGGAGGAAGTAGGAGTCGGAACTCCTGCTTGTATTCCTGACTCTGGGAAAGGAGTGGGGTCTAGTGGTTAGAGCAGGCTGGCCGGGAGTTCGGCCTGGTGGGTCCTATTCCCAGCTTTGAGAGGGAATTTAGAACAGTCGTGGAGAATGGGAGTCATGACTCCTGGGTTCTATTTTTGGCTCTGGGAGGAGAGTGGGGTCTAGTTGCTAGCCAATGGATAACTAGAAGTTCAAATTCCTTGGTCCTAATCCTGGTTCTGCCACTGACTTGTTTGACTGTGGGCACCACTGACACTGTTCTCTCACTTTTTATTTTAGTCTCTCCGAGATGGTTTCTGGGAATCACAATTGCTGGCAGAAATCAGGGGAAGTCCCTGGCACTGATTAAGGTTGGGGTACGCTACAAACACCTGCGCTGCTGTAGTGCTTCGGATGAAGATGCTTTCAGCTGTCGGGAGAGAGCTCTCCTGTCTGCTTAGTAACTCCGCCTCTGCGAGAGGCGGTAGTTATGTCATCGGGAGAAGCTCTCCTGCCACCATAACAATGTCTACGTGGAAGTGGGGCATTGAAGTTGGTATAACTATGTTGCTCAGGGGTGTGGATTTTTCACACCCCTGAGGGACATAGTTTATACGGAAGCAAGTGTAATTTAGAGCTGGCCCAAGACTGTAGTGAAGCAAAGGCAATTAAATTGTTGTAAATGAGGAAAGGGTCCTTCCCTGTCCGGACTCCTTCTCTTTTTCTTTCTCTCTCTCATTCAGAAGCAATGTGTGTATGTGGGTGGGGCATGTTTTCAAGGCTCATTTCCAACCAATTACAACTTGAAAGTTAATTACCAGATTTACTTGAGAATCTTCATAATATCCAAGCTTTCCTCAGAGGAAGGGCCAGATTTGTAAAGGTGTTTAGGCACCTAGTGGATTTTTCAGAATCAGCCAGGCAGCTCACACCCATTGAAATGACAGACTTATAGGTGCCTTGGTACTTTTGAAAATCCTTCTAGGGTCTGGATTCACTCAGCTAAGGTGGCAACACCCTTACACCCTGTTCCCTGCATTTCCCCTACGTGTGAAGGGCTGCGTCTCTCCCAGATGGTGGGCCCAACAGTTTCTCCTCCTGCAGATGCTGGGCCCTCAGCTGTACATTATCTCCTCCCTGTATTGAGTGTTTTGGCCCTGTTTCTGCCTCCCCCTTCATCCCAGCCCCCGTCTTCCCAACTCCATTCTGAGTGGAGCCCTGTTCCTTCAATGCAATTGACAGCAGAGGAGATGTCAAAGGGGAAGCTGTGGTAAGAACTCTCTCTCTTGGAGAACTTACCTCCCAAAAGTTATGAGGGAAGCAGAAAACAACGGCACCCTTCTCCTGCCAGCCAGACTCCATGATGTGAAAACAATGAGAAGTCCTTGTGGCACCTTAGAGACTAACAAATTTATTTGGGCATAAGCTTTCGGCAATGTCAAGGTTCCTACCCCACTCTGAACTCTAGGGTACAGATGTGGGGACCTGCACGAAAAACCCCCTAAGCTTATTTTTACCAGCATAGCTTAAAACTTCCCCAAGGTACAAACTATTTTACCTTTTGTCCCTGGACCTTCTTGCTGCCACCACCAAGCGTCCAACAAAAATAACAGGGAAAGAGACCACTTGGAAAGTCTTTCCCCCAGAAATCCCCCCAAGCCCTACACCCCCTTTCCTGGGGAAGGCTTGATTAAAAATCCTCACCAATTTGCATAGGTGAACACAGACCCAAACCCTTGGATCTTAAGAACAATGAAAAAGCAATCTGGTTCTTAAAAGAAGAATTTTAATTAAAGAAAAAGTTAAAGAATCACCTCTGTAAAATCAGGATGGTAAATACCTTACAGGGTAATCAGATTCAAAACATAGAGAATCCCTCTAGGCAAAACCTTAAGTTACAAAAAGACACAAAAACAGGAATGTACATTCCATTCAGCACAGCCTATTTTACCAGCCATTTGCCAAAAGGAAATCTAATGCATTTCTAGCTAGATTACTTACTAACTTAACAGAAGTTCTGAAGAGCATTCCTGACCTGGTCCCAGCAAAAGCATCACACAGACAGACAGACCCTTTGTTCCCCCGCCCCTCTGGCTTTGAAAGTATCTTTTCTCCTCATTGGTCATTTTGGTCAGGTGCCAGCGAGGTTATCCTAGCTTCTTAACCCTTGACAGGTGAAAGGGTTTTGCCTCTGGCCAGGAGGGATTTTATAGTTCTGTATACAGAAAGGTGGTTACCCTTCCCTTTATATTTATGACAAGTGTAGGCTTACAGACTCAGTGGAATGCCTTACATGAATAAAATTCAGGAATATGTGCAAGTTTGAGGAACTGGGGCCTTAGACAGTAGTAGGATCCGTGGATCTCCATTATACCTGGGAACAATAACATGGGTAAGAGGAGCGCACAGTTTGCATCGCACTCTCCGATTATTGGGTGACAGTTTCCCCCACTGAAATACACATTCAATGTTTTTAAATCATTGGCTGCCAGGCAGTACATAGGATGCACATACATTCATTGAGGAAATAGTTCAAAAATGGAACTTCCAAATGTATCCCTTCTGGACACTACAGCCATGCTGACTAAATCCTGAAGCTTCTTGTTCTTTAGCTGCTGAAAAATTACCACACATATACTTCTGATGATTAGACTAAAAGCGTGTAGCCAGGGGTGAATATTTCTGAGAAAATTAACAATAGTGAACATATTTTTAGAAACATGTATTTATAATGATAAGAAAATATTCTCTGAATAGATTTACCTTTTAACCTGTCTTTATAGAGATAAGAATAATAATATTCTATTATGATTAGTGGGTTGGGATCAAACTGCCTGTAAACCTGTTTCATCGTATGTCAATATCCTCAATGCACCTCTTTCCTCACCCCGTGTCACAGTAGTGATTGCCAAATCATATAATCGTTAATTGTATTTAGCTCATGTCACACATTCCAGTTTGTAAAATTATGTGGATGGCTTCACTTTCATTCATAGCACCCTGTCAATGTAAAAGGTAGAGAACGTCTAGTGTGATCAGCAGATATGTATGTGTGTTATGTTTTCTGTGGCGAAAGATCAAGAAGGTGTGTGTGTACATATTCATACAGATACCGTACGTACACACGTCATTTATTTCTTTACCCACTCTTTGGTTTTGGCCAAATAGCATGCCGGTCAGTCGGCATTCAGACAAATATTACAAATAAAATGATTATTGAACTTCAAAGTCAGCTTGGTTAATGTGCAGTTCTACAGAAGGTACCAAGGAAGAAGGACTTGACTTCTTTCATCAAATGTATCCAAGCAAAGAACGATAGGTCATTAAGGGCTTGATCCTGCATGGATCTTGCCTCAGTCCAGCAGAACATTTAAGCAGCAGCATTATCTTTTCATAAAATCATAGAAATGTAGGGCCTGAAGAAGTCATCTAGTCCATCCCCTTCCGCTTCTAAACCTTTCATCATTTTTATGGCTCTCCTGTGGATTGTCTCCAATCTATCTCCATCTTTCCTCCTGTAGTGGAGCACCCAGAATTTTAAGCATGTTGATTTCAATGGGGCTTCTTACATTCTTAAAATTGCTTAAAGTTAAGCATGTGCTTATATGTTTCTTTGGACTGGGGGGAGCGTGCCCAGTACCTTGCTGGTTTGAGCTTGTATTGTGGGTGAGCTGAGAAGTTGGGAAATATCTATAGATTGTAGCAGCGCTGTTAAGTGGAAATACAGAGAAACTGGAGGGATTTGACAGCTTCATATGGCAAAGTGTATGGATGCAGATGCTTAAGGGATACTAAACATCATGCTTCAGGGCTTAAACAAATCTCTAATTATCAGAGATCAGGGCGAGATGGGGGGAAGGGCTGATTATTCCACATCTGCCTATTGAAGGTTATTAAATCTTCTTTTGAAACCTCTGATACTAGCCACTATCAGAGACAAGACACTGCACTAGATGGAGCTCAGGTCCCATCCAATCTGAGAATTTCTGTGTGTTTATTCAGTGTTTCATAAAAAGACAAGTGAATCCAAATGCCCCTGCAGACCAAATTCCTTCTAAAGAAAGACTCTGAACCAGAGGCCGGACATTCTACATAATGTTCCGTAAAGCATCTGAGCTGATCATGTCACGGAAAGCCCATATGATTCACGGAAATGGTTTATTTTCATTGGACTCAGCCGCTGTAGACACTGTAGAACATCACTCCCGTGCTGAGCAGAGACAAAGTGTTAATGAACATGCATTCCAACATGCCGTGCTCATCACAACCAAACCTCCACACGGCAGTCAGAGACAGAGCTGCACTGCACTCAGAGTTTCGACGTGTGTACTCAGGGAAATGACCTGTAGGTTTAGAAGACTCCCCAGTGAGAATGCTCAATCATCACTCCCCACATATTTAATCGTTGCCTCATTGAAGTCTATGGCAAAATTCCCATTGGTTTCAATGGCCCAGGATTTCATCCTCGGTGTAATATCCCCTTCAATTTAGTGGACAGCTGCATTGGGCAGTATCTGTGCTTGGGCTGAGTTACTCATGGTAGAGAACGGTGCACTAATCCACTCAGAAAGTCACCCAAGGTATGGACTACGAGAGAGAAGTCATGTGAAAGACTAAGAACAATCTCCTTTCTGTTCCCACATCTTCTGATGTCCTCACCAGAGAGCAGTGCCCCTTCAAGACTATAATTTTATCCTGAAAGAAAAATATGGCTGCATTTCAGATTCAAAGAATCAACAAGTTGACTTGTGCAAATTTCTGCCTTGGGCAAGGTGACCTGAAAAGAGCTATTTCCTGATGTAACTAACAAAGGGAGATGGTTCTATTGTAATGGTAATAATATTCACTCCTACCTTCTGAGAGAGGCTGTCTTTCTTGCTATGCCAAACATAAACATACTTCCATCCTATACTTTGAAATCATCATTTTGGGAGAGGATCCCTGTAGCACTTTGGAGCTCTGATCATCAAGACAAGCACGGACAGACTCATTAAAAATGACCGTATTTCTCTTGGGGACACGGGATAATCACATGCAGATGCATTATCTTGAAAAGTTGTGCAAAAGTTTTTGCCACTGCGGGGATATGGGCTCTGTGGCTGATGTAGAAACCCATCCCCTGCCTCCCTGACCCAGCGCCTGTCACACGAGGCAGGTTGGAGCAATCCAGGGGAACGTCAAGGTATGGCCAGCCTGCATTCTTTTGTGGCAACACTGTGCTAGTGTAATGGTCCTGAGTAGGTTTAACATCATTCTCATCACTGATTGCCAAGGGGCTGTAACAGTGTGGCGGAGAGCATGACTTGGTCCCCGGCGTGCAGCATCCCTGCTCCAGCAATGGTACCTGCCATGTTCCATCCTGTTTGCCAGCCCAGGGTGCTACTTGCAATGTATGATGCTGGTTTTCCAATTCATTTGAACTCTGGGAGCATGACCTTGTGCCTGTGAAACTTTGCAGCCCAATTAAACGTGACTTATGGATGGTTCTGAACAGCCGCCTTCCGACCAGGTTGGAGTCTAGAACTTGAAACACTAGGAAAGCTGGTGGGTGCACAAATTCAGTGTTCCCATTTGGCCCTGTTGTAGAGCAGTCTCCTCCCAAACCCCACTCCTCCCCTGCTCATGACCTCCTCCCAAGCATCCCCTTGTGGCCCGAGTCTATCTGCAGCACCCTGCAGTCCATCTCTCCCTCGTCTGGGCTCTACAGCTGCACTCACAACAGATCAGTCTCGCAGGCCCTTCCAGGCGGGTTTTATTTATTTTCCAAGAGACAACAAACCAAAAGGAGAAGAACAGCATAAGGCAATTTTGCTGCTGGGCTTAGTCTCTGCTCTTGGGGTCTTTCCTCCAAGGTTATTGCCAAACTCTCTGTCTCTAGCCATCCTTGCTGCTCCTTCCTTTCTCTGCAGCTCCTGCAACTCTCTCAGACACTTTCTCTTGTGCTTCCTGCTGATCAGTAAGAGAATCAGCTGATCCCTGTTCAGATGGGCCTTCTTAGCAGCTAGGGTTAGCTGAACTCAGGCCTGAAGTCCTTAAAATGACAAGCCACCCCAGTACAGGGCTATTTACAGGGACAGGCCATCATCAACAGTCTAGTCCTTTTCTACATCACCTCCCACCCTCTGCTTTACCAGCACAGCTAGCACCAATACCATGTGTTTCTCTTTCCCATTCCACTTCTTGTGTGTTTTCAAATTGCTTCCCCTCATGGAACATCCTCACCATGCAAGTTCCCCAATGCACCACCCTTTCTTTATTAATAATAAATAATAATAATAATAATAAATAAATGACTATTCGTCGAAAGAAAGAAAGAAAGAAATTAGTAGTCCTTACATATCCTGCTTTCTTTGTATGTGTCCATCTTCCTTAGATCATAAGGTCTTTGTATTAGGGAGTGTCCTTACTCTTTCTGTCTTGTAAAGCACACACGATTGGTACTGAACAGATAAATAATGGATACATCACCAAAAAACAAACAAAAAACAAAACAAAACCCACCTTTGTCATAAAGGTTGGTCTCCTTAGTAAAGTAAGCCATAAAAATTAGGCTACGAAGTCAAGTACTCTCAAGTTAGGAAATACCAGAATGAGTATTGCCCATGCAACATTAACTCTGCAATAAATGAGGCAGGGATCCTGCAGACAACAGACTCCTTCAATACACAGCCCCAGAGCAGAGAATTCTGTGCACTGAATAAGGTAGGGGTCGCAAGGGAAAAAAATAACATGGGATCATGTAATTAACGTCTGCATCATCGGGCAAAAGCACAAAAGGACTGAATTAAGGGTGCCAGGGCAACACTTATTTGGACATTTGCTAACCTGAGAATGCTAAACTTTGTAACCTTTTAATCCTTTTTAAAACCTTGACTTTGTATTTCCTAATTATTTGATGGTTTAATTTATTGATGAAAGCTAACCTAAGAAGCGTTAAATGAAGGCTTTTTGGTTTCTTAATTTCCTTCGTTTTTTAATAGAAAGAACATCAATTATATATGTGCTGTTTAAACAATGAAGCTCTTACTCATCTGTTGTTTTCAGTATATATTTTATTGCCATTCTTATCTTTGTGAAGGTCCCTTTTCACCACTCAGTGCTGTGTTGATCAGAGTATAGAAAGTAATTAAATTAAACTGTATTAAAATAAAACTCATTTTATGCAACTTCAGTATCAGTGAAAGTTCTAAGCTCTAATCCTCAATTTGTAAGAAGCAGATAAACAAAATCCAAGTAAAAAAGCAGGAATTTTGCATCTTATTTTCACTGAGCCTTTACTAAGGAAAATAGCAAACAATTGCTCTTTGAAAAGAAACACTGTACCGTACCACAGTACAAACCCAAATGAGCCCAGCAGGAGACTGTCCTGCTTCTCCAAATCTGGTCCTGTTTCATTACAAACGTCCTTTCTGTGACGATGTTCTGGTAAGAAGGGGGCAATCAGTTGTCAAAGGTAGCTGTTGCCATGGCAGCCAGGGGGCTAGTCATTCTCCCCAAGTGTGACAAGGAGCTGGAGGCAGGGAGTGCTGAGTGGTGGGTTATCTCTGATGTCACAGTGCTACTGCTCAGGCATCCCCAGTGGGCAGCAAATGTGCAGTGTGTGTGTCTGTGTGGGGGGGGGGGAATAGGCTTTCCCAGTGCTCCCGTTTCCCCAAATTTCCTAAAGAAACCTATAACATAACACCGAATGCACACTAGTGATTGTTCCACACACATGCTAATTAGTAGCTGAAATTTGATTCAAATTCCCGATGGCATGTTTAGAAACCAGTGTTCCAAAAGAAGGAGAGACCTTGTAAAACAGAAAATTTGGATGCTCTGGTGTATTTGTGGTTGTGTTAAAATTGAATACTGTGACTTTAAATTTTGGGCACGGTTCCTGGACCTACTTGCATGCTAAGCAGCTCAGTGGGGGCTTAGCAGCAGTCAGTCAGCAGGTACGCAGTGAATTGTGCCTCTCTGTTATAGGCAGAAGCTTACATTCTCTCCCTCTGATTTTTGGGTTCTTATGTGTTATTGTTCTGGTCTTAAGAAACAAATTAGCGAGACATTGCAAACTTCCAGCAAGAATCATTTATGTTTTTCTCTAACTTCTCTGCTTGTGTGCCAGAAAACCTAAAAGACACAATCTCATAAAAAAATGAAATAAAATTCTGCAGCCAAAAGTCCTAACTTCCCCCATACTAATTTCCCCCTACTCTTACTGACACCTTCTGGTCAACTGTTTGAAATGGGCCACCCTCATTACCACGACAAAAGTGATTTTTCCTCCCCTGGTATCCTACTCTTAATTGAATTGTCTCGTTGGAACATGTCCATCTCAATGATATTTCGTTTGCTGGGAGTCCCAACCAAAATGGGATAGTGGGGGAGTTCAGAGGTTGTTGTAGGGGGGTCACAGCATTGCCACGCTCACTTCCGTGCTGCCTTCAGACCTGGGCTCTGAGGGCAGCAGCCAAGAATCTTTCTGAAGTTAGAGGAGGTTCTAAGATGTGCGGATGGGTCCCTGCTGCTGAGAGCACCTCAGCTTGGGGCTCCTACCTACTTGTCCCCTGGCAAATTAAGGCAAGGACCAATTTGGGGGCGTCCAGAAAAATGGACCCCTGAGCCCCAGAAGGAACTGCAAGGGAAGCCCTGAGCCCCAGCTGCAGATGCTGGGCAGACACCCAGAGTGCCGAGAGCAGTGGGGAGGGGCATGAAAGTCCTGAGCTCAGCACCCCAGGCTTGGCTGCAGCCCCGGGGGTCAGAAGCCCTGAGCCCAGACACCCAGAGACGTGGCTGGAGCAGAAGTTGCCAAGGCCAAACCCCTGAGCCCAACGCCGGGCTGATGCAGTGCACTCACTTCTGCATGCCTCTGGTGCATCTGATATCCCCAGCCCAGCAGACAAACAGCTAGGAGGCCCCTACTGGGTTCTCCTAGCTGGAGGGATCCCAGCAGGACAGGGAGATTGGATTTCAGGGGGCAGGGCTAATTCGATCTCGCCAAGAAAGGCACAACAAGAACCAAGGGCTGTCAGCTGAAGCCAGAGAAATTCAAATGAGAAGTAAGGCACACATTTTTGACAGTGAGGGAGACTAACCACTGGAACAAACAGAAAAGGAGGACTTGTGGCACCTTAGAGACTAACACATTTATTTGAGCATAAGCTTTCGTGAGCTACAGCTCACTTCATTGGATGCATTCAGTGGAAAATACATTGTTTCATGTTCTCTGTGCATATAAATCTCCCCAATGGGTGTTACCATACGCACTGTAAGGAGAGTGATCAGGTAAGGTGAGCTATTACCAGCAGGAGAGCAGGGGGGGAAAAAACCTTTTGTAGTGATAATCAAGGTGGGCCATTTCCAGCAGTTGACAAGACCATCTGAGGAACAGCGGGTGGTGGTGGGGGGGATAAACATGGGGAAACAGTTTTACTTTGTGTAATGACCCATCCACTCCCAGTCTATATTCAAGCCTAAATTAATTGTATCCAGTTTGCAAATTAATTCCAATTCAGCAGTCTCTCATTGGAGTCTGTTTTTGAAGTTTTTTTTGTTGAAGACTTGCCACTTTTAGGTCTGTAATCGAGTGACCAAAGAGTATGAAGTGTTCTCCAACCAGTTTTTAAATGTTATAATTCTTGATGTCTGATTTGTGTACATTTATTCTTTTACATAGAGACTGTCCAGTTTGGCCAATGTACATGGCAGAGGGGCATTGCTGGCACATGATGGCACATATCACATTGGTAGATGTGCAGGTGAACGAGCCTCTGATAGTGTGGCTGATGTGATTAGGCCCTATGTTGGTGTCCCCTGAATAGATATGTGGACACAGTTGGCAACAGGCTTTGTTGCAAGGATAGGTTCCTGGGTTAGTGGTTCTGTGGTGTGGTGTGTGGTTGCTGGTGAGTATTTGCTTCAGGTTGGGGGGTTCTCTGTAAGCAAGGACTGGCCTGTCTCCCAAGATCTGTGAGAGTGATGGGTCATCCTTCAGGACAGGTTGTAGATCCTTGATGATGCGTTGGAGAGGTTTTAGTTGGGGGCTGAAGGTGATGGCTAGTGGAGTTCTCTTATTTTCTTTGTTGGGCCTGTCCTGTAGTAGGTAACTTCTGGGAAGTCTTCTGGCTCTGTCAATCTGTTTCTTCACTTCAGCAGGTGGGTATTGTAGTTGTAAGAATGCTTGATAGAGATCTTGTAGGTGTTTGTCTCTGTGTGAGGGGTTGGAGGAAATGCGGTTGTATCGTAGAGCTTGGCTGTAGACAATGGATCGTGTGGTGCTGTCTGGATGAAAGCTGGAGGCATGTAGGTAAGCATAGCGGTCAGTAGGTTTCCGGTATAGGATGGTGTTTATGTGACCATCCCTTATTAGCACCGTAGTGTCCAGGAAGTAGATCTCTTGTGGTGACTGGTCCAGGCTGAGGTTGATGGTGGGATGGAAATTGTTGAAATCATGGTGGAATTCCTCAAGGGCTTCTTTTCCATGGGTCCAGATGATGAAGATGTCATCAATGTAGCGCAAGTAGAGTAGGGGCATTAGGGGACGAGAGCTGAGGAAGCGTTGTTCTAAGTCAGCCATAAAAATGTTGGCATACTGTCGGGCCATGCGGATACCCATGGCAGTGCCACTGATTTGAAGGTATACATTGTCCCAAATGTGAAATAGTTATGGGTGAGGACAAAGTCACAAAGTTCAGCCACCAGGTTTGCCATGACATTCTCGGTGATACTGTTCCTGATGGCTTGTAGTCCATCTTTGTGTGGAATGTTGGTGTAGAGGGCTTCTACATCCATAGTGGCCAGGATGGCCTTTTCTGGAAGATCACCGATGGATTGTAGTTTCCCCAGGATATCGGTGGTGTCTCGAAGGTAGCTGGGAGTGCTGGTAGTGTAGGGCCTGGGGAAGGGGTGGATTCTCTGTTTCCTGGTATCCTCACATCACAACTGGTTATCATTCTGGAAGATGCCATGGCACCTTTTTGTGAATTACAAGCAATTGGGCTGAATATGGTGGTAAGCGTGTGAAATGTCATAGCCAGTGAAATAGAGGCCGGATTAGGAGATCAAATAGTTTCACAACCGATGCCTCTATGAAAAACTCAGTGTGGGGTGAGGCATAGACTCTGCTGTTTTACTGGGTGGCCTGCTTGCTCCCCAGAATGAATAATGAGCAAGTGGGGTGATCCAGGGTGCAGCTCAAACATCCAGCCGGGCTGGCCAGGGGCAGACATCAGGCCTGCAAGGGAAAGGTGAGTGTGGCAGTGACTTCACAAAGGCCTTTGGCAGGAACTCAGCCTATTGGGCAAAGATGATGAGGCGGGTGTGACCCCACAGAGCTCCCTTGACAACAGCCCGGCAGGACAGGGATGCGGGGCAGGGGGAACCTCAGAGACCCCTGTAGCCTTGCTGCAGCAAGCCTCCATCTCGTGGTCTCTCAGTGAGGACCAAGAGACGGTTGGCGTGGAGGAGATTCTCTGGGATTGGTTTCATTACTGTGTTGATTGTGTGGAAAGAAATCGTCATCTGTGTAGAAGGTAAGAAAAAATATAGGCTCTAAGTAGAAGATGGGGGGCTCTATCCTAGCAGATTCAAAAGCATCCCCACCCTCCCAGTGAAAAAGCTTTTCCTAATATCCAAGCCTTCCACACTGCAACTTGAGATCATTGCTCCTTGTTCTGTCGTCTGCCAGCTCTACGAATTTCATGAGAATCAATCTTTCATTAGGAACATAATTCAAAAATACAAAGACAAAAAACGTGAAGTGAAATCAGTCCATCCTGATCTTCAGTGTCTGGGGGGTGTGGGCCTCGGAGGCCAGACTGAGACCCTCACTGGCTAGGGACACCCAGGAAGCCAGTAAAAAACTTCCAGTCCTCTTAGCAACCAAGCCTCCATAATCCAAGGCACACCTGAGGGCTGCAGGAGACAGAGGAGTGCTGAGAATGTCTAACTCATGATTGAAAATACAGAGATGTGTTATTGTCTTTGGATGGGGGACAAGTATCAAATCCGTTGGGGTTCTTGCCCCAAACAACAATCACCCATTGTCCTTTAGAGCACAAGGGCTCTAACACGCCTGACGTGCTCAAATCTCTTGCCTGCTAGGACTTAGAGAATTTTCTCCATCTCCATGATACAGAGGGAAAGAGAAAAGAAGTGACCTCTCTTTGGTCACACACCAAGGTCATGCTGGAGCTAGAAAGAGAAGCATAAGAAAAAAAGTTGAATGAAAATGTTTTGCATTTAAAACTGATTTCTTAAACAAAGGAAATTTGAAATGTGGTTAGTGAACTAAAATGATACGTTCTGGTTTCCACGTGTTTCTAGATTTATGAACTAGTATATCCATCCACTCACACCTAATTTTTATCCATAGATTGAGGGAGGAAAAGAAGTTTGCCTGTTTTGTGAACTTCCAATGGCTTTCTTGAATTTCAACGAATGAGTCATTGAACTGAACTCTTTGAATCATAGAATATCAGGGTTGGAAGGGACCTCAGGAGGTCATCTAGTCCAACCCCCTGCTCAAAGCAGGACCAATCCCCAATTAAATCATCCCAGCCAGGGCTTTGTCAAGCCTGACCTTAAAACTTCTAAGGAAGGAGATTCTACCACCTCCCTAGGTAACGCATTCCAGTGTTTCACCACCCTCCTAGTGAAAAAGTTTTTCCTAATATCCAACCTAAACCTCCCCCACTGCAACTTGAGACCATTACTCCTTGTCCTGTCATCTTCTACCACTGAGAATAGTCTAGAACCATCCTCTTTGGAACCACCTCTCAGGTAGTTGAAAGCAGCTATCAAATCCCCCCTCATTCTTCTCTTCTGCAGACTAAACAATCCCAGTTCCCTCAGCCTCTCCTCATAAGTCATGTGTTCCAGACCCCTAATCATTTTTGTTGCCCTTCGCTGGACTCTCTCCAATTTATCCACATCCTTCTTGTAGTGTGGGGCCCAAAACTGGACACAGTACTCCAGATGAGGCCTCACCAATGTCGAATAGAGGGGAACGATCACGTCCCTCGATCTGCTCGCTATGCCCCTACTTATACATCCCAAAATGCCATTGGCCTTCTTGGCAACAAGGGCACACTGCTGACTCATATCGAGCTTCTCGTCCACTGTAACCCCTAGGTCCTTTTCTGCAGAACTGCTGCCTAGCCATTCGGTCCCTAGTCTGTAGCTGTGCATTGGGTTCTTCCGTCCTAAGTGCAGGACCCTGCATTTATCCTTATTGAACCTCATCAGGATTCTTTTGGTCCAATCCTCCAATTTGTCCAGGTCCCTCTGTATCCTATCTACCACTCCTCCCAGTTTAGTATCATCCGCAAATTTGCTAAGAGTGCAATCCACACCATCCTCCAGATCATTTATGAAAATATTGAACAAAATCGGCCCCAGGACCGACCCCTGGGGCACTCCACTTGACACCGGCTGCCAACTAGACATGGAGCCATTGATCACTACCCGTTGAGCCTGACAATCTAGCCAACTTTCTACCCACCTTATAGTACATTCATCCAGCCCATACTTCTTTAACTTGCTGACAAGAATACTGTGAATAAACTGAGAAGAAGACAATATTTTCTGCACCTTCCAAGGAAGCTATTGCTGTCCAAAGCTGGGTTAGCATTTCAGCCAACTTTGCTTCTAGGGCTTTAGCTATCACGTCAGTGGTGTGACTCTCTCAAAAACTAGGCAGTGAACATGTTCCACTTCATGTTATTTTTTCCTCTTCTATTTAAATGATTTAAGAGATTGTCATAAATTTCGCCCTTAATTTAAAATAGATGGTTTTTTTTGTCAAGCTGGGCCTTACAAATCTCTAAGGATGAAGAGTCCACCACCTCCATAGGTCACACTCAGGGCCAGGGAGAGTGGGAATAGAAGAAAATCACCAACGAAAGCCAGGAGTCCAGACTCCCAACCCCCTGCCTCAGTCACGACAACAGGTCACACTCAGAGCCAGGGAGACTGGGAATCGAGTCCCGCTGGCACTTCCCAGCTCTGGAAGGGAGTGTTCCTCTAGTGGTTAGTGTGGGAGCCTGGACAAAGACTCCATCCCCGGCTCTATCCCTGACTCCCTCGGCGACCCTGAGGCAGTGGCTTCTCCTGCCCAGGCCTCTGTTTCCCTCACTGGGGCTGGGGACACTCCCCTACAGCCCTTGGGTCATCACGCTTCAGGAATGTGCTTGAGGTACGAGGAGACCTGGAGATGGGAGGTGTGCTGCTGGCCATAGGTCAGTGTTGTGAACCCCCGGTTGCTAGGCTGAGTTTATCCATCCCCTGGCAATAAAACATCATCTTGTTTTCACAGCCACTTTCGATCTCCAGGCTTCTACTCCCTGCTCTGCTGGCAGGGCATTGGGCAGCACCCTTTCCAGTCCACCTGGGTGCAGGAGATCAAGGAGGAGGGCAAGAGACTAGGCCTCAGTGAGTATCTGCCACCCAGCGCTTTCCCATCTAGAGCAAGTGAGTGGAGTTCTCCAGAGCCATCCCCAGTGTGGTGGGAATGGGCCAGCAAGAGGACCCCCAGCCCTTCCCTTGCAGGAGATTGTTTCCCACGTCGAGAGTCTTTGGGGAGGGCAGAACCTGCCAGGTGCTGAACACCCACAACCTCAATCAGTGAAATCAGTGGGAACTGAGGGTGACTCCTCCCTCCCAGCATTGGCACCTTGTGGAAAAAAATATATATATATCGCTGCTGACTGTCCGGGTGCTGCTCTTTCCCTGACCTGGGAGGGAGCGGGGCCTTCTGGGATGGAGGGAGCTTCTTGTCCAAACTAACAGAGAGCCTCACTGCTCTGAAAGGACGAGACTCCCCTGGTGTCACAGGGCCCCAGGGGTGAGGGGGAAGGTTGGGAGCGGCCTGTGCTGTGACCTGCTGCAAGTGGGTGTGGACGGCAGCCCCCGTGCCCTGGGGTGGGGTGTGTGGTGAGGAGAAATTGCCTCAGCAGAGGGGAGGTGGACGGAGGAACAGGCAGGCACATTAATGAGAGGCTGCCTTGAACCCAGACTCATGGCTGTTCCCCACTGATTCCCAGGATGCAGCAACTGAGGCGGATGCTGAGGAGGAAGGCCGGGCTGGTGGCTCCGGAGCCAGTAGGGAGCAGCGGCCGGCTTTCCCAGGAGGAGAGCGGCCCCTCTGTCCCCGCGGGCGGGGAAGAGGCTAGTGGCCAGGCGAGGAGGAGGAGCTCCCTGGCTTTCTGGAGGAGGAGGAAGACACCAGCTCCCTTAGCATGCCCTGAGGCCCCTTCTGGTCCCAAATGGAGGTGGCCCAGGCTGATGCTATGTAGGAGGGACCCAGGAGAGGGTGGGAGCCTGGGAAGGCGGCTCTGCAGCTTCCTTTACAGGAAGCAGAGGAGCCAGGAGCCGCGCCCCAGTGCCCAACCGGAGCCATCCACCAGCCTGGCCACTGAGGAGCCCCCAGCCAGCCCAGAGCAGGAGCTGGGCGACTCTGGCACGGGGACCAGCAGCTCCTCCTTCTCCCGAGGGGCCAGCAGCCCCTCCGTGGGGTCTGAGAGCCCTAAGGCTGAAGGCTCCCTCTGTGCAGGTAAGGGGAGACCCACGGGACAGGGGGGAGGACAGGGGTAGTGGGGGACTAGTAACACCCTGTCAAGGTTTCTTCCCTACTCTGAACTTTACGGTACAGAGGTAGGGACCTGCATGAAAGACCCCAAGCTTATTTTTACCAGCTTAGGTTAAAAAAAAAAAAAAAAAAACTTTCCCAAGGTATAAACTTTGCCCTGTCCTTGAACAGTCTGCTGCCACCACGAAGCGTTTTAAACAAAGAACGGGGATAGAGACCACTTGGAGATATTTTCCCCCAAAATATTTCCCCCAAGCCCTACACCCCTTTTCCTGGGGAAGGCTTCATAATAATTTTTACCAATTGGTACAGGTGAACACAGACCCAAAGCCTTGGATTTTAAGAACAATGAAAAATTAATTAGGTTTTTAAAAGAAGAATTTTAATGAAAGAAAAGGTAAAAGAATCACCTTTGTAAAATTAGGATGGTAAATACCTTACAGGGTAATTGGATTTAAAACAGAGAATTTCTTTAGGCAAAACCTTAAGTTACAAAAAGACACAAAAACAGGAATATACATTTCCTTCAAAGTTAGTAACAGCCCGTTTGTTGAGCCATTTATGAAACAGATTTGTTATTTGGTTTACATAAGCCACATTAGTTTAGGCCTTTTTTTAAGGGTTTGAAATTTTACTTGGTAAATTTTAGGTGTAACTTGAAATTGGCGATTTGGCTGTATTGTGGTACAAATCGCCTGTAATATCTGGCCAAGCCTAAGAAGGATTGGACCCTTTTTTTTTTTTTTTTTTTTTTTTACTTTGGGACAGGCCACTTTTGGATAGCATTCACTTTGGCTTGTAGGGGGTTGATAGGTTCTTGACCCACCTGATGTGCAAGGTGAGCTACTCTGTTTAGGCCTATTTGACACTTTTTAGTCTTAACAGTTAGTTTTGCCTCCCTTATGCGCTTGAAGACTTTTTGTAGATGTTCCAGGTGTTTTGCCCAGGATTCCAAAAATATGGCCACATTGTCAAGGTCTGCGACTGCACATTTTTCCAATTCCGCTAGGAGACCATCTACAAGTTTTTGGAAGGTGGCAGGTGCATTCTGCAGCCTGAAAGAGAGCACATTAAATTCATACAGCCCGACATGTGTGATGAAGGCTGACCTTTTCTTGGCGGATTTATTTAGCGGTACCTGCCAGTACCCCTTGGTTAAGTCCAAGATAGGGATGAACTGGGCCCATCCCAGTTTCTTCAATAGTTTATCTGTTCATGGCATTGGATAGTTGTTTGGGAGCGTTACAGCATTTAGCTTATGGTAGTCCACGCAAAAACATATTTCCCCATTTGGGTTGGGAACTAGAACCACTGGAGATGCCCATGCACTGCCAGAGGGGCGGATTACACCCATTTGTAGCATATCCTGGATCTGCCATTCTATAGCAGTTTTAGCTTGAGGAGACACCCGGTAAGGTTGGGCTCTAATTGGGTGAGCATTACCTGTGTCAATGGAGTGGTATGCCCATTCAGTCAGTCCTGAGGTGGCTGAGAACGTCGGCGTGTAGCTAGTGCACAGCTCCTTGATATGCTGTCACTGCATATGCCCAAGGGTCATGGAGAGGTTTACCTTTTCCACACTACCATCACTTTTTCCTTTGTAGTAGACACCTTTAGGCCACTCAGCGTTATCTCCTCCCTGGGCTGTAAACCGACAAATCTTTAATTCTTTGGAATAAAAGGGCTTTAGAGAATTAATATGGTACACCTTAGGCTTTCGGTTGGAGGTGGGGAATGCTATGAGATAATTAACAGCTCCCAGGAGCTCTTGGACCATTAATGCCCCTTCCCACAACGCTTTTATTATGTGGGCCTAGAGTGCCTTCAAGACCATGACCTAGTCCCCTACATTGAAGGAACGCTTTCTGGCATGTTTATCACACCAGGCTTTTTGCTCTTTTTGAGCATCCTGTAGGTTTTCTTTAGCAAGGGCTAAAGAGGTTCGGCAGGTGTTTTGTAGGTTGGTTACAAAGTTCAGAATGTTAGTTCCTGGAGAAGGTATAAACCCCTCCCATTGCTGCTTTACCAACTGTAATGGCCCCTTAACCTCGTGGCCATATACAAGTTCAAATGGTGAAAACCCTAAACTGGGATGTGGTACAGCTTTGTAGGCAAAGAGCAACTGCTGCAACACTAGGTCCCAATTATTGGAGTGCTTATTTACAAATTTACGTATTATGGCCCCCAAAGTTTCATTAAACTTCTCCACCATGCCATTTGTTTGATGGTGGTAAGGAGTGGCAACCAAGTGGTTCACCCCATGAGCTTCCCAAAGGCATTCCATAGTTCCTGCCAGGAAATTAGTTCCTGCATCTGTAAGGATGTTGGAGGGCCAACTTACCCTGGCAAAAATGTCTGCTAGTGCCTGGCACACACTTTTAGCCCTGGGGTTGCTTAGAGCTACTGCTTCTGGCCATCGGGTGGCAAAATCCATGAAAGTCAGTATGTACTGCTTTCCTCTGGGTGTCTTTTTTGGAAAAGGACCCAGAATATTTACAGCTACTTGCTGAAATGGAAGCTCAATGATGGCGAGTGGCTGGAGAGGGGCTTTGACCTGGTCTTGGGGTTTTCCCACTCTGTGGCACACCTCACAAGACCGGACATAGGTAGAAACATTCTTGCCCATTCCCTCCCAGTGGAACGACTTTCCCAAATGGTTTTTAGTTCTGTTCACCTCAGCATGGCCACTAGGATGATCGTGGGCTAAGCTTAATAGCTTTACCCGGTACTTAGTTGGAACTACCAACTGTCTCTGAGGATGCCAGTTTTCCTCGTATCCACCAGAAAGAGTTTGCTTGTATAAAAGTCCTTTTTTTACAACAAACCTGGATTGATTCAAAGAGCTGAGAGGCGGTGGGTTGCTCCGTGCCGCCGTCCAAGCTCTCTGGAGGCTTTGATCTGCTTTCTGTTCGGTCTGGAACTGTTCTCTTGATGCTGGAGACATCAGTTCCTCATTGGATTGTGGACCTGGGCTTGGTCCCTCTGGAAGCGATGCAGGTGATGGGGCTGTTTTAGTTGACTGTGAACCGCTCTTCGCTGGTGCACTATGTTGGGGTTTAGGCTCTGGCTGAGCCTCTTGTGTAGGGTTATCTGCTGCTGCCAGTGCAGGTTCGGTGGGGCCCTCTGGTATTGGGGTTGCAAGTATTGGATTCAGTGCTGGCAGTGGTTCTGGTGCTGTTTTTTTTGCCGGTTCCAGTTCTGGGATTGGCTCTGTCTGGGTCTCTGTGACTGGATTCACTACTGCTGTTGCAGACATTGGTATGGGGTCCGGTTCCAACATCTTTGAGTGGGTCCTGGTAGAAGTCTCCGGAACAGAGCTCAGTGTGACAGCTTGCTTAGCCTGGCTGCGGGTGACCATTCCCACCTTCTTGGCTAGCTTCACATGATTGGCCAAGTCTTCCCTCAACAGCATGGGGATGGGATAATTATCATAGACTGCAAAAGTCCATGTTCTTGACCAGCCCTTGTACCGAACAGACAACTTGGCTGTAGGCAAGTCAAAAGAGTTGGACTTGAAGGGTTGAATCATTACTTGGACCTCTGGGTCGATTAAATTGGGGTCCACTAAGGAAGCATAGATAGCCAACACTCCGGTGTCTCTCCATTTTGTGACCTTCTTCCTGCCCACACTCACAGTTTCGCTCCGCTCTGAGGGTATCTGGGAGGCATCTGGGCCTGAGGACTTCTGGTGTGATTTCGGTGCAATGAACTGTAATTTCCAGGGGTTCTTGGGGCAGTTGGCCTTTACATGTCCCGGCTTGTTACATTTAAAACTTTGCCCAGCTGACTGGTCACTGGGGCGAGGTGGGTTGCTGGAGAACGGTGTGGTGGGACGACAAGGTGTCTGGAGTGTTCCTTGGGGTGTAGTTGGGGCCTTGGGCTGCCCCCGGTAGTAGGGTGTGGTCTGAGGGTGTCCCTTCTGGTATCCGCTCCAACTGTGACCAGGGTTGTTCCTCTCTCCACCCGTTTTGTTCCGGTTTGCCCCGCCTCTCTGGAAGTCTGGGACTGCTTGTATTGATCAGCATAAAAAGCAAGACTTCCTGCTGAGTCCATTTTTTTATCCCATAAACACTGCTTTCTATCATCCTTGGACATATTCAGGAATTGCTCCTGTATTATCAAATCCCGTATTCCTCCAAAGCTAGTTACATCCTGTCCATTGAGCCATTTCTCAAACAGATCTGTTATCTGCTTTACATAAGCCACATTATTTAGCCCAGGTCCTCTCTTAAGGGCTTTCACTTTTACTCTGTAAGTTTCAGGTGTAACTTGAAATTGTTTTAAAACCAAACCCTTGGATTTATTATAGTTCGAAGCCTCCTCAATCAGCATCTTATTGAATATATCCAGAGCTCTTCCAGGCAATTTTGCGGCCGATCTGGTCATCTTGTGAGCTTCAGGGATTTGATGGAGTGTGCACAGTCTCTCAAAGGTGAGAAAATAATCAGCAATATCACTGGATTCATTATACTGTGGACATAGTGTCATGGATTGTTGGGGAAGGATTTGTGGATTGTTGGGGAAGGATTGTTAGGGTTATTTGGTATATTCTGCCGAGCCTTTGCCTTCTCCATCTCCAGTATATGCTTCCTCTCTTTTTCCTTCTCCTCCTCTGCATGCTTCCTTTCTTTTTTCCTCTCCTCCATTTCTTTTTCCTTTGCCTCCATTTTCTCTGTCTGAGTTCGACCCATCTTTTATGTTCGTTTTGTTTTTCCTCAGCCTCAAATCTGGCTAATTGCAGCTTCTGTTGAACATGGCATTCTGTCATCCTAACCTCTCTGTTTTTAACTCACTTTACACCTGAGAGTTAGAAATAAAGCAAAAAACCCAAAAACCCTGACTTGTAAAATTTTGCTGTGCTGTAACCTGATACCTTTTTTCTTTGATAGCTGTTCTCAGCCTACAGAAAACCCCTTTTGTTATGCCTGCCGCTCTGTCCCCCAGACAGAGAGACAGAATCTACAGCTGCAATCACCTTTTACAAAACCTTTTAAAATCCTGCTGTGCTTCTGGTTCAAAATGATCACTGCCACCATGTCAAGGTTCCTTCCCTTTAGGGTACAGATGTGGGGACTTTAGGGTACAGGTGTGGGGACCTGCATGAAAGACACCCTAAGCTTGTTTTTACCAGTTTAGGTTAAAAACTTCCCCAAGGTACAAACTTTGCCTTATCCTTGAACAGTATGCTGCCACCACCAAGCATTTTAAACAAAGAACAGGGGAAGAGACCACTGGGAGACATCTTCCCTCAAAATACCCCCCCAAGGCTCTATACCCCCTTTCCTGCGAAGGCTTAATAATAATCCTCACCAATTGGTACAGGTGAACAGAGACCCAAGCCCTTGGTTCTTAAGAACAATGAAAAATTAATTAGGTTTTTAAAAGAAGAATTTTAATAAAAGGAAAGGTAAAAGAATTACCTCTGTAAAATCAGGATGGTAAATACCTTACAGGGTAATCAGATTCAAAACATAGAGAATCCCTCTAGGCAAAACCTTAAGTTACAAAAAGACACAAAAACAGGAATATACATTCCCTCCAGCACAGCTTATTTTACCAGCCATTAAACAAAAGAAAATCTAACACATTTGCTAGCTAGATTACTTACTAACTTAACAGGAGTTGGAAGGCTTGCATTTCTGATTTGTCCCTGGCAAAAGCATTACACAGACAGAACCCTTTATTAGCCCCCCGCCCCTCTCCAGATTTGAAAGTATTTTGTTCCCTCATTGGTCATTTTGGGTCAGGTGCCAGCGAGGTTATCTTAGCTTCTTAACCCTTTACAGGTGAAAGGGTTTTGCCTCTGGCCAGGAGGGATTTTATAGCACTGTATACAGAAAGGTGCTTACCCTTTCCTTTATATTTATGACACACCCTGTGCCCATTGGCTCACCAAGGCACTAGGACTGAGCCACGGGAGCCCCACTGACACCAGTGGGAATGGCAGAGCCACACCCTGTGGCAGGGGATGCTGGGCAGAGCTGGGGGAGCTCCAGCCTCCCCTGATAATATTGGGGGGGGGGCTGATGGCCACGGGGCCCTGAGGCTGATGGGGCTGAGGTCATCTCTGGGAGGGGCAGGATGGGGACCTCGATGCCATGGGGTTCCTTGTTGAGGATGGGGGACATTGAGCCATTTCTCTACCCTGCATTCCCACAGCAGTAGCATAAATGATGCGTTTCTCCTTCTCTCCCTGGTGCAGAGACCCTCAGTGCCCAGCTGTTGGAGGAGGAGGAGGAGGAGGATGTGTCCCCTGAACAAGACACCATCAGGGTCATCCAGCAGCACCTCCAGGGCAGAGCTGAGGTACAAAGATCTTCCAGCTGCACTGCCCAAGTCTGTCCTGCCCCTTGTTCCATCCCCACCCACATTAGGGGTCTTGTCCCAGAGAATCCATCACCCGCAATGGGGGGCACTTCTCCCCTGTTACCTGGCACCCCAAAGTGGGGGTGTTCGTCTCATGCAGGCCAAGGTGTCTGCTCCCCACAGACACTGTCCAAGTTACAACCCCAGTCTGTGCAGGGCGACACTGGTTTTGGGAAGAGGGGCGGCTTTCCCTGTCCAACTCCAGGGAGGTCCTGAGACCTGGAGCTTTTGTAGGTGGGGTGGGGAGGTCCCTACCTGACCATCTCTCTCTCTCTCCCCCAACCCCACTCTTAGTGGGTGGAGGACAGGGCCAAACAGCTCCGCTTCCTCCATGCTGTCCCACGTCTGTGCTTCTCGGCACAGCAGCAGGGGTGGGACACTCTGGAGCCGCACTTCTCCAAAGCGGCCCTTGTGGAGAGCATTGCGGTGAGTGGGACCCCGTGCCCGGCTCCTGGGGTGAGGGAGCCCAACATGGGAGGAAGAGTTAGTGGGGCTGGAGGGGGAAGCAGAGGACAGGGCTTCCTGGGGCTGAGGAGCAGGGAAAGAGGAAATTCTGACACTCATGGGGAACTGGCAGTGGGGAAGTTGTAAGGCCGGAGGGGCAGCGGAGGCTGAGGGGAGGGAGGAATTGGGTGGGAGAGGGGGAAGGAAAGGGTAAGTTTGATGGATGGGAGGACTGGGGAGCCCAACTGGTTGGGGGTGACACTGACTGTTTCTGCAGAGCACTTTGGCCTCCTCCCTGGGAAGTGCCTGTGGGTCTACAGGGCCTGAATCTCACATGCAATTTTATCTCCTTGGGGTCTCTCAGGAGCTGATTGAAAATCTGCCCATGGTGTCTGAGCCGAGCTCCATCGTCTCCAGCTCCATGGCCGCAGTTTGCAGCCTCAGGTACCAGGACCCTCCCATCCAGCTGCCCTCACCCTGGTGCAGATCCTCTCGGGCCTAGATTACCCCCAGCCGTGGCTGTTTGCATCCTCCAGCAGAGGAGCTGGGAACATCCCCTCTTTCCTGGCTGGGGGGTGATTTCACTCCCGTAACGTTACAGTGGCCATAGGGAGGGGATCATTGCAGGGGAGGAGGGTCATGTGCATGGCAGTGACAGCGCCACTCCGGTGCTGCCAAGCATAACACGGGCTCCTCTCTCCCGCCAGCAAACTGAAGCCGCCACTTGCCCTGGAGCTGGAGTCACGCCTCCTGCGGGCTCTGCTCTACACCATCTTCACCATGGGCACTGGGCAGGACACCACCCACTTCCAGGTATGTCATGATCCTACTTCTCTGTCCCAGGAGCAGGAGTGGCCTCTGGTCCCTGCTCCCTCGGTTTGATGGAGCTGCTGAGAATAGGGGAGGGGTGAGCAGAACTGGGGCAAGCCCGGGCAGGGCGTGTGGGGTGGGGGGATGACACAAACTGCAAGGGAGGGCCCCTTCCCTCCAGTGAGGATTGTGTTACCCCTTTGTGGCTGATCCCAGCCTTCCCTCTTCTCCTCATTCTGTGCTCTGCTGCCTGGACTTTCCCAGGGATCCTACCTCCCACCCATTGCAGTTTGGCTTTTCCATACTCTGCTGGGTACCAGGCCCTGCGCAGAGAACTGCTAAGGGCAAGGATTGAAGAGCCAGCAGGCATCCAGCCATGAACTCCTGCTAAGTGTCCCTACAGTGATGTGAATGGCAGAGGCCAGGATGTACCTTTTGGGTCTGGCCAGGGCTCCCCAGAGAAGCCTCCTGCTCCCCTGACAGGGGTAGCCCCATGTCCCATGGGTGCTCCCTCTTCTTGCAGGCTGTCAAGATTCCTTCCCCACTCTGAACTCTAGGGTACAGATGTGGGGACCTGCATGAAAACCTCCTAAGCTTACTTTTACCAGCTTAGGTTAAAACTTCCCCAAGGTACAAATTATTTTACCCTTGGATTTCCACTACCACCACCAAACTTTATCTGGGTTTACTGGGAAAACAGAGTTTGGACACGTCTTTCCCCCTAAAATCCTCCCAACCCTTGCACCCCACTTCCTGGGGAAGGTTTGGTAAAAATCCTCACCAATTTGCATAGGTGACCACAGACCCAAACCCTTGGATCTTAGAACAATGAAAAAGCATTCAGTTTCCTTCCAAGAAGACTTTTCATAGAAGTAAAAAGAAAAGAATTACCTCTGTAAAATCAGGATAGTAAATACCTTACAGGGTAATTAGATTCAAAACATAGAGAATCCCTCTAGGTAAAACCTTAAGTTACAAAAAAGACACACAGACAGGAATATTCATTCTATTCAGCACAGTTATTTTCTCAGTCATTTCAAGAAATCATAATCGAACACATATCTAGCTAGATTACTTACTAATTTCTAAGACTCCATTCCTGTTCTGTCCCCGGCAAAAGCATCACCCAGACAGACACAGACCCTTTGTTTTTCTCCCTCCTCCCAGCTTTTGAAAGTATCTTGTCTCCTCATTGGTCATTTTGGTCAGGTGCCAGCGAGGTTACCTTTAGCTTCTTAACCCTTTACAGGTGAGAGGATTTTTCCTCTGGCCAGGAGGGATTTTAAAGGGGTTTACCCTTCCCTTTATATTTATGACACAGGCTCTGCACAACACGTACTTAGAGAGCCTGGACTCCATGCTCGGGGGCCTGCTGGCAGAGACCCCCACCACGGACAAGCTGCAGCACCTCTTGGAGGTGAGCAGAATGGGAGGGTCTGGGGGGGAATTTCCCATGAACCCGGTGGGAGGGCTGCAAAGGAGAGACTAGAAGAGCCATGTTTCCATTGTGTCCTCCCGGCTTGGACCCAGATGGCCACGCTGTCCCAGAGCCGTCAGCACAGTGCAGTGTTGGGACCCTTCCGCCATCCGGGGTAGCGGTGGCGGGGAAGGGGCGGGGGCAGAGGGAAGGAGCTGGGACTGTCAGCCAGAGCTCTGCCCGGTTCCATTGAGCACGAACAGTGAGCACCAGGCCTGGCTGGGGACTGAGAGACTGAAACCCCTGTGCAATCTGGGACACGGGCCTCTGAGAAAAGTTACTGGCTCCTTTCTAGGGAGATCCTGAGATACAGGAGAAGACTCAGGGAATCAGCTCTTCTGTCCTAGGGACATGGCAGTTCCCGGAGGGATTGTTCTCACGGCCCCTCCATCCATCCTACTAAGGCCTCTGGAGCTGGGGTCTGGGGGCCCAGGGCATGTGCCTTGATCCTGATGGGCTGTTCATGGATCAGGGGTTCAGAGCAAATAGACCAGCCCCAAGGCTGAGCTTTGTCCCAGGCTGGAGAGACAGTGACAGCTTGTGCCCAGCAAGATGTGGGCAGTGTCATGAACCCCCACATGAGGAGTCAGATATTCCACCCTGAGCACAAGTTCCCACCCCATGTGGAGTGGGAGAGGCTCGTTTGTAGAGCATGTAAGCCTGCCGGCTGACCCTCCCCTGCCTTCTTCTCCCGCAGCACCTCCATTTCTGGCTCGACTCCAGAAACACCCAGGAGAGAGCTAGGGCCATACGGAGCAGCGCTGCCCTGCTCCGATTTGCCACCTCCCTCTCCGGATTTGACGTAAGTGACCTTTGACCCCAGCATCCTGCAGAGCCAGGGCTTGACTCAAATTCCTCATCCCCTGGTTAAGTGGTCTCCCCTTGCTCCTTAAGGGACTGCGACATTCCATAGGCCACTGGCTGGCAGGGTCGTGCCTGGCCTCAGTGCCCTTGTTACTCTGGAGAAGCCTGGCAGCGAGTGCTCATAGAGGGCCCAGGACCTGGTCCCTTTGCTCCAAGCTCCCTTGGGGGCAGAGAGAAAGAGGGCTCTAGTTCCTCTCCCCCAGCGCCTCCTTCAGATGGATGGGAGCAGAGCTCTATCCCAGGGGAACTGGGGAGCTGAAGGCAGAATGTTGATGGATTCCCCCCTTCTCCTCCTCCACCAGACCTCCTCCGATTTCCCCAAGGTGGGCAACTTTGTGCTGCAGCTGGGTCTCTGCATCTCTGACCCAGCCGATGACATCAGCCGGCAAGCCAGGGATGGGATCTATTGGCTGCAGAGGCTCCTGCTGCAGAGGAGAGGTAAGAAACCCAGCTGGGCAATGGGACCCCATAGAAATGAGTCCCTTGGAGACTAGCTCCAGCTGGCCATTGGGACACCAGTAGAACTAAGGCCTCTTCTCTTAGACCAACTGCAGCAGGGCAGAGGGACCCCAATGGAAAGAAGGCCCCTGTTTTGGGCCCCCCACTTACTGGCCAAGGGACCCTACAGAAAGAAGCTCCCTCCTCTGAGACTGACCCCAGCTTAGATGATGACTCACACTCATCTCCCTAATTCAGGGAGAGAGGAAGGGGACGAAGATGCCAGGGAAATTGGCTGCTTTACCTCATAGCCTGGCTCAGTCCCCCAGTCCAGAGAAATCAGCCCCCCCAGGGGGCTGCCAGCCGGTGAGGGGACAGGAACGGACCTATTGAGACACATGGAGGGAAAGAGCCCATCGTGAAGGCAGGGGCAGGGACCACAGGGGATAGACACAAAGCTTGTAGAATGTCACCAGTTGTGTAGCTAGGGCCAGATCCTGACGTCAGTGGCTGTGGGGGGTTTTCAGCATTAGCAGCCACCATTAACAGGCACCCATGCCAAGAGCACAATGACCGTAAGGGTCACCTGATTACTGTGATGAATGAGACAAATCCCCCTTCAGGTACTAAAGCACCTGGTGGGGACCCTGCGAGTCCATTGGGCCGTGGATGCCACGAGGACCCCAGCCAGTGTTCACCCAGCAAAGGGAACAGAAGGAAACAGGCACTAAAGCCAGATGCCAAACCTCCCCAATGGGTGTGTCTTTCTCCCCCAGGGCTTAACATCAGAGAGCAGAGTGATCTGTGGTGTCGGGACGGGCTCCAAGACACCGAGCGCCTGGCGTACAGGAACATGGCCAGGGTGGGGGAGGTAAGGACTCTCCGCCAGTGGATTGCAGTAGCTCAGGTGTGGAGCTGTCTTCCCCTGCAGTGAGTGTGTTATGGAGGGGGAGGGATAGCTCAGTGGTTTGAGCATTGGCCTGCTAAACCTAGGGTTATGAGTTCAATCCTTGAGGGGGCCATTTAGGGACCTGGGACAAAAATCTATTTTTAGATTTAGATGATTTAGTTGGGGATTGGTCCTGCTGTGAGCAGGGGGTTGGACTAGATGAACTCCTGAGGTCCCATCCAAACCTGATATTCTATGATACTTATTTCCAGAAGACAGTGTTCGGCTGCAAGAGGCCGAGGAGCCTGGGCTGGAGCCTTGCTAATGGTCCAGGCTTGTGTGTGTTGCATGGATCCATGGTTACGTGGCATAAAAGGGATCCTCTGGGGGGTTGAGTTAATGAAGGATTGTATCCCCAGGGATCTGGCTCTGCTCACTGTCTCCCTGGCTGACACCCTGGTGTCTGAGAGGGGAGCCCCGGGTCAGTGAGTTGGGAAGCTCACACCAGCAATTGCTGGACCAGATCCTTGTTGGATTCCCTGCACCTGTGGAAGCACAGGCAGGGTGTGGGGTTTGCCGAGCACCAGGGCGAGTCAGGAAGCAGAACCTGCCCCTGCCCTGGGCGTTGGGTGAGGGACACTGAGCTCCTTTCCTGGGCTGAGTCACTGCAGCATATGTGACGCTCGTGGGATTGTCGGTGGGGTGGGGAGCAGGAACGGAAGCAGATCGGAAAGGCCCCTAACCTCTAGCGGGTGAGCTGCAGGAGATAGCGCTGCTGGGAGCAGTAGCGGGTCCTTTGTTGTCTTTGTGAGCTGGGTTCCAGAGCGCGCAGACACGTTCCCAGCCTGTCATGGCACCTGTGGTGAATCCTGCTCCAGAAAGAGCTATTCCTCAGTGCCTGCAACCTCTTACTGAAGGGGGTTCCTTGGTCCATGGGACCCCAAAAGTTGGCTGCCCCAGGACTCTTGTCCACCTTGTGAGATACTAGAGGGATTTGGAGCCTGGTTCTGGACAATTGACAAGGGCTCTGGTGCTGTTGGTTTTAGGTCTTTGGAGAGATCTTCACGGAAGGCCAGAAAAGATCTTTCCTCCAGGCAGCGCTTCTGGCCATACATGACCCCGCCATCCGTGTCAGCCAGGCTGGGCTTGTGCTGACATATTCTATCCTGGGGGAAGCCAGCCAGCTGATTGGGAACGAGGTAACCAAAGAAGGATCAATTGGGGAGGGACACCCAGGGCCTTTCACCTCCAGGCTATTGACAGTCACTCCCATCCCATCCCCATGCACTGACCTGGGAGCAAGGAGAGGATGAACCCGGGCAGGTGCCATTGGTAGGAGTCAGCTTCTCCCCTGAGCAGCTCAAAGCAGAGCAGACCCAGCTCGGCTATTTCCTAACAGGTGTCACATCAACATGACACGCTGCTATTGCTCATGCTAGGGGCTGCCAACTCCCCCTGTGAGAGTTTCATCCCCCTCCGGGCCTCAGGCTGGTTCCTAGGGCCCTAGTATCATGTTATCCCAGCCACCACCTGCTCTGGGAGAACTGGAGGAGTCAGTCAGCAGAGGCTGCTGAAGTGCCCCATTCCCCAGAGCTACTGTCCATGGCATTATCTTAATAATGGGGGGGGGTCCCTTGGGAAAGGTGTCCACGTCCTCTCACCCCACAGCACTACTGCCCAGAGCCTTCCAGCCCCTCAGCTGGAGGGGGAGAGGGTGGATGAGGGGATTCTGGGGAGCGGATCTTAATCCCCAGCTGGGTTGGGAGGTAGAACAGCTCTCACAGGGGGACTGAGAGGAAGGGGACAGGAGTTCATTCCACAACGGTGGGAGTGGGGTTGGAGGTCACTCGAGAGGAGACAAGATTTCGTCTCGGAGGGTTGGGTGCGGGAATCTGTCCCTTGGATGTGGAGAGGGTTGGGGTGGAAATTTTGCTGGCTCCCAGTGCCGTTCATGCCCTTCGTTGCCATGGGTGTCGGAGTCTCTGACCGATCCTTGTTCCCTTGCAGCAGGAAGACGTTACAGCGACGATCATGGCGCACCTGTTCTACATCCGGTGTCTGCGCCAGGTGCCCAAAGCGCTGCAGGGGCTGTGCTCCGTGGGACGGCCTTGAAGGGCCCCCCCTTCCCATGCCCAGAAGCTCCCACTCCCTGCCGCAGGTACTGCTCTTTCCTGCTGGGCCTGGGGGAGAAGGGCTAGGGGGAGGGGCCATAAACCCCACAGCACTGAGAGAAACCCAGGCCGAGCACCTCGCTCTCACCACCCTGACCCACCCTGACCCCTGGAGCTGGGGCCAGGCCAGATACGGTCCCTGCCCTCATGCCCAGAGGCCAGTTTCAGAAGCATCAGGCTTTCAGGGCCATGTTTCTGGCCCAGAAATGGGAGCATCCGCAGAGCCAGGCTTTATCCTCAGTAACCATTGCAGTCTGGGAGGGGTGGCCCGATGTGGAGCCCTCCCCTGTCGTCACTGCTCAGACCTCCCCATGGCCCATGTTACCCCGTCGCAGTGAATGTCTGACCATCCCCCACCTGGGTCCCAAGCCACACACATGGTATCTGAACCCTTCCCATCCACAAATGAAACTCCCCCCTAACACCTTGGGGCAAGGAAGGATCCTCCCCATCTGGCAGGTGGGGACTGAGACACAGAGGAAGGGCTGCGATCCTGGTCACACACTCCTGGGGGTAGATCTGGGAACTGGACTGAATCTCAGGCTAGTCCCTTTCCCCAAGAAGCAACTTCACTTTCTGCCCTTTATTCTCCCCTCCTGCTGGGGGCGGGTCTCTGAGTGTGAAATGAACCAGGAGGGTGATGGGGTCCTGGCACAATGCCTGGGTGGGAGCTCCCCTTGGCTTGGACCCCAGGGTCAGAGACATCTTTGTCATCTTGCTCTCCTTCTTTTATTCCTAGGAAGGGAGTCCCCCGATTAGGGGTCTCTAGGGATCCAGCTGGGCAGTGCCTAGGAGAACCTGTAAGTCATCCTGGTTCCCGCCTGCATGCACCACCCTGTCCTGCCCTGCCCTCCGGTTCTTCACTGTTGACTCTGGTTTGACCCTTGGCTCCGGTCTCTGATTATGACTTTGGCATGACCCTTCTTGGCTCCAGATGTTGCCTGCCCACCGTGATTCCATATCTCCTTGCCCTTCTTTAGCCCCGCTCCAGGCCCTCCACTGACCCGCTCCAGCATTGCCTTCTCCTCCTTATCTTCCCCAACCACTCGGACGTTGACTACCCGGCTTTGACCCTCGGCCTGTATCTGGACTCTGGCTTGACATTGACTTGGCTGATCTTTGCTCTCTGACTACTGGGCTATGACCTTTGGCATGGATTTAGACTCTGGCCCTGGTTCTGCTTCTGCTTTGTCGATGGACTCTGATCTGGGTTTTGACCCTGGTGTGTCCCTGGACCTTGATTCTAGCACCACTCTTAGCCTCGGCACAATCCTGCACCTTGCTGCGACCTGTGCTCCAACCCCTGGGCATCATTATCAGATGCAGTACGTGACATTCGGTGGTGCAACTTTTTGGAGAAAAGCAGGCTCTCCGCAAGTCACTGGCCTGTATGCAACAGGGACACACCACACCAGGTGTGAACCAGGGCCTCACTACATGAGCCTGGCCCGATGATGTCCCTGCTGGAGTTGCGCAATGGAAATGACTGAAAATGTCGGGGTTCCTTGAACCAGCCTCTGCCCCTGGACCTACTCCACCTTCTTGACTCGGACACCCGGCATTCCTGATCAATACCCAGACTACATGGATACCTTTGAAAGAAATGGGGACTCGTTGCCTCTGCACCGGGACTATGACTGCCCTCTTGACCTGCAACCTTGGTTGAAAGTTGCCTTCACCAGTATTTACACATTGGTGGAACCAGAATTCGTGGCTCTCCCTGCGTACAGGCCTGAAAACCGGTCCTAAGAGTTTATGAGCAAATAAGCATTTCCCACAGGTGCCCAGGCCCTTTTGGGGAAGAAGAAATGTAGGTCTCTACTATATCTCTCTTTAGACAATCAGCCCCTGAAAAAACCATAACCCCCTGCTGGGAATCCCACAATTGTTGGCTCGCAGGAAATCTGCAAAGTTGTTCATCAAACTTCATCCGTGAGGATTTCCAATCTAACACTCATTTGGGCAGGGGACAAATGGAAGGCACATTTCAAAGCACACTATGGACATTTTAACTGTCAGACATGCCATTTGAGCTAACTAACGGTCCCCTGCCCTTGCAACACTTCATCAGTGATGTATTTGGGGCCATTGTGCATCTGCACAGTGTCATCTATTCAGGTGACAGCCTTCTTTTTTTGGAGAACTGAGAGCAGCATGCGCACCACACCTGAACCTGGAGAGGTTTCGGCAGCATGGTCTCAGCACAGAATTGGAAAAGCGTACCTCCGGCCAACTCTCCACAGTGTTTTTGGGGTACATCCTCTCCCCGGAAAATGTTACGATTGATCCAAATAAGGTGGAAGCCATTCATAGATGGGACGAAGTTTGAAGTCCTCAAGAAGACCAGCGCTTCCTAGACTTCACCCGCTTTACTGCTGCTTCGGCCCAGGGTTCTCAGAGCCAATAACTGCCACGAGGACTCTCCTCCACATAATGGCCACGTTCGTTTGGTCACCCAAGTTCCAAAAAGCCCGCAAACAGCTCACAACTGCCTTCACTACTGCACCTATTTGGAGGCTCAGCGCTCATCCTGGAAGTAGACGCATCTACTATGACCACCAGGGTCTGCTTCATTTGCTGGTGCCAGATGTGTGCTGAAATTCAGACTTAGCTTGACTGAGGTGACTTCTGCGCTTTCACCAAGGCACCACGCACCAAACTCCTTGGCATTTCAGGCCTCTGGAGACCCTGCCCTGGCCATGGGCAGCCATTGCCAGGAATTTTACCGAATCAAATGGCCACATGATGGAACTGACTCTCATAGATCACCTGACCACGATGGTGCGCTTCATCCTCTTCTGAACATGTACCGTCGATTGAGAGGACAGATCAGTTCCGAATTTGCAAAGGCCAGCGAAACCTTTATTTTGCTAAATGTAGATTTCCCACTGATTTCATGTCATGCTACAAATGACCTCTCCGAAATTCCCAGCTATCGACCTGGGTCAACGAATCCATCACATGCAAGAAGAATGAAGGGAGCCCCTTCAGGACACTAGGAAGGAGTTCAGATACTGTATGGACTGCTGATGACAAGAGGGAAGCCATTTGCTGAAGGGAGGTACAAAGTCCCTGGCACTGACCAAATCCCTAAGCTCTGTCCATGGCAGCAGTTCCTGGCCCATCCCCTTTGCTGACCTTCTGATAACATCTTCCTCCCCTGGGTCTAGGGAGCAAACTCTGGGTCCCTTCCCTCACTCTGGTACAATCTGTGCCCAGAGTGTCTGAGTCCCTGGCCGAAAATGGGTCTCTCCTCCCTGTGGGGGGGGGGGACTTGTACCCCCATTTTACAGACAGGGAATGAAGGTGAGGAAGTGACCTCTCCAAGGTCACACCGAGCAATGTGGGGGAGAGCTGGGAACTGACTGGGTTCTACAGGAGTGCCCTCCCCACAGGGGCAGCTTCACTTTCTGCCCTTTGTCCTCTCCTTCCCTCTTGGCCCATCTTCGAAGGGGCTCTGAAAGGGAAATGAGCAAGGGTTTCCTCCCCGCTCTGTCTTCCAGGCCTGCAGCTGGCCCGGCTTGGGGAGCCATGACCTCATCCTGTGAAATCGAGAAGTACTGGCTCTATGGATGCTTAGATGGAAAACCACACACCCCACCCGGAGGTAGGAGCCACCCATTCCCAGGTTGTCCTGAGGAGCCACAATTCCTCCAGGAGCTGGGGAAGGGCACAGTGATCAGTTTATCAAAAGGTAAGGAAGGATCGTGTAAGAAGAAGGTTTAAGAGAGGAGGAGCATGAGCTACTCTCTGTATTTGGGCGTGGCAGGGCTCAAGAGAAGGGACAGGGGCTGTTAGAGGGCAATGGTGAGGTACAAGGGGTGTCAGAGGTGGGGGCAAGGCCTGAAAAGTTCAGATACATTAGAACAATTGTGCCAGAGAATCACCGGTTGAGGTGACTGAAAGCTCTGAACTAGGGCTGGCCAAAATCATCCTCCTCAGATGGGAACATCCCAAAAGTCTGCAGAAGCTCAGCCTCTGAGGTGAACGTTGTGGCCCCAACCTCTCTCTGCTCTGTACCTCACAGGATTCCCACTGGCTGTTCCAATCCAGGATGAAAACTATGCCACCGACGTCTCACAGCACCTGGGCAGTGACGTGCCACTTAAACCCGCTGTGATGCACAGACCTTGCCCTGGCTGTCTGCACAGGGCTGAATTTCACCCATTCAGAGTGTAAGGAAATAATTGGCTGAAGGCCTTTTTCTGTTCAGATATGGTTCTAGGGGGAAAGAACAATGGAGATTTTTAACGTATATTGCTCCCGGGACTGGTGCTGCAGTGATGCAGAGAAGTGCTGATTTACTGGATTTCCGCCCCCCCCCCCGCCCCCGCTATTAATCTACTCTCTTCCTCTCTTTTAACTGGTATTCTAAGGGCACCCCATGCTTCATGTGGGTATTCTTGGGTGGGCAGATGGCCTCAGCCCTGCACCAGAATAAATAATAGTGAATGAAATATGCAGACACTAAAGTTCTGCAGCCAAATTCTCAGAAACTTTCCTCTTCAATGTAGAATCAGGATTTTGTTTTCAATTTATTTTTTTAAGGTGCTAAGCAGATGCTACCCTGTAATAAGAGGAAAGAGAAGCAAAAACTGAAAGAATGTTACTTAAACCAATGAACAGATGCAGAGAGTGGAAACACAGCAAAGCAAACGAATGGATCCTGTGAATAAATAACCTGGAAGCAAATGGGGGAGAAAACCTCATCCGGGTAATTGTGGTTCTTGGGATAAAGATCAGGTTCCTGGTGCGTAGCCTGGCTGAGATCCTGCCTTTTCCCTGGATCCCAGACCTGGGCTTCACATGTCATTCTCCTTATTTTATTCCGAGGGAAAAGGATCCCCAAAGGAGGTGTGAGGATCTTCGACTCTTATGTCTGCAAGAAGCTTCAGCCACCTTCACAGGTAGAAGTCAACGCCACTAGTGCCCTTTCTGCTCTCCAGGCCGGGTCCCTGCAGCAGGACAGAGACACCCCTTAACTCCCCGAGTCCTGATTTCCTGCCATTCAAGGGGCTGGGGGCTTGCATTGCCCCCACCCCCGCCATCAGATACTTTTCCGATGGGAATCTCCCTAGAGCAGGAGAGAAACCTGTTCTTCCCTTAGAACCACTCTGCTCAGTAAATCAACCCACACTGACCTCATCTTGGCTGCTTTGTTTATCCACGATTAGTGGTATCTTTGGAAATTCCTTCACATGTGGGGGAGAGAGCTGGAGCGGGGGATACGGGAGCTCCAACAGATTCCCCTGAACGACACCACCCTGCCTTTCTCTGGTCAGGGTCGGACGAGCCGTCCATTGTAGAGGTGAAGACCAGATGGGAGCTGCTGGATTGACCTTGATATGCCATGTCCTTGTGTGGATGAAGGACCTACATCTCAGGGATGGCCAGCAGCAGATGTACCATGTGTCCAGGAATAGTCTGAACAACCTACACTGACAGGTAAGTAAAGTCATGGCCACATGCAGTGGCGAGCTGGAGCCAGTTCGCGCGAACCGGTTGTTACATTTTGAAGCCATTTTAGAACCGGTTGTTAACCCGCTTCCCTGCAGGGGCGCTGAGGCTTTGATGGGCTCCGGCCGGGAAGTGATGTAATTCCTCCTCCGGCCACCGGGGGCGCTGCGCTGCGGGAGCCATGTGGGCTGCCACCTGGCCCTGGACACGAGCCCTGGGGCTGCTGCTGCTCCCCTGGCCCTGGGGCTCCCGCTGCTGCCTGGTGGGTCCCCGGCTGCTCTGCCGGGCCTGGGCTGCGTCCTGCTGCTCTCCCCGTGACCCCCACCTCCCTGCCCGCAGCCAGCCCCTGCCCGCAGCCACCCCCTGCCGCTCCCCCTGCCCACAGCCAGCCCCTGTCTCCGGCCACCCCCTGCCCACAGCCACCCCCTGCCGCACCCCCTGCCCGCAACCAGCCCCTGTCTCCAGCCACCCTCTGCCGCACCCCCTGCCTGCAGTCATCCCCTGCTGCACCCCCTGCCCACAGCCAGCCCCTGTCTCCAGCCACCCCCTGCCACACCCCCTGCCTACAGCCACCCCCACCACACCCCCTGCTTGCAGACAGCCCCCGTCTCCAGCCACCCCCGCTCCCCCTGCCTGCAGCCAGCCTCTGGTGCTGCTGCTGCTCCCGTGGCCCTGGGGCTCCCACTACTGCCTGCTCGGTCCCCGGCTGCTCTGCTGGGCCTGGGCTGCATCCTGCTGCTCTTCCCGTGAGCACCCACCCCCCTGCCCGCAGCCACCCCCTGCCGCATCCCCTGCCCGCAGCCACCCCCTCCCGCAGCCACCCCCTGCCGCACCCCCTGCCCGCAGCCAGCCCCTGTCTCCAGCCACCCCCTGCTGCTCCCACCCCCACATCCACTGGTGCCCTGCTTTTCCCAGGGCAGTAACCCTGCACACCTGCTTCAATAAGGGGGGCAGGGAGCAGCTGGGACCCACACATGTGCACACCCTAGGGTGACCAGACAGCAAGTGTGAAAAATCAGGACGGGGGTGGGGGGTAATAGGAGCTGGGGGGTAATAGGAGCCTATATAAGAAAAAGATCCCAACTTTGGGACTGTCCCTATAAAATCAGGGCATCTGGTCACCCTAGCACACCCCCAGGGAGTGGCGGGGACCCACACATGTGAAACGGAGCTCATTTCTAGTACAGGCCCATCTTTTTAAAAAAGAACTTTAGGCAGGGTTAATATACATCCGTATTTTCCCAGACAGGTCAGGATTTTTGGTTCTTAAATTGCCGTCCAGGGAAAATACAGACGTTTGGTAACCCTGTTGGTACAAAAAATACATACTGGGGCACATCCCTTAAATCAGAACTTTGTATAGGGAACCGGTTGTTAAGATTTTGGCAGCTCGTCACTGGCCACATGTAGACACCACAGGAATTGGGGGGGATTGAACCAGGGTCCTTCAGCACAAGCTCCGCTCACTCATTGTCAACCAATCCAGCTCCACCCACTAGACCTCGCCCCCTTCCAGAGTCACAGAATCCAGGAGCCCTAAGTCTCAGATCCATGCCTCACATCACAAGGCCAAACCTCCTCCCATTATGGGTGCTGTAGAAGGGACCATCTGCAGAGACCCCTCTACATTCCCCGTCAGAGACTGCAGCCACGGGTGACAAGTGAATGAGCAGAGATCTCCCCTGTGGGAATCCGAGGGGCTGCACATTTGGGGTTTCACAGGGAAGGCGTCTGGCAGCCATTAACAGAGTGACCCTGTGAAGAGATTTTCCATCTCTAACAAAGGGTTTCTGTTCCCCCAGATCTCAGCCGCTCAGCAGAATGCAGGAGAGCCGAGTGCTGATGGGCTAGAGGGGTCACAGGAGTCACCGTGCAGCAGCTGTGGTGTCTGCAGTCAGCATGGGCCAAACCCTGTGCTCCAGGCTGTTTCTCTGGATTGCGAAGGGGAGTTTGGCTTGGAGAATTGGTTGCTGGTGCCTGTGTCCACAACTGGGATGTTTTCAGGAGGCTACTCAATAGTCCATGAAGCGCCATCCAAGCAAGTGGAGAATGGACATTAAAGAGCAAGGCTGGGACCTCCGTGGCGCTGCTGCAGTCGAGCATCCACAGCCAGAAGAGAGACAATGGGAAACGTACTGAGATGGCTGGCCACAGCAGCAGCCGCCATCTCATAAACCTCTGCTCATGCTCTACACAACAGAGGCAGGACAAAGAGCCACACAGTGAGAGCCTGGGTTGCAATGAACAATACACAGTTTTTCAGTAGATTATGCTGCCCTGACAGTCTACTTCCTGTAATGTGCACATCCAGCCTCCCAGGCTGACCTCAGTGGGACTTAGGTGCTCTGTGCCCAAAGGACAGGGCTGGCCTTACTAGGAGGTGAACTGAGGTGGCCGCCTCAGGTGCCAGACTGTGGGGGGCGCCACTAGGACCCAGAGTGTAGAAAACTGTGTCTGCTGCTGGTGCATGTGGATTCTCTCTGCTCGAGATGCACAGAGAGGGTGGAGTTCTGTGCTGGAGGAAGGAGGGCACAAGAGACATAACAGGCAGGCAGGAGAAAAGGTGAGAGAGAATGACAGAAAGCAGCAGGAGCTGCAGGGAGAGAGAGGAGGAGGAGCCTCTTATGTACCTCTCTAGCATCCCCAGGAGCCTGGACTGATTAACACCAGCTTCTCAGGGAGCTTCCTGTTTCCTGCTGCTTCCCTGAACCCACCTGAGGAGAACAGGAAGTCAGCTGAGGTAGTAGGAGCCAGTTAGGCCCTTAAGACGCTGATATCTTCCCTCACTCAGGCCCTGCTACCAGCCGGCTTATTTGTCCCCCTCAATTGAGTGTTGGGAGCCACTATAGCTGGCACAGAACAGCAGTCATGAGTGAAAGAAGAAAATGCCCCCCGGGGTAGCATTCAGAAAAAGAGAAAAGCTTCCTTTGCTGTCTTCATCTAAGCAGGAAGGAGCTCTCCTGAGATACGTAGACACAAATGTTCAGGGTGAGCCTTCCGGCCCCAGTGAGGGTGTGAGTGGTGAGGAGATGCCTGATCTTCCAGTTAGTCAGAGTGCAGGTGACCTGGCAGCTACTGCAGCATCCATATCTGCATCTCCAATGGATGGAACCATGCACGTTCCTGAAGAAAAGTGTAGATCAGAGAAGAGTGTGGTGGAGGCGCACGAAACGGCTGCTGCTGAGTTGAATTCCTTGAGTCTAGATGATCCAGGACTGTGAACCCACTTGAGCAGTAGCCTGAGGGACTTCCTTGTACTTCATGGGCCACAGCAAGTGAAAAACTTCATGTTCCCCAAAGACAATGAAAATAGTAGTTCCCATCCAACACATTACTGGCATGAAATCCCCAATGGTGAGAAAGTGGAGAGGCCACGTCTTATGTATTCAAAAATCGAGAATACTGCATTCTAATGTTCCAGCCTCTTTGGGCTCTACAGAAACAAAGGACTGGAAAAATCTGGCTAGAAATCTGGCATGCCATGAGAAGGCAGCAAATCACCAGAGAGCATTCCATAGGTGGAAAGAGCTTGAGATGAGACTAAGGTTAAAGGCCACCATAGATGATCAGCATCAAGAGAAGATTGCATCAGAGTCTCTTTCCTGGCAAAATGTTTGGAAAAGGCTCCTTGCCATTGTGAGAATGCTTGCTACCCAAAACCTAGCACTGCCTGGCATTTCAGATCAGCTGTATGTGCCAAACAATGGAAACTTCCTTAAAATTGTGGCACTGATGGCTGAGTTTGGTGCTGTACTCCAGGAGCTTCTAAGAAGTGTCATCACCCAAGAAATGTACACACACTACTACGCTGGAAAACCATCCAAAATGAGATCATTCAGTTACTGGCAACAAAAGTCAAATGGATGATTGTGGGAGATCTTAAGTCAGCAAGATATTACCCTGTTATTCTGGACTGCACACCTGACATCAGCCATACGGAACACATGCCTTTAATGGCGAGTGTTGTCTGCAGGCCACAGAATCTCACCCACCCACTCCTGCAATAAACCTCTCACCTGCGTCTGAGCAATTGAAGTCCTCAAATCATGGTTTAAAGACTTCAAGGTGCAGAGAATCCTCCAGCAAGTGACCCGTGCCCTATGCTGCAGAGGAAGGCAAAAGAACCCCAGGGCTTCTGCCAATCTGCCCTGGGGGAAAATTCCTTCCTGACCCCAAATATGACAATCAGCTGAACCCTGAGCATGTGGGCAAGATTCACCAGCCAGATACTACAGAGAATTCTTTTCTGGGTAACTCAGATCCCATCCCATCCAACATCCCGTCCCAGGCCACTAAGCCCCATCTACCACAAATAGTCAAAGATCAATTAATTGCCAAAATCATCTTAACCCATCATACCATCTCCTCCACAAATTTATCAAGCTTAATCTTGAAACCAGCTAGGTCTTTTGCCCCCACTGCTTCCCTTGGAAGGCTGTTACAGAATTTCACTCCTCTGATGGTTAGAAACCTTCATCTAATTTCAAGTCTAAACTTCCTGTGGAAGTAACAAAAAGGGATTTAAGTGCAGCCATCTTAGTTCTGTTGAAAAGAAAGCAAAAGTCAGGCTAACTCTAATGCAAAACTTATAAAGGCAAAACTGGTAAGCGTTTAAAAATTGCAAAGCAAAGCTGGTTTTAACCTTGCCTTACAATAACAATAAAATGTGATTGTTTAACATTTTTTGCTACAAATAAAATATAAAAAAGTATAAACAAAACAAAGCTTTATTATTACATATATAATAAAAAGCTATAAATACTTGCTTTACATTTTTTATACTTTAAAAATTTGCGTAAGGACACTCTGTCCAAACGGACGTCTTCCTTCTTGCAATTGCCTAAAAATAAAACTGTCTCTAACTTGTTGCATCCAAACGAAAAGTAAGAGCTTGTTTTCTTCCACAATTTGCCGTGACTCGGATAACGATGCCTGGCTAAAACAGCAGCAACTACTACAAACCGTTCCCCTTCAAAGCCCAAAGCGCCAAACAAAAGGTTAAAAAAAACCTTTAAAAATCGATACTGGGGTATCAAAAAAAAAAAAACAAACCCCTCACGATGGGACTGTCTGTCCCTTTGGGCTCACGCCATGCAAACTTATTTATTATGCAACAAGGCCAAATGCAAAGTGGTGCTGAAAAACTTTTTTCCGCACCCCCAATCTGAGGTTGAGGTCAAACCTAATCAATGCTAAAAATTTTTGCTGCCTCAATAAGGGTGTATTATGTCCAAACATAAAACATTAAGGTTATAGTTTAAAAAAATGCATCTAAATATAAAAGTAAATAAAATAAAAGTAAATAATAAATGTGTAAAAAGTAAATGCTGCTATCGAGGTCTGGGACTTAAGCTAACTTCAGGCACACCAGGGCCCTCACTCTCTAAGTAAAAAAGTTCTAAACATAAGGGGGGAGGGGTCAGCCAAACCTCATGACCCAGCAAACAGGGTAAAAAAGTAAAAGCCTTTCCTACTTATAAGCTGCTACCCCGCAAACCCTTTCCCTAAAGTATGTAAAAATCTTTTTAGCTTTTAAGCAGCTAACACAGCAAACAAAATAAACTGGGGAAACTATTTTATAAGCCGCTAAGCGAACAAAATACTCCCTTGTGTCATTAAAGTTTTTACATAATAATTCCTCTAAACAATTCCCACTAAAAGGTACCTTCAATTTAAATAAAATCATACACCTCAAAAAAAAGCTACAAAAACCTCCATAAGTCTCAAGTGCAAAAGCTAAAAAACTCCCCCCCAAATTAAAAACTCAAGTACAAAATTTAAAAACTAAATGTAATGCAACCAAATGCTTCCCTACTCAAACTATATTGTTAACCCTCTCAGCTCTTTCATATCCCCAATTAGTTAAAGCTAAATGCAAAAAAAAAAAAAAAGGGGGGGGGGCGGGGGAAGGGTTAATTTAAAAAGTCAGTTTGGCCTAAAAATAAAAAAAGCTGCCCTGCATTCAAAAATCAAAAAACAGAGACCAAGCCAAGCAGAAAAAACTGCTTTCAGCCCCAGCTGGCTGTAAAAAAAATATAAACACACATAAAACAAAAAGCAAATAAGTTGCAAAACTAAAATTACATTTGCAAAGATTGGCCGCCCGGTAAAACCCAACAGTCTGCCTTTGCATCCTTAAAGCCAGAATGGTTTGAAAACGCTAAAAAGGCCACAAACAGCCGGCCTAAACTAAAATACCAAGCAAAGATCCCTAAAAGGAACGCCCCAAAAAAACCAGGGCATAAAAATCCCTCCCAAAAGGAAAAGCAAGTTAAAAAATTTTGCAGCGTACCTCTAAACAATCTATACACAAAACAACCTACCATCCACCTCTCTCTCTCCTACCCCCAGGGCTGGCCAGCCCGGGCAGCGTGTGCACACGTATAAAAGTGGGTCAAGGTTTAAGTATTAACGTTTTTTCTTCCTTTAAGTAGTGTAAAAACAGTTCCTACACTCACTGTGTTAGTTTATTGATAAAGATTTAAAATTCAGTCACATGGTGTGTGCTCTTCATCTCCGCGATCCTGTGGTCTGAGCCTAATTAACTAAGGCACAGGCAAATTGGTAACAAAAAATCTGAGACAGTTTAAGAAAAAATTGCAAAGGGGAAAAAGCCCTGAACAGTGCACACCATCTATCTGTTTTATCCTTGTTATTTTACGTTTGCTTTGTTTGGCACTGTTGGTATTATTGGTTAAAAATTGCATAATTAAAAATAAGCCCCACTCTCCTTTGTAGTATGCCTAAAAACCAAAAAACGGTTTAGCATTCCTCTCTCCACCCCAGGCTGCAAACAAAGGGTGCAGGTGGGTCTACCCCAAGTCATAGCAAAACTAAGCAATAAAAAAAAATTTAAAAAATATGTGTACCCAACAGCTCAAAAAAATGAAGCAACTAAAAGCATAAATCACTATCCAAGCAGCAACTCAAACCTCCGCCCAAAACAAGTTGCAAGCCTTAAAACAAAACTTCCAGGCAAAAAAAGCGGAATGCACATGCCTGAAAGCCCTGGCTAAGCAAGTACCAGCCCTTCAGGAACATGTGAAAATGTAACCATGTGTGCTCAGCATATGCCGCCATGGCTGTGTGCCTGCCGTAAATGAGCTAAAACTACATAAGGGGTTTTATTAAAACCTAACTGCCCCAAGAAAAAAACGGGGGCTTAAAATGGGACCAAGCAGCCGTAAAATCTGCAGAACACTGCCAGGCATTAATAAAATGTGTTAGGTCTCTGTATTCACAGGTAAGAAAAGTCCTGCTCCAAGAAACCTCAACCAATCTGCCATTGGTTTTAAAACAGGTAACTGGGTCTACGCACAGGTCCGTCAACACAAAACTGCTCTGACCCCACACTAAAAAGGCCCTTAGCAAGTCCTGCTAACTACCAACACTGCTGTAAAGTGCCAAGAGCTCACTGCCTGAACCCATGCTTCTTTCTGCAAAAAAGCCCCTCGGCCTCAAAATAACTCCACTTCAACTACTAATCAGCCGGTCCCTCCTTCTGGTATTGCTTTTCCTCCTTCTGGACAGCAAAACAAACAAACAAACTGAAGTGCTAGTAACCGCTCACTTGTCCAGTAATGAAATTACCATACAGCCAGCATTTGCTAAAAAACCCCAAACCACTGCAGGGTAACGTGCTGGTAACTTCTCCCCTACATGGTACTAAACCACAACTGCTTCAAACAAAAAAAACCCGCTCTCTCTGCTAAAACTGCCAACGTCCAAAAATTCCTAACTACAAAAAACATTAAAAACTAACCCTGGTAAAAAATTATACACTGGCCAAAAAAGTCTTGTAAAACCCATGCTTAACAAAGTGGTATTAATTAAATGTGGGGGTTTATTCCACAGGCTGCGCCCTGTGTTTTTAAATAAGTATCTTCAGCATGTATTGTCCTTTCTGATTGGCTGTTAAATAACAAAGACCAGAAACGCCTTGTTGCCACTGCCCCCGCCATTTTCTCCACTATACCATCACCCCGTAACACATCCAAGTGCAGACAATACCATATATTCTAATAACACCCAATAGCCAAGGCCTTCCCACTTTAGTAATTTATTTAAATATTGTTTAAAAATATTTTTAACGTTCAAAATATCCCATGTAAGCAAACAATTAAATAAAACAAACCGGTCAGTAAAAGTAAAGGTATATCACATGACTACAAATAAGCCTAAAAAATTAAAAATGTAAATTAGTGGGTTTTATAATGGGGTTAATAGAATGGCCATTCCAGGGGTCTGTAGTATATATATAAAAAAATGGGTCCTTACTGTTTTTGGTGACCCAATTAGTAAATAATCAAATTCATATTTAAAAAAGGTGTGTTCTGCCACCAAAAATTTACCTGTACTAAAATAGTCCCAGTAATTAATAACCTAATCTGTACCGTATTGCAGTATACCCCTTCCTATGCTATTCATGTCAATGCTTCTTTAAGGTACATAAAAATTTTTAAACAAATGTGGTATCGTATTTATTAAAAAAATGTTTTAAAATACTAATTAACAGTAATTAATGTTACATTAAAAAATGTAAAATTTGTTTGGCCCTATCTCGTTTCAGGTCAATTTTATATCTCCAAACTGCTCCAAGGGGGCTGCTGTTCGGTTGGCACAACAAAGGCCATGGGTCTCCTCTAGAAAAATGAACTCTGGTAAAACACCTATAAAATGGTGCCAGGAGTGCAGCAGCAATTTAAAACATTTCAAGGCCAACAGCATAATAAAAAATAAAAACAGCTAAAAAAGGCCACTGGTCTTATTACTAAAGCACAGTTAACCCAGGTACAGGCTAAAGTTAGTAAATTACATATTATCTCCACCCTTAGTTCAATGACCCAAAAGCGGTTAACAAAAATGGTATTAAATATCACTAAGTCAAAAAAAAATGCAGTAAAATCTGGCATGTTCAAACATTCAGAATTTCCCAGATAACCAGCTAACGGCCACTCAAAGTAACCTTAAGCATCAGGCTTGGTCCACTGCCCTTCCTAGTGCTTCAAAAGTGCCATCTAATCTGTGGCCGTAAAAACAGACTTAAACATTTTCAGGGTAAAGTTGCAGGCACTCGCAGTGCTCCTTCCAAGCATATGGGCCGGTTAAAGGGGTGTGGGCTCCCACATACCAAATCCTGCCGGGTCCATAAAAAAAAATGCAGGTAAAATTAAATAATTCACCGTAATATTTAAAAAATTAAACCACCTTGTATGCCTAGCCAATTTGTTGTCAGTGCTCCTAAAATAACACCTCATGTTTAAATAAAAATCAAAAATTAATAAACACTTTGGCCTTTAAAGCCCCCACAGCTTCAGTGCGTACAAAAGCTAAAGCCAAAAAAAGTCGTCACTGTTTATAACGATGGTTGTTAAAAAGGTAAAAAACAGAAAACAACTCGAACAAAACACCTAATTTCCCAGTTAGTAACAGCTGTGTAAATGTTGAGGCCACCACTTTGTAAAATATACATTTTAATCTCATCACTGCTGTGAACAATTACATTATTGGCCTGCAAATAAAGTCCTACAATTAAATTTTAGGTTTCAAATACCTTTGAATTAAACTACCTTAATACCAAACCAATTCCAAAACCTACACTCACTCCTACCAAAGGTTCAAAAAAGTTTCTAAATTACAAGGTCAAATTTATGTACTTCAAGTTATATTGTATTTCTGTACTTCATTGATATACATATATGTTTATGTACTTCAAAGTATATTATATTATACTTCAAATTATATATTCAATTAGAAACCATGCATTCCACAGTTTATAAAGTGTCTATCATAATCTAATGTGTTATGTAACTAAGGCTATAAATCAACCCCAGCAGATTGTTACAATAAAAACAGTAATGTTTATATTGTTTTTGTGTAGTTTAAAAATATGTTGTTGTAAAAAATGTAATAACAAAAATACCTTTCATGTTCAAACAGTATGCTTTGTTGTTATATCCAGTCACGGCTGATAAGGCTAACCATTTAATCTAAAATCAAAAATACAAAATCTAATAAAAATAAAACATTTAAAATGGCAGTTGTGCTAAAAAATGCACAAAAGGGGGAGGGGTGTAAAAACAAAATTAAAAAACATTAAATGTCGGCCTCTCAGTTGTTTTAAAAACAAAGCAACAGTCAGGCTAACGCAGAACCATAATAACGCAAAATTTGTAAAGGCAGACCTGGTAAAGCATATAAAAAACTGCAAGCAAAGCTGTTTAACCTTGCCTTAAAATAAAAATAAAATGTAATTGTTAGCAAAAAAATTTAAAAACAAATAAAATATCAAAAAAGTATAAACAAAGACACCATCTTATATAATCAAAGGGTATAAATACTGCTTTATATTGTTTATACTTCAAAAAACTACTAAGGCAAAGGTATTCTCCGTCCATTGTATTTCTTCCCTTGAATTGCTTAAAAAATTAACTCTTTTTGACTTGTTGCATTCAAACTAAAATATATATATATATATTTTCTTCCACAGTACTAAACCACAATTGCTCCAAAACAAACAAACAAACAAACAAACAAAGCCGCTCACTCTGCTAAAACCGCCAAAGTCCAAAAATTCCTAACGACAAAAAACATTAAAAACTGGCCCTGGTAAAGAAGGCGTAGCATTATACACTGGCAAAAAAAACCCTTGTAAAATCCATGCTTAAAAAATGTGGTATTAATTGGGTTTGGGGGTTTACTCCAAGGCTGCGCCCTGTGTTTTTCAATAAGTACCTTCAGCATGTATTGCCCTCCCTAATTCGCTTTCAGATAACAAATACCAAAGGTGCCTTGTTGCCACTGCCCCCGCCATTCCCTCCACGATACTTCTACCCCCGTAACACATCCAAATACAAACAACACCATATATTCTAATAAAACCCAATGGCCAAGGCCTTCACATTTTAATAATGTATTTAAATATTGTTTAAAAAATTAGGTTTAAGGTTCAAAATATCCTATCTAAGAAAACAATTAAATAAAAAACAAACTAGTCAGTAAAAAGAAAAGTATACAATATCACTACAAATAAGCCTCAAAAATCTAAAATTAAAATTAGTGGATTTTATAGCGGGGTTAATATAAAAGCCATCTTAGGGGTGTATAATATGTCGTTAAAAAGGTCCTCATTGTTTTTGGTTGCCCAATTAGTAAATCATCAAATTCATATTTAAAAAAGGTGTGTTCTGCCACCAAAAATTTACCTGTACTAAAATAGTCCCAGTAACTAATAACCTAATCTGTGCCGTATTGCAGTATACCCCTCCCTATGCTATTCATGTCAATGCTTCTTAAAAGTATTTTAAACTATATAAACAATAAATGTGGTATGGTACTTTACTAAAAGAAATGTGTTAAAGTAACAGTAATTAATGCTATATTAAAAACTATAAAATTGACTCTTCCCCTATTTAGCTTTCAGGTCACGTATATCTATCCCAACTGCTCCAAAAAAGCTGCCATTCGGTTAGCAGAGCAAAGCGCATGTGTCTCCTCTAAAACAATATTTGGTCAAACACCTGTCAAGTGGGGCCAATAGTGCAGCAGCAATTGAAAACATTTATAAAAGCCAACAACATAATAAAAAATCAGGGCAACTAAAAAAGGCCACTAGTCTTATTACTAAAGCACAGTTAACCCAAGTGCAAGCTAAAATGGGTAAATTACATGTTATCTCCGCCCTTAGGTTAATAACCCAAAAGCTGTTAATAAAAATGGTATTAAATATCACTAAGTCAAAAAAAAATGCAGTAAAATCTGGCATGTTTAAAATTTCCTAAATAACCTGCTAACGGCCATTCAAAGTGACCTTAAGCATCAGGCTTGGTCCACTGCCCTTACTAGTGCTTCAAAAGTGCCATCTAATCTGTAGCTGTAAAAACATACTGAAACATTTTCAGGGTAAAGTTGCAGGCACTCGCAGTGCTCCTTCCAAGCATATGGGCCGGTTAAAGGGGTGTGGGCTCCCACATACCAAATCCTGCTGGGTCCATAAAAAAATGCATATAACATGAGACAATTCACGGTAATATTAAAAAAATTAATTCCCCTGGTATGCCTAGCCAATTTATTGTCAGTGCTCCTAAAATAAAACCCAATGTTTACATAAAAATAAAAAGCCAATAAACATTTTTGGCCTTTAAAGCCCCCACAGCCTCAGTGTGTACAAAAGCTAAAGCCAAAAAAAATTTGTCACTGTTTCTAACAGCGTTTGTTAAAAAAGTAGAAAACAAAAAACGAACCTAACAAAACACCTGCTCTGCCAAGCTAGTTACAGCTGTGTAAATGTTAAGGTCACCACTTTGCAAAACATACATTTTAATTTCACCATTGCTGCAAAAAATCCTTATCTATTGGCCTGCAAATAAAATCCTATAATTAAATCTTAGGCTTCAAATACCCTTTAATTAAACCACCTTAATACCCGACCAATTCCAAAACCTGCACTCACTCCTATCAAACGTTCAAAAAATCTCTAAATTACAAGGCCAAATCTATGTGCTTCAAAATATATATCAAATTAAAAAACATGCCTTTCATACCATCTATAAAGCATTTATCTTATGGACTAATTATAATATATTGTGCTATGTAACTAAGGCTACAAAATAACTCCAGCATATTATTACAGTAAACACATTAATGTTTGTATTGTTTTTGTTTAATTTAAAAAATATGTTGTTGTTGTTATAAAAAACAGAATAACAAAAATACTTTTCATGTTCATACGAATTATGCATTATCGTTACATCCAACCAAAACTTATGGGGCCGATCCTTTTAATCTAATATCAAAAATACAAGGTCTAATAAAAATAAAAGTTTAAAAATGATGGTTGTGCTAAAAGCACTAAAGAGGGGAGTGTGAAAAAAAAAGGCATTTAAGTGCAGTCATCTTAGTTCTGTTAAAAAAAAAAAAAAAAAAAAAAAAAAAAAGCAAAAGTCAGGCTAACTCTAACCCCTAAGAACTCAAAACTTCTAAAGTCAAAACTGGTGTAAGCGTACAAAAATTGCAAAGCAAAAACCTTGCCTTAAAAGAACAATAAAATGTAATTGTAGCAAAAACATGTTAAAAACAAATACAATATAAAAAATGTATAGACAAAGCAGAGCTTTATGTAATAAAAAGGTATAAATACTTGTTTTACATTGTTTATACTTTAAAAATTTGCATAAAAACAGACACTCTGTCCAAACGGCTGTCTTCCTTCTTGCAATTGCCTAAAAGTAAAACTGTCTCTAACTTGTTGCATGCAAACTGAAAGTAAGAACTTGTCTTCTTCCACAATATCCATTTGTTCTTGTGTCCACATTGGTACTGAGCTTAAAGAATTCCTCTCCCTCCATGGTATTTATCCCTCTGATGTATTTATAGAGAGCAATCCCATGTTCCCTCAGCCTTCTTTTGGTTAGGCTAAAGAGGCCAAGCTCCTTGAGTCTCCTTCCATAAGACAGGTTTTCCATTTCTCGGATCATCCTAGTAGCTCTTCTCTGTACCTGTTCCTGTATCCTTCTTAAACATGGGAGACCAGAACTGCACGCAGTCTTCCAGATGAGGTCTCACCAGTGCCTTGTAGAACGGTACTAACACCTCCTTCTCTCTACTGGAAATACCTCTCCTGATGCATCCCAAGACCGCATTATCTTTCTTCACGGCCATATCACATTGGTGGCCCATAGTCATCCTGCGGTCAACCAATCCTCCAAGGTCCTTCTCCTCCTCTGGTACTTCCAATTGATGCATCTCCAGCTTATAACTAAAATTCTTGTTATTAATCCCTAAATGCATGACCTTACACTTCTCACTATTAATTTTCATCCTATTACTATAACTCCAGTTTACAAGGTCATTCAGGTCTTCCTGTAGGATACCCCGGTCCTTCTCTGAATTGGCAAAACCTCCCAGCTTTGTGTCATACACAAACATTATTAGCGTACACTCACTTTTTGTGCCGAGGTCAGTAATAAAAAGATTACATAAGATTGGTCCCAAAACCGATCCCTGAGGAACTCCACTGGTAACCTCCCTCCAGCCTGACAGTTCACCTTTCAGTAGGACCCTCTCTAATAATTAGTATTCTTGAACTAATAATTCCCCATGTGGCACCGTAACAAACGCCTTACTGAAATCTAGCTAAATTAGATCCACTGTGTTTCCTTTGTCTAAAAAATCTGTTACTGTCTCAAGGAAGGAGATCAGGTTGGTTTGGCACGATCTATCTTTTGTAAAACCATGTTGTATTTTGTCCCATTCACCATTGACCTCAATGTCCTTAACTACTTTCTCCTTCAAAATTTTTTCCATACTACAGATGTCAAACTAACAGGCCTGTAGTTACCCAGATCACTTTTTTTCCTTTCTTAAAAATAGGAACTACGTTAGCAATTCTCCAGTCATGTGGTACAACCCCTGCGTTTACAAATTCATTACAAATTCTTGCTAATGGGCTTGCAATTTCATGTGCCAATTCCTTTAATATTCTTGGATGAAGATTATCTGGGCCCCCCATTTAGTCCCATTCAGCTGTTCAAGTTTGGCTTCTACCTCGGATATGGTCATATCTACCTCCATAGCCTCATTCCCATTTGTCATGCTACCATTACCCCTAAGATCCTCATTAGCCTCATTAAAGACAAAGGCAAAGTATTTGATTAGATATTGGGCCATACCTAGATATTCTATGATTCTATGATTCTATGATTCTCCTTAACTTCCACTCAGTCCTCAGTGTTTAACTGTCCCGCTTCTTCTTTCTTTGTTTTCTTCTTATTTATATGGCTAGAGAACCTTTTACTATTTGTTTTAATTCCCTTTGCAAGGTCCAACTCTACATGGCTTTTAGCCTTTCTCACTTTATCCCGACATGTTCTAACCTCAATAAGGTAGCTTTCCTTGCTGATCCCTCCCATCTTCCACTCCCTGTACACTTTCTGCTTTTTCTTAATCACCTCTCTGAGATGCTTGCTCATCCAGCTTGGTCTACAAGTCCTGCCTATGAATTTTTCCCCTTTCTTGGGATGCAGGCTTCTGACAGCTTCTGCAACTTTGACTTGCAGTAATCCCAGGCCTCCTCTGCCTTTAGATCCATAAGTTCTTCAGTCCAATCCACTTCCCTAACTAATGTCCTTAATTTTTTTAAAGTTAGCCCTTTTGAAATCAAAAACTCTACTCACAGATCTATTTTTTTTATCCTTCCATTCAGGTTGAGGTGAATTAGCTCATGATCACTGGAACCAAGGGTGTCCCCTACAACCATTTCTTCTAGGAGGTTCTCACAACTTACCAAAACCAAATCTAAAATGACATCCCCAGTTGTTGGTTCAGCAACTACTTGATGAAGGAATTCATCAGCTATGGAATCTATTAAAATCTGAGCCCTATTATTATTACTAGCACTTGTCCTCCAGTCTATATCTGGGAAGTTAAAGTCTCCCATGAGCGCACAGTTCCCATGAGTATTTACTTCATTAAAAACATTAACGAGGGCCCTATCCATATTGTGGAAGAAAACATGAGGTTTTCATTGTGTCCTCCACCGCTTGGGTCACCACCACTGCTGCCTCTGTGTCTGTCTTTGCCTTCTCACCTCAGTCCTTCTCCTCCAGCGAACTCCCCCTCAAACTCCCCTGTCTCCAGCTCTGTTGGCTGGCTCCTGTGCCGCTGCAGCTACCTACACTCCTTCCGGCCAGAGGAGGGATTTCAAAACGTTCTGAAGAGTGCGCAGAAATGGGTAGAGGAGCTTCACACGGAAGCTATTTCCCCACCCATTCAAGAATACAAGAGTCACCGAAGAAGACGACATTTTGTTTGTGAGGCACGGGAGAATCTCATAAGAGACCCCAAAGAACAATTCAAAGCTGAATTCTTTAACCGGGCGCTAGACTGTGCGATACAATCAGTTGCAGAACGTTTCATGCAGCTCAAGGATCACAGCAGTATATTTGGGATGTTGTAGGATATTCCCAAACTCCTCACTGTACCTGAAGAAGACCTAAACCAGCAATGCAGGGCACTAGAGACCGTGTTGGCACCTGATGATATGTGTGATATTGATGCAAGTGATTTAGGTGATGAACTGAAAGCCCTTTTAAGATACATTCAACAGAATCAACTCCAAAGGCTGTTCTGGAATATACGTGCACAAATAAGATGACCACCATCTTTCCAAATTCTTTTGTTGCTCTGTGCATACTTCTAACACTTCCTGTAACAGCTGCCAGTGGAGAACACAGCTTCTCCAAGCTGAAATTAGTAAAAACACATCTACGCTCCACAATGACCCAGGAGAGGCTAGTCGGCCTTGCAACCATCTCAATAGAGTATGAGCTGGCCCACACTGTGGACTTTCAGGAAGCAGAAGCAGTTCAAATCTCTGCAACCAAGAAGGCATGGAAAGCACCACTTTGATTATTCAAACATCAAAATGCCAGTGTTAACTTTCAAACGCCTGAACAGCAAATGTAACTTTTCTTGTCTGCATAGTAAAGTGTACTTACAATTTTTGAACAAGGCATTTAAAGTTGTTACTTCTCCTTTATTGGGGTAGGTAGCAGAGCAGTACCATGGGTGGAGTAGAACAGAAAGAAGTCAGAATTGAGACCTTTCAAAGTTTTGGCCCAAGCAAGGGGGCATGGGGGCGTCATTTGAGCTCCCCGCCTGATAGGGTGACCAGACAGCAAATGTGAAAAATCAGGACGGGGGTGGGGGGTAATAGGAGCCCATATAAGAAAAAGACCCAAAAGTCGGCACTGGCCCTGTAAAGTTGGGACATCTGGTCACCCTAATGCCTGAGGTGCCAAAATGTTGAGGGCCGGCCCTGGCGGCAGGTGCAGTGTATTGAATAAAACAAACACATACAAAACAGGATGTGATTGAAGAGAATTAGTCATTAAATAACTTATTTCTCTTCTGTTTATCTTGATGGAGGTATTAAATCAGGAATCACAGACTCTGCGAGCCCCAAAGCTGCGGGAGAAAGGTGGTATAAATCCAGAGTTGGAATTAGACTTTCAACAAACCAGAGAGCTGGAGGAGACAGACCTTCCCCAAGACAATGTCCTCTTATCGCCCTTTGTTCTGTAGTGGCAGTGAATATGGTTAGAAGAGATTGGCACTGCCAGGTGTGATTGGGGCTTGTGAGAGTGAAGTATTTTCATTGTATTCTGCAGATAATATTGCTCAGATTTAAAAGGAGATGCCGAGTTAACTCGAGCTACACCTTATGCATTGCCCTAACTCGACTCCTGTCCACACAGAAAAACCCTTAAGATGTGGTGCTTAGAACTCAAGTGAGCTGGCCCCTCGGGGCACAGGCTAAAGCCTAAGTTAGCACAACTCACCAGCTAACATGATCTTTCTGTAGTATGGATGCAAGCTAGCTGCACTTGAGTGCTTCTAATTCTCCAATGCCTTCCCACTCTTCCCCCTGTGTACCAAGAAAGGACAGACAAGTTCTCCCACCATCCACTGGGAAAGAATCCATAGAGTGGCTCAGCTCACTGCTGTGCAAAGAGCCTTGGGATGAGCTCCTAAAAGTCTTAGTGCCCCACCTGAGTGAGTGCAGGGCCAGTGTGGACACAGCAGGACCTTTGTTTATTCACAGTGTGGCTCTTCTCATTTGAGAGAGGCTGACTCAAGCACAGTAATTGAGTGTAGAAAACTCAAGATAACTCTGCAGTGAAGACAAAGCCTCAGATCTTTCGGCTGACAGGGATCTATTCTACCACAGTGGTTCTCAACTGGGGGGGTCTGTGGCCCTGTGGTGGTGGGGGGGGGTCAGAAGCAGGCTTCAGAGGATCTGCCCAAATAAACCAGAGAGCATGGCTGGCCTTAGACTCAGAAGCTTCTCTATCAAGCCTTAAAACCCACAGATTGTGTTAATCACTCTTATGGATGGACCTTGCGATTCCACAAGCTACTGCCCACTACCTCCAACTGTAACACAAAACTTTAATTGTGACATCAGCAATATTAACATAAGCTTTCTAGAAATGTGAAGATACATGATCTATTATTTTTGTGTGGGGGAAGTATGAATTCAGAGTTAAGGTTTTGTGTTGCAGTTCGAGCTAAAGGCATTTTTTGTGTGTACTGTATTTCTTTATAGTGTTGCCTCTCGGCCCAAGTGGTTAGCAGTATTCGGGGCCTCTCCAGGTTGTTTCCATTAAGAGGAGAAATTGATTATAAATGTCCCATATTTCTTGGTACAATCTTGTTTACTTAAGAAGAAGGTGCACACAGTTCTGTTTCCGTGAACACAGTAGAAATGCAAACTTGCTTGTAGCCAATCCTGTGCCCTAACAAAGGGCTTTTTCTTGGCTTCCTCCACAGCCACATTACCAATGCTTCTCTGGGTTTCTGCTGGCTTCCTTATTCCTTTAGATAGTTATCTGCAACATAAATCCATTCCCCAGCCCCTACATTTTTGCAATCAGTCCTAGGGTTCTCCTCAACCTGCTTGTCTCACCTTCTGCTCAGGCCTTGCCATGCTGGTCCATGCCTTGGGTGGTGGGTTCTGTTGTTTTTGCTCCCACTAAACCATGGGGTATTTAATTGCTCCCATATTTAGCCTAACTGAAAGGGTGCTTTGTCCACACCTGAACTTCAAAGGGGGCTATCAATGGACGGGATATATTTGACCTCCTCGTAGGAGGTGGAGAGAAGAAGAAACTGCAGTCGTAGATGGGGAGGGAGAAAGAGCACAGATCCTAGCTCAGCTGCAAAGGCCTCCTTTGCCTTTCACAAAGATCATCAGTGATGGGGATCCCCAGTGATTAAACTAAGGATCTCTTGTACCATGGGCCAATCATCAGGGAGAGAACTCCTGACTAAGGATGCATGACATTAATGGTGAGGGCATTTACAGAGGTTATAGCTGCCCCCACCATTCCTTCTCTCCCATGGTCCTCCCAGATATTCCTGCTCCCCCAGTCCTTCCATAGCATAGGCCAGAAAGGTCTCTCCTTGCTCCCCAATAATTTCCCTTTGCAGCTGGGGAGGTGTCCCATCCTTACTGGCTCCTCAGAGCAGGACATCCCTGCCCGCAAACCACAGGAGAAGCTCTCTGAGAAGCAGAACTGGCACCTGAGCTCTGGAAACCGCTTCAGGGACAAGTTTCCTCTCTCTCAGTTTGACAAGGAGGCAGGAATAAGAGGCATAAATCCCTGGAGCTGTGTCAAGAGCTGGAGTAAAGGACTGTGTGTCCATGGGTGAAGGTGGGAGGGGAATGGATGGAGATGTGGTTCTCTGCTCTCTCACACTGAACATGTCAGCCAGCACAGCTGAGCCATTGTGGGGTTCTGTTAATTTTCTGCTGTTAGATGCCTGCCATAAATTACTGCCTCCCATCTGAATGAAGGCAAAGCAAGAGGGACACTGTGCCCTAACCCTTGTCTAGACTTAGGGGATGTCTTCACTACCAAGCGTGGCAATGCTTTAACGTGGCTGTGTAGTCGCAGCACCAGTGCTGGGAAAGAGCTCTCCCAGTGCTGTAAAAAAACCCACCCTGACAAGGGGAGTAGCTGCCAGTGCTGGGAGCATTTCCCCACCCTCGTGTCCCACCCAGCTACCAAGTGGCGGGAACTTTTACCAGCAGTGGAGGGTGGGGAACCCTGGTGGGCCAGCTTATATTCCATCTTAGTTCTGTGGCCTGCTGGGGATATCAGCTGGCGACTCCTCCATGGAGCCGTGAGCACGGGCATGTACTTGGTGCACTTCACCTTTGTCCCTGAAGCCTGCCCCTTCTGTGGCGTGAGGGAGAACCTGGCGCATGGGTTTCTTCAGTGCACCAGTCTGCAGCCCCTCTTCCAGCTCTTACTGAGGTTCTGGATGCACTTTTCCCCGCACTTGTTTATTTACCTCGTCAACCTCCTCCTAGCCATGACTGAGGTGTCCATTCGTAACACCAGGGAGAGGAGGTTGGCAGAGTGGGGGCCCTGTGACTATGGGGCTGTCTTTCATTCTTTTATCTGCTCACGTATCCAGACAGAGTTCCTCTGGGCAGTGTCCTCCGGCTCTCTCGACACCTTCGAGGAGCAGTGGGTGCTGTGCGGGGTTCTCTGCTCGGTGTCCCCTTCTGGTTCCCTAGTTTTGGCCCTTTGACCCCCCACACATGCTTCTGTTATTGCCTTTGTCGTCCCCTGAACTTGGTTGGGTTCTGGTTCAGTAGCTCCTCCCTAGGCTGGGGGAGGAGCTTTTAGCAGTGGGCAAGCTAGTGCTCGGCCACATCCCGGCGCTCAAAAGGACCACTCTCCCACTGCTCCCTGGCCCTCCTGTATCACATTACCCAGTCCCAAATATTGAAGTAAAATAACCCCTCTTCTCCTACTTGAGATTCCTGCTGTTTATGCATCCCAGGATCGCCTTAGCCTTTTTGACCACAGAGTGACCTGGGAGCACATGTTCAGCTGATTATCCACCAGGGTCCCAAAGCTTTTTCAGAGTCACTGGTTCCCAGGATAGAGTCCCCCCCATCCTGGAAGTATGGCCTACATTCTTTGTCTCTACATGTATACATTTACATATAACCAAATTCTAACATGGGTTGTTTGTTTTCACCCCATTTCCCAAGCAATCCAGGTCACTCAGTTTCAGTGACCTGTCCTTTTCATTACGTTCTATTCCCCTGAATTTTTGCGTCATCTGCAAACTCTATCAGTGACGGTTATATGTTTCTTACCGTTCATTAATACATATATTAAGTAGCATAGAGCCAAAAACTGATCCTTTTCTGGGACACCACTAGAATCACATGCATTCAATGATAATTCTCCATTTACAATTACATTTAGTGACCTGTTAGCCAGCTTTTAATCCATTTAATTTGTACCATCTGAATTCTATGTATGCAGTGTTGTTGTAACTATGTTGGTCCCAGGATAATAGAGAGATAAGGTAGTCCAATATTTATTGGTCCAATAAAAGGTATTACCTCACCCACATCATGGGATCTATTTTCCCTAAATCCGTGTTGATTGGCATTTACTATATTACCTTCCTTGTATTCATTATTAGTTGAGTCCTGTCTCACCCATTCCATGATCTTGCCCAGGATAAATGTCGGACCGAAAGTCCTATAATTACCTGGGTCATCCTGTTTTCCTTTTTAAAATATTCATGCAACATTAGCTTTCTTCCAGCTGCTGTATATAAACAGATCTCCTGGGCATTGAGCCAGGGCTAGTGTGGGGACATAGTCACACTTATTATCCAAGACACATATGTTTCAAACCAGAACTGGTAGTCTGTAGTTCATTTTTTGAAATTACAATTTGCAAACTGCAAAGCAGTGTTGTCTCCTAAAGGCTGTAGACTTAATACCTTGGAAAAAAATCTTGAATTCAAACTTAACACTGTTTCCATATTGCTAACCCCAAGTGTTGACAGATCATGAGTCGGACCCTGCCCCCCAACAAAAATCATGAGGTTGTCTAAAAAATTATGAGATTTAAACTGTTAGGCATTTTGGTTTCTATTTATTTACTTTCTCGTTTTGAGCTTTCAGGCATCATGTTTTTGAACTTTACTCTGAGACCACGAAGGTTAGAAATTTCCTTTTTTTAAAAAATGAAAACTGAATAACATCACTCCAAAAATTTGCGAGAGTTTGAAACACTGCTGCTTGCAGCGTTGGTACTGAAGGAACACGGAGGGGAAGACGGAAGACTAGTGTTGCCATGAGGCAGAGAGACGGTTGTTTGGGTGACTTAAATTGTGGATTTCCATCATGCCAAAGATGTGGGGGTGGGTTCTGGTGCCATGGTTTCTCCTGGAGGTGGTGTTTTGTGTGTTGTGGAGTAGTAGTTTGTTCAACTTTGTGTGTGTGTGTGCCGTGTTAATCTTATATTGGTCTAGTGTGCGCCTTGACCTACTGTCAGTCAGGGTCCCCCCACCTTATGGGGGCACGCCAGACTAAGAGCTCTCCTCTGCCGCTCAGAGCAAAGAGGGAACATTGGACATGCACAATTAGGCTACAATCAGGGCTACATAGAGAGCTCAAGAAGGGAGCATTTTAATAACACGAAATGGGCTAAATTGCACTCTCACTGAAATGAACAGTAGACAGTGCAATGGGCAGGTGTCTACAACAGGGGAATCTGGTCCAACATCTGAACACATGGAGAATGTCCAACGCCAGCAACTGATCGTCCACTTTTCAGCCGCCCAGGACCCCTCACCCTTTCCCCCTAGTCAGTAGAGCAGCGGGTATTTAATGTCGAACTGAACTGGAAACTGCTGACTCGTCAGACCCCTAAGATTTTTCACCCTCTGCTTTGGGCCGTGCAGACAGCGGTTTCTATGAGCCCTGCAGCGTCTCACTGAGCGTTTTGTTCTGATTTATCACACGGCGCCAGCACCAGGTGGTATCGCAGCGTCGCCGAGGCCTGTGACTGAGGAACCTTTGGGAGATGCCGACAGAGCGACTCCGCTGACAGAAGCAACCAGAGGTAACGTCTCTGACAACAGGGCCTTGGGGGAAAGTGTCTCCTTAGCTGGCACCGCAGGGTCATTGCTGGGCTGTTGTACCCATTGTTATATACATGTAAATGGAGGACTCACCCCAGGGGTGCTTCCTTGTGGCTGGCCGTAGTGTAGCTGCTCTTACCTCTCTACCACCCTCTGACACACTCCACGTGCACGTTAGCCAAAGTTCACAGAGGTTTTAAATTTTCCCCAGGCCAGGAGTTCTAGATTTTCCCCAGGTAACATGTCAATTTCCCAGAGCATGCCCACTCTGACCAGAGAAACCTGGGTGCCTGTGTCTCACCATCCCAGGCATTCTTTGCCATTCACTTTGGCAACTTGAATAAACTCTAGTTGGTCTGACTTTACAAAATTCATCAGGAGTCCCTCAGGCACATCTGGGGGTTCTGTGTTTATGACAGCTGCATTAACCTAGGCTGGATGGGGTGTGGACCTAGATTCCCTTTTAGGACAATTGTCCCTCAGGTTTTCAGTGAAACACCTCCTTCAACCGTCCTCCTGTGAAGGGGGTTTGTGAGTGTGATTTTCAGGAGTCAGTTCTGAGGTGGTGCGTGCCTGGGCTCCCAACCGCCTTCTCTTTTCCCAGCAATAAAATGGGGTCTCTCTTTTCTTTGTGCCTTGTGCTCACTGGGTGCTCAGGATTGTACATAAGGCTCAGCCAGATCTGCTGCTTCCTGTACAGAACCCAAAGATTTATCGCAAATGGTTTCTCTGATCTCTTCAGGTCATATACTCAGGAAATGTTCCTGTGCAAAGAGGTCAAATAATTGGTCATAATTCTCAGCCCTTCTGCCCATTTTTTTCATAAAATCACATCTGATAAACCTTTTGGCCTCCCTCTCTTTGGCTGTCTGGTCAGCTTCCCATTTTTGGTGTTTCTTAGTCTCCCATTCTTTATCTTTCTGATCAGCCTTCAGTCTGCCCAGTTCAAACTTTGTCATTCCATCCATGGCTCATTTTATACTTTTTGGGGGTCTGTTTCCTCACCTGAAATAATCAAATAGAACACAACAAACTGTAATCTTTTCTGTCTGTTCCCAGTCCTCTAACTCTGAATCACTCCGAAATCTAATTTACCAGCGCTTGAAGCTCGAACTTCAGTCAACCAGCAAGCTGTGTGTAAATTCTGCCACCAACTAGGCCACTGTGACACTCTCCTGAAGTCCCTCAGAACCAGTCATTGTTTCAGAGGGGGAGCCGTGTTAGTCTGTTTCAGCAAAAACAACAAGGAGGCCTGTGGCACCTTAAAGTCATTGTCATGTCATTGTCTTACCTCTCTGCATCAGCAAAGGAGAGTTTTGCTGAAGCTTAAACTGTGTGTCAGCTCCCTGCCACACCAGTCTGTCTGCCCTCACCAGCAAACTCCTTGAGACTCTGCTAGCCTAAACTTTTCCTTGCAGGTAACCTACAGTGTACTCTAGTTCTCAAATTCCCCAGAGACGTCTCTCTGCAGCGTCCAGTTCCTCTGATTGGACACTCATGGAAATTTAGTTTGCTGCCTCCAAAGAGACAGAAAACACACTAGCCAGTTAATTTAGATGAGGACTCACTCTTCATTTTGATATACAGGACTGAGATGGTTTCATAAGAAAACCAGAATAGGTTTATTAGTGAAGAACTTAGATTTAAGTGATACTAAGAGGAAAAAAGAGAGATCTAGTTACAAACAAAACAAAACAAAACACATTTTCTAGTGACTAAAATTTAATCTTAGCAAGTTACAATATTTGCCTAAGCAACTTTCTTGTTTACAACATATTACCAGCACCTTCCTCACTTCAGATAAGAGGATTGAAGGGCTAAAATCCGTATGCTGTTCTGTTTGTCGGGTTTTGACATGTTTATACTCCAAATATTCTCGAGGGCTGATTATCACCTTTCCTTTTGATGCCATGGGCTTTACTCACCCTGGCTGCTGACCTTGTTGGGAATGTATGTCTTTCCCCTTATATTTGTGGTTTTAATCTCCACAAATGTTAGCCTTAATGGGGATTTACGTTTCCCCCCCTTTTGAATACTGTGGTCTAAATTTTTACACTGACAGCTTTGATGGGGATGTACGTCTCCCCCTCTTTGAATACTGTGGTCTAAATCTCCACACAATTGCCAGCCTTATTGGAGACTTGTGCTATTTGAAGGCATGTACGTCACATGCCTGGGGGGGCGCTCCCCTAGGGCTTGCAATGTTACATGCAATGAGGAAATGGGACCACCAGTTTGCACTGCTTACCGCTCGCATACCCAACCAGTTCTGGGCTTAACTCACGGCCAATCGCTTGCTGGTGGTTTATCCAAGTCCTCCATAACACACCCCTTAGTTTAAGCAGTACATAACCCTCTTGCACATGTCTCCCCTCCCAACTTGTACCCTTATTAACCCCTCTGCTTATACTACACATGTCTAGGTTCCTTTGCACTTAAATTTAAAAAAAAAAAAAGTGGGAACAAGATGTGTCTGAAAAGGGATGAGAGACTTCTATCCCTGGCCTAATGAGGTGGTAAATTAAACATACTCACCTCCTTTTGGATTTCAGTCTCAGTTCCTCAATCAGTTCACAAGCTTGTATCCCGGACGAGCCCCCAGCTGAAGGAACAAATATGGACACCGTGTAGAATCAAACACGTGGGTTTATTACATACAGCACTGAGTGTTACCTCGCTTATTAGGCTTATTAGGCTCAGAGACACTGCCAAACAATTGATTACGATGGATTATATGAATTTTCCATGGGCGGAGGGAAATGACGGGGTAGGTAGTCCCAAACCCCTGGATAGGTTTAGCAGCAAGACAAGATAAGCACAGTAGCCAATGGTCAAAGGTTACATAATGTCTCCGCCCATGGATTCAGGTTAACACATGACACTTAATTAGTACACAGGTGTTTTCCATTAAACAATATATAAAGTGTGTTAGTATAATATATATATATATATATTGAATTCTGATTTGGGATCCATAGATAATGAAAAAAGAAAAGGAGGACTTGTGGCACCTTAGAGACTAACCAATTTAGTTGAGCATAAGCTTTCGTGAGCTACAGCTCACTTCATCGGATGCATACTGTGGAAAATACAGAAGATGTTTGTTTTTATACACACAAATCATGAAAAAATGGGTGTTTATCACTACAAAAGGTTTTCTCTCCCCCCAGCCCACTCTCCTGCTGGTAATAGCTTAGGTAAAGTGATCACTCTCCTTACAATGTGTATGATAATCAAGGTGGGCCATTTCCAGCACAAATCCAGGTTTTCTCCCCCCATTTGTGCTGGAAATGGCCCACCTTGATTATCATACACATTGTATGTCAGGCAGCCCAGCCAACAAATGGTTCGTGATAGGTTTCAGCTCATTTCAGTGAGCACAATATTTTTACTCTTGTGAGCGAATCCAGGAGTATGTGGAAATCTCTGCTGAGCTCAGCTTCCCTTTTCCTGTAACTGCCCTTTCAACTCCCCCCTAGAAAGTTACTTTGAAAGGAAAAAAATGTTACATTTCTGAAATTCATGCACAGCCCCTTAAAGGGAACCTTGCATGAGCTGCTGTGACCTGAAATGGTCACAATTTAACTCATTCTGGTGAGTGGAGCACATCAATCTAGCTAGGAGAGAAAACAGCTGCAACTGGCCATTGTCTCTCTACAACTGTTTGACTTCTTGATTATATCTTACTGAAAGAATCAGTTCCCCAGACATTAAATGTAGTCTAGCTTTAGCGGCTTCAAATGTTTATTTCTTGATCCTTAGGGAAAAAATAATATATATATTTAATAGTGAATTATTGTTCCAGACCATGGGACTCGGTAACAGCGGCCACTGATGAAAAGGCCTTGGAGATGATATGCAGGGAACAAAATAACCTGGTCAAATTACTTCAAAACAATGCTGGTAAGGTGGCCAGTTGGTGATCACACAGCAGGACTACCATCGAATCAACGAAGGAAAGGATGCAGAGGACAAAAGAAGAATATTGTTGGATGTGATCCAGCGGAAGGGGGAAGTGACCTGTAAGCAATTTCTGGAGAGTTTACAAAGCCTGTTTCCTGATTTCCAACAGCACATACAATACTCAGGACAGGGTAAGTGGTGTCAGTGTGTCCGATTTTAAAAAATCATTTTTCCACGTTAAGAATGTAATTGCTGCAACACTGAACAGGGGGATTTGTTCCCAACTCGATTCCTACTTAGTAGATTCAAATGCTGCCTCCACCTCTTGGACATAAGGGTTTCCTGGAGAGGGAGGTGGTGCTCTTCCGCTATGGAAGGAGAATGGGGTGAGGATTCCAGGGCCTGCGCAGATGTATGCATCCCTAGTGCTGTATATAGAGTTCATCTGAGTAAGGGCCCCTGCCTGGCATTTTGCAGCAATATGTGGGATCCAGGGCAGGGTGGCCGAGACATAACTATTTCCTAGAGCTTTTGCAGATAGACGGTTGTAGCGAGGGCTGGGTTGGGTATGGGCCTTGTAATATCTTTGGGAGTTTTATTGGTGATTGAGTTTTGTTGGCGTCTGCGGAGGGAGATACCACTGATTGATTTTGTTTCATGAATTTAATGTTGAATTTCCAATTGTCACATTTTTAACTTGACATAAATAAATCAGTACCTTCGGGCAGCTAATCAAAGGGGCTTATAGTGGCATGGTAGCTCCACTGTACTTAAGGTTGAAACTAGTTTACCGTTTAAGAGCTGACATTTCTTATGTGCTCTATAATCCATGTGCGTACTTAGATTGCCTTGAAATTTGCTGCGTCTCCTCAGGTCTTGCGGTAGGGTTAGTCCAAAATTAGGGTCTTTTCAACAATGGGATCCTGAGGCACAACCATCATATATCAGCATTTTCCCGTTCTTCTAATATGTTTTGGCACACACCTGGGGCTCTGTTGCAAGCCAAAGTGTCTGTCACCTGAGCTCACATGTGGATCAAGGTGATCTGCTGTGCCATTGCTCTGGAGCCACACCTGTAAACTGAGACTCTGGAGCACTTTCCGCAGAAACTTTCTGAGAACATGTGTTGGGCTCATTAAGTTCTCTGCCTGCTTCACCTGGAAGCTCTGCTTTTGGATTTTTTGCCAGAAAACAAAGCTTCCGGTGTAAAAGCTGATCTTTCAAAGTGCTCTTAAATCCACAGGCACACACTGATTGGCTTGAAGATTCTCATTTGTGCCAGGGACAGAGTTAGAGGTTCAAGAATGGGAGTATTTGGTGAAGGAGTTCCTCAGATACATGCACTTCAGTAAGAAGCTGATTTTAATATTTCCATTGCTCAGAAACGCATGTCTGAGATAGAGGTAATGGTGCAAATTTGCGGTTCTTAGAATAAAATCATCTGAGAATATAACTTGTCCAAGTATCACCTTTACCCGAGAGTATGTAACATCATCTCCCATTTCACCTGGCCAGCTCCCCCGCAGTTTACTGAGAACTATTCTTATTTGCCCTGTCTCTGCTTTTCATGGGTGTTCCATCTATATGCCTGTTGTGTGTGACCCTGGGTGTGAAGGCACCATCCTCCTCCTGAAGAAAAGCCAGGATGAAATCTGTCTGGGAAAACAGGAAAATCAGGACAGTCTCAAGGATCTTGTTTTCTTTTCATAGTCTTTTTATGTAAGGAATACACCCAGGAATTCAGATGGCCCTGAGTCTTCAGAGATGGTGATTTCTCAAGGTTTTATAGCAGAGTGAGAGCCCTGCTATAGTTAAGGTTAGGACAATGTTTCCATTGAAAGCTCACTTTTCTAAGTGCCCTAAAATTTACAGGGTTACTCAGATTGCCTTGCTTCATAGGGATGTGGGGTTCTGTTAGTAATCCAGATTTGGAGACATTTGACCAAGGGCTTCCTGAGGTATAGTCGCTCCTCCGAAAAGAATTTCTTAAACGTGAGAGCTTTTGGCAACCTTTTTCTGCTCACAGATAGAGCTCAAACCAGGGCTCAGGTCGTTGCATCAAGAAATTCAACACTCGACAGTTACCCCAAGAGAGGGGATGGCAACCACCAGCCCTTGGGGGAAAATCAAATTAAAAAATTATTTGAAAAAGATTTTGCCACTCTAGCCTAGCTCGTCAGAAGCCTCTTGCGCTAAATGACAAGCTAGGTTAACTATCTAGAAAACTACCTCTGCCTTACAGCACCTCAGTACCTGTTAGGGAATATCACAGTCATTAATTCTAAGCTTCAACCTGCCCCAGTCTCTGTGAGTTCAAATCCAACCCAATGAAGAAATCTGAAATAAAAGGGGATTTTTACTGTAGGGAAATGTAATCCGAGTACAGCAGAATCAACAAAACAAGCTGAAACTATTTTTGAACAGAAAATAAACTACACAAACTAATGCTCCCAGGGAGGTGAGGGGTGATTAGGGGTGCAAGAGTAGGTGGGAATAGGGGGACAGGGTTTGTGCCTGCAGTGAGGGATGGGGATATGGTTAGGAGGGGGATACATGGAAATGGAAGAGAAGGAAGATGGGTCAGGGGGAATGGGATAAGCATTGGGGGAAAGGGAGGTGAGAAGGGGGGGTTCAGAGAATGTGAGAGGTATCAGAGGAAGTTGGGGATTTAAGGTGGGAGGGGCCTGTTAGCCCTGACTTGTCCCCTTCCACACGTGTTCTTGTATCCAGGGACGCCCTACCCCTCTGCAGGGATCTGAGCCCTTCTTCCTGCCTGCTATGTGTTCTGGAATCTGGGGCATCCTGCTCCTCTTGCTGTGTCAGAGCCCCTCTCCCTGGCCATCCATGTGATCTGGGATCTGGTTGAATGAATATAACACAAATTTAAACATCTGAAATCCAGAAACTGAATAAAGATACACTTCATCCCTGTGCTGGAGGAAGCGTGGTTGGGGTGGGCTGGCCAGAGTGTTTGGAGGAGGATCCTCATTTGGACGGGACACAGACTGGTTGGACCTGGAGCATAGCTGGGGAAGCCTGGATGAAGCAGGGGCAGGAATCCCAGCTGAGGGTGGGACTCAGCTACCGAACGAATCCTAAAGTATAACTACATTGGTTGTAATAAGTAAGAGCTAAACCAACTGACCAACAGTTAAAGATCTACCTGGTGAAAGGGAGGCCACAAAGTAGGCACTCAGGGAACTAGTTGTTCCAAGACTTGCTACCTGGCAATCATGAAAGAAGTGAGCTGGGATTGGAGCTGCTGCTCCTTATCGATCCTCAGGACCAAATGTTTGGTTCCATGAGGGAGAATGTGGACACTGGTGTGCTAGAGGGCACCAAAGATGCATGAATATCCCAGAAATGGGAAACCATCTGGGCTGTTCACAGAGGAGCATGGATAGATCAGATATTGCTGGCTGCCTGATACAACCTCAGGCCACATAGTGAGCCCACAGGGGCAGCCAGGAACCCACTGAACTGCAGTAGAGATCTACTCCTGCTGTGTGACTGGAATCTGCTTCAGCAGCCGTCACTCCAAAGCAGGAAGGCGCTACAGCTTCTCAATGGGCTAAATGAAAATGGATAGCTTGTCTCCTGGGAGGAGGTAATAGGCCAATCTCCCAGTTCTGGCTGTGGTAGAAGGAGGTCTTAGGGGTGAGAAAGGAAGGAGAATCAGTCCTATGGACACATGTACACACTGATGACACATGCGCACACATACATATTTTCGAGTAAAGAGAAGGGGAGGGTAATGCAATGAGAAAATGGTCCTTCCTCATGTTTACTTGGGGGTGTTAGAGGAGGCAGAACAGGAGATCTGAGCACGTTATCCAGCACCTGAGGGGATGACACAGAGCATCCCAACTCTGAATAAGAAGGGAGCATTTATCAAAAAGAGCCAGATACTCCATTTCCCAGAAATGGCCAGAAAACAAAGGAACTGAAAGTGGAAGGCCAGTAAGAGTGCAGTGTGGGGAGGCAGAGTGAAAAGTGGGGATCTGGGTGAGCCTGATAATTGCTAGGATATGAGATTGCTTCATTGTTTATCTGCGTATAGTAACTTGTGTGTAGAGTGCAGCTCTCATCTGATAATGATGGAGTCTGTCCAGAAATCCAGCAACTCTGTAACTGTAAAGACAACCCAGTCCCCTCGGGCAAAGAGAGCAGGGCTAGTTGGAATGTAAGTGACTGAGTGTCCTGCCAGCCACCTCAGAGGACCTGGTCTCAACGTGTGCAGAGAAAGGTGGGGGTCTGTGTTTATGCCATTCTCCTCTACACCATTAATGCAAGTATTAAATAAGATTGGATGAGACATCAATCCCTGTGGGACTCATTGGCCCCCTTCCTACCTGCTGATCTCATGCCCCCTCACAGACAGAAACCTATGTGGGGCTGTGTACGTCATGGTTGCATTGTGACCACTGTCCACTTGCTCTGCCGGCACAATGTGGCTGCACTGCACACGTAAGAGGGCATTGCTGGCAAGCGCGGCCCCACTGAAACTAGGTCCACGTTCTATCTCTGTTCCGTGCCCTGAGCAGGAGGGTGATGGAAGGAAGTGAGCGTGGTCAGGGAGTTCCTCATGTTGGCTGTTCCTGACAGCTGGAGTGGTCATAGTAGCTTGTGTGCAGCCCTCAGACCTCCGCTTTGACCAGCATTGGAGACTGAACTGATCCCCAGCAGCCCAAGAACAGGGTGCCAGCCCTGGGCACAGCACCGTTAAATTCCACCGATACTCCACCAGTTACAGCCGACGGTGCACCACAAAGACCTTCCCCTACTTTGAGGGCAACCACCATATTGAGACGAACAGTCCCCCACTCCTTGTCTTCAAACTTCTAAAATCTCCTCCCTGAGGAAGTGGCCTGAAGTGCTAATCTCTGGGAGGAGCTGTCATTGAAAGGGAAAATAACCCTTCCCAGGAGCAGCACCCTTCACTCCTTCTCCTCTGGGCCTCTGGATTCCCCCTCCCTCTGCCCCCAACATTCACCTAGATCCCCACAGTTTGCCGCCATCTCCACTGAGTTGTGGGATTGATTTAGAGCAGGACTCCTTGGAACAGGGCCCTCTGCTTCTCTCTCCCTGTGTTACTATACTGCACTCATTACCATGGTATCCGAGCGTTGACACAGATCTGTAAAGCAGCCTCCACACCCACTGCTCTCAGTAAATACCAATGAGAGAGAGTGAAGTAGTCAGGACAGGGACAGGCCCTTTCCTCGTTTATAACAGTTATAACAGCTTCTCTTCAAGCCTGTCTACACTAGGAAATTTGCACTAGCATAGCTACGCCAATGTAACTAGATAATTTGAAGTAGTGGAGTTTATGCTGATGTGGCTAGGTAATTTATCAAAGTAAATTGCACCAGTTCAGAATATTTATATTGTGGAGGGGAAGGGGAATTTCCAGTAGTGTAGCAAAACCTTTGCAAATTTCCTTAATGTAAACAGTCCCGTGATTTTAATGTATTTCTTAAAGCCCCAACTGCTGGAATCATGTTATTGCATGACAATCTCCCAAAAGGCTTCACACTTAATGGGTGCCAGGATCTTTCACTGATCTCAGCCAGCAACTCTGATTCCCAGAAATAGTCTTGGGGAGAATGAAATAAAAGTGAGATAATAGTTCAGGTGGTGCCCACAGTCAAACAAGTCAGTGGCAGAGCCAGGAATAGGACCCACGAATCTGGATTCCTAGTTACCCATTTGCTAACCATTAGACCCCAGTCCCCTCCCAGAGTCAGAAATAGAACCCAGGAGTCCTGACTCCCATTCTCCACCACTGTTCTAAATCACTAGGTTCCACTTCCCTTTCAAAGCTTGGAGTAGGACCCAGCAGGCCTAACTCCCAGCCATGGTGTTTTAACCACTAGACTTACTCCTTTCCCAGTCAGGGACAGAACCAGGAGCCTTGACTCCTAGTCCTGCTCTAATTACTAGGTTTTCCCTCCCAGAGCTAAAAATAGAACCCAGGACTGCTCTAACCACTAGACTCTATTCCTTAAGAGTCCTATCTGCTGCCCCTGCTCTAGTCCATTAGACAAAGTTAGGAGTGAAAGTTAACTAGAGGAAGGCTGTGTGCATTCTGTGCAGTACAGCATAGCGTTCATATCACTAAAAGTTTGCAGAAGAAAAGCCATCACGTCCCCTAATGAGAATCATCACTATTTGAATATTGAGTGAGCAATGTAAGGCACATTTAAAAGTGAATCTCTGAGCAAGCTGGGACTTTAAATAGCATAAGTGACCTGGGGATGGGCTGTGTGGAATGGGAGTGACCTGACTGGATCGAGGTCTGGGTGAATACATATGAAACAGACTGCTGTGTTCCAGGTCAACACAGTAAAAATAAAAATCATGATTTTCCAGGTAAAGCCTGAAAACAAACAAAACAGAGAGGTGGGTGAGGTTCTGTGCCTTGCAAAGTGCTGGAGGTCAGACTAGATGATCATGATGGTCCCTTCTGGCCTTCAAGTCTATTAGTTTAGAAATCGTATTAGAGAGAGATGGAGATTGAACATACCCTGTATTATATGTACAGGGCCTGATAATAAACACATCAGGAAGTTTCAGATCATCTATCAAAACACTGCAAGGAAGAGTGCTGCAGGGTATCTACGCCATACATAAATAATTAAATAGATACCGCTCCCCAGTGAAACTGTTGCTAAAACTGTCTGAGAGCAACATCCAACCCATTCTGCTACATGGGAGTGAGATCTGGGCCCCAAAGCTAAGAACGGATTATATTGACTACTGTAAAACCCTGATAGAAACCCTCCGCCTGCAGGTCAGTGCATGGGGACTTCAGCACCAGCAGCTGCGGAGCAGAGCTGAGCCAATTCTATTAAATCCACAGCCAGAAACGAGTGATCCAAACCAAGATGTGCTCAGAATGCTAGACCAGCAACTAAAACTCCAACACATCAGTCACTGGGAAAAGAAATCAGAACTAGCAACGAGCGGGACTGCTGCAGAACCCTGCAGAGACCGGTCACCCTAGCAGCTTCACTACAGTGACCTGGGCAGGACGAGGGCAGATTGTCTCCGGTTACAGAATCAGTGACCACAACTAGAGGTGAGAATTAGGAGGCATAAAGCAATCCAAGTCCAGAGAGGAATGAGTGTGCTTCCAGCACGACAGAGGAGAGAGACTGAGACAGGAGACTCTTTCTACTCCAGTGTCCTAAATATGAGGGAGTGCAGGAAAATATCCCCTCAAATGATCAGAAATCCTAAAAGACATCTGATCAGAAATGCAACAGAGAAAAAACTGTGACTGGCCTTGTGGGACAGAAGGCAAAACGCTCTGTTATATGAGACCTTTATATGAGACCTTTTCCTCCCTGAAAGGGAGGGAGGCTGTCCCCCGATAGCAGCCCTGTCCCCATACATAAGCACGCTGTGCCCCTGATTTTGGACTCATCCACCTGAATATGGGCCCTATCACATGAGTGGGGGCCCTCCCCCACCCGTGAATGAGGCTGACAGCAGGAGGACAGTCACAGGGGAAGCAGCTGCAGCGGCACAGGAGCCAGCAAACAGAGCTGTAAACAGGGGCGTTTCAGTGGGAGTTTGAAAGGGGAGTTCGTATTGTGATACTTGTGTGGGGTTTGGTTTTGCTGTGGGGGGTGGTGTTTTGGGGTGGTTTGTGTTTCCCAGATTAACAGGATTTAGGTGGGAAGGCTATGACAGATACAGAGGCAGCAGAGGGAGTGACCCATGTAGTGGAAGACACAATGAAGATGACTGGATGTGGAAGCAGCAGTATGTATATGATCCTCGAGGGGCTACCTGGTAAGAGTTTTGTCTGCATCAAATGCCATCTGATAGAGCTGATGGAGGAAAAGATCCGAGGATTGGAGATGCAGGTGGAAAGTCTGGTAGAGTTTAGGAAGAGGTTTGAGCAGATTATGGAGCAAAGACATGAGGCAGCTGAAGGGAAAAGCTCAGACTTGCAGATAGAAGGAGGACTGAAGAATTCTGAGGGGAGACTGTTGGGTGAGGAAAGTGGTCAGTGGAAGCATGTGACTAAAAGAACTAGGCAGAGGAAAAGACGGGCTAGTGAAGGAGAAAGAGAGCTTAGGAATAGGTTTTCAGAGTTGGAAAATGAAGAAGGGGCTCAGCAGGTAGTGACTGAAGGTGGAAGGGCAAGGAAGAAGAGAAGAGCGGCTAGTCCTATAGGAAAAGGGGGAAGAGTTAATGGAGATTACACCAAATATGAGCCCCAGGAGGATACAGGATGGGTTAAAAAGGATTACAAGGGAGAATGGGAATGGAAAGAACTTGCAGCCAGAGGGAACAGGGGATAGACTGGAGAATAGCACCGTCACTAGGAAAAGGCAGGTCTATGTGATTGGGGACTCTTTACTGAGAAGAATAGATAGGCCTGTAACCAGAGCTGATCCAGAAAATAGGAGGGTGTGCTGTCTTCCAGGTGCTAAGATACGGGATGTAGACCTGAGGTTGAAAAGGATTCTAAAGGGTGCGGGAAAGAATCCCCTAATTATCCTTCATGTGGGAACAAATGATACGGCTAGATTCTCGCTGGAAAGTATTAAGGGAGACTATGCTAGGCTGGGGAGGACGCTTAAGGAAATTGAGGCTCAGGTGATCTTTAGTGGGATTCTGCCTGTTCCTAGAGAAGGGCAACAAAGGTGTGACAAGATTATGACTATCAACAGATGGCTCAGGCAGTGGTGCTATAAGGAGGGCTTTCGGATGTATGGCCATTGGGAGGCATTCATGGACAGAGGACAGTTTTCTCGGGATGGACTTCATCTGAGTAGGGAAGGAAATAGACTTCTAGGATGGAGGCTGGCACAACTGATTAAGAGAGCTTTAAACTAGGAATTTGGGGGAGATGGTTGGGAGATGTCCAGGTAATCTCCACGCCAGAATTTAGCATTGAGTGGAAAGAAAATGAAGAAAGAGTGGATACAGCCGTAGGTAGGAGGAAGGGCAGTGTAGATACAAGTCTAATAGGTTATACTGGTAGTAAAATAACCGTGCCTAATAGGGTACAGAATGTGAGTGAGGCCAAACAGCAAAAATTAAGATGTTTGTACACTAATGCGAGGAGCCTAGGTAACAAAATGGAGGAACTAGAGTTACTGGTGCAGGAAGTGAAACCAGATATTGTAGGTATAACAGAAACCTGGTGGAATAGTAGTCATGACTGGGCTACAGGTATTGAAGGGTATGTGCTGTTTAGGAAAGACCGAAATAAAGGTAAAGGTGGTGGAGTAGCACTGTATATCGATGATGAGATAGAATGTAAAGAAATAAGAAGCGATGAAATGGATATGACTGAGTCCGTCTGGGCAAAAATTAAATTGGGGAAGAAAACTATTAGAGCCTCCCCTGGGATAGTGCTTGGGGTGTGCTGTAGACCGCCGGGATCTAATTTGGATATGGATAGAGCCCTTTTTAATGTTTTTAATCAAGTAAATACTAATGGAAACTGTGTGATCATGGGAGACTTTAACTTCCCAGATATAGACTGGAGGACGAGTGTTAGTAATAATTTTCAGATTTCAGATTTTCAGATTGCTCAGATTTTCCTAGATGCGATAGCTGGTGGATTCCTTCAGCAAGTAGTTGCTGAACCGACTAGAGGGGATGCCGTTTTAGATTTGGTCTTGGTGAGTAATGAGGACCTCATAGAAGAAATGGTTGTAGGGGATAATCTTGGCTCAAGTGATCATGAGCTAATTCAGTTCAAACTGAACGGAAGGATTAATAAAAATAAATCTGCAGCTAGGGTTTTTGATTTTAAAAGGGCTGACTTTCAAAAATTAAGAAAATTAGTTAGGGAAGTGGATTGGACTGAAGAATTTATGGATCTAAAGGTAGAGGAGGCCTGGGATTATTTTAAATCAAAGCTGCAGAAGCTATCGGAAGCCTGCATCCCAAGAAAGGGGAAAAAATTCATAGGCAGGAGTTGTAGACCAAGCTGGATGAGCAAGCATCTTAGAGAGGTAATTAAGAAAAAGCAGAAAGCATATAGGGAGTGGAAGAAGGGAGGGATCAGCAAGGAAAGCTACCTTATTGAGGTCAGAACATGGAGGGATAAAGTGAGACAGGCTAAAAGTCAAGTAGAGTTGGACCTTACAAAGGGAATTAAAACCAATAGTAAAAGGTTCTATAGTCATATAAATAGGAAGAAAACAAAGAAAGAAGAAGTGGGACCGCTAAAAACTGAGGATGGAGTGGAGGTCAAGGATAATCTAGGCATGGCCCAATATCTAAACAAATACTTTGCCTCAGTCTTTAATAAGACTAAAGAGGATCTTAGGGATAATGGTAGCATGACAAATGGGAATGAGGATATGGAGGTAGGCATTACCATATTTGAGGTAGAAGCGAAACTCAAACAGCTTAATGGGACTAAATCGGGGGGCCCAGATAATCTTCATCCAAGAATATTAAAAGAATTGGCACAAGCAATTGCAAGCCCATTAGCAAGAATTTTTAATGAATCTGTAAACTCAGGGGTTGTACCGTATGATTGGAGAATTGCTAACATAGTTCCTATTTTTAAGAAAGGGAAAAAAAGTGATCCGAGTAATTATAGGCCTGTTAGTTTGACATCTGTAGTATGCAAGGTCTTGGAAAAAATTTTGAAGGAGAAGGTAGTTAAGGACATTGAAGTCAGTGGTAAATGGGACAAAATACAACATGGTTTTACAAAAGGTAGATCATGCCAAACCAACCTGATCTCCTTCTTTGAGAAAGTAACAGATTTTTTAGACAAAGGAAAGGCAGTGGATCTAATTTACCTAGATTTTAGTAAGGCGTTTGATACCGTGCGACATGGGGAATTTTTAGTTAAATTGGATAAGATGGGCATCAATAGGAAAATTGAAAGGTGGATAAGGAATTGGTTGAAGGGGAGACTACAACGGGTCCTACTGAAAGGTGAACTGTCAGGCTGGAGGGAGGTTACCAGTGGAGTTCCTCAAGGATCAGTTTGGGGACCAATCTTATTTAATCTTTTTATTACTGACCTGGGCACAAAAAGTGGGAGTGTGCTAATAAAGTTTGCGGATGATACAAAGCTGGGAGGTATTGCTAATTTAGAGAAGGACAGGGATACCCTACAGGAGGATCTGGATGACCCTGTAAACTGGAGTAATAGGAATAGGATGAAATTTAATAGTGAGAAGTGTAAGGTCATGCATTTAGGGATTAATAACAAGAATTTTAGTTATAAGCTAGGGACACATCAATTAGAAGTAACGGAGGAGGAAAAGGACCTTGGAGTATTGGTTGATCATAGGATGACTATGAGCCGCCAATGTGATGTGGCCGTGAAAAAAGCTAATGCGGTCTTGGGATGCATCAGGAGAGGTATTTCCAGTAGGGATAAGGAGGTTTTAGTACCGTTATACAAGGCACTGGTGAGACCTCACCTGGAATACTGTGTGCAGTTCTGGTCTCCCATGTTTAAGAAGGATGAATTCAAACTGGAACAGGTACAGAGAAGGGCTACTAGGATGATCCGAGGAATGGAAAACTTGTCTTATGAAAGGAGACTCAAGGAGCTTGGCTTGTTTAGCCTAACTAAAAGAAGGTTGAGGGGAGATATGATTGCTCTCTATAAATATATCAGAGGGATAAATACCGGAGAGGGAGAGGAATTATTTAAGCTCAGTACCAATGTGGACACAAGAACAAATGGATATAAACTGGCCACCAGGAAGTTTAGACTTGAAATTAGACGAAGGTTTCTAACCATCAGAGGAGTGAAGTTTTGGAATAGCCTTCCAAGGGAAGCAGTGGGGGCAAAAGATCTATCTGGCTTTAAGATTAAACTCTATAAGTTTATGGAGGAGATGGTATGATGGGATAACATGGTTTTGGTAATTAAATATTCATGGTAAATAGGCCCAATAGCCTGTGATGGGCTATTAGATGGGGTGGGATTTGAGTTACGCAGGAAAGAATTTTCTGTAGTATCTGGCTGGTGAATCTTGCCCATATGCTCAGGATTTAGCTGATCGCCATATTTGGGGTCGGGAAGGAATTTTCCTCCAGGGCAGATTGGAAGAGGCCCTGGAGGTTTTTCGCCTTCCTCTGTAGCATGGGGCATGGGTCACTTGCTGGAGGATTCTCTGCTCCTTGAAGTCTTTAAACCACGATTTGAGCACTTCAATAGCTCAGACATAGGTGAGAGGTTTTTCGCAGGAGTGGGTGGGTGAGATTCTGTGGCCTGCGTTGTGCAGGAGGTCAGACTAGATGATCATAATGGTCCCTTCTGACCTTAGTATCTATGAATCTATGAAATTACATCACTGATAGCCGAAATTTGCACAGAGACAGCAAAGCGGTGGATTGCTCATGGAAGAGACCCTCTGCATTCAACCCCATTCCCGTGTAGAAAAGGTACAGGTGCCAAAGCAGCCTTGTCCCTGCTCCCATCCAGGGCCCTACAGAGGATCCACACAGGAGATGGAGTTGGGAAGCCCGGGGCAAGGCTGCAGAATGCTTATTTCCCCCCCTCAGTCCCCTATGTAAATCTGAGGAAACAGCCTCAGCCTTTACCCCTCACAGCAGGGACTTCCCTTGAAAGTGAGATTCCAGGGGCAGTTGTCTTTGTGAGACTGTCTGACAGCACTGCTCCACTGTTTCATATTGTCTGGGACCTGTAAGGGCAGGAGATCCTGTACCCAGTGTACAGGCACAAAGACTATATGCAGATATCTCTGGGTCTCTGTTGGATCCCCCAGGATATCCATAAATCTCAGGTGGTCAATGCAGTTTAGGAGACAGACTCTCTGCTTTGTCCAGGATGGAGCAAACCTCATCTTCTGGTGAAAGAATTCAGAGTAAATTCTGTGAAGGGGCCTCAGGGAGTTTTTATCTCTCCAGGAGTACCACCCATAGATTTTTCCCCTTGGGAAAGCGCAAGATTTTCCCTTGGCTAAGGACCCATAGCGCCTTTTTTGCACTGTCTCTCTGGCAGTCAATATGCAATGTTGTAATTATTTTATTTCTGAATCTTACGTCTTACTTTCCCACTCATTCCATTTTGAAGAAACAATACATGTCTGAATTCTTGGTAACAGAATACATAATGTTTGGAACATTGATTTAAATAGGAACAATGAGTCATCCACAGGAGTCAGGTGAAGAACTCTACTCTAAGGAGCCCTCTGGGATACCTGGAACCCAAACACACTGAATTGCTACTGGATTTCTCTCAGATTTCAATTCCCCAGTCAGTGCAAACTCTGGTTCAAATCAAGTTCTTATTGTCCAACTGCATAGCTGTGGCTGCCAAGTTGTGTGCAGCTTTACGTGTGACATTTTAGATAGCTAAGAGAACCATTGGCTTCCTGAGTGGTAGCAGAGGTTGGAGAGGGAGGCACCAATTCATCCAAAGCACTGGAAGCAAGTGTAAGTGGGAAGGCCCTATCCCGTCACATTTCTGGAAGCAGGTAGCAAGAAGGCCCCAGGACCCCATGACACATGCCCAAGGATTCTTCTCCAAGGTGGATGGCAAAAACAACTTCAGGGAAAGGTCCCTGGGGCAGCTGGAAATGTTATTGTTGGTTGCCTTGGGCAACTCGGTGGATGGCAGACTTGGGGTGGTGCTGGGTGCATGGAGAGGGTCCTGGAACAACAATGTGAGTGGGGACCTGGATTTGGGTGCGATGGGGTGGATGTTGAGACAACAAGGTGGATGCATAGTGGGTGTGTCGGAGGGTGGCTACTAAGGCAGCTGGAGTGAGTACTTGGTTGTTGGGTGCTGGGTGTGGCTGAGAGAGCTGAGGGACAGCTGCCCATCCCTGGTTACTAGGAGCCAGAAGGGAGGCAGGGAGGCTGCTAGCGGGTGGAGCTGTAGGGGAATCCTTGAAACCTGCCTACAGCCCAGCGGGGTGTGTAACAATACAGCAGAGCTGTGGGTACATATGAGGGGATAGGGCTAAAACCAGGAGGGTCAGATGAGATGTGGCCACACGGCTGCAATTTAATATACTCTTTGTCCAGCGATAAGTTCCCAGTCCCCCTGGTGTTGCATTAGACACCCTCCATTTCCTATGCTATAACCCAGTTATTTTTTTGTCTATTCCACTATCTGGCTCCCTCCTAAACTCCTGTGAAGCATGAAAAGTGTGTTCTTAGTTATACTGATCTGCATCTGTTAATTTTAAAAGGCAGCCTTTAATTCTACTCTATTCAAGCTTGTATACCACCTTCACTATGATAATATTTGAGTGTCTTCCAGGAGAGCATTCATCCATATGACTAGAAAGTGTCATGTGTTTCTTTTTCTCTTCCTCTCCCTAAGGAGAAATTGGTGGGGTTTTATTTTTATTTCTCCTTTTTTCTTTTTTGCTAAAATATATAATCCTGTATCCTGAGATCTGTGTTTATATTAGCAAAAGCAAGGTAGAAGAAGTACACTTTTCACTTTGAGTAGAAGGTGTTGAGGGTTTTGTTGGTTCTTAATTCCTGTGGGCATTTGTTCCACAATCTGGGACAGGCCTCTGAGAAAGCTCCATTTCCTGCACAGATTCATAGAGTTTAAGACCAGAAGGGCCCATCTGATCATCTAGTCTGACCTCCGGTGTAACGCAGGCCAGAGACTCTCATTCATTTAACCCTGTACTGAGCCCAATCATTTGTGTGTGGCTAAAGGGTCTTTCAGAAAGGCATCCAGTCTAAATGTGAAGACATAAAGAGATGGAGAATCTACGACTTCCCTTAATAATTTTTTCCAATGGTTTATCACTCTCACTGTTAAAAAATTGTGCCTTGTTTCTAACTTGACTTTGTCTGCATTGAACTTCCAGCCATTGGTTCCTGTTACGCCTTTTCCTGCTAGGTTAAAGTGCATTCTAGGCCTTGGTATTTCCTCCTCATTAAGATATGCATACACTGTAATCAAGTCACCTCTCAGTCTTTTTTTTGATAAAAGAAACAGATTGAGCTCTTTAATTCTCTCATTGTAAGACATTTTCTCCAGCTGTGACTCTTTTCTGCACTTTCTCCCATTATTAAAAATGTGAATACCAGAACTGGACACGACCATTCCAGTACTAGTCTCACCAATGCCATCTACAGACATAAAAGGGCCTCCTTGCTCCTACTCACCAGTCACTTGTTTATACTTCCAAAGATTTCAGTAGTGCTTTCTGCCACATCATTGCATTGGGAGCTCAGGGCCTCTCCTTCTGCCCCTCCAGCCCCACGAACATGATACAGTTCTGTGGTGACCTAGAATCCTATTTTCGACGTCTCCGACTCAAGGAATATTTCCAACACGCCTCTGAACAACATACTAATTTACAGAGACCTCCTTACCAACACTACAAAAAGAAGGATTCTAGGTGGACTCCTCCTGAAGGTTGAGACAGCAGACTGGACTTCGACATAGAGTGCTTCCGCCGATGTGCATGGGCTGAAATTGTGGAAAAGCAGCATCACTTGCCCCACAACCTCAGCCGTGCAGAACACAATGCCATCCACAGCCTCAGAAACAACTCTGACATCATAATCAAAAAGGCTGACAAAGGAGGTGCTGTTGTCATCATGAATAGGTCAGAATATGAACAAGAGGCTGCTCGGCAGCTCTCCAACACTACTTTCTACAAGCCATTACCCTCTGATCCCACTGAGAGTTACCAAAAGAAACTACAGCATTTGCTCAAGAAACTCCCTGAAAAAGCACAAGATCAAATCCGCACAGACACACCCCTGGAACCCCAACCTGGGATATTCTATCTACTACCCAAGATCCATAAACCTGGAAATCCTGGACGCCCCATCATCTCAGGCATTGGCACCCTGCCAGCAGGATTGTCTGGCTATGTAGACTCCCTCCTCAGGCCCTACTCTACCAGCTCTCCCAGCTACCTTCGAGACACCACTGACTTCCTGAGGAAACTACAATCCATCGGTGATCTTCCTGAAAACACCATCCTGGCCACTATGGATGTAGAAGCCCTCTACACCAACATTCCACACAAAGATGGAGTACAAGCCGTCAAGAACACTATCCCCAATAATAGGTTTCAGAGTAACAGCCGTGTTAGTCTGTATTCGTAAAAAGAAAAAAGAAAAGGAGTACTTGTGGCACCTTAGAGACTAACCAGTTTATTTGAGCATGAGCTTTCGTGAGCTACAGCTCACTTCATCGGATGTATCCTATGTAGCTATGCATCCGATGAAGTGAGCTGTAGCTCACGAAAGCTCATGCTCAAATAAACTGGTTAGTCTCTAAGGTGCCACAAGTATCCCCAATAATGTCACGGCTAACCTGGTGGCTGAACTTTGTGACTTTGTCCTTACCCATAACTATTTTACATTTGGGGACAATGTATACCTTCAAATCAGCGGCACGGCTATGGGTACCCGCATGGCCCCACAGTATGCCAACATTTTTATGGCTGACTTAGAACAACGCTTCCTCAGCTCTCGTCCCCTAACGCCCCTACTCTACTTGCGCTATATTGATGACATCTTCATCATCCGGACCCATGGAAAAGAAGCCCTTGAAGAATTCCACCATGATTTCAACAATTTCCATCCCACCATCAACCTCAGCCTGGACCAGTCCACAGAAGAGATCCACTTCCTGGACACTACAGTGCTAATAAACAATGGTCACATAAACACCACCCTATACCGGAAACCTACTGACCGCTATTCCTACCTACATGCCTCCAGCTTTCACCCTGACCACACCACACGATCCATTGTCTACAGTCAAGCTCTGCGATACAACCGCATTTGCTCCAACCCCTCAGACAGAAACAAACACCTACAAGATCTCTATCAACCATTCTTACAACTACAATACCCACCTGTGGAAGTGAAGAAACAGATTGATAGAGCCAGAAGAGTTCCCAGAAGTAACCTACTACAGGACAGGCCTAACAAAGAAAATAACAGAACGCCACTAGCCGTCACCTTCAGCCCCCAACTAAAACCCCTCCAACGCATTGTCAAGGATCTACAACCTGTCCTGAAGGATGACCCAACACTCTCACAAATCTTGGGAGACAGGCCAGTTCTAGCCTACAGACAGCCCCCCAACCTGAAGCGAATACTCACCAGCAACCACATACCACACAACAGAACCACTAACCCAGGAACCTATCATTGCAACAAAGCCCGTTGCCAACTGTGCCTACATATCTATTCAGGGGACACCATCACAGGGCCTAATAACATCAGCCACACTATCAGAGGCTCGTTCACCTGCACATCTACCAATGTGATATATGCCATCATGTGCCAGCAATGCCCCTCTGCCATGTCCATTGGTCAAACTGGACAGTCTCTACGTAAAAGAATAAATGGACACAAATCAGATGTCAAGAATTATAACATTCATAAACCAGTCGGAGAACCCTTCAATCTCTCTGGTCACTCGATTTCTGATCTCAAAGTGACTATCCTTCAACAAAAAAACTTCGAAAACAGACTCCAAGGAGAGACTGCTGAATTGGAATTAATTTGCAAATTGGATACAATTAACTTAGGCTTGAATAGAGACTGGGAATGGTTGATTCATTATAAAAAGTAACCTATTTCCCCTTGTTTATTCCTTTCCCCCCCACTGTTCCTCAGACATTCTTGTTAAATCCTGGATTTGTGCTGGAAATGACCCACCTTGATTATCATACACATTGTAAGGAGAGTGATCACTTTACATAAGCTATTATCAGCAGGAGAGTGGGGTGGGGGGAGAGAAAACCTTTTGTTGTGATAAATACCCATTTTTTCATGGTCTGTGTGTATAAAAACATCTTCTGTATTTTCCACAGTATGCATCCGATGAAGTGAGCTGTAGCTCACGAAAGCTTGTGCTCAAATAAATTGGTTAGTCTCTAAGGTGCCACAAGTACTCCTTTTCTTTTTACCTTTCCCTGAACATCCCTTTGTTCTTATGTTAGGAGGCAAGGAGAACAGAAGCTCTTGGTTGCCTTTTCAATTCCATTCATTATTTTATACTCTATACTTTTATCATGTCCCCTCTTACTCATTTCCTTTCTAAATTTAAAAAAAATCCCAATCTTTTTGGTCTCTTTTTTCCAAGACTTTAATCATTTTCATTGCCCTTCTCTGAAACCCCTCCAGTTCTGTAGTAGCCTTTTAGAGAAGGGGTGATCAGTACTGCGTACAATATTCTGGATGAAGCTACATCATATTTTTGGTATGTACTATTGTCCATCCCATTCCTTATTCATCCTAACATCTTGTTAGTTTTTTTGGACCACAGCTGTTTGTTGAACTGGGGTTTTCAGTGAGCTGTACCTAGTGATACCTAGATTCCTTTCTTCTGTTTATACTGTTGATTTAGAAACCTGTATGGTTTATGAGTAATGGAAATTTGTCCTTTTAATGTGTGCTACTTTGCATTTATTAACATTAAACTTCATTTGCCATCACATTGCCCATTCACCTAGTTTAGTTACGTCTTTCTGAAGTTCCTCAGAATTTTCACTGGAGTTCTCTAACCTAAATAATTTTGTGTCATCAGCAAATTCTGCTGCCTCACCATTCACCCCTTTTTCTAGATTTTTAATAAATATATGAATATGTAGGGAAAAATTAGTGCTTAATTATTGATAATTATTTCCCTCTTAAATTTTGTGTAAGGTTCTTTCAATCTGCGGAAAGAAGAAGAGAATCAGCATATCCCAGAGACAGTGGAAAAGGACTTCCAAAAAGGTATTTCTCCTTATAATTCTTCCTTCTGTACTTGTAGTTCACATTACACTATATGCACATTTAAAAACCCCTAAGCCAAAAGAACAGCGAGGTTGCTAAGTCAAGCACTCAGGAGTTAAGGAATGCTAGAACTGAAGTTGCTGCGGTTGCTGTTTTCTCTTTGGAGCGCTACCTCTGTGGGGCTGGAAAACATACTCAATGCAGACAAAGGGGCATACAAGAAATCATGTGGGTCTAAGGAGCAAGCTCATATTGGCATTTAGGAAACTCTATAGGGTACATAAGCATGCCCGGTGCAGTGGAAGGTCAGTGGGGCTGGAGTATGCTCAGTGCAGATGGAATGTCCAGAAAATTTAGCAGCAAACCTCTGACAAGTTCCATTGAGCTACAAGTGGTGATTTCCAGATGCATATAACTCAAATAAATCTGGGTGAATTTTTATGGTTGACAGGAAAAGACATCTTTCTGACACCCCACGATTATCCCCTGACAAATATAAAGTCCCCGCTCCAAAGCACAAAGGGATTAGAGCTCTTCAAATAAATGGTTTGGGGGAAGAAGAGAAGTTTTAACAATTGTAAATCAGCTTATTTTTCATAGTCCCATTATTGGAAATAGCTGACCCATTTTCCTTATATTTTTTATAATAATTCAGCCAGCAGAGGTTCCATGCAGACCGAGCATGGAAAATTTCGGCCTAAGTGGTTAAGGTTTGGAAAAGTTATCAGTAACTGAAAATAAGAGATTCGAGGATTGGGCCAAAAGAAATCTGATGCGGTTCAACAAGGACAAGTGCAGAGTCCTGCACTTAGGATGGAAGAATCCCATGCACTGCTACAGACTAGGGACCGAATGGCTCGACAGCAGTTCTGCAGAAAAGGACCTAGGGGTTACAGTGGACGAGAAGCTGGATATGAGTCAACAGTGTGCCCTTGTTGCCAAGAAGGCTAACGACATTTTGGGCTGTATAAGTAGGGGCATTGCCAGCAGATCGAGGGACGTGATCGTTCCCCTCTATTCGACATTGGTGAGGCCTCATCTGGAGCACTGTGTCCAGTTTTGGGCCCCACACTACAAGAAGGATGTGGAAAAATTGGAAAATGTCCAGCGGAGAGCAACAAAAATGATTAGGAGGCTGGAGCACATGACTTACGAGGAGAGGCTGAGGGAACTGGGATTGTTTAGTCTGTGGAAGAGAAGAATGAGGGGGGATTTGATAGCTGCTTTCAACTACCTGAAAGGGGGTTCCAAAGAGGATGGATCTAGACTGTTCTCAGTGGTAGCTGATGACAGAACGAGGAGCAATGGTCTGAAGTTGCAGTGGGGGAGGTTTAGGTTGGATATTAGGAAAAACTTTTTCACTAGGAGAGTGGTGAAGCACTGGAATGGGTTACCTAGGGAGGTGGTGGAATCTCCTTCCTTAGAGGTTTATAAGGTCAGGCTTGACAAAGCCCTGGCTGGGATGATTTACTTGGGGATTGGTCCTGCTTTGAGCAGGGGGTTGGACTAGATGACCTCCTGAGGTCCCTTCCAACCCTGATATTCTATGATTCTATGATTAAGTTCTGTAGGTAAGAGAGACAAACATCTGAGCCACATAGAGCTCTTCCTGAGGCCTGGGAAAGGTACTCTGAGCGTCACTGTTAAATGCCAGGTGGAACAGATTGCTTGTCGTAAATTGCTAGCACGTATTGTAATGGACCATTCAAGTACCTTTCCCAGACCTGAAGACGAGCTCTGTTTGGCTTGAAAACTTGTTTCTCTCTCCAAAAGAAGTTCGTCCAAAGGAAAATAGTAAACCATCCACATTTTCTCTCTAATATGCTGGGGCCAACATGGCCAGAACTACACTGCATACAGCTCTGCTCTAAGACAGTTTGCATTAAAACATCCTGTTGTTGTTACTCCCCCCTTCCTTCCTGCTAACTCATGGACTCATAGATTTCATGGCCAGAAGGGACCACTGTGATCATCCGGTCTAACCTTCTGTATAAGACAGGCCAGAGAGCTGGGAATCCTCTGTGTTATAAATCTTTTTATTAGCCCACAAATTTACCTTACCTCCTGATTTTGCAGGTGTGATTCTTTTCCATTTTTTTCTTTATAAATTAAGTTCTTCTTTTAAGAACCTGATTGATTTCAGTGTCCCTGAAGACAAAGGGTCTGTTCCACCTGGCATTTAACGGTGATGCTCAGAGTACCTTTCCCAGGCCTGAGGAAGAGCTCTATGTGGCTCAGATGTTTGTCTCTCTTACCTACAGAACTTAATCATAGAATCATAGAATATCAGGGTTGGAAGGGACCTCAGGAGGTCATCTAGTCCAACCCCCTGCTCAAAGCAGGACCAATCCCCAAGTAAATCATCCCAGCCAGGGCTTTGTCAAGCCTGACCTTAAAAATGTCTAAGGAAGGAGATTCCACCACCTCCCTAGGTAACCCATTCCAGTATTTCACCACCCTCCTAGTGAAAAAGTTTTTCCTAATATCCAACCTAAACCTCCCCCAGTGCAACTTCAGACCATTGCTCCTTGTTCTGTCATCAGCTACCACTGAGAAAAGTCTAGATCCGTCCTCTTTGGAACCCCCTTTCAGGTAGTTGAAAGCAGCTATCAAATCCCCCCTCATTCTTCTCTACCACACACTAAACAATCCCAGTTCCTTCAGCCTCTCCTCATAACTCATGTGTTCCAGTCCCCTCATCATTTTTGTTGCCCTCCGCTGGACGTTTTCCAATTTTTCCACATCCTTCTTGTAGTGTGGGGCCCAAAACTGGACACAGTACTCCAGATGAGGCCTCACCAATGTTGAATAGAGGGGAACAATCATGTCCCTCGATCTGCTAGCAATGCCCCTACTTATACATCCCAAAATGCCATTGGCCTTCTTGGCGACAAGGGCACACTGTTGACTCATATCCAGCTTCTCATCCACTGTAACCCCTAGGTCCTTTTCTGCAGAACTGCTGTCGAGCCATTCGGTCCCTAGTTTGTAGCGGTGCATGGGGTTCTTCCATCCTAAGTGCAGGACTCTGCACTTGTCCTTGTTGAACCTCATCAGATTTCTTTTGGCCCAATCCTCTAATTTGTCTAGGGCCCTCTGTATCCTATCCCTACTCTCCAGCGTATCTACCTCTCTTCCCAGTTTAGTGTCATCTGCAAACTTGCTGAGGGTGCAATCCACGCCATCCTCTAGATCATTTATGAAGATATTGAACAAAACCGGCCCCAGGACCGACCCTTGGGGCACTCCACTAGATACCGGCTGCCAACTAGACATGGAGCCATTGATCACTACCCGTTGAGCCCGACAATCTAGCCAACTTTCTATTCACCTTATAGTACATTCATCCAGCCCATACTTCTTTAACTTGCTGGCAAGAATACTGTGGGAGACCGTGTCAAAAGCTTTGCTAAAGTCAAGGAACAACACATCCACTGCTTTCCCCTCATCCACAGAGCCAGTTATCTCGTCATAGAAGGCAATTAGATTAATCAGGCATGACTTGCCCTTGGTGAATCCATGCTGACTGTTCCTGATCACTTTCCTCTCCTCTAAGTGCTTCAGAATTGACTCCTTGAGGACCTGCTCCATGATTTTTCCAGGGACTGAGGTGAGGCTGACTGGCCTGTAGTTCCCAGGATTCTCCTCCTTCCCTTTTTTAAAGATGGGCACTACATTAGCCTTTTTCCAGTCGTCCGGGACTTCCCCGGATCACCATGAGTTTTCAAAAATAATGGCCAATAGCTCTGCAATGACATCCGCCAACTCCTTTACCACTCTCGGATGCAGCACATCCGGCCCCATGGACTTGTGCTCGCCCAGCTTTTCTAAATAGTCCCGAACCCCTTCTTTCTCCACAGCGGGCTGGTCACCTCCTCCCCATGGTGTGCTTCCCAGTGCAGTAGTCTGGGAGCTGACCTTGTTCGTGAAGACAGAGGCAAAAAAAGCATTGAGTACATTAGCTTTTTCCACATCCTCTGTCACTAGGTTGCCTCCATCATTCAGTAAGGGGCCCACACTTTCCTTGACTTTCTTCCTGTTGCTAACATACCTGAAGAAACCCTTCTTTTTACTCTTAACATCTCTTGCTAGCTGCAACTACAGGTGTGATTTGGCCTTCCTGATTTCACTCCTGCATGCCCGAGCAATATTTTTATACTCTTTCCTGGTCATTTGTCCAATCTTCCACTTCTTGTAAGCTTCTTTTTTGTGTTCAAGATCAGCAAGGATTTCACTGTTAAGCCAAGCTGGTCGCCTGCCATATTTACAATTCTTTCTACACGTCGGGATGGTTTGTCCCTGTAACCTCAATAAAGATTCTTTAAAATACAGCCAGCTCTCCTGGACTCCTTTCCCCCTCATGTTATTCTCCCAGGGGATCCTGCCCATCAGTTCCCTGAGGTTGTCAAAGTCTGCTTTTCTGAAGTCCAGGCTCTGTATTCTGCTGCTCTCCTTTCTTCCCTGTGTCAGGATCCTGAACTCAACCATCTCATGGTCACTGCCTCCCAGGTTCCCATCCACTTTTGCTTCCCCTACTAATTCTTCCCGGTTTGTGAGCAGCAGGTCAAGAAGAGCTCTGCCCCTAGTTGGTTCCTCCAGCACTTGCACCAGGAAATTGTCCCCTACCCTTTCCAAAAACTTCTTGGATTGTCTGTGCACCTCTGTATTGCTCTCCCAGCAGATATCAGGGTGATTGAAGTCTCCCATGAGAACCAGGGCCTGCTATCTAGTAACTTCCATGAGTTGCCGAAAGAAAGCCTCGTCCACTTCATCCCCCTGGTCCGGTGGTCTATAGCAGACTCCCACCACGACATCACCCTTGTTGCTCACGCTTCTAAACTTAATCCAGAGACACTCAGGTTTTTCTGCAGTTTCATACTTGAGCTCTGAGCAGTCATACTGCTCCCTTACATACAGTGCAACTCCCCCACCTTTTCTGCCCTGCCTGTCCTTCCTGAACAGTTTGTATCCATCCGTGACAGTACTCCAGTCATGTGAGTTATTCCACCAAGTCTCTGTTATTCCAATCACATCATAATTCCTTGACTGTGCCAGGACTTCCAGTTCCCCCTGCTTGTTTCCCAGGCTTCTTGCATTTGTGTATAGGCACTTGAGATAACTCGCTGATCGTCCCTCTTTTCTCAGTATGAGGCAGGAGCCCTGCCCTCTCGCGTGCTCCTGCTTGTGTTTCCTCCTGGTATCCCACTTCCCCACTTACCTGAGGGCTTTGGTCTCCTTCCCCCGGTGAACTTAGTTTAAAGCCCTCCTCACTAGGTTAGCCAGCCTGCTTGCGAAGATGCTCTTCCCGCTCTTTGTTAGGTGTAGCCCGTCTCTGCCTAGCACTCCTCCTTCTTGGAACACCATGCCATGGTCAAAGAATCCAAAGCCTTCTCTCCAACACCACCTGCATAGCCATTCATTGACTTCCACGATTCGACGGTCTCTACCAAGGCCTTTTCCTTCCACAGGGAGGATGGACGAGAAGACCACTTGCACCTCAAACTCCTTTATCCTTTTTCCCAGAGCCATGTAGTCCACAGTGATCCGCTCAAGGTCATTCTTGGCAGTATCATTGGTGCCCACGTGGAGAAGCAGGAAGGGGTAGCGATCCAAGGGCTTGATGAGTCTCGGCAGTCTCTCCGTCACATCGTGAATCCTACCTTGAATGGAAACCAGTCAGGTCCCTGTGCACAGCTGCTCACCTGAGGGGCAGCTACAGTGCCCAGTTCCTAAGGCTTCCCACTCTCCAGTATCCTCTTCCTGTGGTCTTCCGCTAGACTGCCCCTCTCCTCATATACCCCCAGGTTCCCACCAAAGTCTCTTTCTCTCCGGACCCAGAAAAGAAATGTTGGGTGGAATAGCCCATCCGCTCATTATTTTGGCCACCAATTAGGCCTAATATCTGAAATACCGATTTTGTTCTATTAATTTCTGGTTCCACATCTTCTGTTTTTACCAAGCATGATTTCAACATAGTCCTTGAGTTATGGACCTAATTTAGTCTCTCTGTCTAGTTCTTTTGCACCTGTTTATAATATTTTGCCAACAAGTTTTGTTATTCTAGTATTATTTTCTAATGTTTCATATACTTTTTACAGGAGAGATCACAATTAGAACAAAGTTGCAGGCCCAGTTATCAAAACATAATGGCAGGGAAAGGAATTTGGCTATGGGAGAGGTTTGGAGACCCTCCCTTGCCTGACCCCTCTGCTGTTAAAAGTAGTGTGTGGTTGAGAGTTGCTTTATAGTGAGGCAGCCCTACCCTATTTCGCCCTTTGAAGCAAATAACTGTTCCTTATAATACTTGAACCTCAACCCATTGCTGGCCCTGCTAATCCCTGAAAGGGGGGTGGGGTCCAAAGGAACACCATTCCTGGAAACTGGTGGGAGGACCAGATCTCAGGTTTGCATCCAACGATTTTGGGTAACAAGTGTAAGAAGGGAGATGTGACAGCTCTTCCCCATAGGTTCTAAAGAGAGAAATTAGATGGGATGGTGGTCACATGACTCTGTAGGGGATTTTGAAGGGTTGACTCCCCTGGGCACCCTTGCTGCAGTTGGGTGATCTCTGGCAAGCTTATCAGCCTGTGGACAGGTTCTTCTATTGTTTTTTAATATGTTTTCTGTGCAAAGCTTTCACCGTAAAAATAAATGTCTTTGCCTAGAAACGGTTGTGTGGTAACTTAAAGCAGTTGGCTTAACTTAAGCAGCCGAGAGCGAGTACCCTTGAGCAACCAAGGAGGAATACAAGCACTGTTGCCCTGGACTGTGACACACTTTTGTCCATAACCTTCCGTCTCAACCCATAGCCCCTTATTCTTGCAGTACTGGGCACTCCACCAATGCTTCTACTAAAGCAAATTAATTGACACACCCTCTCTTCTAGGCCCAGACTCTCTGCATGTCTTAGCTTAGACTTGACATGCAGCACCCTGAGCTAACCCAGTCCTGTCTGGTCTAGTGACTCTGCAAGTTCCCCTGAATCCTGATGTATAGCCCCTCTTGTTACTCCAATCTCAGGCTTTTACTCACCTCTGACATGCCCCTTAATACTGACTGCTTGAACACCCATTCAGTTGTGCATGGAAACTTGTTGTAAAGGTCCTAATATTGGATTCTCACCCTATCAGTCTACAAACCTTATTTTCTCCGGGAAAAAAAGTAATGAAAAAAATATTGTGATGAACATTTCCAAGTATATCCCTGACTGGAAGTCCTAGGAGGATTTTCAGATTTATGGACTGCATAAAAGAGAGGACAAGAACAAAGTGATGCATTATCATTTCCAAAAACGTGAACAGTATTTGAAGACAGTATAACGGTGACTAGCTATCTCCTGGTGCCAGGAGACATAAATGGTGTTTTAATGATACCCCTTGTGCCTGATCTGAGATTCAGAGCGCTGAGGGATTCTGCCCCCAAACACTGGAAGACCAAATATATACACCCTGACTCTAACTACACTCTACATGATCTAGTTGAATTCCAGCAAGAGAGATCTCTTTCTTGCAACAAGCAATTTTAACATTATAGGACAAAAACTGGGGTGAGTATCATAATTCTTTTTGAGATCTATTTCCAGGAGAAAGCTACAAAATCAATTCGGTCTTCTGAGAAAAAGATTGGTTTTCTCGTCTCAAAATGTTGACTCCTTTGACACCGGAATGATTATCTTTCACTAAATAATTTGCAGTAAAATGGGACAGACTGCCTGAAATACCCTGAGTGCTGCATGAGATTGTTCAAGGATATTGGGCTAGACCCTCAGGTGGCGTCGATCAGCGTAGCTTTGTGAAGCTGGTGGACCAGGTGCCAGCTCATGCGTGGAGCCCTCAGCCTCACTGAAAACTGACAAATCCACAGCTGGAAACCAATATGGTTCACCTGTGTGTTCATACTGTTAAAATAGGTGTTAGATTTATAGAGCTGTGTTGAAATGTTATGAAGTGCTTGTGAACTGTGGCATGCAAATCTCACATGTCTATATCCCAGGTTACAAGGTAATATTGAAATGTTTTGCTCTGTTACTGTAAAAGTGTGTCTTATGAAACTGGAAACCCCCACAGTCAGGAGGGAAGCGTTACCAAGTGTGAAATACTAGTTTACCATAAGAGGTGTCATCTGCCCAACAAAAGAAGGCCGTTGACGCCAGACAAACCAAGACTTTGATGATTGTTTTCTCTAAACCCAGGAAGAGGGAATGTGCACAAATGCTCATCCCATCACAGCTTGAAAACTGGGGAAAGGGTATAAAAATCCTTGTCAAGGAGGAATTATCATCAATATGCTGCTAAGAATTTGGGGAGGGCAATATTTCTAAGCATAAGCAAGGGATTCCCAGGCTGCTTGGCTTGGATTAGCCCTAAAGGATATATAAAGCTTGCGCATTACAGAAGCTTCTATTAATTTTTGGAACCTAAGACTGTAACTCAGTGTGTATGTTTACCTGCTTTAACCTTGTAAATAACCCTCTTGTTTCTTTTTCCTAGATAATAAACCTCCAATTAGTTTATTATAGGATTGACTACAATCTTGTCTGTAGTTTGAGATCTGAGGAGCAACTGACCTGGGGTAAGGGATTGGAAGTAACCGGGATATCGTTGTAATTTTTCTTATAAGGGACCATCCATCACAAAGACAGGCTTGCCTGGGTGGCAAGATACACCACAGCACTGGAGAGATCTCTCTGTGACTCCATTTAAGGCTATTATAGTTCCTGAGGAGTTCACCCTTGGTACTTGGTTGGTGAAAGAGAATTATAGAACACACAACCAATCTGGGGTTTGTGAGTAACAGTCTACCTTGAATTTGGCACTCATGGTCGTGAGCCACTCCAGACAGGTTGACAAGCTCCATCAACCTCAATAGAGCTACAGTGATTAACACCGACTGACGATCTGGCCCACTGTGCTTGCATGAGCTAAGTTAGGGTGTACTTTGTGCAAAGGAAAGAGACAATAGTAAGATCAAAACACCCTGTTGGTTGCAAAGAATCAAGTTGTAAGGGATTTTTCTAAAAATGTGGTTAATTTCTTTGAACATAACGTGTTTTCATTTAAAATTCCTTAGAGAGGATTTTGTGCTGGTGAACTACTCCTGATCAACATCCCTGGCAAGAGAAGATCTCTCTTTAAAGACACTGCAATATGGAACTGGCTGCACTGGCTTCCCCAACACGCCATTCTCTGCCCCCGTGGAAGGTCTTTCAGGTTCAGGGTGGATTCACACTCATAATACAATGAAAGTAAATATCTCTTATATGTTTCAGATTTTATTGGCAACTTGAAGTGGAAGAACATGCACATGGGGACCCATCTGACTTCTAAGGGAAACGTGCTTGAATGTTGTCTGACCAGCACTTCCCAATTTGTCTCATTGTGACTGTCTAGGTGGATGCGAGGTGCGTATTCAGTGTGAAACTCTTAACGTCTTCGCTTCCAAAATATCTTCTGAGAAGAACAGGATGGTCCTCCAACTTTCTCCAATCATTCTGAATAAGCAAGAGAGATTAACATTGCTACCGTGTATAGGAAGATCAGCTACTGCAAAATGAGCATGGGATGGGTAGATCGCTCCACGGATGTTTTACTTGGTGTTTAATAGGTCCTTTCCTCTTGAGGTGGAAGCTTGTCCCAAGCTCACTTGCTGCCTCCGATTTCCAGTTTTAAGGTGATGTGAGGGGCCAGAGCAGAGGTGAGGGTCTCACCCATAGTTTTCATTCAGCCTCCCTTTGCTTGATTCTTCTGTTCATTCATATATCCTCAGTTAATATACACTTCCTCACTGTGAATATTATTCTTATTAATTTCAGCACGAATGGTGTTTATTTAATTTCATCAGAGACTTTATTCTAAATTCATGGTTTGAATTGACTTGTAAAATAGCAAGGTTCCTAATGAATGGTTTAATTATGGAAGGATGCTAGAGCTCTAATATAAGGCTGATTTTCTACCACTCCATGCACTTCCGTACTGTAGGTCAGATTGTTGCAGCAATGCCTGGCTATTTATTTCCATATCAATTAAGTTATATTTACAATTGCCAGACTTGCAATAGGTATTTCAAAAGTACTGACTTGGAGATATATCTGCAATTGTCGATGGGTTCCAAGCTAGCTGACTTTTGAAATGCTGAAATGCACAGCAAATTTTTTTAAATATTTTTTCTTCCCATTTGCCTTTGTTTTATTTTATTTTATTTTAAGGAAGAAAAAACTTGGGAATTCCCCAGTGACATGAAATTTTATTAAGAGAAATTAATGTAGGCATGATATAACTTGGCTTGTCTATCTTGACTTGCTTCTGTGTGTCTAGATGGCGGCACCCACTTTCCACCCCAACTTGGTTCCTCTTCAATAATAAGTATCATCTTTGATTTATTAGTTATGTATCCCCCAGCAGCATAGACCATATCTGGAAAATATAATGCAGGGAAATCACACTGGGGTGACTGAGTTCATCCTCCTAGGGTTCACAAGCAGTCCACAGCTACAAATCATCCACTTTGTGGCATTTTTGGTTATCTACATTGTCATCCAGGTGGGGAATCTCGGGATGATCGCATTAATCATAGCTGAGTCCCAGCTACACACCCCCATGTACTTTTTCCTTTTCAACTTGTCCTTTATAGATACTGTTTACTCCTCTGTTATTGCCCCTCGGGCTCTGGTGAACTTCTTAGCAGAGTGTAAAGCCATTTCCTTTGCTGGATGCGCCATGCAATTTTTCTTTCTCTCTCTCTGTGCACATGTTGAGGCTTTGCTTCTGGCCGTGATGGCGTATGATCGATTCATAGCTATACGCAAACCGCTGCTGTATACTATTATCATGTCAAAGAAAGTCTGTGTCCAGCTGGTAGCTGCATCATACTTCTACGCCTGTGTCAATGCCGTTGTGCACACAGGCTCTTTGTTCAGCCTGTCCTTCTGTGGTCCCAACATCATCGATCACTTCTTTTGTGACATCCCCCACTCCAGAAGCTCTCCTGATCCAGCACTCACATGGATAGCAGAGTGCATTTCGTCTTTGCTGCTGTAACTGCATTGAGTACTGTCCTGATCATCCTCATCTCCTACATTTATATTATCCTCAACATCTTGAGGATCTGGTCTACGGAAGCCAGGCGCAAAGCCTTCTCCACCTGCGCCTCCCACTTGACGGCCGTCAGCATATTGTATGGGACTCTGTTCTTTATGTATTTACGGCCCACATCCGGCAACTCATCAGATCAGGACAAAGTGGTGTCCGTGTTCTACACCCTTGTGATCCCCGTGCTGAACCCCCTCATCTACAGCCTGAGTAACAAGGAGGTGAAACATGCCCTGAGAAAAGTGGTATACCGAACAATTAATGATTCTTTAGTGGTTGGATGATGATCATAGAATCATAGGACGGGCAGTGACCTCGAGACGCCATCTAGTCCAGTTCCCTGCAGTCAAGGCAGGACTAAATATTATCTAGACTTAACATTAAATCCTATTATCATGCTGATTTAACGTTCAATAAAGCTGGGGCATGATCAAGTTTCTACTGTCTTTGATGCAGTTTGTACCACTCACTGTTTCTTTCCTGTGTAATCGACTGGCGAGTGTGTGCTGTCACTTACATGTGCCCCATTTTGACCTTCTGCAAAAGGTTCTGAGTTGTTACAGCCCCCAGCCGTGGAGCTTTACCTCACGCTGTCGTAGCTCATGCTTGTGGCTCTTCAGTTCTCCAGTTCAGTCTCTTGGGAGTCACACCAGGAACTGTCACACACGGCAACAAGCCAATTAGAGGGTGGTATGCTCTGTTGTGCACTCAGCGAGGGGGTGAGCACATCAGGCTGCTGTACGTGTTATGTGTAGGCAGCAGCAAGAGGGTTCCAGGCTTTGGGCTACTCTGTGGGCCTCATTTTCCTCTCACTTCCACCAGTAGAAATCAGGTTTTGCCTTTTTTCTGATTTTTTTTTTTTTGGTTGGTTTACCAAAATCAATGGGGTTCTGCCCAACAAGGCCTTGGTAATTCCCTGCGAGGTTTGTAATGGATTGTGGAGCCAACCAATCACACCTTACAAGCTAAAACTTCGGGGATCTCTTAAGCAGCCAGCAGGATTGTCCTGATGAAGGCGGGTGGGGAGAAGGGCCTGGATGCAGCCTCAGTCCCTGACCCAGAATGCCCTGCCTTCCTAGAGCACTTCCCTTCTGAGGAGCTCAAAGCACTTCACAGGCCTGAGGAATTTACCCTCCTGTCTGCCCTGGGCCAACAGGAGACAAAGGAGAATATGTTTCATGACAGTCAGGTCCTGCTGCCTTCATCCCCTCCTGCTTTCACTCCTTTGTCCCAGACCTCCCTTAGCCTTGCAGCCTTCATGTTGCTGTTTAGTCCGCCCACATCCCCCCTCACCCAGGCTGTGGTTAAAGCCTGTCTGTTCTCCATCACTGCCCCTCCCCACCACCACTCAACCCTGCTCCTTGCCTTGGTCATCTCTCCCCTACACTCCTGCGGCTGCCGCCTCGCTGGACTTGCTGCCTCTCCCCTCCCTCTCCCTCAGCCCAGCCAAAGCATAACTGCTAAACTCCCCTGCTGCTCTGGTCATGTCTCTCACTTCTTTACATCCCTGTACTGGCCTCCCTGTATCTCATGCAGTAAAGTCAGATACCTCCTCCCCTTCAAGACCCTGCCTAACTCCACTGTTGCGCCCATCTAGTCTCCTCCCTCAGTACACACCCAGGTCAATATACAACCCAGATCTTACACAAAAATCATGGTGTTGCCAATCCTTTGGTATCTAAAATCAAAGGTTTATTTACAGAAAGAAAGAAAGAAAGAAAGAAAGAAAGAAAGAAAGAAAGAAAGAAAGAAAGAAAGAAAGAAAGAAAGAAAGAAAGAAAGAAAGAAAGGGAGTTAAAACTGGTTAAAGGAATCAAATACATATAATAATTGCAAGTTCTTAGTTCAGGCTTGTAGAAGTGATTGAATAAACTGCTGGCTTAAGTCAAGTCTCTGGTTGCCTCCATACCAGTCCTCAGTCCCTGTGTTAGAATGTTCCCATTAGTAAAAGTCCACAGTCCAGAGGTTTGAGCAGGAAAGAGGCAAAATGGAAGATGTTTCCCAGGTCTTTTATAGCTTCTGCCAAGTGAAGGGAAACCCATTGTTCTCACTGTGGAAAATTCCAGATAACAAGATGGTGTTTGGAGTCACATGGGCAAGTCACATCTCCATGTATGATTCGCTTAGTCATAGCAGGTTTCAGAGTAACAGCCGTGTTAGTCTGTATTCACAAAAAGAAAAGGAGGACTTGTGGCACCTTAGAGACTAACCAATTTATTTGAGCATAAGCTTTCGTGAGCTACAGCTCACTTCATCGGATGCATACTTTCCACAGTATGCATCCGATGAAGTGAGCTATAGCTCACAAAAGCTTATGCTCAAATAAATTGGTTAGTCTCTAAGGTGCCACAAGTCCTCCTTTTCTTTTCGTCATAGCAGAAGCCATTACTCACACTCTAGTTTGAACATTCACAGGAAAGCCCATTAAGTGCAGATGGGTGTCTTCCATGGTCCATTATCAGCGGTTGCATTTCTGAATATTGCAAAAGGTCCTTTTTCTAGATTAAAATCTTACCGCACTGGGTTATATAGATTTATCACAAGGGGACAAATTCTGCGCTCCTTTCTCAGTTTGTACTCCGTCCTTATTCAGGGAAACACTTGATCTTTTTTTTTCCTTTTTTTTAAATCATGATTGGATGTTTTTCTGAAAGCTATGATCTAATTCAAATGGGAATTATTTCAGGGAAGTTATATGGCCTGTGCCGGGGTGGCCAAACCGTGGCTCGTGAGACTCATGCTGGTCTTTTACAGTTAAAGTGCAGCTCTCGGAGCCCCCCATTGCTCCCCCATTCTATGCCTACCAGACTGGGGGAGCTTGGGGCTTCTGCAACAGGATGCTAGGGCTAAGGGTTCTGGCTCAGGGGCTAAGGGTCTCGGGGCTTCAGCCCCGCGGGAGGTGCCTGTTGGGGCTTGGGGCTTCAGCGGGAGTGGGGCTGAAGCCCCGAGCCCTGGCAGGCGTGCCCTGCGGGGATGAAGCCCTGAGACCCCCTGTCTCCGGATGGCAGAAGCCCCTAGTCCCACCATCCGGCCGCAGGGCTGAAGCCCCCAGCCCTGGCAGGTATACCCCGGCTCTTGAACTTCAGAAGATTGTTGTATGTGGCGCAGAGGGTCAGTAAATTTGCCCATCCCTGGCCTGTGCTCTACAAATCAGACTAGATGATCACAGTGGTCCCTTCTGGTATTAAGAATCTCTTAATTAAATCAATCTGGCAAAATGAGAGCAAATTTCAGGATTTACCCCACTGGTCTTGATTAGAATTAGTCCCCTGGAATGAAGAATCGTTCCTACCTTCCATTCCCCATTAGAATCAAGAGAGTGATGAGGTCTCTGCTGCCAGTTAGGTTTCTACTCTCATTTCCTTATGTGAAGAAATGGAGAGTTGAGTAAATGAAACTGAAACTAAAGTGCTGGGAAAGCAGCCTGGTGGAGACCTGGTTGGCATTCTAGTAAATTGCACAAATGAAGAATTTCAGACAAACCGTCAAAATGATCCTCCTCACGAATGAATCTGAGACATTTATTGACAATAAAAGTGCCCCGGCTAGGGGCAGCCGCCCCAAAGAGGCTCATAGGGTACACCACAGAGATGCCTGCACTGCAGAACATATTGTAGGGGATAATCCAGCATCCCTGCACCAATAATCCAGGTTAGGGGGTGGGTAGGAGGGAGAGCTGGATATGACCAGGTCCAGGTGCCATGCTGAAGGGCTCATTGTAAATACACACACACAGAGATCTTTTAGAGTAACTGGATCTAATAGATTGTTTCCATCTCTTATCTTTGAGACTTACTTTAAAATCATTTATACTCTGAAATGTGACTCTGTAAAAGGGCACTGTAGGCTTCAGAACTGTTTTTTTTCCAGGGACTCCAGTGCAAATTTAAGAACTTCAGAATGGCCAGACTGGGTCAGACCAATGCTCCATCTAGCTCGGTATCCTGTCTGCCGACAGTGATCACTGTCAGGTGCTTCAAAGGGAATGAACAGAGTAAGGCCGTGTCTACACTGCCACTTTACAGTGCTGAAACTTTCTCGCTCAGGGGTGTGAAAAAACACCCCTCCGAGCGATGCAAGTGTCAGCGCTCTAAAGCGGCAGTGTAGACAGTGCACCGGCGCGGGGAGAGCTCTCCCCCGAACTGGTGCCGCGACTACACAGCCACATTAAAACGCTGCTGCGGCAACGCTGCCACAGCAGCGCTTTAACGTCGGCTGTGTAGACAAAGACAAAGTGATCCCCTCTCATCCAGTCCCAGCATCTGGCAGTCAGAGGATTGGGGCCTGGAACCCCAGAGCATGGGGTCGCATCCCTGACCATCTTGGCTAATAGCCATTGATGGACCTATCCTCCCATGAATTTATCTAGTTCTTTTTAAAATCCAGTTATACTTTTGGCCTTCACAACATCCCCTGGCAGCGAGTTCCACAGGTTGACGTGTGAAGAAATACTTCCTTCTGTTTGTTTTAAACCTGCTGCCTAATAATTTTATTGGGTGACCCCTGGTTCTTGTGTTATGTGAAAGGGTAACTAACACTTCTCTATTCACTTTCCCCATACCATTCATGATTTTATAGACCTCTATCATTTCTCCCCTTAGTCACCTCTTTTACAAACTGAACAATTCCAGTCTTTTAAATCTCACCTCAGATGGAAGCTGTTCCATATCCATAATCATTTTTGTTGCCCTTCTCTGTACTTTTTCCATTTCTAATATCTTTTTTGAGATGGGGAAACCAGAACTGCTCACAGGTATGGGAGAACCACAGATTTATATAGTGGCACCATGGATTTATATATGTTCAATTTACAAGTAAGACACGTGTGTGTGTGTGTGTGTGTGTTTATAAACTTTCAGCCTGCAAACTCATCCTGCCTTGTGTAGTGTTTCCCACTCTCACCACTTTATCATTAATCTCCTGATGTTTTGTATTTTTAATTAAGGCTCGAGCTCCTGGACTCATGGGATTACAGGAGAATCTGCGCTTTCATTTTTTAAAGTAAGTTTCTAGACCTTAGATTGCAGAGTAATGCTTGAAATCTTTTGTAAGAAAGAAAAGTTTAAAGGCTCAAAAAGCAGAAGCAACATAAAAAGAATCCAAATGTTTTTACTTTTTTTAATCAAAGATTTTTAAGCCAATCTCATGATTTTGGTGTCCTGATACGATTTTGAACAGTTGGTATTGACAAGACTGGAGCCAGACTCTCAGCTGGCATAACCCCTCCTTGTCTCAGTGTAGGGCTATTACAGGGTGGGCACGTGATGTGCTGCAGCTGTCTTGACCAGTGGAGCGGCTGGCTCCTTGGGAGCTGTTATTCACCAACACAAGTTAGAGCAGAGCAGAGGCTGTTTTAACATAGGACAGAGGGGATGATTCAGCCTGTAATAGCTCCCAGGATCAGGGGAGCAGAAAGCTACCTAAGCTCCCCATCTAGGTGGTCCATAGCAGTGCTTGGTGCTCCTGGGGATCCGGTCCTGAATTATACTTGGTTCCTTTCCCATCATTATCAACAGTAACAATTTTGGCTAGCAAATTCTATTCTTTTGTATGTATATTCCATTCTGTACAATTCCATTGTTTTCAACTTCTGCTCTGTGACATCTGTGCTGCCCAATTGTCTTTAAATGCATGGATGTGAGAAGTAAAGGGAAAAGTCGGCATTCCTTGCCATCATCACAGTTCCTACAATACTGTCTATAATGCATTCCAATACTTGAGAAGGCTTTCACTTCAATCTCCAAAACCCCCTGCCATATGATTTTTCTGGCCCCAGGGCTCACAGATGCAAAAGGTGGTGGTGGGGGGGGGGGGTCCATAAGGTAATTCTTTCATGAGGTCATCCCTGACTCATCTCTGGGTTGGGATTTCCCCTTCTCCATGGTCTTGTAAACTGGTTTCTTCCTACTGTATTGAGAATCAAGGTGATTCCTCTAGATGCTTTGCTTTTTAATGGGTATCAATGGACCACTCTCTCCCCTAAAGGCTGTAGCTGTTGCTGTGGGCGAAACTCAGCCCGTGTACACCTACATCTTAGGTCGGCATAAGTTATGTTGCTCAGGGGTGTGAATAAGCCACCCCCTCCCCCGAGCGATGTGAGTTACACTGACCCAAGCACCAGCGTGAAGAATGCTGTATCCGCAGGAGAGCTTCTCCAGTGACATAGCTACCGCGGCTGGCAGTAGTTGGAATACTTGAGTCGACAGGAGAGCTCTCGCCCAGTGGGTTAGAGAACCTGCTCTTGCAATGCTGCAGCTGCACCGCTGTAAACTCTGTCACGCAGCCACAGTCTCAGCAAGGGCCGGTGGCTCTTACTCTCCTGGGACGTGTCCCAGCCACGTGAGAGTTATGTAACATCCATGTACAGACGTTACTTGTAACATGAGAAATGCAGAATTAGCATATGAGTAGTGGACTCATCCATTCACCAGCATTTCGGAACGTCCAAACACTACATATTTTAGTGGAATGTTCACAAAATGTTAATAACGTTCCCCCAGCATTAAGTCTGACAGACTCTCAGTTGATACGTAGGCCTAGAGTTGGCCTAAGCCTGCAGCATCACACCAGCTTCCTTTTTGGCTCCCAGGTTGGCTGAGTGTCTGACTCCTTCTCTGGTTTTAAATCATCTTTTTCCCCTGGCTCTGGGGCTCACAGAGTCTTTGACTCTTGCTCTGGGTTTAAATGACCTAATAAGAATGCCAGAAGAGAAAAAAAACTATTATTATTTAAGGAATAATTGTCTTCATTCACCTGCCTGACCATTTAGCTACATAGCCATTTGTTTTCTAATATATATTAACACAAATGAAAACTTTGTTTAACAATAGTTAATTCTGCAAGAGACAAAACCTTTAAAGCATGGAAAGGGGAAAGTCTCCAGTATTCATTTCCACCTTCGCATCATCGGCTGCACCGTTGATAACACACGGCAACACTCCATCTCCAACAGTTACTGAGAGCAGGATGCAACCCAACTTCTCACAAATCTCACACTCTAATGCAAACTTTAACGCCTACTTTATTCTCCCTTGTAGGAAGAAATTGGCACATCAGACAGTTGCACAGTCCATGCATGTATAACATTATTCTACCTTAACAGCACTTGGATTGCAGTCAAGATTTTGCATTAGAGTGTGAGCAACAGAGGACAGCTGATCCTGTGGTTAAGTGTCTGGACTGGGACTCAGGAAATCTGGGTTTAATTGCTCGCTTTCGCACAGACTTTCTGCGTGACCTTCAGCAAGTCACTTAATCTCTTTGATTCACTTTCCCATCTGTCAAATGAGTGTAATCAAGTTTGCTTAAACTGTAAACTTGTTGGGGGAGAGCCTGTCTCTTATTCGGTGTCTGTACATCACCTAGCACAATGGAGCTCTTTGATAGATGACTGTGACATGCTGGGAATCAGGAAGCCTGGATCTATTCCCAGCACTGACAGAAGAGGGTATTCTAGTGGTTGAAGTGGTGGTTATGGACAGCATAGCCAAGCAAACATATTTGGCACGTGCATTCTGAAAGGCAGCATGGCTAAGTGGGTGAGACTTGGATCTGTATATTAGAGACACTTCACCTGAAGGCACCTTGTGAGACCTCTCCTTTACCTTATTTGTAAAATGGTTGAGTGATACCTCCGACTGAGAGAGCCACGGCCACCACTTGAGTCCTTTTCCCATCCCTACAGTGAGAGTCAGGAGGAGAAGGACCAAAGAACTGTTGCTCCAGGAGCGTAAGAATGTCTGTTGTCGTCTGCCTTCAGCCATTCTGGAACCCCACAGCTCCTCCTCCAGCCAGGAAGGAAGAGCAGCTGCTCAGAATGAGGCTCAACCCAGAAAGGAGAGAAGAGTAAAGAACAATGAGGTACCTGAGATGCCAGAGCAGATCAGCAAGGGACCTAGCTGCCAGCAAGGGACTGGAGATGCCAATGAGGGACCAAAGATTCCAGTTTTTTCCTGTATAGGTGGCTCTTGGATCTGCACTAGTGCCAGCTCAGACGTGCCCAAAGCTAGGAGCACAGCAGAACCAGAAGGTTCTTATATATCTGTTTATTTTTAAATTGATTTTGTATTTTGGGGGACAGGGGAAGGAGCACAGAAGCCCAGTCAATGTGTGAAACTCATTGCCAGGGATGTTGTGAAGGCCAAAAGTATAAAAAAAGAATTAGATAAGTTCATAGAGGATAGGTCCATCAGGAGCTCTGAGCCAAGATGGTCGGGGCACAATCCCATCCTCCAGGTGTCCCAAAACCTCTAATTGCCAGAAGATGGAGTGGTTGACAGGGGATGGATCATTCAAAATTGCCCTGTTCTGCTCATTCCCTCTGAAGCATCTAGCACTGGCCACTGTCAGAAGACAGGATATATTGGACTAGATGGTCCGTTATTATTGTCTGACCCAGTATTGCCATTCTGAAGTTCTTAAGCCTGAGTTATGAGCTTGCTGGAGTCAGTGAAGTGTCCTTTAGAATCTACTATAGTACACTCTTGCTATAACACCCTCGAGATGGGATCTAGGGACCAGAGATCCAGAGTCCTTGTAGTCCTGGGGCCATGGCCAGGGACAGAAAGAGTCTGTCCGGCCCCAGGGCAGGAGAAGCTGTAAGCTCCCACAGTGGCCCCACTACCCTGCCTCTTTTCCTAAAATGAACCCCTGGTTATACTGAACAACCGGCTTGGATTCCTAGAGTTTTGTTATGTGAAGGGGCACTGTAGGTGATGCAGTGAAAAGCTGAGTAAGTAACTGAAGAGCCTTGCAAGAAGTCCAACAAAGAACAAGAATCTCTGTGTACCAGACCAGGCTACTCCTTGTAGCCTGGATGCACACAATGCTCTATATAGCTAACATGAACCCTGGCTGCTGGACTCTTAGCCAGCCCCTGCAGAAACAACCTGAGTGCCCTTAGCTCATAACGAAGACTTGACAGTACTGCACAGTATTCAAAAGTTGCACCAGTTTATCTAAATTGTAAGAAGACACCTTTCTTCTTAGTGTGGACACAGCCAGTGATGCCATCCTAGACACAGGATTTGTCCGCTTCTCCGGCAGACATTTCTGTGTTTTTCCCTACACATGAAACACCCTTTCTGAGCTTGCCTGCAGTGCCAATTAATTCTTCACGTTCAAATCCCTCCTTGCAGGCTCACTGCTATCATGATGATACTGGAAACTAGCCAGCTATCCTGGCAGGGTAACAGGGTATCTCTTTGATAATGCAAAATAAAAATGGAACTCCTTTCAGTTAAAGATATTTTTGTACTCTCAGGACATCACAGTCTGGCTTCTTGAAATTGTACAGCTGGATCTTCTGAACTGCACCTGAGTTCCATCCAATCTAAATGCCAAATGAGGCAGGGGTCATGAGGCTGGAATATCTGCATGTACTTAATGAAGTTAAAGCCTTTGGGCATTATTGTCCAAAACATTACATCTGTAATTGGAAATATGCCCCAAACTCAGTGTAACAGCTGTTGTGCTATTTTCCTGTGAAAAATAAAGTGAGAAAGAGGTACGACTTACCATGTCCTGAAGGTTGTAAATCCAGATTCCGTAACGGAAACAAGAGTGCTAAACACTCCAGAAATTGCTGACAAGTGGATTCTCTTTACTTTGTTTGTTTGAATTAATAATTTTCTAATTTTGCTCACTGTATCTTCTGTTTGATTCATGCTGCTGTACTCCTCCCTTGTAATAACAAACTGTACAAATAACTCATCTAAGACATTATCAGGGTCTCTTCAGAGAATTTTGATTAACTCTTTGCGTTTGAGTAGAACTGAGTGTTTATCACTAGTGGCTGATGCTATAGAATTACATGCAACTGCAATAATTTAAAAAAAAAAAAAAAAGGTTTTTCCTAAGCTGCAAGAAATAGGTTTTGTGAAGCCTGGTCTCCATACAGTATTTGTACCAATTTAACTGTGTCACTTAAGGAGTAATTTTTTACTGATAAGAGTTAAATTGGTGCAACCGTTAGTGTGGATGCCATTTGTGACAAAGCTCTGTCCTTGCCTCCATGGGTCCCGCGTTTCCTGGAGGATTTCGCGAGCCTCAGAGGCTCACTGTGACCCTCCACGTAACCCTTCTCTCTCTAGAGGCAAGGGTCACAGTCTACTGAGCCATTTTCATCATAAGCCAGCGAGGGAGGTGAGGAGAAGGTACCCTCCCCTGCACAGTCTCCGTTGTCTTCCAGTCTCAGTGATGAATCAGGGGACAGTTAAACCAGTACAATGGGGAGCAGGGGGGACAAAGGGGCAGGGAGTTCAGGGGGAGGGGTAAAGAATGGGGGGGATTTAGGAGAGGGCCATGGTTGGGGAGGGCACAGTTTACATGGGTAGGGAAGGGGGAACTCCAGAGAGTGGAGAGAAGCAGATTTGAGAGAAGGTTGTGGGGAAGAAAAGGGGCAGGATTCATGGAGCCAAGGGGAAGGGCCCTGTGGGATGTTGGGAGGGATCAGAGGGGAGAAGAGAGTTCAGAAGGCAGCAGATGTGGGGGAGTCAAGAGGAGGGAGGTTAGGAAGATGTACAGGGGGAAGGAGCAGCTCAGCATCAGTGAGGAAATTTAGTGAAGGGGTTTTCATGGGGTGGCACTTCTCAGGCCTTTCCCAGGCCCCTGGCTCTGGCAGCTGCCACTCCCCCATCAACCCCATCTGGGCCCCTCTGCCCTGGGCAGCGAGCTCTCAGGACAGGGCTGTTTGCTTTGCAGCCTCAGCCCCCTGTTGATTCCCTGCCCCAGGGGAGCTGCTGCCCCATCCCCCTCAGGCGGAGCAGTTCTCGGCTGACAGGACAAAGGGAGCAACCGGCGAACAAGCATCCATGAAAGGACTGGATTGCTACCTGCTCCAGGGTGGGGGGACATTGCAGCCACTGGAGGTGGCAATAGACCAGGGAGTTTAGGTCAGTCCCATTCCCTTCCCCTGTGATGCCTCCCAGGGATACCCAGGGCTGAGAGACACTTCGCTACCACCTGCCCTCCGGGTGAGGAAGCCTTGTCGGTGCATGCCAGGGGGTCACTCCCCAACACAAGCACTCCCCTCTAGGCCTCTGCAGGTCTTGCTCTCTCGGTATAGATGAGTGATAAGCACACACCAACCCTCGAGCATCTCTCTGGAGTGTCCAGCCCCTGAACCACCAGACCTGGTGTTCCCAAACTGCATCTTATCAGTTACACCACACTACACAGCTCCATTGAATACTCCGCACTCAGACTTGTTCACACAGAAAGCAAGTATGTTTATTTAACACAGGGATTCAAATGATAAGAAGTAGAAATATTAGAAACAAAGGGTTACATATAAAATAAAATCATGACATGCATAGTCGACCCTCAACTTGATTAATAGGACATTGTCCTGTCATAAGAGCAAAAGCTTGCCCCAAATCCTTCCAGCCAGGTGTGGCTGTGATCTTCTATTCATGAGACTAGCATGCAGTCCTCTTGTCTCCTCAGTGGGAAGATTCAGAGTTTGTCTCTTTATCTACAGTTATCGTCTAAAACTCCATTGTGTGCGCTTGGAGGATAATTCCCGCTGCTTGTCTTTTCCTGTCCAGGACACTCTGCGAGCACTTGATTAACATTTTGCTCAGACTGTAAATGGGTGCCCATTGTGAACCATACAGTACTCAGCAAACATGCAGATAAACCGATAAACATCTCTTGTCTGAAAGAAACCTGTTTTTCACCTTTTCTCACCAGTCCCAAGTCATAAACCTTAAGAACATGATTTTCAGTCTATATACATAACTCCTTACATGTTATCTGTACATACATTTTGCAATGATTAAGATGACCAGTGTGACACAGGCTTTCAGTAGAGATGTGGTATGATACTCTTTGGTGGACTAGTATGTAGATATCAGGCCCAGGGGATCCCTGAAATCCTAATGCACCCCTGTGTCCTCTGCCAGTTGGCACCAAGAAGTCCCTGGGTCACACACCCCCATCTGTGTCCCAGTAACACTCATGCTACTGACCAGGGAAGTCCCTCAGAGTAGAAGAGACTGGGATAAAGGGGAGCAAGGCTCAGGGTGGGGAGGACTGAGTCCCAACCCCGCAGGGTCTCAATTACTCTGTAGGGACAGCTCTGCTCTGGTGCTGCAGGAGCTCAGGGTGAGAGCTGGGGTGTCCTCCATGGGTTCAGGCAGGGGCTCATTCACTGCAGGGAGTCAGGGTGTCCACAAGGCACTAAGTGCCGTCCAGGGTATTTACTAACCACTCAGGAGAATGGGGCCAAGGAGCATATGGGGATTTGCCAATGATTCTGTTTTTTGGGGAGGGGAATTGTGGTGAGGCTCCAGGGAAAGATGATTACTGGGTTGTGCAATGGCAGGGGCTATTTGGTGCAGATGAGCACGAGGGGTGGCCCCTGGGGAAAGACACAGAAAAGAGAGTGACACTAAAATATCAGGTTTCAGAGTAGCAGCCGTGTTAGTCTATATTCACAAAAAGAAAAGGAGGACTTGTGGCACCTTAGAGACTAACAAATTTATTTGAGCATAAGCTTTCGTGAGCTACAGCTCACTTCATCGGATGCATGAAGCTCACGAAAGCTTATGCTCAAATAAATGTGTTAGTCTCTAAGGTGCCACAAGTCCTCCTTTTCTTTTTACTAAAATATCAGGGACAGAGATCGCAATAGCCAGAGAGGATGGGAAGAGGGAGGGGTGTTGCCTTGAGGACACTAGAGGGAGCCACTTCCCCATCCAGCCACCTTCTCAGGCCAGCAGTTGAGAAAGGGGACATGGGCAGGGAGAGCAGCGGGGGTCCTGGGCTGGGGTGACTGCAGAGAGTTTGGGCCGGAAATGCTATTATTGATTATTTTTATCTCTACACATTTCAATCAATGTCTCTATTTTTCTTTTATTTAATCCTCTTATTTCCTCTTTAACTGTAGAAAATCTTCCTTCTGGGGCTAAGGTTTAGCTGCATCCCTTGGGGACTGTTCCAGCAACTCAAAAGAGACCTTCTATTGACTGTGGGAACTATGGCCAACCCAACATTCCATAACAGATAAAAAGTATCTTTTCCCCAATTTTTATTCCATTTTCACATCCCAGTCCCTTAACTTGCTATCAGTCTGTGACACACTCTAAGACAGTAAGTGGCTGAACTTGGGGTCTGGGGAAGGTCTAACATGATCCTGGATGCATAAGGTGCTGACGCCATGGGAGTTGAGGCGGGAACTTTGGGGAAGGCAGTGGGATGGGGGCGGGACAGGGGTGGGAAGAGGCAGGGCAGGGATGAGGCCTCAGGGAAGGGATGGAGTGGGGGTGGGGGGCAGAGGGGGGTTGGTGCCTATGCTGAGATGTATAAACAAAGAAGTATCAAGGAGGATTAGGGAGATATTACTTCTGTATATGCCAATGGTGAGACCATTACTGGGACATTGTGTCCAGTTCTGGTGTCCATCGTTTAAAAAAAGTGTGTTGGAAAATTGGAGAGGTTTCAGAAAAGATCTGCAAGAATGATTCAAGGTTTGAAAAAACCTGCTTTATACCAAGAGACTTGGAGCTCAATGCATTTACTTAACAAAAGAGAAGGTTGATCATGATCTATAACTACTAAAGAAGAAAATAACAGATAGTAGAGGCCTCTTGAGTCTAGCAAACAAATGACAGGTTTCAGAGTAACAGCCGTGTTAGTCTGTATTCGCAAAAAGAAAAGGAGTACTTGTGGCACCTTAGAGACTAACCAATTTATTTGAGCATAATCTGATGAAGTGAGCTGTAGCTCACGAAAGCTTATGCTCAAATAAATTGGTTAGTCTCTAAGGTGCCACAAGTCCTCCTTTTCTTTTAGCAAACAAATGTAGAACAAGATCCAATGTCTGGAAATTGAAGTTAAATTTATTTTTAATTGAAAATAAAATTCAGCTTTTACAGTCAGAGTAACTGATCTGGAACAGTGCATTGGTAAATTCATCATTATTTGGGGTTTCCTTCTAAAATATCTGCTCTTCTTAGTTCAACCACAAATTACTTGGTTTGATAACGAGCTGCTTCTTACCAATTACGGATGAATAATTTCTTCCGCAGCAGGAATTATTGGACGGAATTCTCTGGCCAGGTGTTATGCTGAAAGCCAGACTAGCAGATGATTATTGTGGTTGCTGCTGGCCTCCCTTGAAATCTAATAATTTGTTAGGAAGAAATTTCTGTTGTTCCACAACTGTCCATTCAGGGTTCCTTGAATCTTCTTATGGAGTATCTGGTATTGCCCACTCTCGGAGACAGGATAGTAGACTAAATGGTCCACTCTGCTCTGGTCAAGTGTGGCCGTTCTTATGTTCCTAGCAGTAATTGTATAGCAGTCACTCTGTACATTGTATCATAAGTTGTCATGTGACATGAAAAATCAGAAACCTGTCAGCTCGACTTAGAAGCTGTGAAGTGAACATGAGGTTCTGAGACTTAAAAAATACAATACAGAATATTTTGTAATATGCCATTTTTTAAAATTAAGGAAAGTTTCAAATATTTAAACATATGTATATTCCATTTCAACAGGCTCTCACCATGTTTTTATTTCATGTTAAAGACTTCTTTTAGGCCTTCCTGTGCCCGAGTTTCAGTTATTTTTCCCCAGTCTCTTGGGAGATCTGCTGGGTTAGCATTATAACTGTTAGCTAACTGGTGATTGAACTTCTGAAAAATAAACTTCCAGTAATCAGAAGCCTCAATGCTGGGATCTGGCTGAATGCGCCAGTCTGGGTAATAGATGCGATAATCTTTGTAGGGATGACGTTTCCCTTTTGTGACTGAATTTCGGAATGAGTTCTCAGAAACCACTTCAGATGAGCATATATCATAGACAAGTTTTTGTGTATCAAGATACCTGTAACCGCATAATCCTTGTGGCCGATGCACAGATGCAAAATGCTCCTTGTGGTCACTGCCTCCTGCTTCACAGGGGACTTTACAAAATGGACACTGCTTCCCACAGCCAAACACTTGCTTGAAGATCTCATCCTGGGGTTTTAATGACAGATTGGAGAGTTTGGCCTGAATATCCAAACCACCAAATTGGAGTAAGATTTCTTGTTCCAGATCCAGAAGAAAAGTTTGAATATTAGCACAAAACTGGCCTGTTTTTGCTGTGTTTTTAAACTGTATCCCAAGTAAGTTGTCCTTGGAAATGACTAGGTCCTGCTGCAGCGCTTCACAAAAGTTGTTTAAAAATGCTAAGACTGTGGTATTTTTTTCATTTTTGGAGCTTTCCAGAACTTCCCTCACTTTCTTTACTATTGTAGATAGAATCTTTTTCTCCAACTCTCCCAGACGCTTAGTCTCCCTGTAATGATCCATCATCCATCTCTGAATCCAGGTTTTGACAAATTCTTCATAGTTTTTAATATATTTCACATAGTTATCAAAGTTCATCTCCTCCAGAAGCTTTTTCTGTACAGTGAACTGGAAAAAGGTCCGGCTGCCATATTCAATGGACTCTGCCTTGTTGAGAATGTCATCTACTATCTCTATTCCTAGCCTTTTGTTGATATGATCCACCAAGGCAGGTTTGAGACACTGATAACAGAAATCCCTGGCCCTTGTTTGGTTCTCATCTTTTTCCAAATACAGGTCAGTGAAGGTGGAGAAATACTGAAGTTTCAGCTTCTCTAGACGACACTGAGGATCATTTTGTTGGATAAAATCTTCATGCATCTTCTGAAATCTCCAAGCCGCCTCCCCCAAAATATGAATTTTCAGGTCAACTTCAAAGCAAGCAGTAGTGCCGAGTTTTTTAACATCCTCCTGTTGGAGCCTCTCATTGATCATGTTCAGCAGTTCTCTGCAATGGATTTCATCGTAGTCCACTTTGGAATTTACCTTTTCTTCCGAGTATCTTTTACCCTCTTCTATTAAGGATTTAGCAAGTTCTTCTGTGTGAACAGTTGTTTCACATTCCCCTGTGGACAAGAGTTGTTTCATAGTTTTGATCCATGCTGTATCTATGTACTTGTTTTTCATTCTGAAATTGTTAATTCCATGAAACAACAAACTACCTAAATCCTGTAGCTTCTGCCTGACGGCACTCCCTCGATTTGCCAGGTCCTTTCTCAACTGGGACTCCATCTCTCGATAAACTTCACGTTTCTGTAAGCTGCTGAACTTCAACTCTGACAGTGTTTCTCTCCACATGTTTTCAAATTCTGATTTCAGTTCCTCATGCTCTAGTTTATGTTTTTTATTCCTACATTCATCCAAGACCCTGTCAACTTTCCCTTCAATTATCTGCATGTATGAGGTCTGGATGTTTTCTGTCTTGTGCTGGCCTTTTCGAATTCGAATTGCTACCTCGCACTTGTGCTCGGAGTAGCTCTCAAGTTCGTTTTTGAGGCTGTTTGCACTCCTGATAAAATCTTCTCTGTACTTTTCTATCAGGTGCAGATTCGAAACTCCACTTTCAAAATAATCTTGTAAATTATCCAAAACTTTTTGTTTCTCGTGCTGCAGTTTTTCCTGTGCCTCATTTTTCAACATGGATAAGGCACTAGCCTGTAGTTTCTCTGATGTCTGATTCTGAATGACAGTTTCCTTTTCAGATACCCAGAGATGTATCTCTTTGCGGAAATGCCACTCCCACTCGGAATACTTCATAGACAGCTGGTTATAGGCTTCAGCTACAAGGCTGTTTCTGAAACTGAAGATGAAGTTCTCGTGTTTTACAGCATTCCACAGGCTCTCCACCCATTTGACAAACTGGGGAATGTCCTTAGGGGCTCTATTACGTGACTGTTTCTTTATAAAATCAAGCAGGTATTTCTTTAGCTCACACACCCTCTCACTGTATCCCATGTTCACTGGAGCCATGGGAGGGACTCCATGCCACAGCCCAGGGATGTACCAGTTGTGTTTCTCTGCATCATAGTCCATAATACATGAAAATTTCACTTTTTTACATTGTTTTTCCATCCTAGCTGCAGCTTTGGTCATTTCATTCAGCTGCTCTAGGAGGTGCTTCCTGTCCCTCATGTTTTGCTCACGCGCAGACACATCACTGACATTCTGATGCACAAATTGGCAGTTGGCTTTTTGCCCTATTTCCTCCATTCTGAGAAAGGCATGGACCGCAATTTGCAGAATATCCTTCATTTCAGTGGCATTCTCCATGGCCATGTTAACGATGGTTATGTCACTTAACCCAATCACCAGTGTGGCCAGCTCATTGTCATGTTGATAACTATCCTCCAGCAGGGCCAGTTCAGGGGCTTTCAAGCCTTCTGTGTCTATCACCAGGATGAAGTCACAGCCCAGTTCCTGCTGAAAGTTCTCTGCCACTTTAATGAGCATCATGAAGGCTCCCCGCGTACATCGGCCACTGCTCACTGCAAACTGCAGGCCGAACATGGTGTTGAGGAGGGTGGATTTCCCAGTGCTCTGTACTCCCAGCACCGTCAGAACCACCATTCTGGACCTTCCCCCCAGCTTGGCATGGAGCTCAGTCAGAACATCTGTCACCCAATGCAGTGGGATGTTGGATGAATCTCCATCTAACAGTTCCATAGGAAACCCTTCCAGCATCAGGTCAGCTGCTATGCCTGGGAGATGGATGAAATGTCTTTGGCATTCTGCCTTGTCTCCTTCTTTAACCATTGAGCATTCAGCTTCATAGAACTGCCCCAACTCACGCATGAAATGCTCAACCCCTAAGGAAGTGGTAGATATTAATTTATCCAGCATAGTTAGTGCTTGTGGGTCATCTCCTGCCATTTTACTTTCCCCTTTATATTGATCCCGTAGTTTAAAAAGATTATCTCGAGCAATGTGATCCAGGCTAAACTTCATCCATTTCAGGAAGTAATGTTTCTCCATTAAAGGCAATTGTTCTATTCCATTAATAAATTTAATCAATCCATCAGTAAGGTCACATTGATTCTGCTGTCTACGTAATTCCAACAGTTCCTCTCTCAGTTGAGATTTATAGTCTTCAGTGGCAGTCTCCCCTTGCCTTCTCATTCTGCACAGTTCTTTTTCCACTTTAGCCAATTTTTCCCAGAGATCCCCCTGCAGTCTCAGCATTTCCCTCTTGTACTTTGCCACATCTTTTATTTCCACAGTGATTTCTCTCGCCCGCTTGCTTGCACTCTGGCATTCCTTACGGTCCTCATCTACCTGGATTCCTAGTTCACGTGCAGTCACAGCCATGGCTTCCAAATTCATTCTCTCGGGAGGTGAACTTGTTATGCTTTTTATTGTATATTTCAGTTTTTGAACAAATCCTGCATTATTTGTGGTGCTGTCTTTCTTCAGCAGTTGCGATTTGCTCAGATTCAGCACTGGAGCCAACTTATTAAGGAATCCCAATGTTTCCTTGGGATTTCCATTCTTGCAGTTGAGGATGAAGTAGTATTTAGTGGCTGATCCCTGCAGGGATGATAACAGCGTGTATTGTCTCTCACTGATGCTCTCAGTAACTATGAACACTGCTGAGGAGACCACTGTTAAAAAGCTGAACTGCAGCCAGTGAGATTCAATGTCTCCACGCAGATTTGTAGCTGCAACGGGTTCTGGGAAAAGATCTGAATTCTCCCTCCCAGCAGGGAAATACCAGGAAATCTCAACCAGCCCATCTGCGATTTCCCGAGGGACATTCCCAGAGTCCATGTCCCGATGGATAAAGAAATCGTGGTGCTGCTGGGAGGGGCTGAGAACCTCATTGAGGAGTTTGGACTTGGAGAAGCTGCAGCTCCCCATCCGCACAAAGGAAATGGTTGGCATTGCTGTGAGCACCAGGCTCTCCTCTCTGAACCCTCTGCTCTCTGCCAGGGAGTGCGGCCTCCACTTCCTCACAATGTCCCTCATGGCCCACAGCAGTAGGGTGCACTTGGGGGTGTTGATGGGAGGTAGCAGCAGAGGGAGGGCAAACTGGCACATGGACATTTTGGACAGGATCTCCTGCTGTAGGAAACTGTCGGAGCAAAGCAGAACGGCACAGAGAACATCGAGGGGATGTAGAGACTCTCTGATGTCAGTGTCACTAAAACTAAAAACATCTCCACCTGCAATCTGTGCCTCCTCACTGCCTCCTTCATCATCATATGCTCTATGCACAAGGCTTGTGTTTCTGGCTGTCCCATTCAGAGTCATTAGTTTCCTCAGGAAATGCCACGGTAAATCCCCTAACATCTGAGGAGTCCAGTTTTCTATACTTTCTGAGCCAATTTCCAGGACATGCTGCAGCCTGAGTTTTGTGCTTTGGTATTCCTGCAGGTTTAGCTGAGAAAGGAGTCCTTGAAAAGCGTTATTTTTCTCTGTAAAACAAAATGAAAATAGGATTCTCACGACTTTCGGAAGTTAGATATTCCCAGACAGAACATTTTTAGAGATGGAATTAATGATGTAAAATCTTAATAATTTAAAAGGAAAATTCCATTGGTGGCTAGTAATTAGGGGCTAATGGAGTTAAAGCTAATAAACTAATCCCCCTCTTCTATTTCTTTAACTAACCTTTACAGCAGGGCTTCTCAACCTTTTTCTTTCTGAGGCCCTCCTCAACATGCTATAAAAACACCACAGCCCACCTCTGCCACAATAACTGGTTTTCTGCATATAAAAGCTGGGGGCAGCATTAGGGGGTAGCAAGCAGGGCAATTGCCTGGGGCCCCACACCACAGGGACCCCCACGAAGTTACATTGCTCAGGCTCCAGCTTCAGCCCCGGGTGGCAGGGCTCAGGGAGCTGGGCTTCAGCCCCATGCGGTGGGGCTTCAGCTTTCTGCCCTGGGCCCCAGCGAGTCTAATGCTGGCCCTGCTTGGAGGCCCCCCTGAAACCTGCTCAAGGCCCCCTAGGGGGCCCCAGACCCCTGGTTGAGAACCACTGCTTTACAGCATATACTGTTCTTTTCTCCCTTCTCTCCAGCAGCCATATGAGGGAACAGTGGGGGGTCGGGAAGGGGCGGAAGGAGAGTCTGGCAGTGCTCCCCCCACCTTCTTTACAGCATCACGGTAGAGGGCTGTCTCTGGAGGGAGGGGCTGGTGGGACTGGTGCCCTCATCCCTTATTGGTACATGCAGACTGGAGCTGGAGGTGTAATTTCAAGCTGGAATAGACATAGGCATGCTAGCTTTGTTTGATCTAGTGTGATAAAAATACAAGTGTAGCCACAGTGGCGGGGTCGTGGGATGCCCGCGTACAATCCCATCTGAGATCCTGTGTACGTGCTCAGGAAGCTAGCCCACACCACCGCAGCTAGCGTCTACCTTTAGTGTGCTCGCTTGATCAAAGCTAGCGCGGGTATGTCTGCCCAAGCTGGAAATTGCACTTCGAGCTCCAGTGTAGACAGGCCCTAAAAGAGCTCCTCTCTCCACTGAAAGTATAGAGCGTTGCTGAGGTCAGAACATGCATACACGCTGCCTTTTCAATCCTCTTGGCACAGAATCAGAGTAATCCTAGAGTGTGAGTGCAGGTACAGCCCCCGTGCAAAGCTCCATCCCACCTCAGGAGCAGCATGCAGGGCCCAAATCGCAGGAAGACGAGGGAGAGTGAATGAGCAATCGTCCAAGGTGTCACTTTCCTGGTAGGGACCTGTGACCAGGAAGCAGTAGGCCCATGACACAGTGAGGTGAGTGAGCAGTGAAAAGAGTGGCAGGGAGGCCTGTGACAGGGAGGTGGGGAGCAGGGCACATGGATTTCTCAGCTCTTTATTTTTCCCAGGTGGGAGTAGGGCGTGAGAAAGCCGAGTGGTAACTGTCTGCTCATTTTCACTAGGAGCAATGATAGGAGTTACAGCATTAGGAGCTACTGAGAGGAGCAAAATGTATTTATTGAAGGAGAGGAAAAGCCCCAAATTGATTAGTTGGTTAGGTGATTTTATTGGGACATCAATCCAATCAGGAAGCAAATGTGGGGACAGGGGTGCAAGGAGAAGGGGTAAAATTGTAGAGAGGTTCTCACATTGTTAACTGGGTTCTCTCTCAAGGCAGATGGGTCATTTGTGAGGCCAGAAATTAACTTGATTTGTATCTGTTTTTTTAGAGAAGGTGTTACATGGCATTATATTTTATTGTTGGATTCTGGTTTTTAGTTTGCTGGTCTTTGCACTCACTGTTACTCCTTGCTAGGTCTGAAACTTCAGAGTCATGTTAAGATGCAGTTAGTCAGAGGAGTGTCAGTGGAAAGCCTCAGCTCTGTAAGTATGCAGGGGATTTGTGTTCTGCAGTAGCAGAGTCTCCTTAATTGTGTATCTCTGATGGCCATCCAACTACAGACAGTGGGGGGGCTAAATCATAGACGATTAGGGTTGGAAGAGACCTCAGGAGGTCATCTAGTCCAACCCCCTGCTCAAAGCAGGACCAACCCCAATAGATGTGTTTGTGTGTGGGGAATGGTAATTCACTGTTCAATGCATGTTATCCACAAAGGGACTTTAGGCGTTGCAACACTCAGCATTGCAACACATAATTTTTAAGCGCCCTGCTGCCCACTGGACTCCTCAGTCCCGAGCTAGGATCCCAGGCTCCCTATATAATGCATGGGGAGAGTAGACACCTAGAAATGGGATTCACAGAAGTCAGCATGCTGAGCCAGGAACCAAAATGAAATACTGATGAAAAGGGTGGGACCTAAGCCCTGCCCCTCAAAGGTAATTAGATACTTAACTCTGGGCCAGAGAGAGATGCCTATATCTGCTCAGGATTCTCAGCTGTAAACCCTCTCCTGAAGTTAGGCTCCTAAACTAGGTCATCCGCTGAGAGACCCCACCCCATTATAGCCAAAAGCCTGCTGGAGTGTGGGAGATCCAAGTTCAAGTCCCTCCTTGAAATCAGCCAGACTGGGTTTTTGAAAAGGGGCCTCCCACATCACAGGCGATTGCCCTATTGAGTATTCTGGGGGATGCATATTCCATCCAGCTCAAAAGATCACCAGTCTGGTTGCCCTGGGCTGTCTTTTGTGCAAGGCTTGAGCCAGCAGGCATGCTCTGAGAATGCTACCAGATCAGACTCCACAGGCTAGAAAGGTGGGGCAATGTCTAGCTGAGAATCCCCAGGCTTGGGGCTGCTGTCCCATCTGCAGCTCCTGCTGGGGCTCAGGGCTTCCACCCTGTGGCTCCTTCCAAGGCTCAGGACACCCATTTTTCAAATTGGCCAGGGCCTCTGGGCATGGGCCCCATGGGCCCATGTGTTAATCCTCTACTGACTGTGACTTGCAGCTAGGAGCCCCTGGCTGGCGCGCTCCCAGCAGCACTGGGGGGAATCGAACCCACCTCCACCTCTAGGAGTCTCCTCCAGCTGCAACAGTTCCGTGATACTTCACCCCAGCAAGGCTCAGGCCTTGTCTACCCTACTAAGTTTTGTCGCCAAAAACTGCCTTTTGGCGACAAAACAGTGAGAGCGTTCACACTGCAATGCGACTTTTGCTGGGAAAAACGTCTGGTTTCGGCAACAAAAAATGTCCACCCTAAGAGAGAGTTTTTTCTTTCCCCCTCCCTTTATTGTTGACAAAGAGCCAGCGTAGACACTGCTGTTTGTTTTGTGGACAGAACTGGCTTCCGCCAGTATCCCACAATGCCAGTTCTGATCGCTCTGTTCAGTGTTTTGATTTCTGCTGCCCTGCAGGCATGTGTCCCTCCCCTTTCAAAGCTCTGAGAAGTATCTGACAGCTGAGTGTGCTGCTCTCTTTGGGGAACAAAGAACAAATCATTGGAATGCTCCTGTTCTGCCCGGCACTAGGAACACAGCGGCAGGCAGACTGCTGTCACTGGTGGGGGGCAGTACTGGATTTATAATGGTGCCAAAGGCACCATGGCACTGGGCCCGTACACAGCAGGGGCCCCCCCGGGCCCGGCACTCCACCTCCGCTACAGCCCAGCAGCCGCAGTGCTGGATCTCCTCTCCAGCCCCTTCCCCGGACGACCTGGACCCTGGACTTCTCCTCCCCCTGCTCCCGCCCATCGCTCCTCCTCTCAGCTGTCCGGCTGAGGGCTCCTTTCGTCTCCCCACCACATGCCTTGCCGCTCCTCCGGGTTGCCGGTGATGGACAGTCTGCCGCTTCAGGCTCCCCTGGGCTCAGGAACCCCAAAGCCAGGGGCTGTCAACCAACCGCCCGGAGTGGAGTGGAGGGGATGGAGTCCCTGCTTGCCGCTCAGCTGCTCTGCAGCAGAGGAAGGGTGGGGGGCTAGGACCAGGGAGAAAGTAGGTACCCGCTCTATGTGGGTAGGTGTGTGGGTGGGATCCTGTTTACCCCCTCCCCAGCTCTGCTGCGCTTGCGGTTTACCCCTGGTCCCTCCCTTGCTCCAGGGAGCAACCCTAGCTCCTGCCCCGCTGTGCTTTTGCCCCCCCGCCCCTGCCTTGCTCCAGCTGGGGACCAATCCTCCCTGCCCATGCCCTGCTGTGCTCTTGCCCCTCGCCCAGAGGAGGATTTACCATAAAACACAGGGTGCCCTGGCACAGGAACCCCCCAACAACAGGGGGCCCCAGGGCTGGGCAGCTGCAGGGGCAGAAGCTTGATCCTGCTGGCTCCTGCTGCAGGCTTCACCCGCCCCCACTGGCAGCCAATCTCCCCCCTCCCCGAGCGCGCCACATCCCCTCTCCTCCCCCACCCTCCCAGCACTTCCCCTGCCTCCAAACAGCTGTTTGCCAGCGCTCAGGATGCTCCAGGAGGGAGGGGGAGGAGCAGGGCTGTAGCGCACTTGGGAGCAGGGACTTGGTGAAGGGCTGGAATCTGGGCAGGACGGAGCAGAGGTGGGGCCCTTGCACTCCCTCTACACATACGCCCCCAGCCCCACAACCCCAGCCCCAATTTATTCACCCCCTTCACACACAGGGAGCCCCCTGCCACCCTCCCTGACTCCAGCACCCCTTCACACACCGCCCAGCCCCCGCCGCCCTCCCTGACTCCCGCATCCCCTCACACACTGCCCAGCCCCCTGCCGCCCTCCCTGACTCCCGCACCCCCTCACACACTGCCCAGCCCCCTGCCCTCCCTGACTCCCGCACCCCCTCACACAACCCCAGCCCTGACTCCTGCACCTCCCCACATCCCACTCTCACCAAACAGGAGCTCCTTCACCCCCACCCCACATCCCCACCTGCACCCCTTGCACCAAACAGGAGCTGCCCCAAGTAAGCGCTCAACACCCCAACCCCCTGCCCCAGCTCTGAGCCTCCTCCCACATCCTAACTCCTGGACAGACCCTGCACCCCAACTTTTTTTACATTTTGTTTAATAAGCACTCTTATCCAAAGCACTTTACAATAGTTAGCTAATGGTACAAACAATATTTGGAAAGATCATTAAGTGATCCATTGAGACCCTCAGCAATTTTCAAGTGGTCTGTGGAAAAATAAGTTAGACTACAAAAACAATCAAGGTACCTCACTTTATTTTCATTTTCTTCCTATTTCTTATAGGAGGACAATGAAGAACAAAAGAATGAACAGCGGGGCCGGGCGGGGGGGGAGATAAGAGAGAATGTTCTTTTTCTTGGCTGGGTCCCAAGGGGGGGGCCCAAAAATGAAGCTGAGCACAGGGCTCCACTAACTCTAAATCCGCCACTGTCCTGCCATATGAAAAAGCTATATAAGATGGGGAGTGACATCATAAGGGTTCTTCACTCCCCACCCAAGAAGAGTCTTGGAAACACGCAAGAACAAAGACTGAACTGGGGGAAGCGCAGGACCCAGGCTAAAGGGATTTCTAGCCTGTGAAGGAAACACCTGGGGGGTTCTAAGATGTAAAGCAAGTGCAGCTTGCCCCTTAAGAATCTTCAGCCTGCTTGTATCATCTCTTAGGGTGAGAATCTGCTAATTCATATCCAGTATATTTAGTATAAGAAGTTTAGTTTGTGTGTTTAGTTTATTTGCTAGGTAATCTGCTTTGATCTGTTTGCTATCCCTTATACTCACTTAAAATTTATCTTTTGTGGTTAATAAACTTGTTTTTGGTTTATCTAAACCAGGGAGTTGGAGTGGGTGTGTCAAGGTTCCTTCCCCATTCTGAACTCTAGGGTATAGATGTGGGGACCTGCATGAAAACCTCCTAAGCTTACTTTTACCAGCTTAGGTTAAAACTTCCCCAAGGTATAAACTATTTTACCCTTTTGCCCTTAGACTTCCACTGCCACCACCAAACTTTATCTGGGTTCCTGAGAAAAAGTAGTTTGGACACATCTTTCCCCCCAAAATCCTCCCAACCCTTGCACCCCACTTCCTGGGGAAGGTTTGGTAAAAATCCTCACCAATTTGCATAGGTGACCACAGACCCAAACCCTTGGATCTTAAGAACAATGAAAAAGCAATCAGGATCTTAAAAGAAGAATTTTAATGAAAGAAAAAGTAAAAGAATCACCTCTGTAAAATCAGGATGGTAAATACCTTACAGGGTAATCAGATTCAAAACATAGAGAATCCCTCTAGGCAAAACCTTTAGTTACAAAAAGACACCAAAACAGGACTATACATGCCATTCAGCACAGCTTATTTACCAGCCATTTAAACAAAAGGAAATCTAACGCATTTCTAGCTAAATTACTAACAAGTTCTAAGACTCCATTCCTGTTCTGTTCCCAGCAAAAGCATTACACAGACAGACAGACCCTTTGTTCCTCCCCCCTCCAGCTTTGAAAGTATCTTGTCTCCTCATTGGTCATTTGGTCAGGTGCCAGTGAGGTTATCCTGGCTTCTTAACCCTATATAGGTGAAAGGGTTTTACCTCTGGCCAGGAGGGATTTTATAGCACTATAAACAGAAAGGTGGTTACCCTTCCCTTTATATTTATGACATCATGTCTTATTTCCACAGCCCATCCTCTCATCCTGCCTCTTTTCTCCATCCATTGGTGAGTGCTGCTGCTCCTCCCTTTTCCCTTCGCCATTCCCCTGGTGGCTCACCTTCTGTCCTCTCCTCCAGCTCTTCTCTGGTGTCTCCCTTAGAGCCCTGGGAAACAGCTAGGAGAAACAGGATGAAATTTAATGAAAGAAAAGATTAGGCTCAATATCCAGAAAAACTTCCTGACAGTGAGACCTATGAAGCCGTGGAATCATCTTCCTAGGGGGAAGGTTGGAGCCCCATCACCTGGGTCATAGAAAATTAGGACTGGATAAACACTTGGAGAACAGACAGTATGCAAAAATACTAGGCGTCTTCAAGTCTCCCTGCCAGAAAAATCCCCACCTGTTCCTGGCTGTTTTGGGTCTTAGTGATGCTTTCGTTTTGTTTCTCTGTTTGAAATGTTGCTAGATGCTAACCTCATCTTTGTAACAAATGCATTTGCTGCTGGTTAAATCTTCCCTTGGGCCTTGTCTCTACTAGGAAAATTAAAACCATAGATCAGCACCAATACAGGGCAACTGGTTTTAGCAATAGAGGGGGATGTTTTTTCAGTTTGCAGTCTGGTAGCAGGCAGTGTGTTGTGAGAGAAGCAGAGCCTTTGATGAAAGCTGAGCCCTGATTAGGGGGCCAGGCATCCCTGATTAGGGACCCTATAAAGGCAGCCAAGCAGCCAGCGGCACATGAGCAGCAACACAAAGCCAAAAAACAGAGCTGACAACAGGGAAGTTTGAGAGGGAGCTTGTAAGGGGAGTTTGCGGGAAGGGGTGTGTGTGTGTTGTTGTTGTTTTTGACAGGTGCTGAGGAGGGAAGGCTATGACAGCTACAGAAGCAGCCACGGTAGGGACCCAAGAAATGGACGAGACAATGAAGATGAGTGATGTGGAAGCTGCAGGATTTATGTCATTCTGCGGAGGGTACCTGAAAGCTGCTTCCTTTTTATGCCTGCTAGATTTGATTGAAGAGCGGATCAGAGGTTTGGAGATGCTTTTAGAAGCCATGGTTGAGTTTCAAAGAGGATTTGAGCAGAGGATGGAAGGAAGGTGAGAGGAAGCTGAAGAGAAAAGTCAAGACTCAATGCAAGCTAAATTGAAGAGCTGTGAATGTAGGCTGCTAAATGAGGAGAGTGGCCAGTGGAAGCATGTGACTATGAAAACAAGGCAGAGGAAAAGACCAGCTAGCGAACAAGAAATAGAGCCGAGGAACAGGTTTGCTGAGCTGGATAAAGGGGAGAGGCAGGCAGTAACAGAAAATGGATGGGCAAGGAAGAAGAGAAGAGTAGCTAGTCACCCACAAGAAGAGGAGAAGAGTCAATGGAGGTAGCCAGAGTTCAGAGCCCCAGGAGGAGAGAGGAAGACTTGCCAAAGATTGCAAGTGAGAACAGAAGGCAGGGAGACTTGCAGCCAGAGGGATCACAAGGGGGAAGGCTGGAGAATTGAACCAACACCAGGAAGAGAGAGGTCTATGTGACCGGGAACGTCCTACTAAGAAGACAGGCCTGTCACCGGAGCTGATCCAGAGAACAGAAGGCTGTGCTGTCTGACAGGAGCTAAGATATGGGATGTGGACCTGAGGCTGAAGTGGATCCTAATCGGAACAGGAAAGAATCCATAAGAACGGCCATACTGGGCCAGACCAAAGGTCCATCTAGCCCAGTATCCTGTCTTCTGACAGTGGCCAGTGCCAGGTGCCCCAGATGGAATGAACAGACCAGGTAATCATCAAGTGATCCATCCCCTGTCGGTCATTCCCAGCTTCTGCCAAAGACAGCCTAGGGACACCCTCCCTGCCCATCCTGGCTAATAGCCATTGATGGACCTATCCTCCATGAATTTATCTAGTTCTTTTTTGAACCCTATTATGGTCTTGGCCTTCACAACATCCTCTGGCAAGGAGTTCCACAGGTTGACTGTGCAATGTGTGAAGAAATACTTCCTTTTCTTTGTTTTAAACCTTCTGCCTATTAATTTCATTTGGTGACCCCTAGTTCTTGTGTTATGAGAAGTAGTAAACAACACTTCCTTGTCTACTTTCTCTACACCAGTCCTGATTTTATAGACCTCAATCATATCTCCCCTTAGCCATCTCTTTTCCAAGCTGAAAAGTCCCAGTCTTATTAATCTCTCCACATAAGGAAGTTGTTCCATACCCCTAATAGTTTTTGTTGCCCTTTTCTGAACCTTTTCCAATTCCAATATAATCCACTGATTGTCCTCCACATGGGAAAAATTATGCTGCTAGATTCTCACTGGAACAATTTTCCCTATGACTGGAGAATTGCAAATATAGTACCTATATTTAAGAAAAGAGAAAAAAGTGATCCAGGCCTCTTATTTTAACCTCAGCTGTATGCAAGGTCTTAGAAGAAATTTTGAAAGAAAGAATAGTTAAAGACATAGAGGCAAACAGTAATTGGGATAAAATACAACATGGTTTGCAAAAGAAAGACTATGCCAGAAGATAACAGATTTTCTAGACAAAAGAAATGCAGTAGATCTAGTCTGCCTGAATTTCAGTTAGGCATTTGATACAGTTCCACATGGGAAGTTATTAGTTCAATTGGAAAAGATGGGGATTAATATGAAAATTGAAAGGTAGGTAAGGAACCAGTTAAAGGGGAGACTACAATGGATTGTACTGGAAGGTGAACTGTCAGGCTGCAGGGAGTTTACTAGTGGAGTTGCTCAGGGATTGGTCTTGGGACCAATCTTATTTAACATTTTCATTAATGAACTTGGCACGAAAAGTAGGAGTGTGCTAATTAAATTTGCAGAAGACACACAGTTGGGAGGTATTGCCAATACGGAGGAGGACTGGAATATCATACAAGATCTGGATGACCTTGAAAACGGGAGTGATAGAAATGGGATGAAATCTAATAGTGAAAAGTGCAAGGTAATATACTTAGGGACTAACAACAAGAATTTTTGCTATAAGAAGGGGACATATCCCTTGAAAGTGACAGAGGAGGAGAAAGACTTGGGTGTATGGATTGATCACGGGATGACTATGAGCCACCAATATGATATGGCCTTGAAAAAGGCTAATGGAATCCTAGGATGCATAGAATCATAGGACTGGAAGGGACCTCGAGAGGTCGTCTAGTCCAGTCCCCTGCACTCACGGCAGGACTAAGTATTATCTAGACCAGGGGTTCTCAACCTTTTTCTTGCTGAGGCCCCCTTCAACATCCTATAAAAACACCAGGGCTCGGCGCAGGAGGCAGGGAGTGCAGGGCTCTGGGCTGGGGGACATCCTTGGGCATAGGCATATATTTACTTCTATTTCGGGGTGGCAAGGGCTGGCAGGGATCAAGCCAGCTCTGCACAGCAGGGTCCAGGGACAGCGTGCCCCCTCCACCCCCTGACTCACTTAGGAGGCCACCCAGCTGTCTGGGTAGTGGGGGGATGCAATAAAAAAAATATAACTCAAAGGGGGGACTCAGTTCAAAAAGTTTTAAAACATTTCAAGGTGCAGGCAGGGGAGTAGCTAGGGGCTGTGTGAAGTGAGGGAATAGCTCAGGGTGCAAGGAGGGGATAGCTAAAGGGCTGTGTATGGGAAGGGGGTAGCTCAGGGTGCAGGGAAGGGGTAGCTTTGGGCTGTGTGCAGGCAGGGGATCGCTCCAGGTGCAGGGAGGGGATAGCTAAGGGCTGTGTACAGGAAGGGGGTAGCTCAGGGTGCAGGGAAGGGGTAGCTATGGGCTGTGTAGTGGCAGGAGGGCTCCCAGTGCAACTCCCAGCTTCAGGGGGCAGGTGTTGGGGCTCCCAGCTTCAGCCCCCCTGGCTTGGGGTGTGGGTGAGGGCTGCTGGCTTCAGCCCTGCGCCGCTCCCGGCTTCAGCACTGGTGCTCGCTGTGCCAGGTTTCAGCCCCGGGGCTCTGCAGCCCCCTGAAAGGGCTCTGCAGCCCCTGGTTGAGAACACTGATCTAGACTATCCCTGGCAGGTGTTTGTCTAACCTGCTCTTTAAAATCTCCAAGGATGGAGATTCCACAACCTCCCTGGGCAATTTATTCCAGTGCCTAACCACCCTGACAGTTAGGAAGTTTTCCCCTAATGTCCAGCCTAAACCTCCCTTGCTGCAATTTAATCCCATTGCTCCTTGTCCTATCCTCAGAGGTTAAGGAGAACAATTTTTCTCCCTCCTCCTTGTAACAACCTTTTATGTACTTGAAAACTGTTGTCATGTCCCCTCTCAGTCTTCTCTTTTCCAGACTAAACAAACCCCTGTCTTCCCTCACAGGTCATGTTTTCTAGATCTTTAATCATTTTCATTGCTTTTTGGACTCTTTCTAATTTGTCCACATCTTTCCTGAAATCTTTGAGCATAAGTTCTTTGAAGGGGTCAACAAACATGTGGACATTTCTTTCCTGAAATGTGGCGCCCAGAACTGACCTTGCATCAGGCGAGATATTTCCAGTCGAGACAGGGAAGTGTTACTGCCATTATACAAGGCACTGGTGAGACCTCATCTGGAATACTGGGTGCAGTTCTGGCCTCCTGTGTTTAAGAAAGACAAATTCATATTGGAAGAGGCACAGAGAAGGGCTACTGGGATGATCAGAGGACTGGAGAACCTACCTTAGGAGAGGAGTCTTAAGGAGCTTGGCTTGTTTAATCTAACAGAATGAAGGCTGAGGGGAGATATAACAGCTCTCTATAAATGAATCAGAGGGCTAAACACCAGGGAGGGAGAGGAGTTATTTTAAGTCAAGTCCTAACGTTGGCACAAGAACAAATGGATAGCCAGTTTATATCAATAAGTTTAGGCTTGAAATTAGATGAAGGTTTCTAACTATCAGAGGAGTGAAGTTCTGGAACAGTCTTCCAAGGAGAGTAGTGGGGGCAAAAAAACTAACCTTGTTCAAGATTGAACTTGATAAGTTTATGGAGGGGATAATAGGATGAGGTTGCCAACAATGGCATATGGTCAGCCACGACTGCTATTAGCAAATATCTCCAATGACTGGAGATGGGACACTAGATGGGAAGGGCTCTGTGTTATTATAGTGATTTGTTTCCCAGGTGTTTGGCTGCTGGATCTCACCCACATGCCCAGGGTCTAACTGACTGCCTTATTTGGGGCTGGGAAGGACTTCCTCCCCAGGTCAGATTGGGAGAGAAACTGGCCTTTTTTTTTTTTTTTTTTTTTTGCTTCCTCCGCAGCTTGGAGTCACTTGCTGGTCTGAAGTCTTCAAATCAAGATTTGAGGATTTCAGTAACTCAGCCAGAGGTTCTGGGTCTATTACAGGAAGGGGTGGGTGTGGTTCTATGGCCCACAATGTGCAGGAGGTCAGACTAGATGATCATAATGGTCCCTTCGAGACTTAAAATTCTATGAGTCTATGTAGAATCAGGCATTTTTACCATTTTTTAATACTTTTGCTCTGTGTAGGATGCTTACAAGTAATCAGCCAATTAATGATGGGTAGAAGGAGCAGCAGTCAGTGAAAACTGATATATAAAATCATTTGGAGCCATCTAGGTCCTGTTCCAAAGAACGCAGCTGGGCTGCTGGTCAGTCAAAGATGTGCAGTTCTCAGGGTGTGTCTTCACAGCACAGTTAGTTTAAGTAATAACTTGCGTGTTACCCCAACTAGACTCTTGTCCACAAACAAGAATCTCTAGCTGTAGTTAAGTGTAGATTAAACTCAGGTTAGCTACCTTGTGCGTGTGTGTGCATGCCGCTGAAGCTCCAGCTAATAATCCAGTGTTACCTCTCAGCAGCACCTAATCCAATCGCTCTGCTACTCAAATCGTTCTGTGTTACTCCAGTGTTGTTTTGAAGTGTGGTTGCTCTCACTAGAGCTAGGCTAGCTCAAGTGCAGTAACTTGAGTATACGAAGTCTAGCTAACTCTTGCAGTGAAGATAAAGGCCACAAAGAACTCTGCCATCAGAGATGGACGGCTGAGAGATGTGCAAAAACCAGTACCCTCCAAATATCACAGGTGGCATGGAGGGGAAGGTTGCACCTGAGTAGCTCTGAGGAACATGGCTTCCACCTCCTGTGCTCCTCTGACAGCAGCACTGGCTGGCAAATCACAGATGGTTTGCCAGTTGAAAGAACAAATCTCACAAACCACACGTGGGTTGTCAGAGCTGGACTTGCAGCAGGAATGGTGAGGGTATTTGGGTGAGACTTGGGGAAGGGGATGCTTTAGAACTAGTCTCTATGTACTCTCTATGTCTCCATTTTTTTCCTGATTTTCAAATGTAAAGAGAATCATTCAAAACAGTTAAGGTTGATAAGGACAAACGCCACCCACATCAAAACCACAAAAGCAATGAAATATTGAGTAAAACCATACAAATGGATCACCAGCAAGTATTATCTGGACCACAGCTGGAGAACCACTGCAGCAGTGAATTTAAATGTTCAGACATAACATTTCATTCACAAGACATCTAGATAGACGTATGTGTAGTGCTGGGGAGGAGCCGGTGGTCATGGTACATATAGGTACCAATGACATAGGGAAGGATAGGAGAGAGGTCCTGAAGGCCAAATTTAGGCTGCTAGGTAAGAGATTGAAATCATAAGAATGGCCATACTGAGTAAGACCAAAGGTCCATGCAGCCCAGTATCCTGTCTACCGACAGTGGCCAATGCCAGGTGCCCCAGAGGGAGTGAACCTAACAGGTAATGATCAGTGATCTCTCTCCTGCCATCCATCTCCACCCTCTGACAGAGGGAGGCTTGGGACACCATTCCTTACCCATCCTGGCTAATAGCCATTAATGGACTTAACCTCCATGTGTTTATCCAGTTCTCTTTTCAACGCTGTTATAGTCCTAGCCTTCACAACCTCCTCAGGCAAGGAGTTCCACAGGTTGGCTGTGCACTGTGTGAAGAACTTCCTTTTATTTGTTTTAAACCTGCTGCCCATTAATTTCATTTGGTGGCCCCTGTGGGAACAAGTAAATAACTTCCCCTTATTCACTTTCTCCACACCACTCATGATTTTATAGACCTCTATCATATCCCCCCTTAGTCTCCTCTTTTCCAAGCTGAAAAGTCCTAGCCCCTTTAGTCTCTCCTCATAGGGGACCCATTCCAAACCCCTTATCATTTTAGTTGCCCTTCTCTGAACCTTTCCTAACGCCAGTTGTGGCAAAATACCTTGTTCACCTCAGCAGGCTCAGTCCTTTTTAGACTTGGAGACTTAGGTTTGGGGCAAGGCAAATCCTTATAGGTGGCACAGGCTCCTGCTACTCCTCTCCTCAGTCGGTCCCTTGTGCTTGTTTCCTTTCCCTTCTGGGGAGCGAGTGCAGCCTCCCTACTGGGAAGGTCTGGTGTCTTGCTGCAAACAGCCTACTGGCAACTTCCCTGTTCCCCTCACTCTCCCTCTCCTTCCACCCCGGGGAGGGTTTAAAAAGGTCCCAACTAGTTGGAGTCAGCTGAACCTAATTGGTTCCCTAGCAACCCCTTTTCCAGCTGAACCTTATTGCCCCCTGGTTAGCTCTCCTCAGTGGATAGGGAGGGGCCTTTTAATCCCCTGGGACTAATTACTACCCCGCCCTTTGGAGCGGTTTGTCCTGGGTTTACCACACAGTATATCTTTTCTGAGAGGAGGGGACCACATCTGTATGCAGTATTCAAGATGTGGGCATACCATGGATTTATGTAAGGTCAATAAGATAGTCTCCGTCTTATTCTCTATCCCTTTTTTAATGATTCCAAACATCCCGTTTGCTTTTTTGACTGCCGCTGCACACTGCATGGACATCTTCAGAGAACTATCCACGATGACTCCAAGATCTTTCTCCTGATTAGTTGTAGCTAAATTAGCCCCCATCATATTGTATGTATAGTTGGAGTTATTTTTTCCAATGTGCATTACTTTCCATTTATCCACATTACATTTCATTTGCCATTTTGTTGCCCAATCACTTAGTTTTGTGAGATCTTTTTGAAGTTCTTCACGGTCTGCTTTGGTCTTAACTATCTTGAGCAGTTTAGTCTCATCTGCAAACTTTGCCACCTCACTGTTTTTACCCCTTTCTCCAGATCATTTATGAATAAGTTGAATAGGATTGGTCCTAAGACTGACCCTTGGGGAACACCACTAGTTACCCCTCTCCATTCTGAAAATTTACTATTTATTCCTACACTTTGTTCCCGGTCTTTTAACCAGTTCTCAGTCCATGAAAGGATCTTCCCTCTTATCCAGTGACAACTTAAGAGCCTTTGGTGAGGGACCTTGTCAAAGGCTTTCTGGAAATCTAAGTACACTGCGTCCACTGGATCCCCCTTGTCCACATGTTTGTTGACCCCTTCAAAGAACTTATGCTCAAATAAATTGGCTAGTCTCTAAGGTGCCACAAGGACTCCTTTTCTTTTTGCAAATACAGACTAACACGGCTGCTACTCTGAAACCTGTCAAATAGATTAGTAAGACATGATCTCCCTTTACAGAAACCATGTTGACTTCTGCCCAACAATTTATGTTCTTCTAGGTGTCTGACAATTTTATTCTTTACTATTGTGTCAACTAATTTGCCCGGTACTGATGTTAGACTTACTGGGTCTGTAATTGCCAGGATCACCTCTAGAGCCCTTTTTAAATATTGGTGTTACATTACCTGTCTTCCAGTCATTGGGTAGAGAAGCTGATTTAAAGGACAGGTTACAAACCATAGTTAATAGTTCCGTAATTTCACATTTGAGTTCTTTCAGAACACTTGGGTGAATACCATCTGGTCCCGGTGACTAGTTATTGTTCAGTTTATCAATTAATTCCAAAACCTCCTCTAGTTACACTTCAATCTGTGGCAATTCCTCAGATTTGTCACCTACAAAGGACGGCTCAGGTTTGGGAATCTCCCTAACATCCTCAGCCGTGAAGACTGAAGCAAAGAATTCATTTTGTTTCTCTGCAATGACTTTATCGTCCTTAAGTGTTCCTTTTGTATCTCGATAGTCCAGGGGCCCCACTGGTTTTTTAGCAGGCTTCCTGCTTCTGATGTACTTAAAAAACATTTTGTTATTAACTTTTGAGTTTTTGGCTAGCTGTTCTTCAAACTCCTTTTTGGCTTTTCTTATTACATTTTTACACTTAATTTGGCAGTGTTTATGCTCCTTTCTATTTACCTCACTAGGATTTGACTTCCACTTTTTAAAAGATGCCTTTTTATCTCTCACTGCTTCTTCTACATGGTTGTTAAGCTACGGTGGTTCTTTTACTGTGTTGTTTAATTGGGGGTATACATTTAAGTTGAGCCTCTATTATGGTGTCTTTGAAAGTGTCCATGCAGCTTGCAGGGATTTCACCCTAGTCACTGTGCCTTTTTATTTCTGTTTAACTAACCTCCTCATTTTTGCATAGTTCCCCTTTCTGAAATTAAATGCCACAGTGGTGGGCTGTTGAGCTGTTCTTCCCACCACAGGAATATTAAATGCTATTATATTATGGTCACTATTTCCAAGCGGTCCTGTTATAGTTACCACTTGGACCAGATCCTGCGCTCCACTCAGGACTAGATCGAGAGTTGCCTCTCCCCTTGTGGGTTCCTGTACCAGCTGCTCCAAGAAGCAGTCATTTAAAGTATCGAGAAATTGTGTCTCTGCATTTCATCCTGAGGTGACATGTACCCAGTCAACATGGGGATAATTGAAATCCCCCTCTATTATTGAGTTCTTTATTTTGATAGCCTCTCTAATCTCCATTAGCATTTCATCATCACTATCACTGTCCTGGTCAGGTGGTAGATAATAGATCCCTACTGTTATATTCTTATTAGAGCCTGGAATTACTATCCGTAGAGATTCTATTGAACATGTGGATTAATCTAAGATTTTTATTTCATTTAATTCTACATTTTCTTTTATGTATAGTGCCACTCCCCCCCATCCCCCCGCATGACCTGTTCTGTCCTCCCGATATATTTTGTACCCCGGAATGATTGTGTCCCATTGATTGTCCTCACTCCACCAGGTTTCTGTGATGCCTATTATACCAATATTCTCCTTTAACACGAGGCACTCTGGTTCACCCATCTTATTATTTAGACTTCTAGCATTTGTGTACAAGCACTTTAAACATTTGTCACTGTTTATTTGTCTGACCTTTCCTGATGTGTCAGATCCTTTTTTATGTGAATGTTTCTCGTCTGAACTGGCCCATACTTTATCCTCTTCCATCCTCTTCTCCTGACTAAAACCTAGAGAATGTCTCTCAATAGACTCTCCTCGAAGAGAACTCTCTGTCTGATCCACGTGTGCCTCTGCAGCCATCAGCTTCCCCCCCCCCCCACCACCATCTCTTTGTTTAAAAACTGCTCTGCAACTTTTTTAATGTGAAGTGCCAGCAGCCTGGATCCACTCTGGTTTAGGTGGAGCCCACCCTTCCTGTATAGGCTCCCCTTAGCCCAAAAGTTTCCCCAGTTCCTAATAAATCTAAACCCCTCCTCTCTACACCATCGTCTCATCCACGCATTGAGACCCTGCAGCTCTGCCTGCCTACCTGGCCCTGAGCATGGAACAAGCAGCATTTCGGAGAATGCCACCATAGAGGTCCTGGATTTCAGTCTCTTTCCTAGCAGCCTAAATTTGGCCTCCAGGACATCTCTCCTACCCTTCCCTATGTCATTGGTACCTACATGTACCACGACCACCGGCTCCTCCCCAGCACTACACATAAGTCTATCTAGATGCCTCGAGAGATCCGCAACCTTCGCACCAGGCAGGCAAGTCACCATACGGTTCTCCCGGTCATCGCAAACCCAGCTATCTATGTTTCTAATGATCAAATCTCCCATTACTAACACCTGCCTTTTCCTAATGACTGCAGTTCCCTCCCCTGGAGAGGTAACCTCAGTGCAAGAGGCTACCCCAACATCATCTGGAAGGAGGGTCCCAACTATGGGAAGGTTTCCCTCTGTTCCCGTTGACTGCTCTCCTTCTCTGGGCCTTCCATCCTCCTTAACAGCGCTGGGGCTGTCTGACCGGAGGTGGGACAAATCTACAGTGTCCTTGAAAGCCTCCTCAACAGACCTCTCTGCCTCCCTTAGCTCCTCCAGTTCTGTCACCCTGGCCTCCAAAGCCCGTACGCGGTCTCTGAGGGCCAGAAGCTCCTTGCACCAAATGCACACATATGCCACCCACCCACAGGGCAGGTAATCATACATGCTTCACTGAGTGCAATAAACTGGATAGCCCCCAATCTGGTGCTGGGCTTCTGCCTGCAGTCTCTCCTACAGCTACCTAGGTTAATGATAGGGTTTTTGTTTAAAACAAGAAGTTTTGATTAAAGTTTAGTTTAAAGGTTTTAAAGAATGGCAAGTGTACCTCGCCCCCTTCCCACTCCCCTTCCAAACTCCCTCTCGAAACTCCCTGTTAGCAGTCCCTGTTTGCAAAGCTCAAGTCCAGGACCTCCATGTTAGCATTCTCTGAGACGCTTCCAGTTCCATGTGCAGGGCCAGTTAGATAGGCAGAGCTGCAAGGTCTCAATGTGTGGATGAGACAATGGTGTAGGGAGGAGGGGTTTAGATTTATTAGGAACTGGGGAAACTTTTGGGAAAGGGGGAACCTGTAGAGGAAGGATGGGCTCCACCTAAACCAAAATGGAACCAGATTGCTGGCACTTAAATTTAAAAAGGTCATGGAGCAGTTTTTAAACTCAGGGCTGGTGGAAGGCCGACAAGTGTGGAGGAGCATGTGGTTCGGACATCCCTTAGGGGAGGATCTATTAATCGAGAAGATCTATTAATTAAGACTCTCTATGTCCTCTTAAGGACGAGAGGATGGAAAATGATAAAATACAGGCAGGATCTGATCAGAAACAGTCAAATGAAAGAGTCCCATTCAATTATATTGTGTAATGGCTGACAGCTCAAAGGAGACAAGTTTTTAAAGTGCTTATATACCAGTGCTAGAAGTCTAAATAATAAAATGGGTGAATAAGGATATTAATATAATAGGCATCACAGAAACTTGGTGGAATGAGGATAATCAATGGGATACAGTAACACCAGGGTACAAAATATTTTGGAAGGAGTGGCACTATATGTGAAAGAAAGAGTAGAATCAAATGAAGTAAAACCCATAAATGAATCAAACTGTGCCATAGAATCTCTATGGATAGAAATTCCATGCTCTCATAATAAGAATATAGTGGTAGGTATATAGCGGTAATATATTACCGACCACCTGACCAGGATGGTGATAGTGACTGTGAAATGCTCAGGGAGATTAGAGAGGCTATTACAATAAAAAACTCAATAATAATGGGGGATTTCAATTATCCCTATATTGACTGGGTACATGTCGCCTCAGGACGGGATGCAGAGATAAAGTTTCTTGACACCTTAAATGACTGCTTCTTGGAGCAGCTGGTCCTGGAACCCACAAGAGGAGAGGCAATTCTTGATTTAGTCCTAAGTGGAGCACAGGATCTGGTCCAAGAGGTGAATATAGCTGGACCGCTTGGTAATAGTGACCACAATATAATTAAATTTAATATCCCTGTGGCAGAAAAAACACCACAGCAGCCCAACAGCGTAGTATTTAATTTCAGAAAGGGGAACTACACAAAAATGAAGAAGTTAGTTAAACAGAAATTAAAGGGTACCGTGCCAAAAGTGAAATCTCTGCAAGCTGCATGGAAACCTTTTAAAGACATCATCGTAGAGGTTCAACTTGAATGTATACCCCAAATTAAAAAACATAGTAAGAGAACCAAAAAAGAGCCACCTTGGCTAAACCACAAAGTAAAAGAAGCAGTGAGAGGCAAAAAGGCATCCTTTAAAAAATGGAAGTTAAATCCTAGTGAGGAAAATGGAGAGAAGCATAAACACTGGCAAATGAAGGGTAAAAATACAATTAGGGAGGCCAAAAAAGAATTTGAGGAACAGTTAGCCAACCAGTGGGGCCACTGGACGATCGAGATGCTAAAGGAGCACTGAAGGACGATAAGGCCATTGCGGAGAAACTAAATGAATTCTTTGCATTGGTCTTCATGGCTGAGGATGTGAGGGAGATTCCCGAACCTGAGCCATTCTTTTTAGGTGACAGATCTGAGGAACTGTCCCAGATTGAGGTATCATTAGAGGAGGTTTTGGAACCAATTGATAAATTAAACAGCAATAAGTCACCGGGACCAGATGGTATTCACCCAAGAGTTCTGAAGGAACTCAAATGTGAAATTTAAGAACTACTAACTGTAGTCTGTAACCTATCATTTAAATCAGCTTCTGTATCAGATGACTGGAGGATAGCTAATGTGATGCCAATTTTTAAAAAGGGTTCCAGAGGTGATCCCTGCCATTGCAGGCCTGTAAGCCTGAGTTCAGTACCGGGTAAACTGGTTGAAACTATAATAAAGAAAAATACTGTCAGATATATAGATGAACATAATTTGTTGGGGAAGAGTCAACATGGTTTTAGTAAAGGGAAATCATGCCTCACCAATCTACTAGAATTCTTTGAGGGGGGGTCAACAATCATGTGGGCAAAGGGGATCCAATGGATATTGTGTACTTAGATTTTCGGAAAGCCTTTGACAAGGTCACTCATCAAAGGCTCTTAAGCAAAGTAAGCTGCCACAGGATAAAAGGGAAGGTGCTCTCATGGATTGGTAACTGGTTAAAAGATAGGAAACAAAAGGTAGGTATAAATGGTCAGTTTTCAGAATGGAAAGAGGTAAATAGTGGTGTCCCGCAGGGGCCTGTACTATTCAACATATTCATAAATGATCTGGAAAAAGGGATAAACAGTGAGGTGGCAAAATTTGCAAATGATACAAAATTACTAAAGATAGTCAAGACCCAGGCAGACTGCGAAGCGCTACAAAAGGATCTCTCAAAACTGGGTGACTGGGTAACAAAATGGTAGATGACGTTTAATATTGATAAACGCAAAGTAATGCACATTGGAAAGCATAATCCCAACTACACCTATAAAATGATGGGTTCTAAATTAGCTGTTACCACTCAAGGAAGAGATCTTGGAGTCACTGTGGATAGTTCTCTGAAAACATCCACTCAATGTGCAGCGGCAGTCAAAAAAGCAAACAGAATGTTGGGAATCATTAAGAAAGGGACAGATAACAGGACAGAAATATCATGTTGCCTCTATATAAATCCATGGTACACCCACATCTTGAATACTGCGTGCAGATGTGGTCGCCCCATCTCAAAAATATATATTAGAATTGGAAAAGATTCAGAAAAGGGCAACAAAAATGATTAGGGGTATGGAACAGCTTCCCTATGAGGAGAGCTTAAGACTGGGACTTTTCAGCTTGGAAAAGAGATGGCTAAGGGGAGATATGATTGAGGCCTATAAAATCAGGACTGCTGTAGAGAAAGTAGACAAGGAAGTGTTGTTTACTACTTCTCATAACACAAGAACTAGGGGTCACCAAATGAAATGAATAGGCAGCAGGTTTAAAACAAATAAAAGGAAGTATTTCTTCACACAACGCACAGTCAACCTGTGGAACTCCTTGCCAGAGGATGTTGTGAAGGCCAAGACCATAACAGGGTTCAAAAAAGAACTAGATAAATTCATGGGAGGATAGGTCCATCAATGGCGATTAGCCAGGATGGCAGGGATGGTGTCCCTAGCCTCTGTTTGCCAGAGGCTGGGAATGAATGACAGGGGATGGATCACTTGATGATTACTTGTTCTGTTCATTCCCTCTGGGGCACCTGGCACTGGCCACTGTCAGTAGACAGGATCTTTGGTCTGACCCAGTATGGCCATTCTTATGTTCATTCATGTACATATATAATGCAAAATTTTGTTATAGTTGGGAAATATGCTGTCTCTCTCTCAGTGTTATGGCTATTACCTTTTTTTTAATGAAAAATAGAATAGAAAGAGATTCGACCTACCATGGCCAGAAGGTTGTAAATTCTGATTGGTGCCAGGAAAGAGGATTTCTAAACACTCCAGAAATTGCTGGCAGGTTGACTCCCCTTTTTTCTGTATGTGAATTAACAACTTCCTGATTTTGATCACGATGTCCTCTTTTTGATTGAAGCTGTTGTACTCCTCCTCTGTGATGATGGACAGGGCAAGTAACTCATCCAAGATGTTATCAGGGTCTCTTTGAATAAGTTGTATCAGCTCTTTGCGTTTGGTGCATAGAATCCTGTATTTGTCACCAGTGGCCATTATCACTGAATCACAGGATCCGCAGTCATTTGCTTTTAAGAGACAGAAGACACAGGATTTGTGAAGCTGCTAGAGACAGCTTCAGTTTAATGAGTAACGCTCTAGGAAAGTGCCTTGTCCGTGATCATGACATTGGCCATTTAAACAATTTGAGAAACAGACCCACCAGTCTCCCCTGTTTCCTGTTGAAAGTGGAATGGTTCTGTAATAACTACTGGAAATTAGCTATAGCAATTCACTGGGTTCATACAAACTGGGTGTTAGTTCCCATGGGGTTGAGAGAGGGCCAACTCCAATAATGCTGCCAAAATTGAACTGCCGTTCTGGATCACTCACACCTTCCTGGCCCGCTGTTTCAAAGGTCCTCCTTTTACTCGTCTTTTCCTTCCCAGGGCAGGAAATGAGGGGTTAGCTGTTTTGCTAGTTAGATACCAGCATGTCTATTGTAGTAATTACCAGGATTCTTGTCTCTAATATTTTGGACCCTGAGGAAGTAAATATGAAAGGCAGGGATTAGATTAGCAGCAATCCCATTTGTAAGTAGAGTGAAATACCCTCCTGGCATATTTATCATTGACATTTCTATTAAATTCATGCACGTCCTTATCTGACTTGGTGCCAACATCCCATCTTTATTAACTCATGCCTTACCTCAGGTAAACTCCCAGCTGAAGCCTAAGTAAGGGCTGAGTAAAAGTAAGGTGCGCAGGATTGGCCCAGAGATTTGTATTCTAAGAAGTTTCCAGATTTTCTTGAACTACAAAAGGGCACTTACCTTCCGCTCTCTGTCCCAACCTAGGGAGATCCTGTCTAATGATAAGATGTTTGCTCGGGTTTATATAAGGGATAACATGAGACTTAGGGCATGTCTACACTTACCTCCAGAGCGATCGATCCAGCGGGGGTCGATTTATCGCGTCTAGTGAAGACGCGATAAATCGACCGCCGAGCGCTCTCCCGTCAACTCCAGTACTTCACCGCAGCGAGAAACATAGGTGGAGTCGACAGGGGAGCATCAGCAGTCGATCTACTGCAGTGAAGACACCGTGGTAAGTAACTCTAAGTTTGTCGACTTCAACTATGCTATTTTCGTAGCTGAAGTAGCTCGCTCCCCCCCCCACCCCAGTGTAGACCAGGCCTTAAAGAGGCATAGGCGCCAACTTCCCCTCTGCCCCGTGGGTGCTTGAGCCCCCCCCTCCCACGGCCCAGCCCCTGCATCACCCTCACCCCGCCCCAATTCCACCCCCTTCCCCAAAGTCCCCACCCTGCTCTGCCAGGTAATTTTCTTGTAATTGTTTATTTTCAATCTTAACTAGTCCAGTGCTGTGTCTAAACTGAACTGTTTAATAACTCCAATTAAAGTAGCAAATTATGGAATATTTGTCTTCTTACAAAAGCAATGGACATATTATATCTCTGATGTGTTCTGAAAAGTCCAGCCCTGTCCTGGAACAATGTTTTTTTGGGGAAATTCAGGGCTGGGGAGAGTGTGGACTCACTTTAGCAGTTGTTAACTAAGGCTGGTGGAGACCCATGGAAGCCAGTGGTATTGCAGGAAGGCTCCTGGCTCCGAAGTGTTGGAACAGAGCTGTCTAATACATAGACTTAGGATACATGCTTGTTGCAGGCATTCCAGGCAGCGAGCCCCAGTAGCAAGGCAGTGTAAGGCACTCAGGGTTACAGGGTAAGAGATGACCATTCTTCACTGCTCTGGATTGCACTTGGGAATTTCAGATACAATTATCACACTACTTATTGACTGCCTATCAGGCCCCACGGGTCTTGAACCTGGGTCCATGGAGGGCTCCACATTGTGAGGCTACACCTCATAGTCTTCATAGAAATATTGTTATGATATGAATATGGCATAACTAAGATGTTTTATGCAAGATGGGTGATGTGAGGTATCATTGGAAAGGGTATGATTTACTGAATGTGGTTATCCAATTTGTATGCATGTATCATTTCTATATCTGAGGTTAGGAATATTTACTATGTAACAATTCCAACTGTGTGTGTACTTGAGGAACGCCCACCAGACAGTTGGCAATCAGCCTGGATGGGCCATTAAGAAGAACAATAAGTCTTTGAAGATGCTGAGCTCCCACCTGCCTCAATTTCCTTCCTGTGGACATTACAAATAAACCTTGTCTCATGGATGCTTTGACATTGCAAGGTCATGTGATCATGTCCCCTTGTACAGGAAACCATCTTGAGCTGGTACTTTTCCACTGAAGGGGGTGGGGGGAATCAAACAGGGAAACAAAAAAATTCCCACCATATGTCAGTCCTATTTAAGACTGGAGTGTGAGTTAATCAGGGTTGCCAGTTCTTCACTGTATCCCCACCCAGGATGACTGCTGTAAACACCTAAGACTGTTCTGGGGACAGAGGACTCAGACCTAATCTGAGACAGGGGTCTTGCCTGTGAAGAGAAATACCTGGAACTCTTAAGTTGCAGAAACTCTCCAACCTGCCTAATACAACATTTAGGATAAAAAAAACTATTTGTAACCAGTTTCTTTAGTGAATTAAGTTTAGGGTGCATGTTTTGCTCAGTGATCTGCTTTGTTCTGTTTGCTATCCCTTATCATCACTTAAAATTAATCCTTTGTAGTTAGTAAACTTGTTTTGTTTTCTAAAACCCAGTTTGTGCAATTTACTATGGGCGAGGGGGGCAAAGAGCTGTGCGTATCTTCCTCCACACTGAGGGAGGGGGCAATTTTCACACAGCAGCACTGAGTAAGGGGAATCCAGGCTGGTGGGATAGGCACATCAGTGGGACCCCAACACATCTGGTGGCACCATGAAAGGGGGAGTCCAACCCATCACACACCCCACTCCTCAATTAGCAGCTGGCATTGGGGTTTATTTGAAGCGGAACTTGAGCACAAGCCCCGCCCCTACACTGTGACTGGCAGAGCACCAAGACTCCTGATTGGGCTGCAGCCCCTATTTAAGCCGGAGGAGGAAAGAGGAAGTTGTCTGTACAACTGGGCTTCATACAGCTGGTTTAGTGTTTGCCTGTTCCTGCCTTCTGATCCTGACCTCCTGGTACTCTGATTAGCCCTGAATATTAGCTGCCTGCTGGTTTGTCTCTTAATCCTGATTCCTGGTAATTGGTTTCCGGCCTGTGCCTGACGCTAACCCTAGGCTAGGCTATCCGTGCCCTGGCCCTGACGTTGCTAGAGGGACAGTGAGAGTAAAAAGAAGACGGTGCAGCAGGCTCTTAGCCCAGATTGTTCCCTCTCAAGGGAAAACTCCCTTGGGGCCCCCTTCACAGAAGACTAGGGAAGACTGTGTGGAGTCTGTGCCCTACCCTGTGTCCAGGTCTCCTGTCCTTGCAGGTCCCAGGCAATGGGGCGACCGTAAACCAGTGCTGTTAGAGAATTTCCCACAGGGAACTGTCCTGGAAATCTCACTGTAAAGGGAGGTCCCCACTGTGCGGGGTAAAGGCTGGGGCTGTTTGCTCAGATTTACGTAGGGGGATGATAAGCATTGTGCTGCCTTGCCCCTCGGCTTCCCATGCCCATCTCCTGACGGGAGCGGGGACAAGGCTGCTGAGGCAGCTGTTCCGTTTCTAAATGGGAATGGGGAGATCTGCGTGCAGAGGGTCCCTTCCTTGAGCAATCCACCTCCCTCTGTCTCTGTAGATTTCAGTTATGAATGATGGAATTTCACCCCCCCTATTAAGCCCTATCCTCATTTTTTAGGATTGCTGACGTTGTATTAAAATCAAAGGGGATGTGAGATGGCTCCTGTGAAAGTTAATGCTGCTTCAGGCTGTGTTCACTTTGGGGGTGGACTTACTGCTGGTTGTCAAAGGTGGGGGAGCTGCAATTCCCGACCCCACCTCCTTGGGGTTCAGAGATGATTTTGCAAAGGTGGCTCACCCCATAATGTCCCCATAAAGGAAATGGAAACTTATGTCGCAGAGTCTCCTCTGCACCCAGATCCCAGAGGAGCATTCCCAAGCCCCTCCTGAGAACTCAGGATTTGGCCCACAGATTTGTATTTGAAGTTTTCAAATCTTTTTAAATAGCTAATAGTACTTACTCTTTTTTGTTGGAAGCGAAAGTGATCACAGCTCCGAAAGAGGTGTCTGTTCAGCTTGGTTTGCCTTGTGCCGTAAAACTAAAGAGTCAATAGGAATCTGAAAGTAAAACCATTTCAGGAAAGCTGGGTCACAGCCTTTCCGTTGCAATTATCAGAAACCACACAGCTGCAGTGTCAGCAAACAAAACCCACATCCTAACTGGCACTTGGCCTGATGCCCAGCACCATGAGTGTGCCCAGCTTAGGGTGCAAATTATTTGAGCTCAGTTTCATGGCACAGCCAGAGTCCAGTGCAGTGTCAGGCCGTCTTTCATCTCAAAACAGTGCAGGTAGAAGAGTGCAGCCACTTCCTGCTTTCCCACCATTCAGTCTGTCCTGCCAGACAGCCAGGCAATCCTTACCCAGCTGCTTCCCCTGTGACCGTCCTCCTGCTGTCAGCCTCATTCAAGAGTGGTGGGGAGGGCCCCCATTCCTGTGACGGGGCCCAAATTCAGGTGGATGAGTCCAAAATCAGGGGCACAGCATGCTCATTTATGGGGATAGGGCTGCTATCAAGGGGACAGCCTCCCCCACTGTCAGGGAGGAAGAGGCCTCTTATTTGGGTGACTGGAGTCAATCACCTGAGAGAGCATGAGCACTACTAGGGTGGCATCCTAATGGTGGGCCACTCACATCTCTGTCATAACAATACAGGTCAATGAGATTTTATTGGGAGGCCAAGCTACAGAAATGTTACCAATGTGTAAGAAAAAGATAGATCCCTCGTGTGCCTGTCCAAGGGGGCACTACGTGCCCAGGATAGGATTACGTAGGGGGTTTGACCATCTGTGTCCATTCGTCATTCCTCTGTCCCTGAGCTCATGGCAGGTTTTTCCATAGTGTTCTGCCATCTCCCTCCTTTCCCACAGGGCCAGGCAAAAATTTTTCTCTGTTACGTTTCAATGAACTCTCCTTTAGGTTTTCTGATCATTTGAGGAAATGTTTTCCTGCACTCCCTCCTATTTTGGACACTGGAGCAGAAAGTGTCTCTTGTCTCAGTCTCTCTCTTCTGTCACACTGGATGCACAGTCTGGACTTAGACTGCTTTATGCCTCCTAATTCTGACCTCTAGTTTGTGGTCACTGATTCTGTAATTGGAGACAATCTGCCTTAGTTCTGCATATGTCACTGTAGTGAAGTAGCTGATCAGGTAACCAGTCTCTGCAGGGTTCTGTAGCAGTCCAGCTCGTTGCTATTTTTTATTTCTTTTTCCAGTGACTGATGTGTTGGTCTTTTAGTTGCTGGTCTAGCATTTTGAGCACATCTTGGTTTTGGTCATTCTTTTCTGACTGTTGATTTAACAGAGCATTGGCTCAGTTCTGCTCCGCAGCTGGTGGTGCTGAAGTTCCCATGCATAGAATTGCCGGTGGAGGATTTCTATTAGGGTTTTATTGTAGTCAGTGCAATCAGTTCTTAAATTTGGGGCCCAGATCTCACTCCCATGTAGCAGAATGGGTTGGATGTTGCTCTCAAATAGTTTTAGCAGCAGTTTTGTCGAGGAGCTATATCTATTTATATTTTATTTATGGAGTAGAAATCCTGTAGAGCTTTCTCTTGCAGTGTTTTGATAGACAATCTGAAACTTCCTGATGTGTTTATTACGAGGTCCTGTGTGAATATACCCTGCATTATATATAATCTCCATGTCTTTCTAATACCATGTTACTCTATTTTGATTGTTTTGGGACTTTACCTGGAAAGTCATTATTCTTGTTTTTTTCATGTTCACCTGGAATACAACAGTGTGTTTTTTATGTATTCACCCAGACCTAGATCCAGTCAAGTCATTCCCGTTCCACCCAGCCTATCCCCAGGTCACTTATGCTTTTAAAGTACCAGCTTGCTCACAGATTCACTTTTAATTGTGCCTTAAGTCGCTCACTACATATTTAGATGGTGATGATTCTCATTCGGGAGATGGCAGCTTTTCTTCTGCAAACTTACAGTGATAGGATGATATGATGTTGTCAAGGTTCCTCCCCCACTCTGAACTCTAGGGTACAGATGTGGGGACCTGCATGAAAAACCTCCTAAGCTTATCTTTACCAGCTTAGGTCAAAACTTCCCCAAGGTACAAAATATTCCACCCTTTTGTCCTTGGATTGGCCGCTACCACCACCAAACAAATACTGGTTACTGGGGAAGAGCTGTTTGGACACGTCTTTCCCCCCAAAATACTTCCCAAAACCTTGCACCCCACTTCCTGGACAAGGTTTGGTAAAAAGCCTCACCAATTTGCCTAGGTGACTACAGACCCAGACCCTTGGATCTTAAGAACAATGAACAATCCTCCCAACACTTGCACCCTCCCTTTCCTGGGAAATGTTGGATAAAAAGCCTCACCAATTTGCATAGGTGACCACAGACCCAAACCCCTGGATCTGAGAACAATGAAAAAGCATTCAGTTTTCTTACAAGAAGACTTTTAATAAAAATAGAAGTAATTAGAAATAAGAAATCCCCCCTGTAAAATCAGGATGGTAAATACCTTACAGGGTAATTAGATTCAAAACATAGATAACCCCTCTAGGCAAAAACCTTAAGTTACAAAAAAGATACACAGACAGAAATAGTTATTCTATTCAGCACAATTCTTTTCTCAGCCATTTAAAGAAATCATAATCTAACACATACCTAGCTAGATTACTTACTAAAAGTTCTAAGGCTTCATTCCTGGTCTATCTCCGGCAAAGACAAAATGTAGACAGACACACAAACCCTTTGTTTCTCTCCCTCCTACCAGCTTTTGAAAGTATCTTGTCTCCTCATTGGTCATTTTGGTCAGGTGCCAGCGAGGTTACCTTTAGCTTCTTAACCCTTTACAGGTGAGAGGAGATTTCCTCTGGCCAGGAGGGATTTTAAACGGGTTTACCCTTCCCTTTCTATTTATGACAGATGTACTGCGCAGAATTCACTCAGCCTTCTTCTACTGAGATTGCTTACACTTCTCGCTTTGTCTCATGGACTAGAACAGGGGCAGGGGATGGGACTCTTGGGGAATGGAGTCTAGTGGTTAGAGCAGTGTTGACTGGGAGTCAGGGCTCGTGGGTTCTATTTCCAGTTCTGGGAGGGAAGTAATACCTAGTGACGACAGCAGGAGGAAGTAGGAGTCGGAACTCCTGCTTGTATTCCTGACTCTGGGAAAGGAGTGGGGTCTAGTGGTTAGAGCAGGCTGGCCGGGAGTTCGGCCTGGTGGGTCCTATTCCCAGCTTTGAGAGGGAATTTAGAACAGTCGTGGAGAATGGGAGTCATGACTCCTGGGTTCTATTTTTGGCTCTGGGAGGAGAGTGGGGTCTAGTTGCTAGCCAATGGATAACTAGAAGTTCAAATTCCTTGGTCCTAATCCTGGTTCTGCCACTGACTTGTTTGACTGTGGGCACCACTGACACTGTTCTCTCACTTTTTATTTTAGTCTCTCCAAGATGATTTCTGGGACTCACAATTGCTGGCAGAAATCAGGGGAAGTCCCTGGCACTGATTAAGGTTGGGGTTACGCTACAAACACCTGCGCTGCTGTAGTGCTTCGGGTGAAGATGCTTTCAGCTGTCGGGAGAGAGCTCTCCTGTCTGCTTAGTAACTCCGCCTCTGTGAGAGGCGGTAGCTATGTCATCGGGAGAAGCTCTCCTGCCACCATAACAATGTCTACGTGGAAGTGGGGCATTGAAGTTGGTATAACTATGTTGCTCAGGGGTGTGGATTTTTCACACCCCTGAGGGACATAGTTTATACGGAAGCAAGTGTAATTTAGAGCTGGCCCAAGACTGTAGTGAAGCAAAGGCAATTAAATTGTTGTAAATGAGGAAAGGGTCCTTCCCTGTCCTGACTCCTTCTCTTTTTCTTTCTCTCTCTCATTCAGAAGCAATGTGTGTATGTGGGTGGGGCATGTTTTCAAGGCTCATTTCCAACCAATTACAACTTGAAAGTTAATTACCAGATTTACTTGAGAATCTTCATAATATCCAAGCTTTACTCAGAGGAAGGGCCAAATTTGTAAAGGTGTTTAGGCACCTAGTGGATTTTTCAGAATCAACCGGGCAGCTCACACCCATTGAAATGACAGACTTATAGGTGCCTTGGTACTTTTGAAAATCCTTCTAGGGTCTGGATTCACTCAGCTAAGGTGGCAACACCCTTACACCCTGTTCCCTGCATTTCCCCTACGTGTGAAGGGCTGCGTCTCTCCCAGATGGTGGGCCCAACAGTTTCTCCTCCTGCAGATGCTGGGCCCTCAGCTGTACATTATCTCCTCCCTGTATTGAGTGTTTTGGCCCTGTTTCTGCCTCCCCCTTCATCCCAGCCCCCGTCTTCCCAACTCCATTCTGAGTGGAGCCCTGTTCCTTCAATGCAATTGACAGCAGAGGAGATGTCAAAGGGGAAGCTGTGGTAAGAACTCTCTCTCTTGGAGAACTTACCTCCCAAAAGTTATGAGGGAAGCAGAAAACAACTGCACCCTTCTCCTGCCAGCCAGACTCCATGATGTGAAAACAATGAGAAGTCCTTGTGGCACCTTAGAGACTAACAAATTTATTTGGGCATAAGCTTTCGGCAATGTCAAGGTTCCTACCCCACTCTGAACTCTAGGGTACAGATGTGGGGACCTGCACGAAAAACCCCCTAAGCTTATTTTTACCAGCATAGCTTAAAACTTCCCCAAGGTACAAACTATTTTACCTTTTGTCCCTGGACCTTCTTGCTGCCACCACCAAGCGTCCAACAAAAATAACAGGGAAAGAGACCACTTGGAAAGTCTTTCCCCCAGAAATCCCCCCAAGCCCTACACCCCCTTTCCTGGGGAAGGCTTGATTAAAAATCCTCACCAATTTGCATAGGTGAACACAGACCCAAACCCTTGGATCTTAAGAACAATGAAAAAGCAATCTGGTTCTTAAAAGAAGAATTTTAATTAAAGAAAAAGTTAAAGAATCACCTCTGTAAAATCAGGATGGTAAATACCTTACAGGGTAATCAGATTCAAAACATAGAGAATCCCTCTAGGCAAAACCTTAAGTTACAAAAAGACACAAAAACAGGAACGTACATTCCATTCAGCACAGCCTATTTTACCAGCCATTTGCCAAAAGGAAATCTAATGCATTTCTAGCTAGATTACTTACTAACTTAACAGAAGTTCTGAAGAGCATTCCTGACCTGGTCCCGGCAAAAGCATCACACAGACAGACAGACCCTTTGTTCCCCCGCCCCTCCAGCTTTGAAAGTATCTTTTCTCCTCATTGGTCATTTTGGTCAGGTGCCAGCGAGGTTATCCTAGCTTCTTAACCCTTGACAGGTGAAAGGGTTTTGCCTCTGGCCAGGAGGGATTTTATAGTTCTGTATACAGAAAGGTGGTTACCCTTCCCTTTCTATTTATGACAAGTGTAGACTCACAGACTCAGTGGAATGCCTTACATGAATAAAATTCAGGAATATGTGCAAGTTTGAGGAACTGGGGCCTTAGACAGTAGTAGGATCCGTGGATCTCCATTATACCTGGGAACAATAACATGGGTAGGAGGAGCGCACAGTTTGCATCACACTCTCCGGTTATTGGGTGACAGTTTCCCCCACTGAAATACACATTCCATGTTTTTAAATCATTGGCTGCCAGGCAGTACATAGGATGCACATACATTCATTGAGGAAATAGTTCAAAAATGGAACTTCCAAATTTATCCCTTCTGGACACTACAGCCATGCTGACTAAATCCTGAAGCTTCTTGTTCTTTAGCTGCTGAAAAATTACCACACATATACTTCTGATGATTAGACTAAAAGCGTGTAGCCAGGGGTGAATATTTCTGAGAAAATTAACAATAGTGAACATATTTTTAGAAACATGTATTTATAATGATAAGAAAATATTCTCTGAATAGATTTAGCTTTTAACCTGTCTTTATAGAGATAAGAATAATAATATTCTATTATGATTAGTGGGTTGGGATCAAACTGCCTGTAAACCTGTTTCATCGTATGTCAATATCCTCAATGCACCTCTTTCCTCAGCCCGTGTCACAGTAGTGATTGCCAAATCATATAATCGTTAATTGCATTTAGCTCATTCCAGTTTGTAAAATTATGTGGATGGCTTCACTTTCATTCATAGCACCCTGTCAATGTAAAAGGTAGAGAACGTCTAGTGTGATCAGCAGATATGTATGTGGGTTCTGTTTTCTGTGGCGAAAGATCAAGAAGGTGTGTGTGTACATATTCATACAGATACCGTACATACACACGTCATTTATTTCTTTACCCACTCTTTGGTTTTGGCCAAATAGCATGCCAGTCAGTCGGCATTCAGACAAATATTACAAATAAAATGATTATTGAACTTCAAAGTCAGCTTGGTTAATGTGCAGTTCTACAGAAGGTACCAAGGAAGAAGGACTTGACTTCTTTCATCAAATGTATCCAAGCAAAGAACGATAGGTCATTAAGGGCTTGATCCTGCATGGATCTTGCCTCAGTCCAGCAGAACATTTAAGCAGCAGCATTATCTTTTCATAAAATCATAGAAATGTAGGGCCTGAAGAAGGCATCTAGTCCATCCCCTTCCGCTTCTAAACCTTTCATCATTTTTATGGCTCTCCTGTGGATTGTCTCCAATCTATCTCCATCTTTCCTCCTGTAGTGGAGCACCCAGAATTTTAAGCATGTTGATTTCAATGGGGCTTCTTACATTCTTAAAATTGCTTAAAGTTAAGCATGTGCTTATATGTTTCTTTGGACTGGGGGGAGCGTGCCCAGTACCTTGCTGGTTTGAGCTTGTATTGTGGGTGAGCTGAGAAGTTGGGAAATATCTGTAGATTGTAGCAGCGCTGTTAAGTGGAAATACAGAGAAACTGGAGGGATTTGACAGCTTTATGTGGCAAAGTGTATGGATGCAGATGCTTAAGGGATACTAAACATCATGCTTCAGAGCTTAAACAAATCTCTAATTATTAGAGATCAGGGCGAGATGGGGGGAAGGGCTGATTATTCCACATCTGCCTATTGAAGGTTATTAAACCTTCTTTTGAAACCTCTGATACTAGCCACTATCAGAGACAAGACACTGCACTAGATGGAGCTCAAGTCCCATCCAATCTGACAATTTCTGTGTGTTTATTCAGTGTTTCATAAAAAGACAAGTGAATCCAAATGCCCCTGCAGACCAAATTCCTTCTAAAGAAAGACTCTGAACCAGAGGCCAGACATTCTACATAATGTTCCGTAAAGCATCTGAGCTGATCATGTCACAGAAAGCCCATATGATTCACGGAAATGGTTTATTTTCATTGGACTCAGCCGCTGTAGACACTGTAGAACATCACTCCTGTGCTGAGCAGAGACAAAGTGTTAATGAACATGCATTCCAACATGCCGTGCTCATCACAATCAAACCTCCACACTGCAGTCAGAGACAGAGCTGCACTGCACTCAGAGTTTTGACGTGTGTACTCAGGGAAATGACCTGTAGGTTTAGAAGACTCCCCAGTGAGAATGCTCAATCATCACTCCCCACATATTTAATCTTCGCCTCATTGAAGTCTATGGCAAAATTCCCATTGGTTTCAATGGCCCAGGATTTCATCCTCAGTGTAATATCCCCTTCAATTTAGTGGACAGCTGCATTGGGCAGTATCTGTGCTTGGGCTGAGTTACTCATGGTAGAGAACGTTGCACTAATCCACTCAGAAAGTCACCCAAGGTATGGACTACGAGAGAGAAGTCATGTGAAAGACTAAGAACAATCTCCTTTCTGTTCCCACATCTTCTGATGTCCTCACCAGAGAGCAGTGCCCCTTCAAGACTATAATTTTATCCTGAAAGAAAAATATGGCTGCATTTCAGATTCAAAGAATCAACAAGTTGACTTGTGCAAATTTCTGCCTTGGGCAAGGTGACCTGAAAAGAGCTATTTCCTGATGTAACTAACAAAGGGAGATGGTTCTATTGTAATAGTAATAATGTTCACTCCTACCTTCTGAGAGAGGCTGTCTTTCTTGCTATGGCAAACATAAACATACTTCCATCCTATACTTTGAAATCATCATTTTGGGAGAGGATCCCTGTAGCACTTTGGAGCTCTGATCATCAAGACAAGCACGGACAGACTCATTAAAAATGACCGTATTTCTCTTGGGGACACGGGATAATCACATGCAGATGCATTATCTTGAAAAGTTGTGCAAAAGTTTTTGCCACTGCGGGGATATGGGCTCTGTGGCTGATGTAGAAACCCATCCCCTGCCTCCCTGACCCAGCGCCTGTCACACGAGGCAGGTTGGAGCAATCCAGGGGAACGTCAAGGTATGGCCAGCCTGCATTCTTTTGTGGCAACACTGTGCTGGTGTAATGGTCCTGAGTAGGTTTAACATCATTCTCATCACTGATTGCCAAGGGGCTGTAACAGTGTGGCGGAGAGCATGACTTGGTCCCCGGCGTGCAGCATCCCTGCTCCAGCAATGGTACCTGCCATGTTCCATCCTGTTTGCCAGCCCAGGGTGCTACTTGCAATGTATGATGCTGGTTTTCCAATTCATTTGAACTCTGGGAGCATGACCTTGTGCCTGTGAAACTTTGCAGCCCAATTAAACGTGACTTATGGATGGTTCTGAACAGCCGCCTTCCGACCAGGTTGGAGTCCAGAACTTGAAACACTAGGAAAGCTGGTGGGTGCACAAATTCAGTGTTCCCGTTTGGCCCTGTTGTAGAGCAGTCTCCTCCCAAACCCCACTCCTCCCCTGCTCATGACCTCCTCCCAAGCATCCCCTTGTGGCCCGAGTCTATCTGCAGCACCCTGCCATCCATCTCTCCCTCCTCTGGGCTCTACAGCTGCACTCACAACAGATCAGTCTCGCAGGCCCTTCCAGGCGGGTTTTATTTATTTTCCAAGAGACAACAAACCAAAAGGAGAAGAACAGCATAAGGCAATTTTGCTGCTGGGCTTAGTCTCTGCTCTTGGGGTCTTTCCTCCAAGGTTATTGCCAAACTCTCTGTCTCTAGCCATCCTTGCTACTCCTTCCTTTCTCTGCAGCTCCTGCAACTCTCTCAGACACTTTCTCTTGTGCTTCCTGCTGATCAATAAGAGAATCAGCTGATCCCTGTTCAGATGGGCCTTCTTAGCAGCTAGGGTTGGCTGAACTCAGGCCTCAAGTCCTTAAAATGACAAGCCACCCCAGTGCAGGGCTATTTACAGGGACAGGCCATCATCAACAGTCTAGTCCTTTTCTACATCACCTCCCACCCTCTGCTTTACCAGCACAGCTAGCACCAATACCATGTGTTTCTCTTTCCCATTCCACTTCTTGTGTGTTTTCAGATTGCTTCCCCTCATGGAACATCCTCACCATGCAAGTTCCCCAATGCACCACCCTTTCTTTATTAATAATAAATAATAAATAATAATAATAATAATAAATAATAAATGACTATTCGTCGAAAGAAAGAAAGAAATTAGTAGTCCTTACATATCCTGCTTTCTTTGTATGTGTCCGTCTTCCTTAGATCATAAGGTCTTTGTATTAGGGAGTGTCCTTACTTTTTCTGTCTTGTAAAGCACACACGATTGGTACTGAACAGATAAATAATGGATACATCACCAAAAAACAAACAAAAAACAAAAGAAAACCCACCTTTGTCATAAAGGTTGGTCTCCTCAGTAAAGTAAGCCATAAAAATTAGGACAAAGGCTATGAAGTCAAGTACTCTCAAGTTAGGAAATACCAGAATGAGTATTGCCCATGCAACATTAACTCTGCAAGAAAGGAGGCAGGGATCCTGCAGACAACAGACTCCTTCAATACACAGCCCCAGAGCAGAGAATTCTGTGCACTGAATAAGGTAGGGGTCGCGAGGGAAAAAAATAACATGGGATCATGTAATTAACGTCTGCATCATCGGGCAAAGGCACAAAAGGACTGAATTAAGGGTGCCAGGGCAACACTTATTTGGACATTTGCTAACCTGAGAATGCTAAACTTTGTAACCTTTTAATCCTTTTTAAAACCTTGACTTTGTATTTCCTAATTATTTGATGGTTTAATTTATTGATGAAAGCTAACCTAAGAAGCGTTAAATGAAGGCTTTTTGGTTTCTTAATTTCCTTCGTTTGTTAATAGAAAGAACATCAATTATATATGTGCTGTTTAAACAAGGAAGCTCTTACTCATCTGTTGTTTTCAGTATATATTTTATTGCCATTCTTATCTTTGTGAAGGTCCCTTTTCACCACTCAGTGCTGAGTTGATCAGAGTAGAGAAAGTAATTAAATTAAACTGTATTAAAATAAAACTCATTTTATGCAACTTCAGGATCAGTGAAAGTTCTAAGCTCTAATCCTCAATGTGTAAGAAGCAGATAAACAAAATCCAAGTAAAAGAGCAGGAATTTTGCTTCTTATTTTCACTGAGCCTTTACTAAGGAAAGTAGCAAACAATTGCTCTTTGAAAAGAAACACTGTACCGTACCACAGTACAAACCCAAATGAGCCCAGCAGGAGGCTACCGGCTTCTCTCAATCTGGTCCTGTTTCATTACAAACGTCCTTTCTGTAACGATGTTCTGGTAAGAAGGGGCAATCAGTTGTCAAAGGTAGCTGTGGCCATGGCAGCCAGGGGGCTAGTCATTCTCCCCAAGTGTGACAGGGAGCTGGAGGCAGGGAGTGCTGAGTGGTGGGTTATCTCTGATGTCACAATGCTACTGCTCAGGCAGCCCCAGTGGGCAGCAAATGTGCAGTGTGTGTGTGCGTGGGGGGGGGGGGGAAATAGGCTTTCCCAGTGCTCCCGTTTCCCCAAATTTCCTAAAGAAACCTACAACATAACACCGAATGCACACTAGTGATTGTTCCACACACATGCTAATTAGTAGCTGAAATTTGATTCAAATTCCCGATGGCATGTTTAGAAACCAGTGTTCCAAAACAAGGAGAGACCTTGTAAAACAGAAAATTTGGATGCTCTGGTGTATTTGTGGTTGTGTTAAAATTGAATACTGCGACTTTAAATTTTGGGCCCGGTTCCTGGACCTACTTGCATGCTAAGCAGCTCAGTGGGGGCGTAGCAGCAGTCAGTCAGCAGGTACGCAGTGAATTGTGCCTCTCTGTTATAGGCAGAAGCTTACATTCTCTCCCTCTGATTTTTGGGTTATTATGTGTTATTGTTCTGGTCTTAAGAAACAAATTAGCGAGACATTGCAAACTTCCAGCAAGAATCATTTATGTTTTTCTCTAACTTCTCTGCTTGTGTGCCAGAAAACCTAAAAGACACAATCTCATAAAAAAATGAAATAAAATTCTGCAGCCAAAAGTCCTAACTTCCCCCATACTAATTTCCCCCTACTCTTACTGACACCTTCTGGTCAACTGTTTGAAATGGGCCACCCTCATTACCACGACAAAAGTGATTTTTCCTCCCCTGGTATCCTACTCTTAATTGAATTGTCTTGTTGGAACATGTCCATCTCAATGATATTTCGTTTGCTGGGAGTCCCAACCAAAATGGGATAGTGGGGGAGTTCAGAGGTTGTTGTAGGGGGGTCACAGCATTGCCACACTCACTTCCGTGCTGCCTTCAGACCTGGGCTCTGAGGGCAGCAGCCAAGAATCTTTCTGAAGTTAGAGGAGGTTCTAAGATGTGCGGATGGGTCCCTGCTGCTGAGAGCACCTCAGCTTGGGGCTCCTACCTACTTGTCCCCTGGCAAATTAAGGCAAGGACCAATTTGGGGGCGTCCAGAAAAATGGACCCCTGAGCCCCAGAAGGAACTGCAAGGGAAGCCCTGAGCCCCAGCTGCAGATGCTGGGCAGACACCCAGAGTGCCGAGAGCAGTGGGGAGGGGCATGAAAGTCCTGAGCTCAGCACCCCAGGCTTGGCTGCAGCCCCGGGGGTCAGAAGGCCTGAGCCCAGACACCCAGAGACGTGGCTGGAGCAGAAGTTGCCAAGGCCAAACCCCTGAGCCCAACGCCGGGCTGATGCAGTGCACTCACTTCTGCATGCCTCTGGTGCATCTGATATCCCCAGCCCAGCAGACAAACAGCTAGGAGGCCCCTACTGGGTTCTCCTGGCTGGAGGGATCCCAGCAGGACAGGGAGATTGGATTTCAGGGGGCAGGGCTAATTCGATCTCGCCAAGAAAGGCACAACAAGAACCAACAGCTGTCAGTTGAAGCCAGAGAAATTCAAATGAGAAGTAAGGCACACATTTTTGACAGTGAGGGAGACTAACCACTGGAACAAACAGAAAAGGAGGACTTGTGGCACCTTAGAGACTAACACATTTATTTGAGCATAAGCTTTCGTGAGCTACAGCTCACTTCATTGGATGCATTCAGTGGAAAATACATTGGGGAGATTTATATGCACAGAGAACATGAAACAATGGGTGTTACCATACGCACTGTAAGGAGAGTGATCAGGTAAGGTGAGCTATTACCAGCAGGAGAGCAGGGGGAGAAAAAACCTTTTGTAGTGATAATCAAGGTGGGCCATTTCCAGCAGTTGACAAGACCATCTGAGGAACAGCGGGTGGTGGGGAGGGGGATAAACATGGGGAAACAGTTTTACTTTGTGTAATGACCCATCCACTCCCAGTCTATATTCAAGCCTAAATTAATTGTATCCAGTTTGCAAATTAATTCCAATTCAGCAGTCGCTCATTGGAGTCTGTTTTTGAAGTTTTTTTTGTTGAAGACTTGCCACTTTTAGGTCTGTAATCGAGTGACCAAAGAGTATGAAGTGTTCTCCAACCAGTTTTTAAATGTTATAATTCTTGACGTCTGATTCGTGTACATTTATTCTTTTACATAGATACTGTCCAGTTTGGCCAATGTACATGGCAGAGGGGCATTGCTGGCACATGATGGCACATATCACATTGGTAGATGTGCAGGTGAACGAGCCTCTGATAGTGTGGCTGATGTGATTGGGCCCTATGTTGGTGTCCCCTGAATAGATATGTGGACACAGTTGGCAACGGGCTTTGTTGCAAGGATAGGTTCCTGGGTTGGTGGTTCTGTGGTGTGGTGTGTGGTTGCTGGTGAGTATTTGCTTCAGGTTGGGGGGTTGTCTGTAAGCAAGGACTGGCCTGTCTCCCAACATCTGTGAGAGTGATGGGTCATCCTTCAGGATAGGTTGTAGATCCTTGATGATGCGTTGGAGAGGTTTTAGTTGGGGGCTGAAGGTGATGGCTAGTGGAGTTCTCTTATTTTCTTTGTTGGGCCTGTCCTGTAGTAGGTAACTTCTGGGTACTCTTCTGGCTCTGTCAATCTGTTTCTTCACTTCAGCAGGTGGGTATTGTAGTTGTAAGAATGCTTGATAGAGATCTTGTAGGTGTTTGTCTCTGTCTGAGGGGTTGGAGCAAATGCGGTTGTATCGTAGAGCTTGGCTGTAGACAATGGATCGTGTGGTGTGGTCTGGATGAAAGCTGGAGGCATGTAGGTAAGCATAGCGGTCAGTAGGTTTCCGGTATAGGATGGTGTTTATGTGACCATCCCTTATTAGCACCGTAGTGTCCAGGAAGTAGATCTCTTGTGGTGACTGGTCCAGGCTGAGGTTGATGGTGGGATGGAAATTGTTGAAATCATGGTGGAATTCCTCAAGGGCTTCTTTTCCATGGGTCCAGATGATGAAGATGTCATCAATGTAGCGCAAGTAGAGTAGGGGCATTAGGGGACGAGAGCTGAGGAAGCGTTGTTCTAAGTCAGCCATAAAAACGTTGGCATACTGTCGGGCCATGCGGATACCCATGGCAGTGCCACTGATTTGAAGGTATACATTGTCCCAAATGTGAAATAGTTATGGGTGAGGACAAAGTCACAAAGTTCAGCCACCAGGTTTGCCATGACATTCTCGGTGATACTGTTCCTGATGGCTTGTAGTCCATCTTTGTGTGGAATGTTGGTGTGGAGGGCTTCTACATCCATAGTGGCCAGGATGGCCTTTTCTGGAAGATCACCGATGGATTGTAGTTTCCCCAGGATATCGGTGGTGTCTCGAAGATAGCTGGGAATGCTGGTAGCGTAGGGCCTGGGGAAGGGGTGGATTCTCTGTTTCCTGGTATCCTCACATCACAACTGGTTATCATTCTGGAAGATGCCATGGCACCTTTTTGTGAATTACAAGCAATTGGGTGAATATGGTGGTAAGCGTGTGAAATGTCATAGCCAGTGAAATAGAGGCCGGATTAGGAGATCAAATAGTTTCACAACCGATGCCTCTATGAAAAACTCAGTGTGGGATGAGGCATAGACTCTGCTGTTTTACTGGGTGGCCTGCTTGTTCCCCAGAATGAATAATGAGCAAGTGGGGTGATCCAGGGTGCAGCTCAAACATCCAGCCGGGCTGGCCAGGGGCAGACATCAGGCCTGCAAGGGAAAGGTGAGTGTGGCAGTGACTTCACAAAGGCCTTTGGCAGGAACTCAGCCTATTGGGCAAAGATGATGAGGCGGGTGTGACCCCACAGAGCTCCCTTGACAACAGCCCGGCAGGACAGGGATGCGGGGCAGGGGGAACCTCAGAGACCCCTGTAGCCTTGCTGCAGCAAGCCTCCATCTCACGGTCTCTCAGTGAGGACCAAGAGACGGTTGGCGTGAAGGAGATTCTCTGGGATTGGTTTCATTACTGTGTTGATTGTGTGGAAAGAAATCGTCATCTGTGTAGAAGGTAAGAAAAAATATAGGCTCTAAGTAGAAGATGGGGGGCTCTATCCTAGCAGATTCAAAAGCATCCCCACCCTCCCAGTGAAAAAGCTTTTCCTAATATCCAAGCCTTCCACACTGCAACTTGAGATCATTGCTCCTTGTTCTGCCGTCTGCCAGCTCTACGAATTTCATGAGAATCAATCTTTCATTAGGAAAATAATTCAAAAATACAAAGACAAAAAACGTGAAGTGAAATCAGTCCATCCTGATCTTCAGTGTCTGGGGGGTGTGGGCCTCGGAGGCCAGACTGAGACCCTCACTGGCTAGGGACACCCAGGAAGCCAGTAAAAAAATTCCAGTCCTCTTAGCAACCAAGCCTCCATAATCCAAGGCACACCTGAGGGCTGCAGGAGACAGAGGAGTGCTGAGAATGTCTAACTCATGATTGAAAATACAGAGATGTGTTGTTGTCTTTGGATGGGGGACAAGTATCAAATCCGTTGGGGTTCTTGCCCCAAACAACAATCACCCATTGTCCTTTAGAGCACAAGGGGTCTAACACGCCTGACGTGCTCAAATCTCTTGCCTGCTAGGACTTAGAGAATTTTCTCCATCTCCATGATACAGAGGGAAAGAGAAAAGAAGTGACCTCTCTTTGGTCACACACCAAGGTCATGCTGGAGCTAGAAAGAGAAGCATAAGAAAAAAAGTTGAATGAAAATGTTTTGCATTTAAAACTGATTTCTTAAACAAAGGAAATTTGAAATGTGGTTAGTGAACTAAAATGATACGTTCTGGTTTCCACGTGTTTCTAGATTTATGAACTAGTATATCCATCCACTCACACCTAATTTTCATCCATAGATTGAGGGAGGAAAAGAAGTTTGCCTGTTTTGTGAACTTCCAATGGCTTTCTTGAATTTCAACGAATGAGTCATTGAACTGAACTCTTTGAATCATAGAATATCAGGGTTGGAAGGGACCTCAGGAGGTCATCTAGTCCAACCCCCTGCTCAAAGCAGGACCAATCCCCAATTAAATCATCCCAGCCAGGGCTTTGTCAAGCCTGACCTTAAAAACTTCTAAGGAAGGAGATTCTACCACCTCCCTAGGTAACGCATTCCAGTGTTTCACCACCCTCCTAGTGAAAAAGTTTTTCCTAATATCCAACCTAAACCTCCCCCACTGCAACTTGAGACCATTACTCCTTGTCCTGTCATCTTCTACCACTGAGAATAGTCTAGAACCATCCTCTTTGGAACCACCTCTCAGGTAGTTGAAAGCAGCTATCAAATCCCCCCTCATTCTTCTCTTCTGCAGACTAAACAATCCCAGTTCCCTCAGCCTCTCCTCATAAGTCATGTGTTCCAGACCCCTAATCATTTTTGTTGCCCTTTGCTGGACTCTCTCCAATTTATCCACATCCTTCTTGTAGTGTGGGGCCCAAAACTGGACACAGTACTCCAGATGAGGCCTCACCAATGTCGACTAGAGGGGAACGATCACGTCCCTCGATCTGCTCGCTATGCCCCTACTTATACATCCCAAAAAGCCATTGGCCTTCTTGGCAACAAGGGCACACTGCTGACTCATATCCAGCTTCTCGTCCACTGTAACCCCTAGGTCCTTTTCCGCAGAACTGCTGCCTAGCCATTCGGTCCCTAGTCTGTAGCTGTGCATTGGGTTCTTCCGTCCTAAGTGCAGGACCCTGCATTTATCCTTATTGAACCTCATCAGGTTTCTTTTGGTCCAATCCTCCAATTTGTCCAGGTCCCTCTGTATCCTATCTACCACTCCTCCCAGTTTAGTATCATCCGCAAATTTGCTAAGAGTGCAATCCACACCATCCTCCAGATCATTTATGAAGATATTGAACAAAACCGGCCCCAGGACCGACCCCTGGGGCACTCCACTTGACACCGGCTGCCAACTAGACATGGAGCCATTGATCACTACCCGTTGAGCCCGACAATCTAGCCAACATTTTACCCACCTTATAGTACATTCATCCAGCCCATACTTCTTTAACTTGCTGACAAGAATACTGTGAATAAACTGAGAAGAAGACAATATTTTCTGCACCTTCCAAGGAAGCTATTGCTGTCCAAAGCTGGGTGAGCATTTCAGCCAACTTTGCTTCTAGGGCTTTAGCTATCACGTCAGTGGTGTGACTCTCAAAAACTAGGCAGTGAACATGTTCCACTTCATGTTATTTTTTCCTCTTCTATTTAAATGATTTAAGAGATTGTCATAAATTTTGCCCTTAATTTAAAATAGATGTTTTTTTTTGTCAAGCTGGGCCTTACAAATCTCTAAGGATGAAGAGTCCACCACCTCCATAGGTCACACTCAGGGCCAGGGAGAGTGGGAATAGAAGAAAATCACCAATGAAAGCCAGGAGTCCAGACTCCCAACCCCCTGCCTCAGTCACGACAACAGGTCACACTCAGAGCCAGGGAGACTGGGAATCGAGTCCTGCTGGCACTTCCCAGCTCTGGAAGGGAGTGTTCCTCTAGTGGTTAGTGCAGGAGCCTGGACAAAGGCTCCATCCCCGGCTCTATCCCTGACTCCCTCGGTGACCCTGAGGCAGTGGCTTCTCCTGCCCAGGCCTCTGTTTCCCTCACTGGGGCTGGGGACACTCCCCTACAGCCCTTGTGTTGTCAATCTTCAGGAATGTGCGTGAGGTACGAGGAGACCTGGAGATGGGAGGTGTGCTGCTGGCCATAGGTCAGTGTTATGAACCCCCGGTTGCTAGGCTGAGTTTATCCATCCCCTGGCAATAAAACATCATCTTGTTTTCACAGCCACTTTCGATCTCCAGGCTTCTACTCCCTGCTCTGCTGGCAGGGCATTGGGCAGCACCCTTTCCAGTCCACCTGGGTGCAGGAGATCAAGGAGGAGGGCAAGAGACTAGGCCTCAGTGAGTATCTGCCACCCAGCACTTTCCCATCTAGAGCAAGTGAGTGGAGTTCTCCAGAGCCATCCCCAGTGTGGTGGGAATGGGCCAGCAAGAGGGCTCCCAGCCCTTCCCTTGCAGGAGATTGTTTCCCACGTCGAGAGTCTTCGGGGAGGGCAGAACCTGCCAGGTGCTGAACACCCACAACCTCAATCAGTGAAATCAGTGGGAACTGAGGGTGACTCCTCCCTCCCAGCATTGGCACCTTGTGAAAAAAAAAATATCGCTGCTGACTGTCCGGGTGCTGCTCTTTCCCTGGCCTGGGAGGGAGCGGGGCCTTCTGGGATGGAGGGAGCTTCTTGTCCAAACTAACAGAGAGCCTCACTGCTCTGAAAGGACGAGACTCCCCTGGTGTCACAGGGCCCCAGGGGTGAGGGGGAAGGTTGGGAGCGGCCTGTGCTGTGACCTGCTGCAAGTGGGTGTGGACGGCAGCCCCCATGCTCTGGGCTGGGGTGTGTGGTGAGGAGAAATTGCCTCAGCAGAGGGGAGGTGGACGGAGGAACAGGCAGGCACATTAATGAGAGGCTGCCTTGAACCCAGACTCATGGCTGCTCCCCACTGATTCCCAGGATGCAGCAACTGAGGCGGATGCTGAGGAGGAAGGCCGGGCTGGTGGCTCCGGAGCCAGTAGGGAGCAGCGGCCGGCTTTCCCAGGAGGAGAGCGGCCCCTCTGTCCCCGCGGGCGGAGAAGAGGCTAGTGGCCAGGCGAGGAGGAGGAGCTCCCTGGCTTTCTGGAGGAGGAGGAAGACACCAGCTCCCTTAGCATGCCCTGAGGCCCCTTCTGGTCCCAAATGGAGGTGGCCCAGGCTGATGCTATGTAGGAGGGACCCAGGAGAGGGTGGGAGCCTGGGAAGGCGGCTCTGCAGCTTCCTTTACAGGAAGCAGAGGAGCCAGGAGCCGCGCCCCAGTGCCCAACCGGAGCCATCCACCAGCCTGGCCACTGAGGAGCCCCCAGCCAGCCCAGAGCAGGAGCTGGGCGACTCTGGCACGGGGACCAGCAGCTCCTCCTTCTCCCGAGGGGCCAGCAGCCCCTCCGTGGGGTCTGAGAGCCCTGAGGCTGAAGGCTCCCTCTCTGCAGGTAAGGGGAGACCCACGGGACAGGGGGGAGGACAGGGGTAGTGGGGGACTAGTAACACCCTGTCAAGGTTTCTTCCCTACTCTGAACTTTACGGTACAGAGGTAGGGACCTGCATGAAAGACCCCAAGCTTATTTTTACCAGCTTAGGTTAAAAAAAAGACTTTCCCAAGGTATAAACTTTGCCTTGTCCTTGAACAGTCTGCTGCCACCACGAAGCGTTTTAAACAAAGAGCGGGGAAAGAGACCACTTGGAGATATTTGCCCCCAAAATATTTCCCCAAGCCCTACACCCCTTTTCCTGGGGAAGGCTTCATAATAATTTTTACCAATTGGTACAGGTGAACACAGACCCAAAGCCTTGGATTTTAAGAACAATGAAAAATTAATTAGGTTTTTAAAAGAAGAATTTTAATGAAAGAAAAGGTAAAAGAATCACCTTTGTAAAATTAGGATGGTAAATACCTTACAGGGTAATTGGATTTAAAACAGAGAATTTCTTTAGGCAAAACCTTAAGTTACAAAAAGACACAAAAACAGGAATATACATTTCCTTCAAAGTTAGTAACAGCCCGTTTGTTGAGCCATTTATGAAACAGATTTGTTATTTGGTTTACATAAGCCACATTAGTTCAGGCCTTTTTTTAAGGGTTTGAAATTTTACTTTGTAAATTTTAGGTGTAACTTGAAATTGGCGATTTGGCTGTATTGCGGTACAAATCGCCTGTAATATCTGGCCAAGCCTAAGAAGGATTGGACCCGTTTTTTTTTTTTTTTTTTTTTTTTTTTTACTTTGGGACAGGCCACTTTTGGATAGCATTCACTTTGGCTTGTAGGGGGTTGATAGGTTGTTGACCCACCTGATGTGCAAGGTGAGCTACTCTGTTTAGGCCTATTTGACACTTTTTAGTCTTAACGGTTAGTTTTGCCTCCCTTATGCGCTTGAAGACTTTTTGTAGATGTTCCAGGTGTTTTGCCCAGGATTCCAAAAATATGGCCACATTGTCAAGGACTGCGACTGCACATTTTTCCAATTCCTCTAGGAGACCATCTACAAGTTTTTGGAAGGTGGCAGGTGCATTCTGCAGCCTGAAAGAGAGCACATTAAATTCATACAGCTCGACGTGTGTGATGAAGGCTGACCTTTTCTTGGCGGATTTATTTAGCGGTACCTGCCAGTACCCCTTGGTTAAGTCCAAGATAGGGATGAACTGGGCCCGTCCCAGTTTCTTCAATAGTTTATCTGTTCATGGCATTGGATAGTTGTTTGGGAGCGTTACCACATTTAGCTTATGGTAGTCCACGCAAAAACATATTTCCCCATTTGGGTTGGGAACTAGAACCACTGGAGATGCCCATGCACTGCCAGAGGGGCGGATTACACCCATTTGTAGCATATCCTGGATCTGCCATTCTGTAGCAGTTTTAGCTTGAGGAGACACCCGGTAAGGTTGGGCTCTAATTGGGTGAGCATTACCTGTGTCAATGGAGTGGTATGCCCATTCAGTCAGTCCTGAGGTGGCTGAGAACGTCGGCGTGTAGCTAGTGCACAGCTCCTTGATTTGCTGTCACTGCATATGCCCAAGGGTCATGGAGAGGTTTACCTTTTCCACACTACCATCACTTTTTCCTTTGTAGTAGACACCTTTAGGCCACTCAGCGTTATCTCCTCCCTGGGCTGTAAACCGACAAATCTTTAATTCTTTGGAATAAAAGGGCTTTAGAGAATTAATATGGTACACCTTAGGCTTTCGGTTGGAGGTGGGGAATGCTATGAGATAATTAACAGCTCCCAGGAGCTCTTGGACCATTAATGCCCCTTCCCACAACGCTTTTATTATGTGGGCCTAGAGTGCCTTCAAGACCATGACCTAGTCCCCTACATTGAAGGAACGTTTTCTGGCATGTTTATCACACCAGGCTTTTTGCTCTTTTTGAGCATCCTGTAGGTTTTCTTTAGCAAGGGCTAAAGAGGTTCGGCAGGTGTTTTGTAGGTTGGTTACAAAGTTCAGAATGTTAGTTCCTGGAGAAGGTATAAACCCCTCCCATTGCTGCTTTACCAACTGTAATGGCCCCTTAACCTCGTGGCCATATACAAGTTCAAATGGTGAAAACCCTAAACTGGGATGTGGTACAGCTTTGTAGGCAAAGAGCAACTGCTGCAACACTAGGTCCCAATTATTGGAGTGCTTATTTACAAATTTACGTATTATGGCCCCCAAAGTTTCATTAAACTTCTCCACCATGACATTTGTTTGATGGTGGTAAGGAGTGGCAACCAAGTGGTTCACCCCATGAGCTTCCCAAAGGCATTCCATAGTTCCTGCCAGGAAATTAGTTCCTGCATCTGTAAGGATGTTGGAGGGCCAACTTACCCTGGCAAAAATGTCTGCTAGTGCCTGGCACACACTTTTAGCCCTGGGGTTGCTTAGAGCTACTGCTTCTGGCCATCGGGTGGCAAAATCCATGAAAGTCAGTATGTACTGCTTTCCTCTGGGTGTCTTTTTTGGAAAAGGACCCAGAATATTTACAGCTACTTGCTGAAATGGAAGCTCAATGATGGGGAGTGGCTGGAGAGGGGCTTTGACCTGGTCTTGGGGTTTTCCCACTCTTTGGCACACCTCACAAGACCGGACATAGGTAGAAACATTCTTGCCCATTCCCTCCCAGTGGAACGACTTTCCCAAATGGTTTTTGGTTCTGTTCACCTCAGCATGGCCACTAGGATGATCGTGGGCTAAGCTTAATAGCTTTACCCGGTACTTAGTTGGAACTACCAACTGTCTCTGAGGATGCCAGTTTTCCTCGTATCCACCAGAAAGAGTTTGCTTGTATAAAAGTCCTTTTTTTACAACAAACCTGGATTGATTCAAAGAGCTGAGAGGCGGTGGGTTGCTCCGTGCCGCCGTCCAAGCTCTCTGGAGGCTTTGATCTGCTTTCTGTTCGGTCTGGAACTGTTCTCTTGATGCTGGAGACATCAGTTCCTCATTGGATTGTGGACCTGGGCTTGGTCCCTCTGGAAGCGATGCAGGTGATGGGGCTGTTTTAGTTGACTGTGAACCGCTCTTCGCTGGTGCACTATGTTGGGGTTTAGGCTCTGGCTGAGCCTCTTGTGTAGGGTTATCTGCTGCTGCCAGTGCAGGTTCGGTGGGGCCCTCTGGTGTTGGGGTTGCAAGTATTGGATTCAGTGCTGGCAGTGGTTCTGGTGCTGTTTTTTTTGCCGGTTCCAGTTCTGGGATTGGCTCTGTCTGGGTCTCTGTGACTGGATTCACTACTGCTGTTGCAGACATTGGTATGGGGTCCGGTTCCAACATCTTTGAGTGGGTCCTGGTAGAAGTCTCCGGAACAGAGCTAGGTGTGACAGCTTGCTTAGCCTGGCTGCGGGTGACCATTCCCACCTTCTTGGCTAGCTTCACATGATTGGCCAAGTCTTCCCTCAACAGCATGGGGATGGGATAATTATCATAGACTGCAAAAGTCCATGTTCTTGACCAGCCCTTGTACCGAACAGACAACTTGGCTGTAGGCAAGTCAAAAGAGTTGGACTTGAAGGGTTGAATCATTACTTGGACCTCTGGGTCGATTAAATTGGGGTCCACTAAGGAAGCATGGATAGCCAACACTCCATGTCCCTCCATTTTGTGACCTTCTTCCTGCCCACACTCAGATTCCCTCCGCTCTGAGGGTATCTGGGAGGCATCTGGGCCTGAGGACATCTGGTGTGATTTCAGTGCAATGAACTGTAATTTCCAGGGGTTCTTGGGGCAGTTGGCCTTTACATGTCCCGGCTTGTTACATTTAAAACTTTGCCCAGCTGACTGGTCACTGGTGCGAGGTAGGTTGCTGGAGAACGGTGTGGTGGGATGACAAGGTGTCTGGAGTGTTCCTTGGGGTGTAGTTGGGGCCTTGGGCTGCCCCCGGTAGTAGGGTGTGGTCTGAGGGTGTCTCTTCTGGTATCCGCTCCAACTGTGACCAGGGTTGTTCCTCTCTCCTCCCTCCGCCCGTTTTGTTCCGGTTTGCCCCGCCTCTCTGGCAGCCTGGGACTGCTTGTATTGATCAGCATAAAAAGCAAGACTTCCTGCTGAGTCCATTTTTTTATCCCATATGTTAGGGGGCTTATTCCTTCACCCACTCACTTCCCTGGTCCTTCTCGCATGAACAGAGAGCAACAATACCCGAAGTCCGAAGGTGCAAACAATTCGATGTTTATTGGGGTGAACTTCCAGCAAGCATGATTCCAGTTTCCTTCCTTAGTATCCTCCTTCCCAGCTCTGACACCACAGAGCCTTACACCTGTGTCCCTGTTCCCATTCCTGCCCTTAGCCAAACATTATTCCAATTTCCTTACTCCCATTCCCTGTTCCCATTTCCCCCTTTACACACACCCACCCCCTCTCACCAAGGACCCCTCATTTCCTCATTGACTACAGATTATATAGTAAAACTTCAGTTCTGCTTAGCTATACCTTAACCAATCATTTTCCTGAAATTTAACTAACCAATCCTAACATATTGTAACATGATTATGAAACCAATTATATCCCACCACCTTAATTAGTTTACACCCAGCAAAATTAATTATACAGCAGACAGGAACAATCACAGAACCAGACAGAGATTATACAGACAAACAATAGCAAAGTAGGAACTATAATGACAAAACAATACAGAAGTGAGGATTTCACATCCCAGTATTGATAAGTGAGTTCTTGCCAGACAGGATGCTGTTTCCTTTTTACATTTTCTAGGCACTTCCCTTTCTCTGGAGGTGATAGGCATTATCAGGACAGTATTGTATTCCTAACAGCCCAATAGCACCTTCTTTCAATGTAACTAGTTTGGAATGTGAGGATGTGACCTGTCGCTTCCTAGCTTATGGCTGCCTCTGCTGCTTAGCCAAAGGCCTTAGCCTAAGCACAGGGCCTCAGACTGTCACAGTAAGAGAGGGCCCTTACACCAGCAGACAGTGATTTTGATTCTTTCTTTTATACTTCTAGAACTAGCCAAGTGATAAGAATACACCTAAATTCTTAGAGTACAGGCCTTTACAGACAGGCCTGAATATCTATATCCTAACACCATAAACACTGCTTTCTATCATCCTTGGACATATTCAGGAATTGCTCCTGTATTATCAAATCCCGTATTCCTCCAAAGCTAGTTACATCCTGTCCATTGAGCCATTTCTCAAACAGATCTGTTATCTGGTTTACATAAGCCACATTATTTAGCCCAGGTCCTCTCTTGAGGGCTTTCACTTTTACTCTGTAAGTTTCAGGTGGAACTTGAAATTGTTTTAAAACCAAACCCTTGGATTTATTATAGTTCGAAGCCTCCTCAATCGGCATCTTATTGAATATATCCAGAGCTCTTCCAGGCAATTTTGCGGCCGATCTGGTCATCTTGTGAGCTTCAGGGATTTGATGGAGTGTGCACAGTCTCTCAAAGGTGAGAAAATAATCAGCAATATCACTGGATTCATTATACTGTGGACATAGTGTAATGGATTGTTGGGGAAGGATTTGTGGATTGTTGGGGAAGGATTGTTAGGGTTATTTGGTATATTCTGCCGAGCCTTTGCCTTCTCCATCTCCAGTATATGCTTCCTCTCTTTTTCCTTCTCCTCCTCTGCATGCTTCCTTTCTTTTTTCCTCTCCTCCATTTCTTTTTCCTTTGCCTCCATTTCTTTTTCTTTTGCCTCCATTTTCTCTGTCTGAGTTCGACCCATCTTTTATGTTCGTTTTGTTTTTCCTCAGCCTCAAATCTGGCTAATTGCAGCTTCTGTTGAACATGGCATTCTGTCATCCTAACCTCTCTGTTTTTAACTCACTTTACACCTGAGAGTTAGAAATAAAGCAAAAAACCCAAAAACCCTGACTTGTAAAATTTTGCTGTGCTGTAACCTGATACCTTTTTTCTTTGATAGCTGTTCTCAGCCTACAGAAAACCCCTTTTGTTATGCCTGCCGCTCTGTCCCCCAGACAGAGAGACAGAATCTACAGCTGCAATCACCTTTTACAAAACCTTTTAAAATCCTGCTGTGCTTCTGGTTCAAAATGATCACTGCCACCATGTCAAGGTTCCTTCCCTTTAGGGTACAGATGTGGGGACTTTAGGGTACAGATGTGGGGACCTGCATGAAAGACACCCTAAGCTTGTTTTTACCAGTTTAGGTTAAAAACTTCCCCAAGGTACAAACTTTGCCTTATCCTTGAACAGTATGCTGCCACCACCAAGCATTTTAAACAAAGAACAGGGGAAGAGACCACTGGGAGACATCTTCCCTCAAAATACCCCCCCCCCCAAGGCTCTATACCCCCTTTCCTGCAAAGGCTTAATAATAATCCTCACCAATTGGTACAGGTGAACAGAGACCCAAGCCCTTGGTTCTTAAGAAGAATGAAAAATTAATTAGGTTTTTAAAAGAAGAATTTTAATTAAAGGAAAGGTAAAAGAATTACCTCTGTAAAATCAGGATGGTAAATACCTTACAGGGTAATCAGATTCAAAACATAGAGAATCCCTCTAGGCAAAACCTTAAGTTACAAAAAGACACAAAAACAGGAATATACATTCCCTCCAGCACAGCTTATTTTACCAGCCATTAAACAAAAGAAAATCTAACACATTTGCTAGCTAGATTACTTACTAACTTAACAGGAGTTGGAAGGCTTGCATTTCTGATTTGTCCCCGGCAAAAGCATTACACAGACAGAACCCTTTATTAGCCCCCCGCCCCCCACCAGATTTGAAAGTATTTTGTTCCCTCATTGGTCATTTTGGGTCAGGTGCCAGCGAGGTTATCTTAGCTTCTTAACCCTTTACAGGTGAAAGGGTTTTGCCTCTGGGCAGGAGGGATTTTATAGCACTGTATACACAAAGGGGGTTACCCTTCCCTTGATATTTATGACACACCCTGTGCCCATTGGCTCACCAAGGCTCCAGGACTGAGCCACGGGAGCCCCACTGACACCAGTGGGAATGGCAGAGCCACACCCTGTGGTAGGAGATGCTGGGCAGAGTTGGGGGAGCTCCAGCCTCCCCTGATAATGTTGCGGGGGGGGGCTGATGGCCACGGGGCCCTGAGGCTGATGGGGCTGAGGTCATCTCTGGGAGGGGCAGGGTGGGGACCTCGATGCCATGGGGTTCCTTGTTGAGGATGGGGGACATTGAGCCATTTCTCTACCCTGCATTCCCACAGCAGTAGCATAAATGATGCGTTTCTCCTTCTCTCCCTGGTGCAGAGACCCTCAGTGCCCAGCTGGAGGAGGAGGAGGAGGAGGATGTGTCCCCTGAACAAGACACCATCAGGGTCATCCAGCAGCACCTCCAGGGCAGAGCTGAGGTACAAAGATCTTCTAGCTGCGCTGACCCCGAGTCTGTCCTGCCCCTTGTTCCATCCCCACCCACATTTGGGGTCTTGTCTCAGAGAATCCATTACCCGCAATGGGGGGCACTTCTCCCCTGTTACCTGGCACCCCAAAGTGGGGGTGTTCGTCTCATGCAGGCCAAGGTGTCCGCTCCCCACAGACACTGTCCAAGTTACAACCCCAGTCTGTGCAGGGCGACACTGGTTTTGGGAAGAGGGGCGGCTTTCCCTGTCCAACTCCAGGGAGGTCCTGAGACCTGGAGCTTTTGTAGGTGGGGTGGGGAGGTCCCTACCTGACCATCTCTCTCTCTCTCCCCCAACCCCACTCTTAGTGGGTGGAGGACAGGGCCAAACAGCTCCGCTTCCTCCATGCTGTCCCACGTCTGTGCTTCTCGGCACAGCAGCAGGGGTGGGACACTCTGGAGCCGCACTTCTCCAAAGCGGCCCTTGTGGAGAGCATTGCGGTGAGTGGGACCCCGTGCCCAGCTCCTGGGGTGAGGGAGCCCAACATGGGAGGAAGAGTTAGTGGGACTGGAGGGGGAAGCAGAGGACAGGGCTTCCTGGGGCTGAGGAGCAGGGAAAGAGGAAATTCTGACACTGATGGGGAACTGGCAGTGGGGAAGTTGTAAGGCCGGAGGGGCAGCGGAGGCTGAGGGGAGGGAGGAATTGGGTGGCAGAGGGGGAAGGAAAGGGTAAGTTTGATGGATGGGAGGACTGGGGAGCCCAACTGGTTGGGGGTGACACTGACTGTTTCTGCAGAGCACTTTGGCCTCCTCCCTGGGAAGTGCCTGTGGGTCTACAGGGCCTGAATCTCACATGCAATTTTATCTCCTTGGGGTCTCTCAGGAGCTGATTGAAAATCTGCCCATGGTGTCTGAGCCGAGCTCCATCGTCTCCAGCTCCATGGCCGCAGTTTGCAGCCTCAGGTACCAGGACCCTCCCATCCAGCTGCCCTCACCCTGGTGCAGATCCTCTCGGGCCTAGATTAACCCCAGCCGTGGCTGTTTGCATCCTCCAGCAGAGGAGCTGGGAACATCCCCTCTTTCCTGGCTGGGGGGTGATTTCACTCCCGTAACGTTACAGGGGCCATAGGGAGGGGATCATTGCAGGGGAGGGGGGGTCATGTGCATGGCAGTGCCAGCACCACTCCGGTGCTGCCAAGCATAACACGGGCTCCTCTTTCCCTCCAGCAAACTGAAGCCACCACTTGCCCTGGAGCTGGAGTCACGCCTCCTGCGGGCTCTACACTACACCATTTTCACCATGGGCACTGGGCAGGACACCACCCACTTCCAGGTATGTCATGATCCTACTTCTCTGTCCCAGGAGCAGGAGTGGCCTCTGGTCCCTGCTCCCTCGGTTTGATGGAGCTGCTGAGAATAGGGGAGGGGTGAGCAGAGCTGGGGGCAAGCCCGGGCAGGGCGTGTGGCATGGGGGGATGACACAAACTGCAAGGGAGGGCCCCTTCCCTCCAGTGAGGATTGCGTTACCCCTCTGATCCCAGCCTTCCCTCTTCTCCTCATTCTGTGCTCTGCTGCCTGGACTTTCCCAGGGATCCTACCTCCCACCCATTGCAGTTTGGCTTTTCCATACTCTGCTGGGTACCAGGCCCTGCGCAGAGAACTGCTAAGGGCAAGGATTGAAGAGCCAGCAGGCATCCAGCCATGAACTCCTGCTAAGTGTCCCTGCAGTGATGTGAATGGCAGAGGCCAGGATGTACCTTTTGGGTCTGGCCAGGGCTCCCCAGAGAAGCCTCCTGCTCCCCTGACAGGGGTAGCCCCATGTCCCATGACTGATGGGTGCTCCCTCTTCTTGCAGGCTGTCAAGGTTCCTTCCCCACTCTGAACTCTAGGGTACAGATGTGGGGACCTGCATGAAAACCTCCTAAGCTTACTTTTACCAGCTTAGGTTAAAACTTCCCCAAGGTACAAATTATTTTACCCTTGGATTTCCACTACCACCACCAAACTTTATCTGGGTTTACTGGGAAAACAGAGTTTGGACACGTCTTTCCCCCGAAAATCCTCCCAACCCTTGCACCCCACTTCCTGGGGAAGGTTTGGTAAAAATCCTCACCAATTTGCATAGGTGACCACAGACCCAAACCCTTGGATCTTAGAACAATGAAAAAGCATTCAGTTTCCTTCCAAGAAGACTTTTCATAGAAGTAAAAAGAAAAGAATTACCTCTGTAAAATCAGGATGGTAAATACCTTACAGGGTAATTAGATTCAAAACATAGAGAATCCCTCTAGGTAAAACCTTAAGTTACAAAAAAGACACACAGACAAGAATATTCATTCTATTCAGCACAGCTATTTTCTCAGCCATTTCAAGAAATCATAATCTAACACATATCTAGCTAGATTACTCACTAAGTTCTAAGACTCCATTCCTGTTCTGTCCCCGGCAAAAGCATCACACAGACGGACGCAGACCCTTTGTTTTTCTCCCTCCTCCCAGCTTTTGAAAGTATCTTGTCTCCCCATTGGTCATTTTAGTCAGGTGCCAGCGAGGTTACCTTTAGCTTCTTAACCCTTTACAGGTGAGAGGATTTTTCCTCTGGCCAGGAGGGATTTTAAAGGGGTTTACCCTTCCCTTTATATTTATGACACAGGCTCTGCACAACACGTATTTAGAGAGCCTGGACTCCATGCTCGGGGGCCTGCTGGCAGAGACCCCCACCACGGACAAGCTGCAGCACCTCTTGGAGGTGAGCAGAATGGGAGGGTCTGGGGGCGGAATTTCCCATGAACCCGGTGGGAGGGCTGCAAAGGAGAGACTAGAAGAACCATGTTTCCATTGTGTCCTCCCAGCTTGGACCCAGATGGCCACGCTTTCCCAGAGCCGTCAGCGCAGTGCAATGTTGGGACCCTTCTGCCATCCGGGGTAGCGGTGGCGGGGAAGGGGCGGGGGCAGAGGGAAGGAGCTGGGACTGTCAGCCAGAGCTCTGCACGGTTCCATTGAGCACTAACAGTGAGCACCAGGCCTGGCTGGGGACTGAGAGACTGAAACCCCTGTGCGATCTGGGACACGGGCCTCTGAGAAAAGTTACTGGCTCCTTTCTAGGGAGACCCTGAGATACAGGAGAAGACTCAGGGAATCAGCTCTTCTGTCCTAGGGACACGGCAGTTCCCGGAGGGATTGTTCTCACGGCCCCTCCATCCATCCTACTAAGGCCTCTGGAGCTGGCGTCTGGGGGCCCAGGGCATGTGCCTTGATCCTGATGGGCTGTTCATGGATCAGGGGTTCAGAGCAAATAGACCAGCCCCAAGGCTGAGCTTTGTCCCAGGCTGGAGAGACGGTGACAGCTTGTGCCCAGCAAGATGTGGGCAGTGTCATGAACCCCCACATGAGGAGTCAGATATTCCACCCTGAGCACAAGTTCCCACCCCATGTGGAGTGGGAGAGGCTCGTTTGTAGAGCATGTAAGCCTGCCGGCTGACCCTCCCCTGCCTTCTTCTCCCGCAGCACCTCCATTTCTGGCTCGACTCCAGGAACACCCAGGAGAGAGCTAGGGCCATACGGAGCAGCGCTGCCCTGCTCCGATTTGCCACCTCCCTCTCCGGATTTGACGTAAGTGACCTTTGACCCCAGCATCCTGCAGAGCCAGGGCTTGACTCAAATTCCTCATCCCCTGGTTAAGTGGTCCCCCCTTGCTCCTTAAGGGACTGCGACATTCCATAGGCCACTGGCTGGCAGGGTCGTGCCTGGCCTCAGTGCCCTTGTTACTCTGGAGAAGCCTGGCAGCGAGTGCTCATAGAGGGCCCAGGCCCTGGTCCCTTTACTCCAAGCTCCCTTGGGGGCAGAGAGAAAGAGGGCTCTAGTTCCTCTCCCCCAGCGCCTTCTTCAGATGGATGGGAGCAGAGCTCTATCCCAGGGGAACTGGGGAGCTGAAGGCAGAATGTTGATGGATTCCCCCCTTCTCCTCCTCCACCAGACCTCCTCCGATTTCCCCAAGGTGGGCAACTTTGTGCTGCAGCTGGGTCTCTGCATCTCTGACCCAGCCGATGACATCAGCCGGCAAGCCAGGGATGGGATCTATTGGCTGCAGAGGCTCCTGCTGCAGAGGAGAGGTAAGAAACCCAGCTGGGCAATGGGACCCCATAGAAATGAGTCCCTTGGAGACTAGCTCCAGCTGGCCATTGGGACACCAATAGAACTAAGGCCTCTTCTCTTAGACCAACTGCAGCAGGGCAGAGGGACCCCAATGGAAACAAGGCCCCTGTTTTGGGCCCCCCACTTACTGGCCAAGGGACCCTACAGAAAGAAGCTCCCTCCTCTGAGACTGACCCCAACTTAGATGATGACTCACACTCATCTCCCTAATTCAGGGAGAAAGGAAGGGGACGAAGATGCCAGGGAAATTGGCTGCTTTACCTCATAGCCTGGCTCAGTCCCCCAGTCCAGAGAAATCAGCCCCCCCAGGGGGCTGCCAGCTGGTGAGGGGACAGGAACGGACCTATTGAGACACATGGAGGGAAAGAGCCCATCGTGAAGGCAGGGGCAGGGACCACAGGGGATGGACACAAAGCTTGTAGAATGTCACCAGCTGGGTAGCTAGGGCCAGATCCTGACGTCAGTGGCTGTGGGGGGTTTTCAGCATTAGCAGCCACCATTAACAGGCACCCATGCCCAGAGCACAATGACCGTAAGGGTCACCTGATTACTGTGATGAATGAGACAAATCCCCCTTCAGGTACTAAAGCACCTGGTGGGGACCCTGCGAGTCCATTGGGCCGTGGATGCCACGAGGACCCCAGCCAGTGTTCACCCAGCAAAGGGAACAGAAGGAAACAGGCACTAAAGCCAGATGCCAAACCTCCCCAATGGGTGTGTCTTTCTCCCCCAGGGCTGAACATCAGAGAGCAGAGTGATCTGTGGTGTCGGGACGGGCTCCAAGACACCGAGCGCCTGGCCTACAGGAACATGGCCAGGGTGGGGGAGGTAAGGACTCTCCGCCAGTGCATTGCAGTAGCTCAGGTGTGGAGCTGTCTTCCCCTGCAGTGAGTGTGTTATGGAGGGGGAGGGATAGCTCAGTGGTTTGAGCATTGGCCTGCTAAACCTAGGGTTATGAGTTCAATCCTTGAGGGGGCCATTTAGGGACCTGGGACAAAAATCTGTTGGATGATTTAGTTGGGGATTGGTCCTGCTGTGAGCAGGGGGTTGGACTAGATGAACTCCTGAGGTCCCATCCAAACCTGATATTCTATGATACTTATTTCCAGAAGACAGTGTTCGGCTGCAAGAGGCCGAGGAGCCTGGGCTGGAGCCTTGCTAATGGTCCAGGCTTGTGTGTGTTGCATGGATCCATGGTTACGTGGCATAAAAGGGATCCTCTGGGGGGTTGAGTTAATGAAGGATTGTATCCCCAGGGATCTGGCTCTGCTCACTGTCTCCCTGGCTGACACCCTGGTGTCTGAGAGGGGAGCCCCTGGGTCAGTGAGTTGGGAAGCTCACACCAGCAATTGCTGGACCAGATCCTTGTTGGATTCCCTGCACCTGTGGAAGCACAGGCAGGGTGTGGGGTTTGCCGAGCACCAGGGCGAGTCAGGAAGCAGAACCTGCCCCTGCCCTGGGCGTTGGGTGAGGGACACTGAGCTCCTTTCCTGGGCTGAGTCATTGAAGCATATGTGACGCTCGTGGGATTGTCGGTGGGGTGGGGAGCAGGAACGGAAGCAGATCGGAAAGGCCCCTAACCTCTAGCGGGTGAGCTGCAGGAGATAGCGCTGCTGGGAGCAGTAGCGGGTCCTTTGTTGTCTTTGTGAGCTGGGTTCCAGAGCGCGCAGACACGTTCCCAGCCTGTCATGGCACCTGTGGTGAATCCTGCTCCAGAAAGAGCTATTCCTCAGTGCCTGCAACCTCTTACTGAAGGGGGTTCCTTGGTCCATGGGACCCCAAAAGTTGGTTGCCCCAGGACTCTTGTCCACCTTGTGAGATACTAGAGGGATTTGGAGCCTGGTTCTGGACAATTGACAAGGGCTCTGGTACTGTTGGTTTTAGGTCTTTGGAGAGATCTTCACGGAAGGCCAGAAAAGATCTTTCCTCCAGGCAGCGCTTCTGGCCATACATGACCCCCAGCTCCATGTCAGCCAGGCTGGGCTTGTGCTGACATATTCTATCCTGGGGGAAGCCGGCCAGCTGATTGGGAACGAGGTAACCAAAGAAGGATCAATTGGGGAGGGACACCCAGGGCCTTTCACCTCCAGGCTATTGACAGTCACTCCCATCCCATCCCCATGCACTGACCTGGGAGCAAGGAGAGGATGAACCCAGGCAGGTGCCATTGGTAGGAGTCAGCTTCTCCCCTGAGCAGCTCAAAGCAGAGCAGACCCAGCTCGGCTATTTCCTAACAGGTGTCACATCAACATGACACGCTGCTATTGCTCATGCTAGGGGCTGCCAACTCCCCCTGTGAGAGTTTCATCCCCCTCCGGGCCTCAGGCTGGTTCCTAGGGCCCTAGTATCATGTTATCCCAGCCACCACCTGCTCTGGGAGAACTGGAGGAGTCAGTCAGCAGAGGCTGCTGAAGTGCCCCATTCCCCAGAGCTACTGTCCATGGCATTATCTTAATAATGGGGGGGGGGTCCCTTGGGAAAGGTGTCCACGTCCTCTCACCCCACAGCACTACTGCCCAGAGCCTTCCAGCCCCTCAGCTGGAGGGGGAGAGGGTGGATGAGGGGATTCTGGGGAGCGGATCTTAATCCCCGGCTGGGTTGGGAGGTAGAACAGCTCTCACAGGGGGACTGAGAGGAAGGGGACAGGAGTTCATTCCACAACGGTGGGAGTGGGGTTGGAGGTCACTCGAGAGGAGACAAGATTTTGTCTCGGAGGGTTGGGTGCGGGAATCTGTCCCTTGGATGTGGGGAGGGTTGGGGTGGAAATTTTGCTGGCTCCCAGTGCCGTTCATGCCCTTCGTTGCCATGCGTGTCGGAGTCTCTGACCGATCCTTGTTCCCTCGCAGCAGGAGGACGTTACAGCGACGATCATGGCGCACCTGTTCTACATCCGGTGCTTGCGCCAGGTGCCCAAAGCGCTGCAGGGGCTGTGCTCCGTGGGACAGCCTTGAAGGGCCCCCCCTTCCCATGCCCAGAAGCTCCCACTCCCTGCCGCAGGTACTGCTCTTTCCTGCTGGGCCTGGGGGAGAAGGGCTAGGGGGAGGGGCCATAAACCCCACAGCACTGAGAGAAACCCAGGCCGAGCACCTCGCTCTCACCACCCTACCCCACCCTGACCCCTGGAGCTGGGGCCAGGCCAGATACAGTCCCTGCCCCCATGCCCAGAGGCCAGTTTCAGAAGTATCAGGCTTTCAGGGCCATGTTTCTGGCCCAGAAATGGGAGCATCCGCAGAGCCAGGGTTTATCCTCAGTAACCATTGCAGTCTGGGAGGGGTGGCCCGATGTGGAGCCCTCCCCTGTCGTCACTGCTCAGACCTCCCCATGGCCCATGTTACCCCGTCGCAGTGAATGTCTGACCATCCCCCACCTGGGTCCCAAGCCACACACATGGTATCTGAACCCTTCCCATCCACAAATGAAACTCCCCCCTAACACCTTGGGGCAAGGAAGGATCCTCCCCATCTGGCAGGTGGGGACTGAGACACAGAGGAAGGGCTGCGATCCTGGTCACACACTCCTGGGGGTAGATCTGGGAACTGGACTGGATCCCAGGCTAGTCCCTTTCCCCAAGAGGCAACTTCACTTTCTGCCCTTTATTCTCCCCTCCTGCTGGGGGCGGGTCTCTGAGTGTGAAATGAACCAGGAGGGTGATGGGGTCCTGGCACAATGCCTGGGTGGGAGCTCCCCTTGGCTTGGACCCCAGGGTCAGAGACATCTTTGTCATCTTGCTCTCCTTCTTTTATTCCTAGGAAGGGAGTCCCCCGATTAGGGGTCTCTAGGGATCCAGCTGGGCAGTGCCTAGGAGAACCTGTAAGTCATCCTGGTTCCCGCCTGCATGCACCACCCTGTCCTGCCCTGCCCTCTGGTTCTTCACTGTTGACTCTGGTTTGACCCTTGGCTCCGGTCTCTGATTATGACTTTGGCATGACCCTTCTTGGCTCCAGATGTTGCCTGCCCACCGTGATTCCATATCTCCTTGCCCTTCTTTACCCCCGCTCCAGGCCCTCCACTGACCCGCTCCAGCATTGCCTTCTCCTCCTTATCTTCCCCAACCACTCGGACGTTGACTACCCGGCTTTGACCCTCGGCCTGTATCTGGACTCTGGCTTGACATTGACTTGGCTGATCTTTGCTCTCTGACTACTGGGCTATGACCTTTGGCATGGATTTAGACTCTGGCCCTGGTTCTGCTTCTGCTTTGTCGATGGACTCTGATCTGGGTTTTGACCCCGGTGTGTCCCTGGACCTTGATTCTAGCACCACTCTTAGCCTCGGCACAATCCTGCACCTTGCTGCGACCTGTGCTCCAACCCCTGGGCATCATTATCAGATGCAGTACGTGACATTCGGTGGTGCAACTTTTTGGAGAAAAGCAGGCTCTCCGCAAGTCACTGGCCTGTATGCAACAGGGACACACCACACCAGGTGTGAACCAGGGCCTCACTACATGAGCCTGGCCCGATGATGTCCCTGCTGGAGTTGCGCAATGGAAATGACTGAAAATGTCGGGGTTCCTTGAACCAGCCTCTGCCCCTGGACCTACTCCACCTTCTTGACTCGGACACCCGGCATTCCTGATCAATACCCAGACTACATGGATACCTTTGAAAGAAATGGGGACTCGTTGCCTCTGCACCGGGACTATGACTGCCCTCTTGACCTGCAACCTTGGTTGAAAGTTGCCTTCACCAGTATTTACACATTGGTGGAACCAGAATTCGTGGCTCTCCCTGCGTACAGGCCTGAAAACCGGTCCTAAGAGTTTATGAGCAAATAAGCATTTCCCACAGGTGCCCAGGCCCTTTTGGGGAAGAAGAAATGTAGGACTCTACTATATCTCTCTTTAGACAATCAGCCCCTGAAAAAAAGGATCGTTTGGAACCATAACCCCCTGCTGGGAATCTCACAATTGTTGGCTCGCAGGAAATCTGCAAAGTTGTTCATCAAACTTCATCCGTGAGGATTTCCAATCTAACACTCATTTGGGCAGGGGACAAATGGAAGGCAGATTTCAAAGCACACTATGGACATTTTAACTGTCAGACATGCCATTTGAGCTAACTAACGGTCCCCTGCCCTTGCAACACTTCATCAGTGATGTATTTGGGGCCATTGTGGATCTGCGCAGTGTCATCTATTCAGGTGACAGCCTTCTTTTTTTGGAGAACCGAGAGCAGCATGCGCACCACACCTGAACCTGAAGAGGTTTCGGCAACATGGTCTCAGCACAGAATTGGAAAAGCGTACCTCCGGCCAACTCTCCAGAGTTTTTGGGGTACATCCTCTCCCCGGAAAATGTTACAATTGATCCAAATAAGGTGGAAGCCATTCATAGATGGGACGAAGTTTGAAGTCCTCAAGAAGACCAGCGCTTCCTAGACTTCACCCGCTTTACTGCTGCTTCGGCCCAGGGTTCTCAGAGCCAATAACCCCCACGAGGGCTCTCCTCCACATAATGGCCACGTTCGTTTGGTCACCCAAGTTCCAAAAAGCCCGCAAACAGCTCACAACTGCCTTCACTACTGCACCTATTTGGAGGCTCAGCGCTCATCCTGGAAGTAGAAGCATCTACTATGACCACCAGGGCCTGCTTCATTTGTTGGTGCCAGATGTGTGCTGAAATTCAGACTTAGCTTGACTGAGGTGACTTCTGCGCTTTCACCAAGGCACCACGCACCAAACTCCTTGGCATTTCAGGCCTCTGGAGACCCTGCCCTGGCCATGGGCAGCCATTGCCAGGAATTTTACCGAATCAAATGGCCACATGATGGAACTGACTCTCATAGATCACCTGACCACGATGGTGCGCTTCATCCTCTTCTGAACATGTACTGTCGATTGAGAGGACAGATCAGTTCTGAATTTGCAAAGGCCAATGAAACCTTTATTTTGCTAAATGTAGATTTCCCACTGATTTCATGTCATGCTACAAATGACCTCTCCAAAATTCCCAGCTATCGACCTGGGTCAACGAATCCATCACATGCAAGAAGAAAGAAGGGAGCCCCTTCAGGACACTAGGAAGGAGTTCAGATACTGTGTGGACTGCTGATGGCAAGAGGGAAGCCATTTGCTGAAGGGAGGTACAAAGTCCCTGGCACTGACCAAATCCCTAAGCTCTGTCCATGGCAGCAGTTCCTGGCCCATCCCCTTTGCTGACCTTCTGATAACATCTTCCTCCCCTGGGTCAAGGGAGCAAACTCTGGGTCCCTTCCCTCACTCTGGTACAATCTGTGCCCAGAGTGTCTGAGTCCCTGGCCGAAAATGGGTCTCTCCTCCCTGTGGGGGGGGGACTTGTACCCCCATTTTACAGACAGGGAATGAAGGTTGTGAAGTGACCTCTCCAAGGTCACACCGAGCAATGTGGGGGAGAGCTGGGAACTGACTGGGTTCTACAGGAGTGCCCTCCCCACAGGGGCAGCTTCACTTTCTGCCCTTCGTCCTCTCCTTCCCTCTTGGCCCATCTTCGAAGGGGCTCTGAAAGGGAAATGAGCAAAGGTTTCCTCCCCGCTCTGTTTTCCAGGCTCTGGGATCTGCCCATGTCGCCAACAGCAATGCAGCCTGCAGCTGGCCCGGCTTGGGGAGCCATGACCTCATCCTGTGAAATCGAGAAGTACTGGCTCTCAGGGATGCTTAGATGGAAAACCACACACCCCACCCGGAGGTAGGAGCCACCCATTCCCAGGTTGTCCTGAGGAGCCACAATTCCTCCAGGAGCTGGGGAAGGGCACAGTGATCAGTTTGTCAAAAGGTAAGGAAGGATCGTGTAAGAAGAAGGTCTAAGAGAGGAGGAGCATGAGCTACTCTCTGTATTTGGGCGTGGCAGGGCTCAAGAGAAGGGACAGGGGCTGTTAGAGGGCAATGGTGAGGTACAAGGGGTGTCAGAGGTGGGGGCAAGGCCTGAAAAGTTCAGATACATTAGAACAATTGTGCCAGAGAATCAACGGTTGAGGTGACTGAAAGCTCTGAACTAGGGCTGGCCAAAATCATCCTCCTCAGATGGGAACATCCCAAAAGTCTGCAGAAGCTCAGCCTCTGAGGTGAACGTTGTGGCCCCAACCTCTCTCTGCTCTGTACCTCACAGGATTCCCACTGGCTGTTCCAATCCAGGATGAAAACAGTGCCACCAAAGTCTCACAGCACCTGGGCAGTGAAGTGCCACTTAAACCAGCTGTGATGCACAGACCTTGCCCTGGCTGTCTGCCCAGGGCTGAATTTCACCCATTCAGAGTGTAAGGAAATAATTGGCTGAAGGCCTTTTTCTGTTCAGATATGGTTCTAGGGGGAAAGAACAATGGAGATTTTTAACCTATATTGCTCCCGGGACTGGTGCTGCAGTGATGCAGAGAAGTGCTGATTTACTGGATTTTGTTTGGATTTCCCCTCCCCCCCCCCGCTATTAATCTACTCTCTTCCTCTCTTTTAACTGGTATTCTAAGGGCACCCCGTGCTTCATGTGGGTATTCTTGGGTGGGCAGATTGCATCAGACCTGCACCAAAATAAATAATAGTGAATGACATATGCAGACACTAAAGTTCTGTAGCCAAATTCTCAGAAACTTTCCTCTTCAATGTAGAATCAGGATTTTGTTTTTAATTTATTTTTTTAATTTGCTAAGCAGATGCTACCCTGTAATAAGAGGAAACAGAAGCAAAAACTGAAAGAATGTTACTTAAACCAATGAACAGATGCAGAGAGTGGAAACGCAGCAAAGCAAACGAATGGATCCTGTGAATAAATAACCTGGAAGCAAATGGGGGAGAAAACCTCATCCGGGTAATTGTGGTTCTTGGGATAAAGATCAGGTTCCTGGTGCGTAGCCTGGCTGAGATCCTGCCTTTTCCCTGGATCCCAGACCTGGGCTTCACATGTCATTCTCCTTATTTTATTCCGAGGGAAAAGGATCCCCAAAGGAGGTGTGAGGATCTTCGACTCTAATGTCTGCAAGAAGCTTCAGCCACCTTCACAGGTAGAAGTCAACGCCACTAGTGCCCTTTCTGCTCTCCAGGCCGGGTCCCTGCAGCAGGACAGAGACACCCCTTAACTCCCCGAGTCCTGATTTCCTGCCATTCAAGGGGCTGGGGGCTTGCATTGCCCCTACCCCGCCATCAGATACTTTTCCAATGGGAATCTCCCTAGAGCAGGAGAGAAATCTGTTCTTCCCTTAGAACCAGTCTGCTCAGTAAATCAACCCACACTGACCTCATCTTGGCTGCTTTGTTTATCCACGATTAGTGGTATCTTTGGAAATTCCTTCCCATGTGGGGGAGAGAGCTAGAGCGGGGGATACGGGAGCTCCAGCAGATTCCCCTGAAGAACACCACCCTGCCTTTCTCTGGTCAGGGTCGGACTAGCCGTCCATTGCAGAGGTGAAGACCAGATGGGAGCTGCTGGATTGACCTTGATATGCCATGTCCTTGTGTGGATGAAGGACCTACATCTCAGGGATGGCCAGCAGCAGATGTACCATGTGTCCAGGAATAGTCTGAACAACCTACACTGACAGGTAAGTAAAGTCATGGCCACATGCAGTGGTAAGCTGGAGCTGGTTCACGCAAACCAGTTGTTACATTTTGAAGCCATTTTAGAACCGGTTGTTAACCCGCTTCCCTGCAGGGGGCGCTGAGGCTTTGATGGGCTCCAGCCGGGAAGTGATGTAATTCCTCCTCCGGCCACCGGGGGCGCTGCGCTGCGGGAGCCATGTGGGCTGCCACCTGGCCCTGGACACGAGCCCTGGGGCTGCTGCTGCTCCCCTGGCCCTGGGGCTCCCGCTGCTGCCTGGTGGGTCCCCGGCTGCTCTGCCGGGCCTGGGCTGCATCCGGCTGCTCTCCCCGTGAGCACCCACCACCCTGCCTGCAGCCATCCCCGTCTCCAGCCACCCCCTGCCGCTCCCCCTGCCTGCACCAGCCCCTGCTGCACCCCCTGCCCACAGCCAGCCCCTGTCTCCGGCCACCCCCGCACCCCCTGCCTGCAGCCAGCCCCTGCTGCACCCCCTGCCCACAGCCAGCTCCTGTCTCCAGCCACCCCCGCTCCCCCTTCCTGCAGCCAGCCCCTGTCTCCAGCCACCCCCTGCTGCTCCCACCCCCACATCCACTGGTGCCCTGCTGTTCCCAGGGCAGTAACCCTGCACACCTGCTTCAATGAGGGGGGCAGGGAGCAGCTGGGACCCACACATGTGCACACCCTAGGGTGACCAGACAGCAAGTGTGAAAAATCAGGACAGGGGGTGGGGGGTAATAGGAGCCGGGGCGGTAATAGGAGCCTATATAAGAAAAAGACCCCAAAATCGGGACTATCCCTATAAAATCAGGACATCTGGTCACCCTAGCACACCCCAGGGAGTGGCGGGGACCCACACATGTGAAACGGAGCTCATTTCTAGTACAGGCCCATCTTTTTAAAAAAGAACTTTAGGCAGGGTTAATATACATCCGTATTTTCCCAGACAGGTCAGGCTTTTTGGTTCTTAAATCGCCGTCCAGGAGGAATTTTTAAATTTTAAAAATTCCTCCCGGGAATATACAGACATTTGGTAACCCTGTTGGTACAAAAAAATACATACTGGGGCACATCCCTTAAATCAGAACTTCTTATAGGGAACCGGTTGTTAAGATTTTGGCAGCTCATCACTGGCCACATGTAGACACCACAGGAATTGGGGGGGATTGAACCAGGGTCCTTCAGCACAAGCTCCGCTCACTCATTGTCAACCAATCCAGCTCCACCCACTAGACCTCGCCCCCTTCCAGAGTCACAGAATCCAGGAGCCCTAAGTCTCAGATCCATGCCTCACATCACAAGGCCAAACCTCCTCCCATTATGGGTGCTGTAGAAGGGACCATCTGCAGAGACCCCTCTACATTCCCCATCAGAGACCGCAGTCACGGGTGACCAGTGAATGAGCAGAGATCTCCCCTGTGGGAATCCGAGGGGCTGCACATTTGGGGTTTCACAGGGAAGGCGTCTGGCCGCGATTGACAGAGTGACCCTGTGAAGAGATTTTCCATCTCTAACAAAGGGTTTCTGTTCCCCCAGATCTCAGCCGCTCAGCAGAATGCAGGAGAGCCGAGTGCTGATGGGCTAGAGGGGTCACAGGAGTCACCGTGCAGCAGCTGTGGTGTCTGCAGTCAGCATGGGCCAAACCCTGTGCTCCAGGCTGTTTCTCTGGATTGTGAAGGGGAGTTTGGCTTGGAGAATTGGTTGCTGGTGCCTGTGTCCACAACTGGGATGTTTTCAGGAGGCTACTCAATGGTCCATGAAGCGCCATCCAAGCAAGTGGAGAACGGACATTAAAGAGCAAGCCTGGAACCTCCGCGGAGCTGCTGCAGTCAAGCATCCACAGCCAGAAGAGAGACAATGGGAAACGTACTGAGATGGCTGGCCACAGCAGCAGCCGCCATCTCATAAACCTCTGCTCATGCTCTACACAACAGAGGCAGGACAAAGAGCCACACAGTGAGAGCCTGGGTTGCAATGAGCAATACACAGTTTTTCAGTAGATTATGCTGCTCTGACAGTCTACTTCCTGTAATGTGCACATCCAGCCTCCCAGGCTGACCTCAGTGGGACTTAGGTGCTCTGTGCCCAAAGGACAGGGCTGGCCTTACTAGGAGGTGAACTGAGGTGGCCGCCTCAGGTGCCAGACTGTGGGGGGCGCCACTAGGACCCAGAGTGTAGAAAACTGTGTCTGCTGCTGGTGCATGTGGATTCTCTCTGCTCGAGATGCACAGAGAGGGTGGGGTGCTGTGCTGGAGGAAGGAGGGCACAAGAGACATAACAGGCAGGCAGGAGAAAAGGTGAGAGAGAATGACAGAAAGCAGCAGGAGCTGCAGGGAGAGAGAGGAGGAGGAGCCTCTTATGTACCTCTCTAGCATCCCCAGGAGCCTGGACTGATTAACCCCAGCTTCTCAGGGGGCTTCCTGTTTCCTGCTGCTTCCCTGAACCCACGTGAGGAGAACAGGAAGTCAGCTAAGGTAGTAGGAGCCAGTTAGGCCCTTAAGATGCTGATATCTTCCCTCACTCAGGCCCTGCTACCAGCCTGCTTATCTGTCCCCCTCAATTGAGTGTTGGGAGCCACTATAGCTGGCACAGAACAGCAGTCATGAGTGAAAGAAGAAAACGTCCCTCTGAGGCAGCATTCAGAAAAAAAGAAAAGCTTCCTTTGCTGTCTTCATCTAAGCAGGAAGGAGCTCTCCTGAGATACGTAGACACAAATGTTCAGGGGGAGCCTTCCGGCCCCAGTGAGGATGTGAGTGGTGAGGAGATGCCTGATCTTCCAGTTAGTCAGAGTGCAGGTGACCTGGCAGCTACTGCAGCATCCATATCTGCATCTCCAATGGATGGAACCATGCACGTTCCTGAAGAAAAGTGTAGATCAGAGAAGAGTGTGGTGGAGGCGCACGAAACTGCTGCTGCTGAGTTGAATTCCTTGAGTCTAGATGATCCAGGACTGTGGACCCACTTGAGCAGTAGCCTGAGGGACTTCCTTGTACTGCATGGGCCACAGCAAGTGAAAAACTTCATGTTCCCCAAAGACAATGAAAATAGTAGTTCCCATCCAACACATTACTGGCATGAAATCCCCAATGGTGAGAAAGTGGAGAGGCCACGGCTTATGTATTCAAAAATCGAGAATACTGCATTCTAATGTTCCAGCCTCTTTGGGCTCTACAGAAACAAAGGACTGGAAAAATCTGGCTAGAAATCTGGCATGCCATGAGAAGGCAGCAAATCACCAGAGAGCATTCCATAGGTGGAAAGAGCTTGAGATGAGACTAAGGTTAAAGGCCACCATAGATGATCAGCATCAAGAGAAGATTGAATCAGAGTCTCTCTCCTGGCAAAATGTTCGGAAAAGGCTCCTTGCCATTGTGAGAATGCTTGCTACCCAAAACCTAGCACTGCCTGGCATTTCAGATCAGCTGTATGTGCCAAACAATGGAAACTTCCTTAAAATTGTGGCACTGATGGCTGAGTTTGGTGCTGTACTCCAGGAGCTTCTAAGAAGTGTCATCACCCAAGAAGTGTACACACACTACTACCTTGGAAAACCATTCAAAATGAGATCATTCAGTTACTGGCAACAAAAGTCAAATGGATGATTGTGGGAGATCTTAAGTCAGCAAGATATTACCCTGTTATTCTGGACTGCACACCTGACATCAGCCATACGGAACACATGCCTTTAATGGCGAGTGTTGTGTGCAGGCCACAGAATCTCTCCCACCCACTCCTGCAATAAACCTCTCACCTGCGTCTGAGCAATTGAAGTCCTCAAATCATGGTTTAAAGACTTCAAGGTGCAGAGAATCCTCCAGCAAGTGACCCGTGCCCTATGCTGCAGAGGAAGGCAAAAGAACCCCAGGGCTTCTGCCAATCTGCCCTGGGGGAAAATTCCTTCCTGACCCCAAATATGACAATCAGCTGAACCCTGAGCATGTGGGCAAGATTCACCAGCCAGATACTACAGAGAATTCTTTTCTGGGTAACTCAGATCCCATCCCATCCAACATCCCGTCCCAGGCCACTAAGCCCCATCTACCACAAATAGTCAAAGATCAATTAATTGCCAAAATCATCTTAACCCATCATACCATCTCCTCCACAAATTTATCAAGCTTAATCTTGAAACCAGCTAGGTCTTTTGCCCCCACTGCTTCCCTTGGAAGGCTGTTACAGAATTTCACTCCTCTGATGGTTAGAAACCTTCGTCTAATTTCAAGTCTAAACTTCCTGTGGAAGTAACAAAAAAGGGATTTAAGTGCAGCCATCTTAGTTCTGTTGAAAAGAAAGCAAAAGTCAGGCTAACTCTAATGCAAAACTTATAAAGGGAAAACTGGTAAGCGTATAAAAATTGCAAAGCAAAGCTGGTTTTAACCTTGCCTTACAATAACAATAAAATGTAATTGTTTAACATTTTTTTGCTACAAATAAAACATAAAAAAGTATAAACAAAACAAAGCTTTATTATTACATAAATAATAAAAAGCTATAAATACTTGCCTTACATTTTTTATACTTTAAAAATTTGCATAAGGACACTCTGTCCAAACGGACGTCTTCCTTCTTGCAATTGCCTAAAAATAAAACTGTCTCTAACTTGTTGCATCCAAACGAAAAGTAAGAGCTTGTTTTCTTCTACAATTTGGTGCCGTGACTCGGATAACGATGCCCGGCTAAAACAGCAGCAACTACTACAAACCGTTCCCCTTCAAAGCCCAAAGCGCCAAACAAAAGGTAAAAAAACCTTTAAAAATCGATACTGGGGTATCAAAAAAAAAAAAGAAAAACCCTCACCATGGGGCTGTCTGTCCCTTTGGGCTCACGCCATGCAAACTTATTTATTATGCAACAAGGCCAAATGCAAAGTGGTGCTGAAAAACTTTTTTCCGCACCCCCAATCTGAGGTTGAGGTCAAACCTAATCAACGCTAAAAATTTTTGCTGCCTCAATAAGGGTGTATTATGTCCAAACATAAAACATTCAGGTTATAGTTTAAAAAAATGCATCTAAATATAAAAGTAAATAAAATAAAAGTAAATAATAAATGTGTAAAAAGTAAATGCTGCTATCGAGGTCTGGGACTTAAGCTAACTTCAAGCACACCAGGGCCCTCACTCTCTAAGTAAAGAAAGTTCTAAACATAAGGGGGGAGGGGTCAGCCAAACCTCATGACCCAGCAAACAGTGCAAAAAAGTAAAAGCCTTTCCTACTTATAAGCTGCTACCCTGCAAACCCTTTCCCTAAAGTATGTAAAAATCTTTTAAGCAGCTAACACAGCAAACAAAATAAACTGGGGAAACTATTTTATAAGCCGCTAAGCGAACAAAATACTCCCTTGTATCATTAACATTTTTACATAATAATTCCTCTAAACAATTCCCACTAAAAGGTACCTTCAATTTAAATAAAATCATACACCTCAAAAAAAAAGCTACAAAAACCTCCATAAGTCTCAAGTGCAAAAGCTAAAAAACTCCCCCGCAAATTAAAAACTCAAGTACAAAATTTAAAAACTAAATGTAATGCAACCAAATGCTTCCCTACCCAAACTATATTGTTCACCCTCTCAGCTCTTCCATATCCCCAATTAGTTAAAGCTAAATGCAAAAAAAAAAAAAGGGGGGGGGGGGGGAAGCGTTAATTTAAAAAGTCAGTTTGGCCGAAAAATAAAAAAAGCTGCCCTGCACTCAAAAGTCAAAAAACAGAGACCAGGCCAAGCAGAAAGAAACTGCTTTCAGCCCCAGCTGGCTGTAAAAAAAAATATAAACACACATAAAACAAAAAGCAAATAAGTTGCAAAACTAAAATTACATTTGCAAAGATTGGCTGCCCGGTAAAACCCAACAGTCTGCCTTTGCATCCTTAAAGCCAGAATGGTTTGAAAACACTAAAAAGGCCACAAACAGCCGGCCTAAACTAAAATACCAAGCAAAGATCCCTAAAAGGAACGCCCCAAAAAAACCAGGGCATAAAAATCCCTCCCAAAAGGAAAAGCAAGTTAAAAAATTTTGCAGCGTACCTCTAAACAATCTATACACAAAACAACCTACCATCCACCTCTCTCTCTCTCTCTCTCCTACCCCCGGGGCTGGCCAGCCCGGGCAGCGTGTGCACATGTATAAAAGTGGGTCAAGGTTTAAGTATTAACGTTTTTTCTTCCTTTAAGTAGTGTAAAAGCAGTTCCTACACTCACTGTGTTAGTTTATTGATAAAGATTTAAAATTCAGTCACATGGTGTGTGCTCTTCATCTCAGCCCCTGCGATCCTGTGGTCTGAGCCTAATTAACTAAGGCACAGGCAAATTGGTAACAAAAAATCTGAGACAGTTTAAGAAAAAATTGCAAAGGGGAAAAAGCCCTGAACAGTGCACACCATCTATCTGTTTTATCCTTGTTATTTTACGTTTGCTTTGTTTGGCACTGTTGGTATTATTGGTTAAAAATTGCATAATTAAAAATAAGCCCCACTCTCCTTTGTAGTATGCCTAAAAACCAAAAAACGGTTTAGCATTCCTCTCCCCACCCCAGGCTGCAAACAAAGGGTGCAGGGGGGTCTACCCCAAGTCATAGCAAAACTAAGCAATAAAAAAAAATTTAAAAAATATGTGTACCCAACAGCTCAAAAAAATGAAGCAACTAAAAGCATAAATCACTATCCAAGCAGCAACTCAAACCTCCGCCCAAAACAAGTTGCAAGCCTTAAAACAAAACTTCCAGACAAAAAAAGCGGAATGCACATGCCTGAAAGCCCTGGCTAAGCAAGTACCAGCCCTTCAGGAACATGTGAAAATGTAACCATGTGTGCTCAGCATATGCCGCCATGGCTGTGTGCCTGCCGTAAAAAACATGAAACAGTGACAACGCCAATTGGCCATGCGTTCTGCCCAGGTGGCCAGCCTCGCACGCTACCACCCGGGTAGCCCTTGGAAATAAAAATGTTTCCAAAAAAATAACCCAAAGGGGTGGGGGCTAGTTAAAAAGCCCACCCTTCTTGCTAAAGTGGTAATAAAACAAGGCTTGTACCCATAAAAAGGAACGGTTCAGCAAAAAAAGCAAAATCGGGCCCAAGCAAGCAACACACATTTTTTTTTTTAAAAGTTAAAAACTTTAAAAGAAGAGCTAATTACAAGCATCAAAAATTTAAATCCCTAAAACAATTAATTAACTTAGATTTTACTGTTTTAAGTGTCATTTTAAAAAATAAGTAATTTAAAAAAACTAAAGTTAACTCTATAATTGCTAAAAAAATTAAGCAGTTAAATTTTACAAAATGCTGGGAAAAAAAAGAAATTCTTCGTTTCTTTGCAGCCAGTGGGAAAAAAAAAAAGGGCCCTTTTCCAAAAAAAGGTCTGCAAATAAATCCAGGCAAAAAAATGATTTAATTAAAATCATTCGGCTATAAACATTTTAGTCAAATGAGCTAAAAATACATAAGGGGTTTTATTAAAACCTAACTGCCCCAAGGAAAAAAGGGGGGCTTAAAATGGGACCAAGCAGCCGTAAAATCTGCAGAACACTGCCAGGCATTAATAAAATGTGTTAGGTCTCTGTATTCACAGGTAAGAAAAGTCCTGCTCCAAGAAACCTCAACCAACCTGCCATTGGTTAAAAAACAGGTAACTGGATCTACGTACAGGTCCATCAACACAAAACTGCTCTGGCCCCACGCTAAAAAGGCCCTTAGCAAGTCCTGCTAACTCCCAACACTGCTGTAAAGTGCCAGGAACTCACGGCCTGAACCCATGCTTCTTTCTGCAAAAAAGCCCCTCGGCCTCAAAATAACTCCACTTCAACTACTAATCAGCTGTTCCCTCCTTCTGGTATTGCTTTTCCTCCTTCTGGACAGCAAAACAAACAAACAAACTGAAGTGCTAGTAACCGCTCCCTTGTCCAGTAATGAAATTACCATACAGCCAGCATTTGCTAAAAAAACCCAAACCACTGCAGGGTAACGTGCTGATAACTTCTCCCCTACATGGTACTAAATCACAACTGCTTCAAACAAAAAAAACCCGCTCTCTCTGCTAAAACTGCCAACGTCCAAAAATTCCTAACTACAAAAAACATTAAAAACTAACCCTGGTAAAAAAAACAAAAAATTATACACTGGCCAAAAAAGCCTTGTAAAACCCATGCTTAACAAAGTGGTATTAATTAAATGTGGGGGTTTATTCCACAGGCTGCGCCCTGTGTTTTTAAATAAGTATCTTCAGCATGTATTGTCCTTTCTGATTGGCTGTTAAATAACAAATACCAGAAACGCCTTGTTGCCACTGCCCCCGCCATTTTCTCCACTATACTGTCACCCCGTAACACATCCAAGTGCAGACAATACCATATATTCTAATAACACCCAATAGCCAAGGCCTTCCCACTTTAGTAATTTATTTAAATATTGTTTAAAAAATATTTTTAACGTTCAAAATATCCCATATAAGCAAACAATTAAATAAAACAAACCGGTCAGTAAAAGTAAAGGTATATCACATGACTACAAATAAGCCTAAAAAATTTAAAATGTAAATGAGTGGGTTTTATAATAGGGTTACTATAATGGCCATTCCAGGGGTCTGTAGTATATATATTAAAAAAATGGGTCCTTACTGTTTTTGGTGACCCAATTAGTAAATAATCAAATTCATATTGAAAAAAGGTGTGTTCTGCCACCAAAAATTTACCTGTACTAAAATAGTCCCAGTAATTAATAACCTAATCTGTACCGTATTGCAGTATACCCCTTCCTATGCTATTCATGTCAATGCTTCTTTAAGGTACATAAAAAGTTTTAAACAAATGTGGTATCGTGTTTATTAAAAAAATGTTTTAAAATACTAATTAACGGTAATTAATGTTACATTAAAAAATGTAAAATTTGTTTGGCCCTATCTCGTTTCAGGTCAATTTTATATCTCCAAACTGATCCAAGGGGGCTGCTGTTCGGTTGGCACAACAAAGGCCATGGGTCTCCTCTAGAAAAATGAACTCTGGTAAAACACCTATAAAATGGTGCCAGGAGTGCAGCAGCAATTTAAAACATTTCAAGGCCAACAGCATAATAAAAAATTAAAACAGCTAAAAAAGGCCACTGGTCTCCTACTAAAGGACAGTTAACCCAGGTACAGGCTAAAGTTGGTAAATTACATGTTATCTCCACCCTTAGTTCAATGACCCAAAAGCGGTTAACAAAAATGGTATTAAATATCACTAAGGCAAAAAAAAAAAAAAGCAGTAAAATCTGGCATGTTCAAACATTCAGAATTTCCCAGATAACCAGCTAACAGCCATTCAAAGTGACCTTAAGCATCAGGCTTGGTCCACTGCCCTTACTAGTGCTTCAAAAGTGCCATCTAATCTGTGGCCGTAAAAACAGACTTAAACATTTTCAGGGTAAAGTTTCAGGCACTCGCAGTGCTCCTTCCAAGCATACAGGCCGGTTAAAGGGGTGTGGGCTCCCACATACCAAATCCTGCCGGGTCCATAAAAAAAATGCAGGTAAAGTTAAATAATTCACCGTAATATTTAAAAAATTAATTCCCCTGGTATGCCTAGCCGATTTGTTGTCAGTGCTCCTAAAATAACACCTCATGTTTAAATAAAAATCAAAAATTAATAAACACTTTGGCCTTTAAAGCCCCCACAGCTTCAGTGCGTACAAGAGCTAAAGCCAAAAAAAGGCATCACTGTTTATAACTATGGTTGTTAAAAAGGTAGAAAACAGAAAATGACCCGAAGAAAACACCTAATTTCCCAGTTAGTAACAGCTGTGTAAATGTTGAGGCCACCACTTTGCAAAATATACATTTTAATCTCATTACTGCTGCGAACAATTCCATTATTGGCCTGCAAATAAAGTCCTACAATTAAATCTTAGGTTTCAAATACCTTTGAATTAAACTACCTTAATACCAAACCAATTCCAAAACCTACACTCACTCCTACCAAAGGTTCAAAAAAGTTTATAAATTACAAGGTCAAATTTATGTACTTCAAGTTATATTGTATTTATGTAGTTCATTGATGTACATATATGTTTATGTACTTCAAAGTATATTATATTATACTTCAAATTATATATTCAATTAAAAACCATGCATTCCACAGTTTATAAAGTGTCTATCATAATGTAATGTGTTATGTAACTAAGGCTATAAATCAACCCCAGCAGATTGTTACAATAAAAACAGTAATGTTTATATTGTTTTTGTGTAGTTTAAAAATATGTTGTTGTAAAAAGTGTAATAACAAAAATACCTTTCATGTTCAAACAGTATGCTTTGTTCTTATATGCAGTCACAGTTGATAAGGCTAACCATTTAATCTAAAATCAAAAATACAAAATCTAATAAAAATAAAAAATTTAAAACGGTAGTTGTGCTAAAAAATGCACAAAAGTGGGGGGGAGTGTAAATACAAAATTAAAAAACATGAAATGTCGGCCTCTCAGTTGTTTTAAAAACAAAGCAACAGTCAGGCTAACGCAGAACCATAATAACGCAAAATTTGTAAAGGCAGACCTGGTAAAGCGTATAAAAAACTGCAAGCAAAGCTGTTTAACCTTGCCTTAAAATAAAAATAAAATGTAATTGTTAGCAAAAAATTTTAAAAACAAATAAAATATCAAAAAAGTATAAACAAAGACACCATCTTATATAATCAAAGGGTATAAATACTGCTTTATATTGTTTATACTTTAAAAAACTACTAAGGCAAAAGTATTCTCCGTCCATTGTATTTCTTCCCTTGCAATTGCTTAAAAAATAAACTCTTTTTGACTTGTTGCATTCAAACTAAAATATATATATATATTTTCTTCCACAGTACTAAACCACAATTGCTCCAAAACAAACAAACAAACAAAAAAGCCGCTCACTCCTCTAAAACGGCCAAAGTCCAAAAATTCCTAACTACAAAAAACATTAAAAACTGGCCCTGGTAAAGAAGGCGTAACATTATACACTGGCAAAAAAAAACCTTGTAAAATCCATGCTTAAAAATGTGGTATTAATTGGGTTTGGGGGTTTATTCCAAGGCTGCGCCCTGTGTTTTTCAATAAGTACCTTCAGCATGTATTGCCCTCCCTAATTCGCTTTCAGATAACAAATACCAAAGGTGCCTTGTTGCCACTGCCCCCGCCATTCCCTCCACGATACTTCTACCCCCGTAACACATCCAAATACAAACAACACCATATATTCTAATAAAACCCAATGGCCGAGGCCTTCACATTTTAATAATGTATTTAAATATTGTTTAAAAAATTAGGTTTAAGGTTCAAAATATCCTATCTAAGAAAACAATTAAATAAAAAACAAACTAGTCAATAGAAAGAAAAGTATACAATATCACTACAAATAAGCCTCAAAAATCTAAAATTAAAATTAGTGGATTTTATAGCGGGGTTAATATAAAAGCCATCTTAGGGGTGTATAATATGTCATAAAAAAGGTCCTTATTGTTTTTGGTTGCCCAATTAGTAAATAATCAAATTCATATTTTAAAAAGGGTGTGTTCTGCCACCAAAAATTTACCTGTACTAAAATAGTCCCAGTAATTAATAACCTAATCTGTACCATATTGCAATATACCCCTTCCTATGCTATTCATGTCAATGCTTCTTAAAAGTATTTTAAAGTATATAAACAACAAATGTGGTATGGTACTTTACTAAAAGAAATGTGTTAAAGTAACAGTAATTAATGCTATATTAAAAACTATAAAATTTACTCTTCCCCTATTTAGCTTTCAGGTCACGTATATCTATCCCAACTGCTCCAAAAAAGCTGCCATTCGGTTAGCAGAGCAAAGCGCCCGTGTCTCCTCTAAAACAATATTTGGTCAAACACCTGTCAAGTGGGGCCAATAGTGCAGCAGCAATTGAAAACATTTATAAAAGCCAACAACATAATAAAAAATCAGGGCAACTAAAAAAGGCCACTAGTCTTATTACTAAAGAACAGTTAACCCAAGTGCAAGCTGAAATGGGTAAATTACATGTTGTCTCCGCCCTTAGGTTAATAACCCAAAAGCTGTTAATAAAAATGGTATTAAATATCACTAAGGCAAAAAAAATTGCAGTAAAATCTGGCATGTTCAAAATTTCCTAAATAACCTGCTAACGGCCATTCAAAGTGACCTTAAGCATCAGGCTTGGTCCACTGCCCTTACTAGTGCTTCAAAAGTGCCATCTAATCTGTGGCCGTAAAAACATACTGAAACATTTTCAGGGTAAAGTTTCAGGCACTCGCAGTGCTCCTTCCAAGCATACGTGCTGGTTAAAGGGGTGTGGGCTCCCACATACCAAATCCTGCTGGGTCCATAAAAAAAATGCATATAACATGAGACAATTCACGGTAATATTAAAAAAATTAATTCCCCTGGTATGCCTAGCCAATTTATTGTCAGTGCTCCTAAAATAAAACCCAATGTTTACATAAAAATAAAAAGCCAATAAACATTTTGGCCTTTAAAGCCCCCACAGCCTCAGTGTGTACAAAAGCTAAAGCCAAAAAAAATTTGTCACTGTTTCTAACAGCGTTTGTTAAAAAAGTAGAAAACAAAAAACGAACCTAACAAAACACCTGTTCTGCCAAGCTAGTTACAGCTGTGTAAATGTTAAGGTCACCACTTTGCAAAACATACATTTTAATTTCACCATTGCTGCAAAAAATCCTTATCTATTGGCCTGCAAATAAAATCCTATAATTAAATCTTAGGCTTCAAATACCCTTTAATTAAACCATCTTAATACCCGACCAATTCCAAAACCTGCACTCACTCCTACCAAAGGTTCAAAAAATCTCTAAATTACAAGGCCAAATCTATGTGCTTCAAAATATATATCAAATTAAAAAACATGCCTTTCATACCATCTATAAAGCATTTATCTTATGGACTAATTATAATATATTGTGCTATGTAACTAAGGCTACAAAATAACTCCAGCATATTATTACAGTAAACACATTAATGTTTGTATTGTTTTTGTTTAATTTAAAAAATATGTTGTTGTTGTTATAAAAAACAGAATAACAAAAATACTTTTCATGTTCATACTAAATATGCATTATCGTTACATCCAACCAAAACTTATGGGGCCGATCCTTTTAATCTAATATCAAAAATACAAGGTCTAATAAAAATAAAGGTTTAAAAATGATGGTTGTGCTAAAAGCACTAAAGAGGGGAGTGTGAAAAAAAAGGCATTTCAGTGCAGTCATCTTAGTTCTGTTAAAAAAAAAAAAAAAAAAAAAAGCAAAAGTCAGGCTAACTCTAACCCCTAAGAACTCAAAACTTCTAAAGTCAAAACTGGTGTAAGCGTACAAAAATTGCAAAGCAAAAACCTTGCCTTAAAATAACAATAAAATGTAATTGTAGCAAAAACATGTTAAAAACAAATACAATATAAAAAATGTATAGACAAAGCAGAGCTTTATGTAATAAAAAGGTATAAATACTTGTTTTACATTGTTTATACTTTAAAAATTTGCATAAAAACAGACACTCTGTCCAAACGGCTGTCTTCCTTCTTGCAATTGCCTAAAAGTAAAACTGTCTCTAACTTGTTGCATGCAAACTGAAAGTAAGAACTTGTCTTCTTCCACAATATCCATTTGTTCTTGTGTCCACATTGGTACTGAGCTTAAAGAATTCCTCTCCCTCCATGGTATTTATCCCTCTGATGTATTTATAGAGAGCAATCACATGTTCCCTCAGTCTTCTTTTGGTTAGGCTAAAGAGGCCAAGCTCCTTGAGTCTCCTTCCATAAGACAGGTTTTCCATTTCTCGGATCATCCTAGTAGCTCTTCTCTGTACCTGTTCCTGTATCCTTCTTAAACATGGGAGACCAGAACTGCACGCAGTCTTCCAGATGAGGTCTCACCAGTGCCTTGTAGAACGGTACTAACACCTCCTTCTCTCTACTGGAAATACCTCTCCTGATGCATCCCAAGACCGCATTAGCTTTCTTCACGGCCATATCACATTGGTGGCCCATAGTCATCCTGCGGTCAACCAGTCCTCCGAGGTCCTTCTCCTCCTCTGTTACTTCCAATTGATGCATCTCCAGCTTATAACTAAAATTCTTGTTATTAATCCCTAAATGCATGACCTTACACTTCTCACTATTAATTTTCATCCTATTACTATAACTCCAGTTTACAAGGTCATTCAGGTCTCCTGTAGGATACCCCGGTCCTTCTCTGAATTGGCAAAACCTCCCAGCTGTGTGTCATACACAAACATTATTAGCGTACACTCACTTTTTGTGCCGAGGTCAGTAATAAAAAGATTAAATAAGATTGGTCCCAAAACCGATCCCTGAGGAACTCCACTGGTAACCTCCCTCCAGCCTGACAGTTCTCCTTTCAGTATGACCCTCTCTAATAATTAGTATTATTGGACTAATAATTCCCCATGTGGCACCGTAACAAACGCCTTACTGAAATCTAGCTAAATTAGATCCACTGTGTTTCCTTTGTCTAAAAAATCTGTTACTGTCTCAAGGAAGGAGATCAGGTTGGTTTGGCACGATCTATCTTTTGTAAAACCATGTTGTATTTTGTCCCATTCACCATTGACCTCAATGTCCTTAACTACTTTCTCCTTCAAAATTTTTTCCATACTACAGATGTCAAACTAACAGGCCTGTAGTTACCCAGATCACTTTTTTTCCTTTCTTAAAAATAGGAACTATGTTAGCAATTCTCCAGTCATGTGGTACAACCCCTGCGTTTACAAATTCATTAAAAATTCTTGCTAATGGGCTTGCAATTTCATGTGCCAATTCCTTTAATATTCTTGGATGAAGATTATCTGGGCCCCCCATTTAGTCCCATTCAGCTGTTCAAGTTTGGCTTCTACCTCGGATATGGTCATATCTACCTCCATAGCCTCATTCCCATTTGTCATGCTACCATTACCCCTAAGATCCTCATTAGCCTCATTAAAGACAAAGGCAAAGTATTTGATTAGATATTGGGCCATACCTAGATATTCTATGATTCTCCTTAACTTCCACTCAGTCCTCAGTGTTTAACTGTCCCACTTCTTCTTTCTTTGTTTTCTTCTTATTTATATGGCTAGAGAACCTTTTACTATTTGTTTTAATTCCCTTTGCAAGGTCCAACTCTACATGGCTTTTAGCCTTTCTCACTTTATCCCGACATGTTCTAACCTCAATAAGGTAGCTTTCCTTGCTGATCCCTCCCATCTTCCACTCCCTGTACACTTTCTGCTTTTTCTTAATCACCTCTCTGAGATGCTTGCTCATCCAGCTTGGTCTACAAGTCCTGCCTATGAATTTTTCCCCTTTCTTGGGATGCAGGCTTCTGACAGCTTCTGCAACTTTGACTTGCAGTAATCCCAGGCCTCCTCTGCCTTTAGATCCATAAGTTCTTCAGTCCAATCCACTTCCCTAACTAATGTCCTTAATTTTTTTAAAGTTAGCCCTTTTGAAATCAAAAACCCTACTCACAGATCTATTTTTTTTATCCTTCCATTCAGGTTGAGGTGAATTAGCTCATGATCCCTGGAACCAAGGGTATCCCCTACAACCATTTCTTCTAGGAGGTTCTCACAACTTACCAAAACCAAATCTAAAATGACATCCCCAGTTGCTGGTTCAGCAACTACTTGATGAAGGAATTCATCAGCTATCGCATCTATTAAAATCTGAGCCCTATTATTATTACTAGCACTTGTCCTCCAGTCCATATCTGGGAAGTTAAAGTCTCCCATGAGCGCACAGTTCCCATGAGTATTTACTTCATTAAAGACATTAAAGAGGGCCCTATCCATATTGTGGAAGAAAACATGAGGTTTTCATTGTGTCCTCCACCGCTTGGGTCACCACCACTGCTGCCTCTGTGTCTGTCTTTGCCTTCTCACCTCAGTCCTTCTCCTCCAGCGAACTCCCCCTCAAACTCCCCTGTCTCCAGCTCTGTTGGCTGGCTCCTGTGCCGCTGCAGCTACCTACACTCCTTCCGGCCAGATGAGGGATTTCAAAACGTTCTGAAGAGTGCGCAGAAATGGGTAGAGGAGCTTCACACGGAAGCTATTTCCCCACCCATTCAAGAATACAAGAGTCACCGAAGAAGACGACATTTTGTGTATGAGGCACGGGAGAATCTCATAAGAGACCCCAAACAACAATTCAAAGCTGAATTCTTTAACCGGGCGCTAGAATGTGCGATACAATCAGTTGCAGAACGTTTCATGCAGCTCAAGGATCACATTAGTATATTTGGGATGTTGTAGGATATTCCCAGACTCCTCACTGTACCTGAAGAAGACCTAAACCAGCAATGCAGGGCACTAGAGACCGTGTTGGCACCTGATGACATGTGCGATATTGATGCAAGTGATTTAGGGGATGAACTGAAAGCCCTTTTAAGATACATTCAACAGGATCAACTCCAAAGGCTGTTCTGGAATATACGTGCACAAATAAGATGACCACCATCTTTCCAAATTCTTTTGTTGCTCTGTGCATACTTCTAACACTTCCTATAACAGCTGCCAGTGGAGAACACAGCTTCTCCAAGCTGAAATTAGTAAAAACACATCTACGCTCCACAATGACCCAGGAGAGGCTAGTCGGCCTTGCAACCATCTCAATAGAGTATGAGCTGGCCCACACTGTGGACTTTCAGGAAGCAGAAGCAGTTCAAATCTCTGCAACCAAGAAGGCACGGAAAGCACCACTTTGATTATTCAAACATCAAAATGCCAGTGTTAACTTTCAAACGCCTGAACAGCAAATGTAACTTTTCTTGTCTGCATAGTAAAGTGTACTTACAATTTTTGAACAAGGCATTTAAAGTTGTTAGTTCTCCTTTATTGGGGTAGGTAGCAGAGCAGTACCATGGGTGGAGTAGAACAGAAAGAAGTCAGAATTGAGACCTTTCAAAGTTTTGGCCCAAGCAAGGGGGCATGGGGGCGTCATTTGAGCTCCCCGCCTGATAGGGTGACCAGACAGCAAATGTGAAAAATCAGGACGGGGGTGGGGGGTAATAGGAGCCCATATAAGAAAAAGACCCAAAAGTCGGCACTGGCCTGTAAAGTTGGGACATCTGGTCACCCTAATGCCTGAGGTGCCAAAATGTTGAGGGCCGGCCCTGGCGGCAGGTGCAGTGTATTGAATAAAACAAACACATACAAAACAGGATGTGATTGAAGAGAATTAGTCATTAAATAACTTATTTCTCTTCTGTTTATCTTAATGGAGGTATTAAATCAGGAATCACAGACTCTGCAAGCCCCAAAGCTGCGGGAGAAAGGTGGCATAAATCCAGAGTTGGAATTAGACTTTCAACAAACCAGAGAGCTGGAGGAGACAGACCTTCCCCAAGACAATGTCCTCTTATCGCCCTTTGTTCTGTAGTGGCAGTGAACATGGTTAGAAGAGATTGGCACTGCCAGGTGTGAATGGGGCTTGTGAGAGTGAAGTATTTTCATTGTATTCTGCAGATAATATTGCTCAGATTCAAAAGGAGATGCCGCGTTAACTCAAGCTACACCTTATGCTTTGCCCTAACTCGACTCCTGTCCACACAGAAAAACCCTTAAGATGTGGTGCTGATAACTCAAGTGAGCTGGCCCCTCGGGGCACAGGCTAAAGCCTAAGTTAGCACAACTCACCAGCTAACATGATCTTTCTGTAGTAGGGATGCAAGCTAGCTGCACTTGAGTGCTTCTAATTCTCCAATGCCTTCCCACTCTTCCCCCTGTGTATGAAGAAAGGACAGACAAGTTCTCCCACCATCCACTGGGAAAGAATCCATAGAGTGGCTCAGCTCACTGCTGTGCAAAGAGCCTTGGGATGAGCTCCTAAAAGTCTTAGTGCCCCACCTGAGTGAGTGCAGTGCCAGTGTGGACACAGCAGGACCTTTGTTTATTCACAGTGTGGCTCTTCTCATTTGAGAGAGGCTGACTCAAGCATAGTAATTGAGTGTAGAAAACTCAAGTTAACTCTGCAGTGAAGACAAAGCCTCAGATCCTTCGGCTGACAGGGGTCTATTCTACCACAGTGGTTCTCAACGGGGGGGTCTGTGGCCCTGTGGTGGGAGGGGGGGTCACAAGGAGGCTTCAGAGGATCTGCCCAAATAAACCAGAGAGCATGGCTGGCCTTAGACTCGGAAGCTTCTCTATCAAGCCTTAAAACCCACAGATTGTGTTAATCACTCTTATTGATGGACCTGGCGATTCCACAAGCTACTGCCCACTACCTCCAACTGTAACACAAACTTTAACTGTGACATCAGCAACATTAACATAAGCTTTCTAGAAATGTGAAGATACATGACCTATTCTTTTCGTGTGGGGGAAGTAGGAATTCAGAGTTAAGGTTTTGTGTTGCAGTTCGAGCTAAAGGCATTTTTTGTGTGTACTGTATTTCTTTATAGTGTTGCCTCTCGGCCCAAGTGGTTAGCAGTATTCGGGGCCTCTCCAGGTTGTTTCCATTAAGAGGAGAAATTGATTATAAATGTCCCATATTTCTTGGTACAATCTTGTTTACTTAAGAAGAAGGTGCACACAGTTCTGTTTCCCTGAACCCAGTAGAAATGCAAACTTGCTTGTAGCCAATCCTGTGCCCTAACAAAGGGCTTTTTCTTGGCTTCCTCCACAGCCACATTACCAATGCTTCTCTGGGTTTCTGCTGGCTTCCTTATTCCTTTAGATAGTTATCTGCAACATAAATCCATTCCCCAGCCCCTGCATTTTTGCAATCAGTCCTAGGGTTCTCCTCAGCCTGCTTGTCTCACCTTCTGCTCAGGCCTTGCCATGCTGGTCCATGCCTTGGGTGGTGGGTTCTGTTGTTTTTGCTCCCACTAAACCATGGGGTATTTAATTGCTCCCATATTTAGCCTAACTGAAAGGGTGCTTTGTCCACACCTGAACTTCAAAGGTGGCTATCAATGGACGGGATATATTTGACCTCCTCGTAGGAGGTGGAGAGAAGAAGAAACTGCAGTCGTAGGTGGGGAGGGAGAAAGAGCACAGATCCTAGCTCAGCTGCAAAGGCCTCCTTTGCCTTTCACAAAGATCATCAGTGATGGGGATCCCCAGTGATTGAACTAAGGATCTCTTGTACCATGGACCAATCATCAGGGAGAGAACTCCTGACTAAGGATGCATGACATTAATGGTGGGGGCATTTACAGAGGTTATAGCTGCCCCCACCATTCCTTCTCTCCCATGGTCCTCCCAGATATTCCTGCTCCCCCAGTCCTTCCATAGCATAGGCCAGAAGGGCCTCTCCTTGCCCCCCAATAACTTCCCTTTGCAGCTGGGGAGGTGTCCCATCAGTACTGGCTCCTCAGAGCAGGACATCCCTGCCCGCAAGCCGCAGGAGAAGCTCTCTGAGAAGCAGAACTGGCACCTGAGCTCTGGAAACCGCTTCAGGGACAAGTTTCCTCTCTCTCAATTTGACAAGGGGGCAGGAATAAGAGGCATAAATCCCTGGAGCTGTGTCAAGAGCTGAAGTAAAGGACTGTGTGTCCATGGGTGAAGGTGGGAGGGGAATGGATGGAGATGTGGTTCTGTGCTCTGTCACACCGAACATGTCAGCCAGCACAGCTGAGCCATCGTGGGGTTCTGTTCATTTTCTGCTGTTAGATGCCTGCCATAAATTACTGCCTCCCATCTGAATGAAGGCAAAGCAAGAGGGGCACTGTGCCCTAACCCTTGTCTAGACTTAGGGGATGTCTTCACTACCAAGCGTGGCAACGCTTTAACGTGGCTGTGTAGTCGCAGCACCAGCGCTGAGAAAAAGATCTCCCAGTGCTGTAAAAAAACCCACCCTGACAAGGGGAGTAGCTGCCAGTGCTGGGAGCATTTCCCCACCCTCGTGTCCCACCCAGCTACCAAGTGGCGGGAACTTTTACCAGCAGTGGAGCGTGGGGAACCCTGCTGGGCCAGCTTATATTCCATCTTAGTTCTGTGGCCTGCCGGGGATATCAGCTGGCGACTCCTCCATGGAGCCGTGAGCACGGGCACGTACTTGGTGCACTTCACCTTTGTCCCTGAAGCCTGCCCCTTCTGTGGCGTGAGGGAGAACCTGGCGCATGTGTTTCTTCAGTGCACCAGTCTGCAGCCCCTCTTCCAGCTCTTATTGAGGTTCTGGATGCACTTTTCCCCGCACTTGTTTATTTACCTCGTCAACCTCCTCCTAGCCATGACTGAGGTGTCCATTCGTAACACCAGGGAGAGGAGGTTGGCAGAGTGGGGGCCCTGTGACTATGGGGCTGTCTTTCATTCTTTTATCTGCTCACGTATCCAGACAGAGTTCCTCTGGGCAGTGTCCTCCGGCTCTCTTGACACCTTCGAGGAGCAGTGGGTGCTGTGCGGGGTTCTCTGCTCGGTGTCCCCTTCTGGTTCCCTAGTTTTGGCCCTTTGACCCCCCCCAACATGTTCCTGTTATTGCCTTTGTTGTCCCCTGAACTTGGTTGGGTTCTGGTTCAGTAGCTCCTCCCTAGGCTGGGGGAGGAGCTTTTAACAGTGGGCAAGCTAGTGCTCGGCCACGTCCCGGCGCTCAAAAGGACCACTCTCCCACTGCTCCCTGGCCCTCCTGTATCACATTACCCAGTCCCAAATATTGAAGTAAAATAACCCCTCTTCTCCTACTTGAGATTCCTGCTGTTTATGCATCCCAGGATCTCCTTAGCCTTTTTGACCACAGAGTGACCTGGGAGCACATGTTCAGCTGATTATCCACCAGGGTCCCAAATCTTTTTCAGAGTCACTGGTTCCTAGGATAGAGTCCCCCCCATCCTGGAAGTATGGCCTACATTCTTTGTCTCTACATGAATACATTTACATATAACCAAATTCTAACATGAGTTGTTTGTTTTCACCCCATTTCCCAAGCAATCCAGGTCACTCAGTTTCAGTGACCTGTCCTTTTCATTACGTTCTATTCCCCTGAATTTTTGCGTCATCTGCAAACTCTATCAGTGACGGTTATATGTTTCTTACCGTTCATTAATACATATATTAAGTAGCATAGAGCCAAAAACTGATCCTTTTCTGGGACACCACTAGAATCACATGCATTCAATGATAATTCTCCATTTACAATTACATGTAGTGACCTGTCAGCCAGCTTTTAATCCATTTAATTTGTACCATCTGAATTCTATGTATGCAGTGTTGTTGTAACTATGTTGGTCCCAGGATAATAGAGAGATAAGGTAGTCCAATATTTATTGGTCCAATAAAAGGTATTACCTCACCCACATCATGGGATCTATTTTCCCTAAATCCGTGTTGATTGGCATTTACTATATTACCTTCCTTGTATTCATTATTAGTTGAGTCCTGTCTCACCCATTCCATGATCTTGCCCAGGATAAATGTCGGACCGAAAGTCCTATAATTACCTGGGTCATCCTGTTTTCCTTTTTAAAATATTCATGCAACATTAGCTTTCTTCCAGCTGCTGTATATAAACAGATCTCCTGGGCATTGAGCCAGGGCTAGTGTGGGGACATAGTCACACTTATTATCAAAGACACATATGTTTCAAACCAGAACTGGTAGTCTGTAGTTCATTTTTTGAAATTACAATTTGCAAACTGCAAAGCAGTGTTGTCTCCTAAGGGCTGTAGACTTAATACCTTGGAAAAAAATCTTGAATTCAAACTTAACACTGTTTCCATATTGCTAACCCCAAGTGTTGACAGATCATGAGTCGGACCCTGCCCCCCAACAAAAATCATGAGGTTGTCTAAAAAATTATGAGATTTAAACTGTTAGGCATTTTGGTTTCTATTTATTTACTTTCTCGTTTTGAGCTTTTAGGCATCCTGTTTTGGAACTTTACTCTGAGACCACGAAGGTTAGAAATTTCCTTTTTTTAAAAAATGAAAACTGAATAACATCACTCCGAAACTTTGCGAGAGTTTGAAACACTGCTGCTTGCAGCGTTGGTACTAAAGGAACATAGAGGGGAAGACGGAAGACTAGTGTTGCCATGAGGCAGAGAGACGGTTGTTTGGGTGACTTAAATTGTGGATTTCCATCATGTGGGGGCGGGAGATGTGGGGGCGGGTTCTGGGGCCATGGTTTCTCCTGGAGGTGGTGTTTTGTGTGTTGTGGAGTAGTAGTTTGTTCAACTTTGTGTGTGTGTGTGCCGTGTTAATCTTATATTGGTCTAGTGTGCGCCTTGACCTACTGTCAGTCAGGGTCCCCCCACCTTATGGGGGCACGCCAGACTAAGAGCTCTCCTCTGCCACTCAGAGCAAAGAGGGAACATTGGACATGCACAATTAGGCTACAATCAGGGCTACATAGAGAGCTCAAGAAGGGAGCATTTTGATAACACAAAATGGGCTAAATTGCACTCTCACTGAAATGAACAGTAGACAGTGCAATGGGCAGGTGTCTACAACAGGGGAGTCTGGTCCAACATCTGAACACATGGAGAATGTCCAACGCCAGCACACTGATCGTCCGCTTTTCAGCCGCCCAGGACCCCTCACCCTTTCCCCCTAGTCAGTAGAGCAGCGGGTATTTAATATCAAACTGAACTGGAACATGCTGACTCGTCAGACCCCTAAGATTTTTCATCCTCTGCTTTAGGCCGTGCAGACAGCGGTTTCTATGAGCCCTGCAGCGTCTCACTGAGCGTTTTGTTCTGATTTATCACACGGCGCCAGCACCAGGTGGTATCGCAGCGTCGCCGAGGCCTGTGACTGAGGAACCTTTGGGAGATGCCGACAGAGCGACTCCGCTGACAGAAGCAACCAGAGGTAACGTCTCTGACAACAGGGCCTTGGGGGAAAGTGTCTCCTTAGCTGGCACCGCAGGGTCATTGCTGGGCTGTTGTACCCATTGTTATATACATGTAAATGGAGGACTCACCCCAGGGGTGCTTCCTTGTGGCTGGCCGTAGTGTAGCTGCTCTTACCTCTCTACCACCCTCTGACACACTCCACGTGCACGTTAGCCAAAGTTCACAGAGGTTTTAAATTTTCCCCAGGCCAGGAGTTCTAGATTTTCCCCAGGTAACATGTCAATTTCCCAGAGCATGCCCACTCTGACCAGAGAAACCTGGGTGCCTGTGTCTCACCATCCCAGGCATTCTTTGCCATTCACTTTGGCAACTTGAATAAACTCTAGTTGGTCTGACTTTACAAAATTCATCAGGAGTCCCTCAGGCACATCTGGGGGTCCTGTGTTTATGACAGCTGCATTAACCTGGGCTGGATGGGGTGTGGACCTAGATTCCCTTTTAGGACAATTGTCCCTCAGGTTTTCAGTGAAACACCTCCTTCAACCGTCCTCCTGTGAAGGGGGTTTGTGAGTGTGATTTTCAGGAGTCAGTTCTGAGGTGGTGCGTGCCTGGGCTCCCAACCGCCTTCTCTTTTCCCAGCAATAAAATGGGGTCTCTCTTTTCTTTGTGCCTTGTGCTCACTGGGTGCTCAGGATTGTACATAAGGCTCAGCCAGATCTGCTGCTTCCTGTACAGAACCCAAAGATTTATCGCAAATGGTTTCTCTGATCTCTTCAGGTCATATACTCAGGAAATGTTCCTGTGCAAAGAGGTCAAATAATTGGTCATAATTCTCAGCCCTTCTGCCCATTTTTTTCATAAAATCACATCTGATAAACCTTTTTGGCCTCCCTCTCTTTGGCTGTCTGGTCAGCTTCCCATTTTTGGTGTTTCTTAGTCTCCCATTCTTTATCTTTCTGATCAGCCTTCAGTCTGCCCAGTTCAAACTTTGTCATTCCATCCATGGCTCATTTTATACTTTTTGGGGGTCTGTTTCCTCACCTGAAATAATCAAATAGAACACAACACACTGTAATCTTTTCTGTCTGTTCCCAGTCCTCTAACTCTGAATCACTCAGAAATCTAATTTACCAGCGCTTGAAGCTCGAACTTCAGTCAACCAGCAAGCTGTGTGTAAATTCTGCCACCAACTAGGCCACTGTGACACTCTCCTGAAGTCCCTCAGAACCAGTCATTGTTTCAGAGGGGGAGCCGTGTTAGTCTGTTTCAGCAAAAACAACAAGGAGGCCTGTGGCACCTTAAAGTCATTGTCATAAGTCATTGTCTTACCTCTCTGCATCAGCAAAGGAGAGTTTTGCTGAAGCTTAAACTGTGTGTCAGCTCCCTGCCACACCAGTCTGTCTGCCCTCACCAGCAAACTCCTTGAGACTCTGCTAGCCTAAACTTTTCCTTGCAGGTAACCTACAGTGTACTCTAGTTCTCAAATTCCCCAGAGACGTCTCTCTGCAGCGTCCAGTTCCTCTGATTGGACACTCATGGAAATTTAGTTTGCTGCCTCCAAAGAGACAGAAAACACACTAGCCAGTTAATTTAGATGAGGACTCACTCTTCATTTTGATATACAGGACTGAGATGGTTTCATAAGAAAACCAGAATAGGTTTATTAGTGAAGAACTTAGATTTAAGTAATACTAAGAGGAAAAAAGAGAGATCTAGTTACAAACAAAACAAAACACAACACATTTTCTAGTGACTAAAATTTAATCTTAGCAAGTTACAATATTTGCCTAAGCAAATTTCTTGTTTACAACATATTACCAGTATCTTCCTCACTTCAGATAAGAGGATTGAAGGGCTAAAATCCGTATGCTGTTCTGTTTGTCGGGTTTTGACATGTTTATACTCCAAATATTCTCGAGGGCTGATTATCACCTTTCCTTTTGATGCCATGGGCTTTACTCACCCTGGCTGCTGACCTTGTTGGGAATGTATGTCTTTCCCCTTATATTTGTGGTTTTAATCTCCACAAATGTTAGCCTTAATGGGGATTTACGTTTCCCCCCCTTTTGAATACTGTGGTCTAAATTTTTACACTGACAGCTTTGATGGGGATGTACGTCTCCCCCTCTTTGAATACTGTGGTCTAAATCTCCACACAATTGCCAGCCTTATTGGAGACTTGTGCTATTTGAAGGCATGTACGTCACATGCCTGGGGGGGCGCTCCCCTAGGGCTTGCAATGTTACATGCAATGAGGAAATGGGACCACCAGTTTGCACTGCTTACCGCTCGCATACCCAACCAGTTCTGGGCTTAACTCACGGCCAATCGCTTGCTGGTGGTTTATCCAAGTCCTCCATAACACACCCCTTAGTTTAAGCAGTACATAACCCTCTTGCACATGTCTCCCCTCCCAACTGGTACCCTTATTAACCCCTCTGCTTATACTACACATGTCTAGGTTCCTTTGCACTTAAATTTAAAAAAAAAAAAGTGGGAACAAGATGTGTCTGAAAAGGGATGAGAGACTTCTATCCCTGGCCTAATGAGGTGGTAAATTAAACATACTCACCTCCTTTTGGATTTCAGTCTCAGTTCCTCAATCAGTTCACAAGCTTGTATCCCGGACGAGCCCCCAGCTGAAGGAACAAATATGGACACCGTGTAGAATCAAACACGTGGGTTTATTACATACAGCACTGAGTGTTACCTCGCTTATTAGGCTTATTAGGCTCAGAGACACTGCCAAACAATTGATTACGATGGATTATATGAATTTTCCATGGGCGGAGGGAAATGACGGGGTAGGTAGTCCCAAACCCCTGGATAGGTTTAGCAGCAAGACAAGATAAGCACAGTAGCCAATGGTCAAAGGTTACATAATGTCTCCGCCCATGGATTCAGGTTAACACATGACACTTAATTAGTACACAGGTGTTTTCCATTAAACAATATATAAAGTGTGTTAGTATAAAATATATATATATATATTGAATTCTGATTTGGGATCCATAGATAATGAAAAAAGAAAAGGAGGACTTGTGGCACCTTAGAAACTAACCAATTTAGTTGAGCATAAGCTTTCGTGAGCTACAGCTCACTTCATCGGATGCATACTGTGGAAAATACAGAAGATGTTTGTTTTTATACACACAAATCATGAAAAAATGGGTGTTTATCACTACAAAAGGTTTTCTCTCCCCCCAGCCCACTCTCCTGCTGGTAATAGCTTAGGTAAAGTGATCACTCTCCTTACAATGTGTATGATAATCAAGGTGGGCCATTTCCAGCACAAATCCAGGTTTTCTCCCCCCATTTGTGCTGGAAATGGCCCACCTTGATTATCATACACATTGTATGTCAGGCAGCCCAGCCAACAAATGGTTCGTGATAGGTTTCAGCTCATTTCAGTGAGCACAATATTTTTACTCTTGTGAGCGAATCCAGGAGTATGTGGAAATCTCTGCTGAGCTCAGCTTCCCTTTTCCTGTAACTGCCCTTTCAACTCCCCCCTAGAAAGTTACTTTGAAAGGAAAAAAATGTTACATTTCTGAAATTCATGCACAGCCCCTTAAAGGGAACCTTGCCTGAGCTGCTGTGACCTGAAATGGTCACAATTTAACTCATTCTGGTGAGTGGAGCACATCAATCTAGCTAGGAGAGAAAACAGCTGCAACTGGCCATTGTCTCTCTACAACTGTTTGACTTCTTGATTATATCTTACTGAAAGAATCAGTTCCCCAGACATTAAATGTAGTCTAGCTTTAGCGGCTTCAAATGTTTATTTCTTGATCCTTAGGGAAAAAATAATATATATATTTAATAGTGAATTATTGTTCCAGACCATGGGACTCGGTAACAGCGGCCACTGATGAAAAGGCCTTGGAGATGATATGCAGGGAACAAAATAACCTGGTCAAATTACTTCAAAACAATGCTGGTAAGGTGGCCAGTTGGTGATCACACAGCAGGACTACCATCGAATCAACGAAGGAAAGGATGCAGAGGACAAAAGAAGAATATTGTTGGATGTGATCCAGCGGAAGGGGGAACTGACCTGTAAGCAATTTCTGGAGAGTTTACAAAGCCTGTTTCCTGATTTCCAACAGCACATACAATACTCAGGACAGGGTAAGTGGTGTCAGTGTGTCCGATTTTAAAAAATCATTTTTCCACGTTAAGAATGTAATTGCTGCAACACTGAACAGGGGGATTTGTTCCCAACTCGATTCCTACTTAGTAGATTCAAATGCTGCCTCCACCTCTTGGACATAAGGGAGGTGGTGCTCTTCCGCTATGGAAGGAGAATGGGGTGAGGATTCCAGGGCCTGCGCAGATGTATGCATCCCTAGTGCTGTATATAGAGTTCATCTGAGTAAGGGCATTTTGCCTGGCATTTTGCAGCAATATGTGGGATCCAGGGCAGGGTGGCCGAGACATAACTATTTCCTAGAGCTTTTGCAGATAGACGGTTGTAGCGAGGGCTGGGTTGGGTATGGGCCTTGTAATATCTTTGGGAGTTTTATTGGTGGTTGAGTTTTGCTGGCATCTGCGGAGGGAGATACCACTGATTGATTTTGTTTCATGAATTTAATGTTGAGTTTCCAATTGTCACATTTTTAACTTGACATAAATAAATCAGTACCTTCAGGCAGCTAATCAAAGGGGCTTATAGTGGCATGGTAGCTCCACTGTACTTAAGGTTGAAACTAGTTTACTGTTTAACAGCTGACATTTCTTACGTGCTCTATAATCCATGTGCGTACTTAGATTGCCTTGAAATTTGCTGTGTCTCATCAGGTCTTGCGGTAGGGTTAGTCCAAAATTAGGGTCTTTTCAACAATGGGATCCTGAGGCACAACCATCATATATCAGCATTTTCCCGTTCTTCTAATATGTTTTGGCACACACCTGGGGCTCTGTTGCAAGCCAAAGTGTCTGTCACCTGAGCTCACATGTGGATCAAGGTGATCTGCTGTGCCATTGCTCTGGAGCCACACCTGTAAACTGAGACTCTTGAGTACTTTCCGCAGAAGCTTTCTGAGAACATGTGTTGGGCTCATTAAGTTCTCTGCCTGCTTCACCTGGAAGCTCTGCTTTTGGATTTTTTGCCAGAAAACAAAGCTTCTGGTGTAAAAGCTGATCTTTCAAAGTGCTCTTAAATCCACAGGCACACACTGATTGGCTTGAAGATTCTCATTTGTGCCAGGGACAGAGTTAGAGGTTCAAGAATGGGAGTATTTGGTGAAGGAGTTCCTCAGATACATGCACTTCAGTAAGAAGCTGATTTTAATATTTCCATTGCTCAGAAACGCATGTCTGAGATAGAGGTAATGGTGCAAATTTGCGGTTCTTAGAATAAAATCATCTGAGAATATAACTTGTCCAAGTATCATTTTTACCCGAGAGTATGTAACATCATCTCCCATTTCACCTGGCCAGCTCCCCCGCAGTTTACTGAGAACTATTCTTATTTGCCCTGTCTCTGCTTTTCATGGGTGTTCCATCTATATGCCTGTGGTGTGTGACCCTGGGTGTGAAGGCACCATCCTCCTCCTGAAGAAAAGCCAGGATGAAATCTGTCTGGGAAAACAGGAAAATCAGGACAGTCCCAAGGATCTTGTTTTCTTTTCATAGTCTTTTTATGTAAGGAATACACCCAGGAATTCAGATGGCCCTGAGTCTTCAGAGATGGTGATTTCTCAAGGTTTTATAGCAGAGTGACAGCCCTGCTATAGTTAAGGTTAGGACAATGTTTCCATTGAAAGCTCACTTTTCTAAGTGCCCTAAAATTTACAGGGTTACTCAGATTGCCTTGCTTCATAGGGATGTGGGGTTCTGTTAGTAATCCAGATTTGGAGACATTTGACCAAGGGCTTCCTGAGGTATAGTCGCTCCTCCGAAAAGAATTTCTTAAACGTGAGAGCTTTTGGCAACCTTTTTCTGCTCACAGATAGAGCTCAAACCAGGGCTCAGGTCGTTGCATCAAGAAATTCAACACTCGACAGTTACCCCAAGAGAGGGGATGGCAACCACCAGCCCTTGGGGGAAAATCAAATTAAAAAATTATTTGAAAAAGATTTTGCCACTCTAGCCTAGCTCGTCAGAAGCCTCTTGCGCTAAATGACAAGCTAGGTTAACTATCTAGAAAACTACCTCTGCCTTACAGCACCTCAGTACCTGTTAGGGAATATCACAGTCATTAATTCTAAGCTTCAACCTGCCCCAGTCTCTGTGAGTTCAAATCCAACCCAATGAAGAAATCTGAAATAAAAGGGGATTTTTACTGTAGGGAAATGTAATCCGAGTACAGCAGAATCAACAAAACAAGCTGAAACTATTTTTGAACAGAAAATAAACTACACAAACTAATGCTCCCAGGGAGGTGAGGGGTGATTAGGGGTGCAAGAGTAGGTGGGAATAGGGGGACAGGGTTTGGGCCTGCAGTGAGGGATGGGGATATGGTTAGGAGGGGGACACATGGAAATGGAAGAGAAGGAAGATGGGTCAGGGGTTAGGTATGGGGGAATGGGATAAGGATTGGGGGAAAGGGAGGTGAGAAGGGCGGGGTCAGAGAATGTGAGAGGTATCAGAGGAAGTTGGGGATTTAAGGTGGGAGGGGCCTGTTAGCCCTGACTTGTCCCCTTCCACACGTGTTCTTGTATCCAGGGACGCCCTACCCCTCTGCAGGGATCTGAGCCCTTCTTCCTGCCTGCTATGTGTTCTGGAATCTGGGGCATCCTGCTCCTCTTGCTGTGTCAGAGCCCCTCTCCCTGGCCATCCATGTGATCTGGGATCTGGTTGAATGAATATAACAGAAATTTAAACATCTGAAATCCAGAAACTGAATAAAGATACACTTCATCCCTGTGCTGGAGGAAGCGTGGTTGGGGTGGGCTGGCCAGAGTGTTTGGAGGAGGATCCTCATTTGGACGGGACACAGACTGGTTGGACCTGGAGCATAGCTGGGGAAGCCTGGATGAAGCAGGGGCAGGAATCCCAGCTGAGGGTGGGACTCAGCTACCGAACGAATCCTAAAGTATAACTACATTGGTTGTAATAAGTAAGAGCTAAACCAACTGACCAACAGTTAAAGATCTACCTGGTGAAAGGGAGGCCACAAAGTAGGCACTCAGGGAACTAGTTGTTCCAAGACTTGCTACCTGGCAATCATGAAAGAAGTGAGCTGGGATTGGAGCTGCTGCTCCTTATCGATCCTCAGGACCAAATGTTTGGTTCCATGAGGGAGAATGTGGACACTGGTGTGCTAGAGGGCACCAAAGATGCATGAATATCCCAGAAATGGGAAACCATCTGGGCTGTTCACAGAGGAGCATGGATAGATCAGATATTGCTGGCTGCCTGATACAACCTCAGGCCACATAGTGAGCCCACAGGGGCAGCCAGGAACCCACTGAACTGCAGTAGAGATCTACTCCTGCTGTGCGACTGGAATCTGCTTCAGCAGCCGTCACTCCAAAGCAGGAAGGCGCTACAGCTTCTCAATGGGCTAAATGAAAATGGATAGCTTGTCTCCTGGGAGGAGGTAATAGGCCAATCTCCCAGTTCTGGCTGTGGTAGAAGGAGGTCTTAGGGGTGAGAAAGGAAGGAGAATCAGTCCTACGGACACATGTACACACTGATGACACATGCGCACACATACATATTTTCGAGTAAAGAGAAGGGGAGGGTAATGCAATGAGAAAATGGTCCTTCCTCATGTTTACTTGTGGGTGTTAGCGGAGGCAGAACAGGAGATCTGAGCACGTTATCCAGCACCTGAGGGGATGACACAGAGCATCCCGACTCTGAATAAGAAGGGAGCATTTATCAAAAAGAGCCAGATACTCCATTTCCCAGAAATGGCCAGAAAACAAAGGAACTGAAAGTGGAAGGCCAGTAAGAGTGCAGTGCGGGGAGGCAGAGTGAAAGGTGGGGATCTGGGTGAGCCTGATAATTGCTAGGATATGAGATTGCTTCATTGTTTATCTGCGTATAGTAACTTGTGTGTAGAGTGCAGCTCTCATCTGATAATGATGGAGTCTGTCCAGAAATCCAGCAACTCTGTAACTGTAAAGACAACCCAGTCCCCTCGGGCAAAGAGAGCAGGGCTAGTTGGAATGTAAGTGACTGAGTGTCCTGCCAGCCACCTCAGAGGACCTGGTCTCAATGTGTGCAGAGAAAGGTGGGCTCTGTGTTTATGCCATTCTCCTCTACACCATTAATGCAAGTATTAAATAAGATTGGATGAGACATCAATCCCTGTGGGACTCATTGGCCCCCTTCCTACCTGCTGATCTCATGCCCCCTCACAGACAGAAACCTATGTGGGGCTGTGTACGTCATGGTTGCATTGTGACCACTGTCCACTTGCTCTGCCGGCACAATGTGGCTGCACTGCACACGTAAGAGGGCATTGCTGGCAAGTGCGGCCCCACTGAAACTAGGTCCACGTTCTATCTCTGTTCCGTGCCCTGAGCAGGAGGGTGATGGAAGGAAGTGAGCGTGGTCAGGGAGTTCCTCATGTTGGCTGTTCCTGACAGCTGGAGTGGTCATAGTAGCTTGTGTGCAGCCCTCAGACCTCCGCTTTGACCAGCATTGGAGACTGAACTGATCCCCAGCAGCCCAAGAACAGGGTGCCAGCCCTGGGCACAGCACCGTTAAATTCCACCGATACTCCACCAGTTACAGCCGACGGTGCACCACAAAGACCTTCCCCTACTTTGAGGGCAACCACCATATTGAGACGAACAGTCCCCCACTCCTTGTCTTCAAACTTCTAAAATCTCCTCCCTGAGGAAGTGGCCTGAAGTGCTAATCTCTGGGAGGAGCTGTCATTGAAAGGGAAAATAACCCTTCCCAGGAGCAGCTCCCTTCACTCCTTCTCCTCTGGGCCTCTGGATTCCCCCTCCCTCTGCCCCCAACATTCACCTAGATCCCCACAGTCTGCCATCTTCTCCACTGAGTTGTGGGATTGATGTAGAGCAGGACTCCTTGGAACAGGGCCCTCTGCTTCTCTCTCCCTGTGTTACTATACTGCACTCATTACCATGGTGTCCGAGTGTTGACACAAATCTGTAAAGCAGCCTCCACACCCACTGCTCTCAGTAAATACCAATGAGAGAGAGTGAAGTAGTCAGGACAGGGACAGGCCCTTTCCTCGTTTATAACAGTTATAACAGCTTCTCTTCAAGCCTGTCTACACTAGGAAATTTGCACTAGCATAGCTACGCCAATGTAACTAGATAATTTGAAGTAGTGGAGTTTATGCTGATGTGGCTAGGTAATTTATCAAAGTAAATTGCACCAGTTCAGAATATTTATATTGTGGAGGGGAAGGGGAATTTCCAGTAGTGTAGCAAAACCTTTGCAAATTTCCTTAATGTAAACAGTCCTGTGATTTTAATGTATTTCTTAAAGCCCCAACTGCTGGAATCATGTTATTGCATGACAATCTCCCAAAAGGCTTCACACTTAATGGGTGCCAGGATCTTTCACTGATCTCAGCCAGCAACTCTGATTCCCAGAAATAGTCTTGGGGAGAATGAAATAAAAGTGACATAATAGTTCAGGTGGTGCCCACAGTCAAACAAGTCAGTGGCAGAGCCAGGAATAGGACCCACGAATCTGGATTCCTAGTTACCCATTTGCTAACCATTAGACCCCAGTCCCCTCCCAGAGTCAGAAATAGAACCCAGGAGTCCCGACTCCCATTCTCCACCACTGTTCTAAATCACTAGGTTCCACTTCCCTTTCAAAGCTTGGAGTAGGACCCAGCAGGCCTAACTCCCAGCCATGGTGTTTTAACCACTAGACTTACTCCTTTCCCAGTCAGGGACAGAACCAGGAGCCTTGACTCCTAGTCCTGCTCTAATTACTAGGTTTTCCCTCCCAGAGCTAAAAATAGAACCCAGGACTGCTCTAACCACTAGACTCTATTCCTTAAGAGTCCTATCTGCTGCCCCTGCTCTACTCCATTAGACAAAGTTAGGAGTGAAAGCAAGCTAACTAGAGGAAGGCTGTGTGCATTCTGTGCAGTACAGCATAGCGTTCATATCACTAAAAGTTTGCAGAAGAAAAGCCATCACGTCCCCTAATGAGAATCATCACTATTTGAATATTGAGTGAGCAATGTAAGGCACATTTAAAAGTGAATCTCTGAGCAAGCTGGGACTTTAAATAGCATAAGTGACCTGGGGATGGGCTGTGTGGAATGGGAGTGACCTGACTGGATCGAGGTCTGGGTGAATACATATGAAACAGACTGCTGTGTTCCAGGTCAACACAGTAAAAATAAAAATCATGATTTTCCAGGTAAAGCCTGAAAACAAACAAAACAGAGAGGTGGGTGAGGTTCTGTGCCTTGCAAAGTGCTGGAGGTCAGACTAGATGATCATGATGGTCCCTTCTGGCCTTCAAGTCTATTAGTTTAGAAATCATATTAGAGAGACATGGAGATTGAACATACCCTGTATTATATGTACAGGGCCTGATAATAAACACATCAGGAAGTTTTAGATCATCTATCAAAACACTGCAAGGAAGAGTGCTGCAGGGTATCTACGCCATACATAAATAATTAAATAGATACCGCTCCCCAGTGAAACTGCTGCTAAAACTGTCTGAGAGCAACATCCAACCCATTCTGCTACATGGGAGTGAGATCTGGGCCCCAAAGCTAAGAACGGATTATATTGACTACTGTAAAACCCTCATAGAAACCCTCCGGCTGCAGGTCAGTGCATGGGGACTTCAGCACCAGCAGCTGCGGAGCAGAGCTGAGCCAATTCTATTAAATCCACAGCCAGAAACGAGTGATCCAAACCAAGATGTGCTCAGAATGCTAGACCAGCAACTAAAACTCCAACACATCAGTCACTGGGAAAAGAAATAAAAAAATAGCAACGAGCGGGACTGCTGCAGAACCCTGCAGAGACCGGTCACCCTAGCAGCTTCACTACAGTGACCTGGGCAGGACGAGGGCAGATTGTCTCCGGTTACAGAATCAGTGACCACAAACTAGAGGAGAGAATTAGGAGGCATAAAGCAATCCAAGTCCAGAGAGGAATGACTGCGCTTCCAGCACGACAGAGGAGAGAGACTGAGACAGGAGACTCTTTCTACTCCAGTGTCCTAAATATGAGGGAGTGCAGGAAAATATCCCCTCAAATGATCAGAAATCCTAAAAGACATCTGATCAGAAATGCAACAGAGAAAAAACTGTGACTGGCCTTGTGGGACAGAAGGCAAAACGCTCTGTTATATGAGACCTTTATATGAGACCTTTTCCTCCCTGAAAGGGAGGGAGGCTGTCCCCCGATAGCAGCCCTGTCCCCATACATAAGCACGCTGTGCCCCTGATTTTGGACTCATCCACCTGAATATGGGCCCTATCACATGAGTGGGGGCCCTCCCCCACCCGTGAATGAGGCTGACAGCAGGAGGACAGTCACAGGGGAAGCAGCTGCAGCGGCACAGGAGCCAGCAAACAGAGCTGTAAACAGGGGCGTTTCAGTGGGAGTTTGAAAGGGGAGTTCGTATTGTGATACTTGTGTGGGGTTTGGTTTTGCTGTGGGGGGTGGTGTTTTGGGGTGGTTTGTGTTTCCCAGATTAACAGGATTTAGGTGGGAAGGCTATGACAGATACAGAGGCAGCAGAGGGAGTGACCCATGTAGTGGAAGACACAATGAAGATGACTGGATGTGGAAGCAGCAGTATGTATATGATCCTCGAGGGGCTACCTGGTAAGAGTTTTGTCTGCATCAAATGCCATCTGATAGAGCTGATGGAGGAAAAGATCCGAGGATTGGAGATGCAGGTGGAAAGTCTGGTAGAGTTTAGGAAGAGGTTTGAGCAGATTATGGAGCAAAGACATGAGGCAGCTGAAGGGAAAAGCTCAGACTTGCAGATAGAAGGAGGACTGAAGAATTCTGAGGGGAGACTGTTGGGTGAGGAAAGTGGTCAGTGGAAGCATGTGACTAAAAGAACTAGGCAGAGGAAAAGACGGGCTAGTGAAGGAGAAAGAGAGCTTAGGAATAGGTTTTCAGAGTTGGAAAATGAAGAAGGGGCTCAGCAGGTAGTGACTGAAGGTGGAAGGGCAAGGAAGAAGAGAAGAGCGGCTAGTCCTATAGGAAAAGGGGGAAGAGTTAATGGAGATTACACCAAATATGAGCCCCAGGAGGATACAGGATGGGTTAAAAAGGATTACAAGGGAGAATGGGAATGGAAAGAACTTGCAGCCAGAGGGAACAGGGGATAGACTGGAGAATAGCACCGTCACTAGGAAAAGGCAGGTCTATGTGATTGGGGACTCTTTACTGAGAAGAATAGATAGGCCTGTAACCAGAGCTGATCCAGAAAATAGGAGGGTGTGCTGTCTTCCAGGTGCTAAGATACGGGATGTAGACCTGAGGTTGAAAAGGATTCTAAAGGGTGCGGGAAAGAATCCCCTAATTATCCTTCATGTGGGAACAAATGATACGGCTAGATTCTCGCTGGAAAGTATTAAGGGAGACTATGCTAGGCTGGGGAGGACGCTTAAGGAAATTGAGGCTCAGGTGATCTTTAGTGGGATTCTGCCTGTTCCTAGAGAAGGGCAACAAAGGTGTGACAAGATTATGACTATCAACAGATGGCTCAGGCAGTGGTGCTATAAGGAGGGCTTTGGGATGTATGGCCATTGGGAGGCATTCATGGACAGAGGACAGTTTTCTCGGGATGGACTTCATCTGAGTAGGGAAGGAAATAGACTTCTAGGATGGAGGCTGGCACAACTGATTAAGAGAGCTTTAAACTAGGAATTTGGGGGAGATGGTTGGGAGATGTCCAGGTAATCTCCACGCCAGAATTTAGCATTGAGTGGAAAGAAAATGAAGAAAGAGTGGATACAGCCGTAGGTAGGAGGAAGGGCAGTGTAGATACAAGTCTAATAGGTTATACTGGTAGTAAAATAACCGTGCCTAATAGGGTACAGAATGTGAGTGAGGCCAAACAGCAAAAATTAAGATGTTTGTACACTAATGCGAGGAGCCTAGGTAACAAAATGGAGGAACTAGAGTTACTGGTGCAGGAAGTGAAACCAGATATTGTAGGTATAACAGAAACCTGGTGGAATAGTAGTCATGACTGGGCTACAGGTATTGAAGGGTATGTGCTGTTTAGGAAAGACCGAAATAAAGGTAAAGGTGGTGGAGTAGCACTGTATATCGATGATGAGATAGAATGTAAAGAAATAAGAAGCGATGAAATGGATATGACTGAGTCCGTCTGGGCAAAAATTAAATTGGGGAAGAAAACTATTAGAGCCTCCCCTGGGATAGTGCTTGGGGTGTGCTGTAGACCGCCGGGATCTAATTTGGATATGGATAGAGCCCTTTTTAATGTTTTTAATCAAGTAAATACTAATGGAAACTGTGTGATCATGGGAGACTTTAACTTCCCAGATATAGACTGGAGGACGAGTGTTAGTAATAATTTTCAGATTTCAGATTTTCAGATTGCTCAGATTTTCCTAGATGCGATAGCTGGTGGATTCCTTCAGCAAGTAGTTGCTGAACCGACTAGAGGGGATGCCGTTTTAGATTTGGTCTTGGTGAGTAATGAGGACCTCATAGAAGAAATGGTTGTAGGGGATAATCTTGGCTCAAGTGATCATGAGCTAATTCAGTTCAAACTGAACGGAAGGATTAATAAAAATAAATCTGCAGCTAGGGTTTTTGATTTTAAAAGGGCTGACTTTCAAAAATTAAGAAAATTAGTTAGGGAAGTGGATTGGACTGAAGACTTTATGGATCTAAAGGTAGAGGAGGCCTGGGATTATTTTAAATCAAAGCTGCAGAAGCTATCGGAAGCCTGCATCCCAAGAAAGGGGAAAAAATTCATAGGCAGGAGTTGTAGACCAAGCTGAATGAGCAAGCATCTTAGAGAGGTAATTAAGAAAAAGCAGAAAGCATATAGGGAGTGGAAGAAGGGAGGGATCAGCAAGGAAAGCTACCTTATTGAGGTCAGAACATGGAGGGATAAAGTGAGACAGGCTAAAAGTCAAGTAGAGTTGGACCTTGCAAAGGGAATTAAAACCAATAGTAAAAGGTTCTATAGTCATATAAATAGGAAGAAAACAAAGAAAGAAGAAGTGGGACCGCTAAAAACTGAGGATGGAGTGGAGGTCAAGGATAATCTAGGCATGGCCCAATATCTAAACAAATACTTTGCCTCAGTCTTTAATAAGACTAAAGAGGATCTTAGGGATAATGGTAGCATGACAAATGGGAATGAGGATATGGAGGTAGGCATTACCATATTTGAGGTAGAAGCGAAACTCAAACAGCTTAATGGGACTAAATCGGGGGGCCCAGATAATCTTCATCCAAGAATATTAAAAGAATTGGCACAAGCAATTGCAAGCCCATTAGCAAGAATTTTTAATGAATCTGTAAACTCAGGGGTTGTACCGTATGATTGGAGAATTGCTAACATAGTTCCTATTTTTAAGAAAGGGAAAAAAAGTGATCCGAGTAATTATAGGCCTGTTAGTTTGACATCTGTAGTATGCAAGGTCTTGGAAAAAATTTTGAAGGAGAAGGTAGTTAAGGACATTGAAGTCAGTGGTAAATGGGACAAAATACAACATGGTTTTACAAAAGGTAGATCATGCCAAACCAACCTGATCTCCTTCTTTGAGAAAGTAACAGATTTTTTAGACAAAGGAAAGGCAGTGGATCTAATTTACTTAGATTTTAGTAAGGCGTTTGATACCGTGCGACATGGGGAATTTTTAGTTAAATTGGATAAGATGGGCATCAATAGGAAAATTGAAAGGTGGATAAGGAATTGGTTGAAGGGGAGACTACAACGGGTCCTACTGAAAGGTGAACTGTCAGGCTGGAGGGAGGTTACCAGTGGAGTTCCTCAAGGATCAGTTTGGGGACCAATCTTATTTAATCTTTTTATTACTGACCTGGGCACAAAAAGTGGGAGTGTGCTAATAAAGTTTGCGGATGATACAAAGCTGGGAGGTATTGCTAATTTAGAGAAGGACAGGGATACCCTACAGGAGGATCTGGATGACCCTGTAAACTGGAGTAATAGGAATAGGATGAAATTTAATAGTGAGAAGTGTAAGGTCATGCATTTAGGGATTAATAACAAGAATTTTAGTTATAAGCTAGGGACACATCAATTAGAAGTAACGGAGGAGGAAAAGGACCTTGGAGTATTGGTTGATCATAGGATGACTATGAGCCGCCAATGTGATGTGGCCGTGAAAAAAGCTAATGCGGTCTTGGGATGCATCAGGAGAGGTATTTCCAGTAGGGATAAGGAGGTTTTAGTACCGTTATACAAGGCACTGGTGAGACCTCACCTGGAATACTGTGTGCAGTTCTGGTCTCCCATGTTTAAGAAGGATGAATTCAAACTGGAACAGGTACAGAGAAGGGCTACTAGGATGATCCGAGGAATGGAAAACTTGTCTTATGAAAGGAGACTCAAGGAGCTTGGCTTGTTTAGCCTAAGTAAAAGAAGGTTGAGGGGAGATATGATTGCTCTCTATAAATATATCAGAGGGATAAATACCGGAGAGGGAGAGGAATTATTTAAGCTCAGTACCAATGTGGACACAAGAACAAATGGATATAAACTGGCCACCAGGAAGTTTAGACTTGAAATTAGACGAAGGTTTCTAACCATCAGAGGAGTGAAGTTTTGGAATAGCCTTCCAAGGGAAGCAGTGGGGGCAAAAGATCTATCTGGCTTTAAGATTAAACTCTATAAGTTTATGGAGGAGATGGTATGATGGGATAACATGGTTTTGGTAATTAAATATTCATGGTAAATAGGCCCAATAGCCTGTGATGGGCTATTAGATGGGGTGGGATTTGAGTTACCCAGGAAAGAATTTTCTGTAGTATCTGGCTGGTGAATCTTGCCCATATGCTCAGGATTTAGCTGATCGCCATATTTGGGGTCGGGAAGGAATTTTCCTCCAGGGCAGATTGGAAGAGGCCCTGGAGGTTTTTCGCCTTCCTCTGTAGCATGGGGCATGGGTCACTTGCTGGAGGATTCTCTGCTCCTTGAAGTCTTTAAACCACGATTTGAGCACTTCAATAGCTCAGACATAGGTGAGAGGTTTTTCGCAGGAGTGGGTGGGTGAGATTCTGTGGCCTGCGTTGTGCAGGAGGTCAGACTAGATGATCATAATGGTCCCTTCTGACCTTAGTATCTATGAATCTATGAAATTACATCACTGATAGCCGAAATTTGCACAGAGACAGCAAAGCGGTGGATTGCTCATGGAAGAGACCCTCTGCATTCAACCCCATTCCCGTGTAGAAAAGGTACAGGTGCCAAAGCAGCCTTGTCCCTGCTCCCATCCAGGGCCCTACAGAGGATCCACACAGGAGATGGAGTTGGGAAGCCCGGGGCAAGGCTGCAGAATGCTTATTTCCCCCCCTCAGTCCCCTATGTAAATCTGAGGAAACAGCCTCAGCCTTTACCCCTCACAGCAGGGACTTCCCTTGAAAGTGAGATTCCAGGGGCAGTTGTCTTTGTGAGACTGTCTGACAGCACTGCTCCACTGTTTCATATTGTCTGGGACCTGTAAGGGCAGGAGATCCTGTACCCAGTGTACAGGCACAAAGACTATATGCAGATATCTCTGGGTCTCTGTTGGATCCCCCAGGATATCCATAAATCTCAGGTGGTCAATGCAGTTTAGGAGACAGACTCTCTGCTTTGTCCAGGATGGAGCAAACCTCATCTTCTGGTGAAAGAATTCAGAGTAAATTCTGTGAAGGGGCCTCAGGGAGTTTTTATCTCTCCAGGAGTACCACCCATAGATTTTTCCCCTTGGGAAAGCGCAAGATTTTCCCTTGGCTAAGGACCCATAGCGCCTTTTTTGCACTGTCTCTCTGGCAGTCAATATGCAATGTTGTAATTATTTTATTTCTGAATCTTACGTCTTACTTTCCCACTCATTCCATTTTGAAGAAACAATACATGTCTGAATTCTTGGTAACAGAATACATAATGTTTGGAACATTGATTTAAATAGGAACAATGAGTCATCCACAGGAGTCAGGTGAAGAACTCTACTCTAAGGAGCCCTCTGGGATACCTGGAACCCAAACACACTGAATTGCTACTGGATTTCTCTCAGATTTCAATTCCCCAGTCAGTGCAAACTCTGGTTCAAATCAAGTTCTTATTGTCCAACTGCATAGCTGTGGCTGCCAAGTTGTGTGCAGCTTTACGTGTGACATTTTAGATAGCTAAGAGAACCATTGGCTTCCTGAGTGGTAGCAGAGGTTGGAGAGGGAGGCACCAATTCATCCAAAGCACTGGAAGCAAGTGTAAGTGGGAAGGCCCTATCCCGTCACATTTCTGGAAGCAGGTAGCAAGAAGGCCCCAGGACCCCATGACACATGCCCAAGGATTCTTCTCCAAGGTGGATGGCAAAAACAACTTCAGGGAAAGGTCCCTGGGGCAGCTGGAAATGTTATTGTTGGTTGCCTTGGGCAACTCGGTGGATGGCAGACTTGGGGTGGTGCTGGGTGCATGGAGAGGGTCCTGGAACAACAATGTGAGTGGGGACCTGGATTTGGGTGCGATGGGGTGGATGTTGAGACAACAAGGTGGATGCATAGTGGGTGTGTCGGAGGGTGGCTACTAAGGCAGCTGGAGTGTGTACTTGGTTGTTGGGTGCTGGGTGTGGCTGAGAGAGCTGAGGGACAGCTGCCCATCCCTGGTTACTAGGAGCCAGAAGGGAGGCAGGGAGGCTGCTAGCGGGTGGAGCTGTAGGGGAATCCTTGAAACCTGCCTACAGCCCAGCGGGGTGTGTAACAATACAGCAGAGCTGTGGGTACATATGAGGGGATAGGGCTAAAACCAGGAGGGTCAGATGAGATGTGGCCACACTGCTGCAATTTAATATACTCTTTGTCCAGCGATAAGTTCCCAGTCCCCCTGGTGTTGCATTAGACACCCTCCATTTCCTATGCTATAACCCAGTTATTTTTTTGTCTATTCCACTATCTGGCTCCCTCCTAAACTCCTGTGAAGCATGAAAAGTGTGTTCTTAGTTATACTGATCTGCATCTGTTAATTTTAAAAGGCAGCCTTTAATTCTACTCTATTCAAGCTTGTATACCACCTTCACTATGATAATATTTGAGTGTCTTCCAGGAGAGCATTCAGCAATATGACTAGAAAGTGTCATGTGTTTCTTTTTCTCTTCCTCTCCCTAAGGAGAAATTGGTGGGGTTTTATTTTTATTTCTCCTTTTTTCTTTTTTGCTAAAATATATAATCCTGTATCCTGAGATCTGTGTTTATATTAGCAAAAGCAAGGTAGAAGAAGTACACCTTTCACTTTGAGTAGAAGGTGTTGAGGGTTTTGTTGGTTCTTAATTCCTGTGGGCATTTGTTCCACAATCTGGGACAGGCCTCTGAGAAAGCTCCATTTCCTGCACAGATTCATAGAGTTTAAGACCAGAAGGGCCCATCTGATCATCTAGTCTGACCTCCGGTGTAACGCAGGCCAGAGAATCTCATTCATTTAACCCTGTACTGAGCCCAATCATTTGTGTGTGGCTAAAGGGTCTTTCAGAAAGGCATCCAGTCTAAATGTGAAGACATAAAGAGATGGAGAATCTACGACTTCCCTTAATAATTTTTTCCAATGGTTTATCACTCTCACTGTTAAAAAATTGTGCCTTGTTTCTAACTTGACTTTGTCTGCATTGAACTTCCAGCCATTGGTTCCTGTTACGCCTTTTCCTGCTAGGTTAAAGTGCATTCTAGGCCTTGGTATTTCCTCCTCATTAAGATATGCATACACTGTAATCAAGTCACCTCTCAGTCTTTTTTTTGATAAAAGAAACAGATTGAGCTCTTTAATTCTCTCATTGTAAGACATTTTCTCCAGCTGTGACTCTTTTCTGCACTTTCTCCCATTATTAAAAATGTGAATACCAGAACTGGACACGACCATTCCAGTACTAGTCTCACCAATGCCATCTACAGACATAAAAGGGCCTCCTTGCTCCTACTCACCAGTCACTTGTTTATACTTCCAAAGATTTCAGTAGTGCTTTCTGCCACATCATTGCATTGGGAGCTCAGGGCCTCTCCTTCTGCCCCTCCAGCCCCACGAACATGATACAGTTCTGTGGTGACCTAGAATCCTATTTTCGACGTCTCCGACTCAAGGAATATTTCCAACACGCCTCTGAACAACATACTAATTTACAGAGACCTCCCTACCAACACTACAAAAAGAAGGATTCTAGGTGGACTCCTCCTGAAGGTTGAGACAGCAGACTGGACTTCGACATAGAGTGCTTCCGCCGATGTGCATGGGCTGAAATTGTGGAAAAGCAGCATCACTTGCCCCACAACCTCAGCCGTGCAGAACACAATGCCATCCACAGCCTCAGAAACAACTCTGACATCATAATCAAAAAGGCTGACAAAGGAGGTGCTGTTGTCATCATGAATAGGTCAGAATATGAACAAGAGGCTGCTCGGCAGCTCTCCAACACTACTTTCTACAAGCCATTACCCTCTGATCCCACTGAGAGTTACCAAAAGAAACTACAGCATTTGCTCAAGAAACTCCCTGAAAAAGCACAAGATCAAATCCGCACAGACACACCCCTGGAACCCCAACCTGGGATATTCTATCTACTACCCAAGATCCATAAACCTGGAAATCCTGGACGCCCCATCATCTCAGGCATTGGCACCCTGCCAGCAGGATTGTCTGGCTATGTAGACTCCCTCCTCAGGCCCTACTCTACCAGCTCTCCCAGCTACCTTCGAGACACCACTGACTTCCTGAGGAAACTACAATCCATCGGTGATCTTCCTGAAAACACCATCCTGGCCACTATGGATGTAGAAGCCCTCTACACCAACATTCCACACAAAGATGGAGTACAAGCCGTCAAGAACACTATCCCCAATAATAGGTTTCAGAGTAACAGCCGTGTTAGTCTGTATTCGTAAAAAGAAAAAAGAAAAGGAGTACTTGTGGCACCTTAGAGACTAACCAGTTTATTTGAGCATGAGCTTTCGTGAGCTACAGCTCACTTCATCGGATGTATCCTATGTAGCTATGCATCCGATGAAGTGAGCTGTAGCTCACGAAAGCTCATGCTCAAATAAACTGGTTAGTCTCTAAGGTGCCACAAGTATCCCCAATAATGTCACGGCTAACCTGGTGGCTGAACTTTGTGACTTTGTCCTTACCCATAACTATTTTACATTTGGGGACAATGTATACCTTCAAATCAGCGGCACGGCTATGGGTACCCGCATGGCCCCACAGTATGCCAACATTTTTATGGCTGACTTAGAACAACGCTTCCTCAGCTCTCGTCCCCTAACGCCCCTACTCTACTTGCGCTATATTGATGACATCTTCATCATCCGGACCCATGGAAAAGAAGCCCTTGAAGAATTCCACCATGATTTCAACAATTTCCATCCCACCATCAACCTCAGCCTGGACCAGTCCACAGAAGAGATCCACTTCCTGGACACTACAGTGCTAATAAACAATGGTCACATAAACACCACCCTATACCGGAAACCTACTGACCGCTATTCCTACCTACATGCCTCCAGCTTTCACCCTGACCACACCACACGATCCATTGTCTACAGTCAAGCTCTGCGATACAACCGCATTTGCTCCAACCCCTCAGACAGAAACAAACACCTACAAGATCTCTATCAACCATTCTTACAACTACAATACCCACCTGTGGAAGTGAAGAAACAGATTGATAGAGCCAGAAGAGTTCCCAGAAGTAACCTACTACAGGACAGGCCTAACAAAGAAAATAACAGAACGCCACTAGCCGTCACCTTCAGCCCCCAACTAAAACCCCTCCAACGCATTGTCAAGGATCTACAACCTGTCCTGAAGGATGACCCAACACTCTCACAAATCTTGGGAGACAGGCCAGTTCTAGCCTACAGACAGCCCCCCAACCTGAAGCGAATACTCACCAGCAACCACATACCACACAACAGAACCACTAACCCAGAAACCTATCCTTGCAACAAAGCCCGTTGCCAACTGTGCCTACATATCTATTCAGGGGACACCATCACAGGGCCTAATAACATCAGCCACACTATCAGAGGCTCGTTCACCTGCACATCTACCAATGTGATATATGCCATCATGTGCCAGCAATGCCCCTCTGCCATGTCCATTGGTCAAACTGGACAGTCTCTACGTAAAAGAATAAATGGACACAAATCAGATGTCAAGAATTATAACATTCATAAACCAGTCGGAGAACCCTTCAATCTCTCTGGTCACTCGATTTCTGATCTCAAAGTGACTATCCTTCAACAAAAAAAACTTCGAAAACAGACTCCAAGGAGAGACTGCTGAATTGGAATTAATTTGCAAATTGGATACAATTAACTTAGGCTTGAATAGAGACTGGGAATGGTTGATTCATTATAAAAAGTAACCTATTTCCCCTTGTTTATTCCTTTCCCCCCCCACTGTTCCTCAGACATTCTTGTTAAATCCTGGATTTGTGCTGGAAATGACCCACCTTGATTATCATACACATTGTAAGGAGAGTGATCACTTTACATAAGCTATTATCAGCAGGAGAGTGGGGTGGGGGGAGAGAAAACCTTTTGTTGTGATAAATACCCATTTTTTCATGGTCTGTGTGTATAAAAACATCTTCTGTATTTTCCACAGTATGCATCCGATGAAGTGAGCTGTAGCTCACGAAAGCTTGTGCTCAAATAAATTGGTTAGTCTCTAAGGTGCCACAAGTACTCCTTTTCTTTTTACCTTTCCCTGAACATCCCTTTGTTCTTATGTTAGGAGGCAAGGAGAACAGAAGCTCTTGGTTGCCTTTTCAATTCCATTCATTATTTTATACTCTATACTTTTATCATGTCCCCTCTTACTCATTTCCTTTCTAAATTTAAAAAAAATCCCAATCTTTTTGGTCTCTTTTTTCCAAGACTTTAATCATTTTCATTGCCCTTCTCTGAAACCCCTCCAGTTCTGTAGTAGCCTTTTAGAGAAGGGGTGATCAGTACTGCGTACAATATTCTGGATGAAGCTACATCATATTTTTGGTATGTACTATTGTCCATCCCATTCCTTATTCATCCTAACATCTTGTTAGTTTTTTTGGACCACAGCTGTTTGTTGAACTGGGGTTTTCAGTGAGCTGTACCTAGTGATACCTAGATTCCTTTCTTCTGTTTATACTGTTGATTTAGAAACCTGTATGGTTTATGAGTAATGGAAATTTGTCCTTTTAATGTGTGCTACTTTGCATTTATTAACATTAAACTTCATTTGCCATCACATTGCCCATTCACCTAGTTTAGTTACGTCTTTCTGAAATTCCTCAGAATTTTCACTGGAGTTCTCTAACCTAAATAATTTTGTGTCATCAGCAAATTCTGCTGCCTCACCATTCACCCCTTTTTCTAGATTTTTAATAAATATATGAATATGTAGGGAAAAATTAGTGATTAATTATTGATAATTATTTCCCTCTTAAATTTTGTGTAAGGTTCTTTCAATCTGCGGAAAGAAGAAGAGAATCAGCATATCCCAGAGACAGTGGAAAAGGACTTCCAAAAAGGTATTTCTCCTTATAATTCTTCCTTCTGTACTTGTAGTTCACATTACACTATATGCACATTTAAAAACCCCTAAGCCAAAAGAACAGCGAGGTTGCTAAGTCAAGCACTCAGGAGTTAAGGAATGCTAGAACTGAAGTTGCTGCGGTTGCTGTTTTCTCTTTGGAGCGCTACCTCTGTGGGGCTGGAAAACATACTCAATGCAGACAAAGGGGCATACAAGAAATCATGTGGGTCTAAGGAGCAAGCTCATATTGGCATTTAGGAAACTCTATAGGGTACATAAGCATGCCCGGTGCAGTGGAAGGTCAGTGGGGCTGGAGTATGCTCAGTGCAGATGGAATGTCCAGAAAATTTAGCAGCAAACCTCTGACAAGTTCCATTGAGCTACAAGTGGTGATTTCCAGATGCATATAACTCAAATAAATCTGGGTGAATTTTTATGGTTGACAGGAAAAGACATCTTTCTGACACCCCACGATTATCCCCTGACAAATATAAAGTCCCCGCTCCAAAGCACAAAGGGATTAGAGCTCTTCAAATAAATGGTTTGGGGGAAGAAGAGAAGTTTTAACAATTGTAAATCAGCTTATTTTTCATAGTCCCATTATTGGAAATAGCTGACCCATTTTCCTTATATTTTTTATAATAATTCAGCCAGCAGAGGTTCCATGCAGACCGAGCATGGAAAATTTCGGCCTAAGTGGTTAAGGTTTGGAAAAGTTATCAGTAACTGAAAATAAGAGATTCGAGGATTGGGCCAAAAGAAATCTGATGCGGTTCAACAAGGACAAGTGCAGAGTCCTGCACTTAGGATGGAAGAATCCCATGCACTGCTACAGACTAGGGACCGAATGGCTCGACAGCAGTTCTGCAGAAAAGGACCTAGGGGTTACAGTGGACGAGAAGCTGGATATGAGTCAACAGTGTGCCCTTGTTGCCAAGAAGGCTAACGACATTTTGGGCTGTATAAGTAGGGGCATTGCCAGCAGATCGAGGGACGTGATCGTTCCCCTCTATTCGACATTGGTGAGGCCTCATCTGGAGTACTGTGTCCAGTTTTGGGCCCCACACTACAAGAAGGATGTGGAAAAATTGGAAAATGTCCAGCGGAGAGCAACAAAAATGATTAGGAGGCTGGAGCACATGACTTACGAGGAGAGGCTGAGGGAACTGGGATTGTTTAGTCTGTGGAAGAGAAGAATGAGGGGGGATTTGATAGCTGCTTTCAACTACCTGAAAGGGGGTTCCAAAGAGGATGGATCTAGACTGTTCTCAGTGGTAGCTGATGACAGAACGAGGAGCAATGGTCTGAAGTTGCAGTGGGGGAGGTTTAGGTTGGATATTAGGAAAAACTTTTTCACTAGGAGAGTGGTGAAGCACTGGAATGGGTTACCTAGGGAGGTGGTGGAATCTCCTTCCTTAGAGGTTTATAAGGTCAGCCTTGACAAAGCCCTGGCTGGGATGATTTACTTGGGGATTGGTCCTGCTTTGAGCAGGGGGTTGGACTAGATGACCTCCTGAGGTCCCTTCCAACCCTGATATTCTATGATTAAGTTCTGTAGGAAAGAGAGACAAACATCTGAGCCACATAGAGCTCTTCCTGAGGCCTGGGAAAGGTACTCTGAGCATCACTGTTAAATGCCAGGTGGAACAGATTGCTTGTCGTAAATTGCTAGCACGTATTGTAATGGACCATTCAAGTACCTTTCCCAGACCTGAAGACGAGCTCTGTTTGGCTTGAAAACTTGTTTCTCTCTCCAAAAGAAGTTCGTCCAAAGGAAAATAGTAAACCATCCACATTTTCTCTCTAATATGCTGGGGCCAACATGGCCAGAACTACACTGCATACAGCTCTGCTCTAAGACAGTTTGCATTAAAACATCCTGTTGTTGTTACTCCCCCCTTCCTTCCTGCTAACTCATGGACTCATAGATTTCATGGCCAGAAGGGACCACTGTGATCATCCGGTCTAACCTTCTGTATAAGACAGGCCAGAGAGCTGGGAATCCTCTGTGTTATAAATCTTTTTATTAGCCCACAAATTTACCTTACCTCCTGATTTTGCAGGTGTGATTCTTTTCCATTTTTTTCTTTATAAATTAAGTTCTTCTTTTAAGAACCTGATTGATTTCAGTGTCCCTGAAGACAAAGGGTCTGTTCCACCTGGCATTTAACGGTGATGCTCAGAGTACCTTTCCCAGGCCTGAGGAAGAGCTCTATGTGGCTCAGATGTTTGTCTCTCTTACCTACAGAACTTAATCATAGAATCATAGAATATCAGGGTTGGAAGGGACCTCAGGAGGTCATCTAGTCCAACCCCCTGCTCAAAGCAGGACCAATCCCCAAGTAAATCATCCCAGCCAGGGCTTTGTCAAGCCTGACCTTAAAAATGTCTAAGGAAGGAGATTCCACCACCTCCCTAGGTAACCCATTCCAGTATTTCACCACCCTCCTAGTGAAAAAGTTTTTCCTAATATCCAACCTAAACCTCCCCCAGTGCAACTTCAGACCATTGCTCCTTGTTCTGTCATCAGCTACCACTGAGAAAAGTCTAGATCCGTCCTCTTTGGAACCCCCTTTCAGGTAGTTGAAAGCAGCTATCAAATCCCCCCTCATTCTTCTCTACCACACACTAAACAATCCCAGTTCCTTCAGCCTCTCCTCATAACTCATGTGTTCCAGTCCCCTCATCATTTTTGTTGCCCTCCGCTGGACGTTTTCCAATTTTTCCACATCCTTCTTGTAGTGTGGGGCCCAAAACTGGACACAGTACTCCAGATGAGGCCTCACCAATGTTGAATAGAGGGGAACAATCACGTCCCTCGATCTGCTAGCAATGCCCCTACTTATACATCCCAAAATGCCATTGGCCTTCTTGGCGACAAGGGCACACTGTTGACTCATATCCAGCTTCTCATCCACTGTAACCCCTAGGTCCTTTTCTGCAGAACTGCTGTCGAGCCATTCAGTCCCTAGTTTGTAGCGGTGCATGGGGTTCTTCCATCCTAAGTGCAGGACTCTGCACTTGTCCTTGTTGAACCTCATCAGATTTCTTTTGGCCCAATCCTCTAATTTGTCTAGGGCCCTCTGTATCCTATCCCTACTCTCCAGCGTATCTACCTCTCTTCCCAGTTTAGTGTCATCTGCAAACTTGCTGAGGGTGCAATCCACGCCATCCTCTAGATCATTTATGAAGATATTGAACAAAACCGGCCCCAGGACCGACCCTTGGGGCACTCCACTAGATACCGGCTGCCAACTAGACATGGAGCCATTGATCACTACCCGTTGAGCCCGACAATCTAGCCAACTTTCTATTCACCTTATAGTACATTCATCCAGCCCATACTTCTTTAACTTGCTGGCAAGAATACTGTGGGAGACCGTGTCAAAAGCTTTGCTAAAGTCAAGGAACAACACATCCACTGCTTTCCCCTCATCCACAGAGCCAGTTATCTCGTCATAGAAGGCAATTAGATTAATCAGGCATGACTTGCCCTTGGTGAATCCATGCTGACTGTTCCTGATCACTTTCCTCTCCTCTAAGTGCTTCAGAATTGACTCCTTGAGGACCTGCTCCATGATTTTTCCAGGGACTGAGGTGAGGCTGACTGGCCTGTAGTTCCCAGGATTCTCCTCCTTCCCTTTTTTAAAGATGGGCACTACATTAGCCTTTTTCCAGTCGTCCGGGACTTCCCCGGATCACCATGAGTTTTCAAAAATAATGGCCAATAGCTCTGCAATGACATCCGCCAACTCCTTTACCACTCTCGGATGCAGCACATCCGGCCCCATGGACTTGTGCTCGCCCAGCTTTTCTAAATAGTCCCGAACCCCTTCTTTCTCCACAGCGGGCTGGTCACCTCCTCCCCATGGTGTGCTTCCCAGTGCAGTAGTCTGGGAGCTGACCTTGTTCGTGAAGACAGAGGCAAAAAAAGCATTGAGTACATTAGCTTTTTCCACATCCTCTGTCACTAGGTTGCCTCCATCATTCAGTAAGGGGCCCACACTTTCCTTGACTTTCTTCCTGTTGCTAACATACCTGAAGAAACCCTTCTTTTTACTCTTAACATCTCTTGCTAGCTGCAACTACAGGTGTGATTTGGCCTTCCTGATTTCACTCCTGCATGCCCGAGCAATATTTTTATACTCTTTCCTGGTCATTTGTCCAATCTTCCACTTCTTGTAAGCTTCTTTTTTGTGTTCAAGATCAGCAAGGATTTCACTGTTAAGCCAAGCTGGTCGCCTGCCATATTTACAATTCTTTCTACACGTCGGGATGGTTTGTCCCTGTAACCTCAATAAAGATTCTTTAAAATACAGCCAGCTCTCCTGGACTCCTTTCCCCCTCATGTTATTCTCCCAGGGGATCCTGCCCATCAGTTCCCTGAGGTTGTCAAAGTCTGCTTTTCTGAAGTCCAGGCTCTGTATTCTGCTGCTCTCCTTTCTTCCCTGTGTCAGGATCCTGAACTCAACCATCTCATGGTCACTGCCTCCCAGGTTCCCATCCACTTTTGCTTCCCCTACTAATTCTTCCCGGTTTGTGAGCAGCAGGTCAAGAAGAGCTCTGCCCCTAGTTGGTTCCTCCAGCACTTGCACCAGGAAATTGTCCCCTACCCTTTCCAAAAACTTCTTGGATTGTCTGTGCACCTCTGTATTGCTCTCCCAGCAGATATCAGGGTGATTGAAGTCTCCCATGAGAACCAGGGCCTGCTATCTAGTAACTTCCATGAGTTGCCGAAAGAAAGCCTCGTCCACTTCATCCCCCTGGTCCGGTGGTCTATAGCAGACTCCCACCACGACATCACCCTTGTTGCTCACGCTTCTAAACTTAATCCAGAGACACTCAGGTTTTTCTGCAGTTTCATACTTGAGCTCTGAGCAGTCATACTGCTCCCTTACATACAGTGCAACTCCCCCACCTTTTCTGCCCTGCCTGTCCTTCCTGAACAGTTTGTATCCATCCGTGACAGTACTCCAGTCATGTGAGTTATTCCACCAAGTCTCTGTTATTCCAATCACATCATAATTCCTTGACTGTGCCAGGACTTCCAGTTCTCCCTGCTTGTTTCCCAGGCTTCTTGCATTTGTGTATAGGCACTTGAGATAACTCGCTGATCGTCCCTCTTTTCTCAGTATGAGGCAGGAGCCCTGCCCTCTCGCGTGCTCCTGCTTGTGTTTCCTCCTGGTATCCCACTTCCCCACTTACCTGAGGGCTTTGGTCTCCTTCCCCCGGTGAACTTAGTTTAAAGCCCTCCTCACTAGGTTAGCCAGCCTGCTTGCGAAGATGCTCTTCCCGCTCTTTGTTAGGTGTAGCCCGTCTCTGCCTAGCACTCCTCCTTCTTGGAACACCATGCCATGGTCAAAGAATCCAAAGCCTTCTCTCCAACACCACCTGCATAGCCATTCATTGACTTCCACGATTCGACGGTCTCTACCAAGGCCTTTTCCTTCCACAGGGAGGATGGACGAGAAGACCACTTGCACCTCAAACTCCTTTATCCTTTTTCCCAGAGCCATGTAGTCCACAGTGATCCGCTCAAGGTCATTCTTGGCAGTATCATTGGTGCCCACGTGGAGAAGCAGGAAGGGGTAGCGATCCAAGGGCTTGATGAGTCTCGGCAGTCTCTCCGTCACATCGTGAATCCTACCTTGAATGGAAACCAGTCAGGTCCCTGTGCACAGCTGCTCACCTGAGGGGCAGCTACAGTGCCCAGTTCCTAAGGCTTCCCACTCTCCAGTATCCTCTTCCTGTGGTCTTCCGCTAGACTGCCCCTCTCCTCATATACCCCCAGGTTCCCACCAAAGTCTCTTTCTCTCCGGACCCAGAAAAGAAATGTTGGGTGGAATAGCCCATCCGCTCATTATTTTGGCCACCAATTAGGCCTAATATCTGATATACCGATTTTGTTCTATTAATTTCTGGTTCCACATCTTCTGTTTTTACCAAGCATGATTTCAACATAGTCCTTGAGTTATGGACCTAATTTAGTCTCTCTGTCTAGTTCTTTTGCACCTGTTTATAATATTTTGCCAACAAGTTTTGTTATTCTAGTATTATTTTCTAATGTTTCATATACTTTTTACAGGAGAGATCACAATTAGAACAAAGTTGCAGGCCCAGTTATCAAAACATAATGGCAGGGAAAGGAATTTGGCTATGGGAGAGGTTTGGAGACCCTCCCTTGCCTGACCCCTCTGCTGTTAAAAGTAGTGTGTGGTTGAGAGTTGCTTTATAGTGAGGCAGCCCTACCCTATTTCGCCCTTTGAAGCAAATAACTGTTCCTTATAATACTTGAACCTCAACCCATTGCTGGCCCTGCTAATCCCTGAAAGGGGGGTGGGGTCCAAAGGAACACCATTCCTGGAAACTGGTGGGAGGACCAGATCTCAGGTTTGCATCCAACGATTTTGGGTAACAAGTGTAAGAAGGGAGATGTGACAGCTCTTCCCCATAGGTTCTAAAGAGAGAAATTAGATGGGATGGTGGTCACATGACTCTGTAGGGGATTTTGAAGGGTTGACTCCCCTGGGCACCCTTGCTGCAGTTGGGTGATCTCTGGCAAGCTTATCAGCCTGTGGACAGGTTCTTCTATTGTTTTTTAATATGTTTTCTGAGCAAAGCTTTCACCTTAAAAATAAATGTCTCTGCCTAGAAACGGTTGTGTGGTAACTTAAAGCAGTTGGCTTAACTTAAGCAGCCGAGAGCGAGTACCCTTGAGCAACCAAGGAGGAATACAAGCACTGTTGCCCTGGACTGTGACACACTTTTGTCCATAACCTTCCGTCTCAACCCATAGCCCCTTATTCTTGCAGTACTGGGCACTCCACCAATGCTTCTACTAAAGCAAATTAATTGACACACCCTCTCTTCTAGGCCCAGACTCTCTGCATGTCTTAGCTTAGACTTGATATGCAGCACCCTGAGCTAACCCAGTCCTGACTGGTCTAGTGACTCTGCAAGTTCCCCTGAATCCTGATGTATAGCCCCTCTTGTTACTCCAATCTCAGGCTTTTACTCCTCTCTGACATGCCCCTTAATACTGACTGCTTGAACACCCATTCAGTTGTGCATGGAAACTTGTTGTAAAGGTCCTAATATTGGATTCTCACCCTATCAGTCTACAAACCTTATTTTCTCCGGGAAAAAAAGTAATGAAAAAAATATTGTGATGAACATTTCCAAGTATATCCCTGACTGGAAGTCCTAGGAGGATTTTCAGATTTATGGACTGCATAAAAGAGAGGACAAGAACAAAGTGATGCATTATCATTTCCAAAAACGTGAACAGTATTTGAAGACAGTATAACGGTGACTAGCTATCTCCTGGTGCCAGGAGACATAAATGGTGTTTTAATGATACCGTTTGTGCCTGATCTGAGATTCAGAGCGCTGAGGGATTCTGCCCCCAAACACTGGAAGACCAAATATATACACCCTGACTCTAACTACACTCTACATGATCTAGTTGAATTCCAGCAAGAGAGATCCCTTTCTTGCAACAAGCAATTTTAACATTATAGGACAAAAACTGGGGTGAGTATCATAATTCTTTTTGAGATCTATTTCCAGGAGAAAGCTACAAAATCAATTCGGTCTTCTGAGAAAAAGATTGGCTTTCTCTTCTCAAAATGTTGACTCCTTTGACACCGGAATGATTTTCTTTCACTAAATAATTTGCAGTAAAATGGGACAGACTGCCTGAAATACCCTGAGTGCTGCATGAGATTGTTCAAGGATATTGGGCTAGACCCTCAGGTGGCGTCGATCAGCATAACTTTGTGAAGCTGGTGGACCAGGTGCCAGCTCATGCGTGGAGCCCTCAGCCTCACTGAAAACTGACAAATCCACAGCTGGAAACCAATATGGTTCACCTGTGTGTTCATACTGTTAAAATAGGTGTTAGATTTATAGAGCTGTGTTGAAATGTTATGAAGTGCTTGTGAACTGTGGCATGCAAATCTCACATATCTGTATCCCAGTTACAAGGTAATATTGAAGTGTTTTGCTCTGTTACTGTAAAAGTGTGTCTTATGAAACTGGAAACCCCCACAGTCAGGAGGGAAGCGTTACCAAGTGTGAAATACTAGTTTACCATAAGAGGTGTCATCTGCCCAACAAAAGAAGGCCGTTGACGCCAGACAAACCAAGACTTTGATGATTGTTTTCTCTAAACCCAGGAAGAGGGAATGTGCACAAATGCTCATCCCATCACAGCTTGAAAACTGGGGAAAGGGTATAAAAATCCTTGTCAAGGAGGAATTATCATCAGTATGCTGCTAAGAATTTGGGGAGGGCAATATTTCTAAGCATAAGCAAGGGATTCCCAGGCTGCTTGGCTTGGATTAGCCCTAAAGGATATATAAAGCTTGCGCATTACAGAAGCTTCTATTAATTTTTGGAACCTAAGACTGTAACTCAGTGTGTATGTTTACCTGCTTTAACCTTGTAAATAACCCTCTTGTTTCTTTTTCCTAGATAATAAACCTTCAATTAGTTTATTATAGGATTGACTACAAGTCTTGTCTGTAGTTTGAGATCTGAGGAGCAACTGACCTGGGGTAAGGGACTGGAAGTAACCGGAATATCATTGTAATTTTTCTTATAAGGGACCATCCATCACAAAGACAGGCTTGCCTGGGTGGCAAGATACACCACAGCACTGGAGAGATCTCTCTGTGACTCCATTTAAGGCTATTATAGTTCCTGAGGAGTTCACCCTTGGTACTTGGTTGGTGAAAGAGAATTATAGAACACACAACCAATCTGGGGTTTGTGAGTAACAGTCTACCTTGAATTTGGCACTCATGGTCGTGAGCCACTCCAGACAGGTTGACAAGCTCCATCAACCTCAATAGAGCTACAGTGATTAACACCGACTGACGATCTGGCCCACTGTGCTTGCATGAGCTAAGTTAGGGTGTACTTTGTGCAAAGGAAAGAGACAATAGTAAGATCAAAACACCCTGTTGGTTGCAAAGAATCAAGTTGTAAGGGATTTTTCTAAAAATGTGGTTAATTTCTTTGAACATAACGTGTTTTCATTTAAAATTCCTTAGTGAGGATTTTGTGCTGGTGAACTACTCCTGATCAACATCCCTGGCAAGAGAAGATCTCTCTTTAAAGACACTGCAATATGGAACTGGCTGCACTGGCTTCCCCAACACACCATTCTCTGCCCCCGTGGAAGGTCTTTCAGGTTCAGGGTGGAGTCACACTCATAATACAATGAAAGTAAATATCTCTTATATGTTTCAGATTTTATTGGCAACTTGAAGTGGAAGAACATGCACATGGGGACCCATCTGACTTCTAAGGGAAACGTGCTTGAATGTTGTCTGACCAGCACTTCCCAATTTGTCTCATTGTGACTGTCTAGGTGGATGCGAGGTGCGTATTCAGTGTGAAACTCTTAACGTCTTCGCTTCCAAAATATCTTCTGAGAAGAACAGGATGGTCCTCCAACTTTCTCCAATCATTCTGAATAAGCAAGAGAGATTAACATTGCTACCGTGTATAGGAAGATCAGCTACTGCAAAATGAGCATGGGATGGGTAGATCGCTCCACGGATGTTTTAGCTGGTGTTTAATAGGGTCCTTTCCTCTTGAGGTGGAAGCTTGTCCCAAGCTCACTTGCTGCCTCCGATTTCCAGTTTTAAGGTGATGTGAGGGGCCAGAGCAGAGGTGAGGGTCTCACCCATAGTTTTCATTCAGCCTCCCTTTGCTTGATTCTTCTGTTCATTCATATATCCTCAGTTAATATACACTTCCTCACTGTGAATATTATTCTTATTAATTTCAGCACGAATGGTGTTTATTTAATTTCATCAGAGACTTTATTCTAAATTCATGGTTTGAATTGACTTGTAAAATAGCAAGGTTCCTAATGAATGGTTTAATTATGGAAGGATGCTAGAGCTCTAATATAAGGCTGATTTTCTACCACTCCATGCACTTCCGTACTGCAGGTCAGATTGTTGCAGCAATGCCTGGCTATTTATTTCCATATCAATTAAGTTATATTTACAATTGCCAGACTTGTAATAGGTATTTCAAAAGTACTGACTTGGAGATATATCTGCAATTGTCGATGGGTTCCAAGCTAGCTGACTTTTGAAATGCTGAAATGCACAGCAAATTCTTTTAAATATTTTTTCTTCCCATTTGCCTTTGTTTTATTTTATTTTATTTTAAGGAAGAAAAAACTTGGGAATTCCCCAGTGACATGAAATTTTATTAAGAGAAATTAATGTAGGCATGATATAACTTGGCTTGTCTATCTTGACTTGCTTCTGTGTGTCTAGATGGCGGCACCCACCTTCCACCCCAACTTGGCTCCTCTTCAATAATAAGTATCACCGTTGATTTATTATTTATGTATCCCCCAGCAGCATAGACCATATCTGGAAAATATAATGCAGGGAAATCACACTGGGGTGACTGAGTTCATCCTCCTAGGGTTCACAAGCAGTCCACAGCTACAAATCATCCACTTTGTGGCATTTTTGGTTATCTACATTGCCATCCAGGTGGGGAATCTCGGGATGATCGCATTAATCATAGCTGAGTCCCAGCTACACACCCCCATGTACTTTTTCCTTTTCAACTTGTCCTTTATAGATACTGTTTACTCCTCTGTTATTGCCCCTCGGGCTCTGGTGAACTTCTTAGCAGAGTGTAAAGCCATTTCCTTTGCTGGGTGCGCCATGCAATTTTTCTTTCTCTCTCTCTGTGCACATGTTGAGGCTTTGCTTCTGGCCGTGATGGCGTATGATCGATTCATAGCTATACGCAAACCGCTGCTGTATACTATTATCATGTCAAAGAAAGCCTGTGTCCAGCTGGTAGCTGCATCATACTTCTACACCTGTGTCAATGCCGTTCTGCACACAGGCTCTTTGTTCAGCCTGTCCTTCTGTGGTCCCAACATCATCGATCACTTCTTTTGTGACATCCCCCACTCCAGAAGCTCTCCTGATCCAGCACTCACATGGATAGCAGAGTGCATTTCATCTTTGCTGCTGTAACTGCATCGAGTACTGTCCTGATCATCCTCGTCTCCTTCATTTATATTATCCTCAACATCTTGAGGATCTGGTCTACGGAAGCCAGGCGCAAAGCCTTCTCCACCTGCGCCTCCCACTTGACGGCCGTCAGCATATTGTATGGGACTCTGTTCTTTATGTATTTACGGCCCACATCCGGCAACTCATCAGATCAGGACAAAGTGGTGTCCATGTTCTACACCCTTGTGATCCCCATGCTGAACCCCCTCATCTACAGCCTGAGTAACAAGGAGGTGAAACATGCCCTGAGAAAAGTGGTATACCGAACAATTAATGATTCTTTAGTGGTTGGATGATGATCATAGAATCATAGGACGGGCAGTGACCTCGAGACGCCATCTAGTCCAGTTCCCTGCAGTCAAGGCAGGACTAAATATTATCTAGACTTAACATTAAATCCTATTATCATGCTGATTTAAAGTTCAATAAAGCTGGGGCATGATCAAGTTTCTACTGTCTTTGATGCAGTTTGTACCACTCACTGTTTCTTTTCTGTGTAATCGACTGGCGAGTGTGTGCTGTCACTTACGTGTGCCCCATTTTGACCTTCTGCAAAAGGTTCTGAGTTGTTACAGCCCCCAGCCGTGGAGCTTTACCTCACGCTGTCGTAGCTCATGCTTGTGGCTCTTCAGTTCTCCAGTTCAGTCTCTTGGGAGTCACACCAGGAACTGTCACACACGGCAACAAGCCAGTTAGAGGGTGGTATGCTCTGTTGTGCACTCAGCGAGGGGGTGAGCACATCAGGCTGCTGTTCGTGTTACGTGTAGGCAGCAGCAAGAGGGTTCCAGGCGTTGGGCTACTCTGTGGGCCTCATTTTCCTCTCACTTCCACCAGTAGAAATCAGGTTTTGCCTTTTTTCTGATTTTTTTTTTTTGGTTGGTTTACCAAAATCAATGGGGTTCTGCCCAACAAGGCCTTGGTAATTCCCTGCGAGGTTTGTAATTGATTGTGGAGCCAACCAATCACACCGTACAAGCTAAAACTTCGGGGATCTCTTAAGCAGCCAGCAGGATTATCCTGATGAAGGCGGGTGGGGAGAAGGGCCTGGATGCAGCCTCAGTCCCTGACCCAGAATGCCCTGCCTTCCTAGAGCACTTCCCTTCTGAGGAGCTCAAAGCACTTCACAGGCCTGAGGAATTTACCCTCCTGTCTGCCCTGGGCCAACAGGAGACAAAGGAGAATATGTTTCATGACAGTCAGGTCCTGCTGCCTTCATCCCCTCCTGCTTTCACTCCTTTGTCCCAGACCTCCCTTAGCCTTGCAGCCTTCATGTTGCTGTTTTGTCCGCCCACATCCCCCCTCACACAGGCTGTGGTTAAAGCCTGTCTGTTCTCCATCACTGCCCCTCCCCACCACCACTCAACCCTGCTCCTTGCCTTGGTCATCTCTCCCCTACACTCCTGCGGCTGCCGCCTCGCTGGACTTGCTGCCTCTCCCCTCCCTCTCCCTCAGCCCAGCCAAAGCATAACTGCTAAACTCCCCTGCTGCTCTGGTCATGTCTCTCACTTCTTTACATCCCTGTACTGGCCTCCCTGTATCTCATGCAGTAAAGTCAGATACCTCCTCCCCTTCAAGACCCTGCCTAACTCCACTGTTGCACCCATCTAGTCTCCTCCCTCAGTACACACCCAGGTCAATATACAACCCAGATCTTACACAAAAATCATGGTGTTGCCAATCCTTTGGTATCTAAAATCAAAGGTTTATTTACAGAAAGAAAGAAAGAAAGAAAGAAAGAAAGAAAGAAAGAAAGAAAGGGAGTTAAAACTGATTAAAGGAATCAAATACATATAATAATTGCAAGTTCTTAGTTCAGGCTTGTAGAAGTGATTGAATAAACTGCTGGCTTAAGTCAAGTCTCTGGTTGCCTCCATACCAGTCCTCAGTCCCTGTGTTAGAATGTTCCCATTAGTAAAAGTCCATAGTCCAGAGGTTTGAGCAGGAAAGAGGCAAAATGGAAGATGTTTCCCAGGTCTTTTATAGCTTCTGCCAAGTGAAGGGAAACCCATTGTTCTCACTCTGGAAAATTCCCGATAACAAGATGGTGTTTGGAGTCACATGGGCAAGTCACATCTCCATGTATGATTCGCTTAGTCATAGCAGGTTTCAGAGTAACAGCCGTGTTAGTCTGTATTCACAAAAAGAAAAGGAGGACTTGTGGCACCTTAGAGACTAACCAATTTATTTGAGCATAAGCTTTTGTGAGCTACAGCTCACTTCATCGGATGCATACTTTCCACAGTATGCATCCGATGAAGTGAGCTATAGCTCACAAAAGCTTATGCTCAAATAAATTGGTTAGTCTCTAAGGTGCCACAAGTCCTCCTTTTCTTTTCGTCATAGCAGAAGCCATTACTCACACTCTAGTTTGAACATTCACAGGAAAGCCCATTAAGTGCAGATGGGTGTCTTCCATGGTCCATTATCAGCGGCTGCATTTCTGAATATTGCAAAAGGTCCTTTTTCTAGATTAAAATCTTACCGCACTGGGTTATATAGATTTATCACAAGGGGACAAATTCTGCGCTCCTTTCTCAGTTTGTACTCCGTCCTTATTCAGGGAAACACTTGATCTTTTTTTTTCCTTTTTTTTAAATCATGATTGGATGTTTTTCTGAAAGCTATGATCTAATTCAAATGGGAATTATTTCAGGGAAGTTATATGGCCTGTGCCGGGGTGGCCAAACCGTGGCTCGTGAGACTCATGCTGGTCTTTTACAGTTAAAGTGCAGCTCTCGGAGCCCCCCATTGCTCCTCCATTCTATGCCTACCAGACTGGGGGAGCTTGGGGCTTCTGCAACAGGATGCTAGGGCTAAGGGTTCTGGCTCAGGGGCTAAGGGTCTCGGGGCTTCAGCCCCGCGGGAGGTGCCTGTTGGGGCTTGGGGCTTCAGCGGGAGTGGGGCTGAAGCCCCGAGCCCTGGCAGGCGTGCCCTGCGGGGATGAAGCCCTGAGACCCCCTGTCTCCGGATGGCAGAAGCCCCTAGTCCCACCATCCGGCCGCAGGGCTGAAGCCCCCAGCCCTGGCAGGTATACCCCGGCTCTTGAACTTCAGAAGATTGTTGTATGTGGCGCAGAGGGTCAGTAAATTTGCCCATCCCTGGCCTGTGCTCTACAAATCAGACTAGATGATCACAGTGGTCCCTTCTGGTATTAAGAATCTCTTAATTAAATCAATCTGGCAAAATGAGAGCAAATTTCAGGATTTACCCCACTGGTCTTGATTAGAATTAGTCCCCTGGAATGAAGAATCGTTCCTACCTTCCATTCCCCATTAGAATCAAGAGAGTGATGAGGTCTCTGCTGCCAGTTAGGTTTCTACTCTCATTTCCTTATGTGAAGAGATGGAGAGTTGAGTAAACGAAACTGAAACTAAAGTGCTGGGAACGCAGCCTGGTGGAGACCTGGTTGGCATTCTAGTAAATTGCACAAATGAAGAATTTCAGACAAACCGTCAAAATGATCCTCCTCACGAATGAGTCTGAGACATTTATTGACAATAAAAGTGCCCCGGCTAGGGGCAGCCGCCCCAAAGAGGCTCATAGGGTACACCACAGAGATGCCTGCACTGCAGAACATATTGTAGGGGATAATCCAGCATCCCTGCACCAATAATCCAGGTTAGGGGGTGGGTAGGAGGGAGAGCTGGATATGACCAGGTCCAGGTGCCATGCTGAAGGGCTCATTGTAAATACACACACACAGAGATCTTTTAGAGTAACTGGATCTAATAGATTGTTTCCATCTCTTATCTTTGAGACTTACTTTAAAATCATTTATACTCTGAAATGTGACTCTGTAAAGGGGCACTGTAGGCTTCAGAACTGTTTTTTTTCCAGGGACTCCAGTGCAAATTTAAGAACTTCAGAATGGCCAGACTGGGTCAGACCAATGCTCCATCTAGCTCGGTATCCTGTCTGCCGACAGTGATCACTGTCAGGTGCTTCAAAGGGAATGAACAGAGTAAGGCCGTGTCTACACTGCCACTTTACAGTGCTGAAACTTTCTCGCTCAGGGGTGTGAAAAAACACCCCTCTGAGCGATGCAAGTGTCAGCGCTCTAAAGCGGCAGTGTAGACAGTGCACCGGCGTGGGGAGAGCTCTCCCCCGAACTGGTGCCGCGACTACACAGCCACATTAAAATGCTGCTGCCGCAACGCTGCCACAGCAGCGCTTTAACGTCGGCTGTGTAGACAAAGACAAAGTGATCCCCTCTCATCCAGTCCCAGCATCTGGCAGTCAGAGGATTGGGGCCTGGAACCCCAGAGCATGGGGTCGCATCCCTGACCATCTTGGCTAATAGCCATTGATGGACCTATCCTCCCATGAATTTATCTAGTTCTTTTTAAAATCCAGTTATACTTTTGGCCTTCACAACATCCCCTGGCAGCGAGTTCCACAGGTTGACGTGTGAAGAAATACTTCCTTCTGTTTGTTTTAAACCTGCTGCCTAATAATTTTATTGGGTGACCCCTGGTTCTTGTGTTATGTGAAAGGGTAACTAACACTTCTCTATTCACTTTCCCCATACCATTCATGATTTTATAGACCTCTATCATTTCTCCCCTTAGTCACCTCTTTTACAAACTGAACAATTCCAGTCTTTTAAATCTCACCTCAGATGGAAGCTGTTCCATATCCATAATCATTTTTGTTGCCCTTCTCCGTACTTTTTCCATTTCTAATATCTTTTTCGAGATGGGGAAACCAGAACTGCTCACAGGTATGGGAGAACCACAGATTTATATAGTGGCACCATGGATTTATATATGTTCAATTTACAAGTAAGACACGTGTGTGTGTGTGTGTGTGTGTGTGTGTGTGTGTGTGTGTGTTTATAAACTTTCAGCCTGCACACTCATCCTGCCTTGTGTAGTGTTTCCCACTCTCACCACTTTATCATTAATCTCCTGATGTTTTTTATTTTTAATTAAGGCTCGAGCTCCTGGACTCATGGGATTACAGGAGAATCTGTGCTTACATTTTTTTAAAGTAAGTTTCTAGCCCTTAGATTGCAGAGTAATGCTTGAAATCTTTTGTAAGAAAGAAAAGTTTAAAGGCTCAAAAAGCAGAAGCAACATAAAAAGAATCCAAACGTTTTTACTTTTTTTAATCAAAGATTGTTAAGCCAATCTCATGATTTTGGGGTCCTGATATGATTTTGAACAGTTGGTATTGGCAAGACTGGAGCCAGACTCTCAGCTGGCATAACCCCTCCTTGTCTCGGTGTAGGGGCTATTACAGGGTGGGCACGTGATGTGCTGCAGCTGTCTTGACCAGTGGAGCGGCTGGCTCCTTGGGAGCTGTTATTCACCAGCACAAGTTAGAGCAGTGCAGAGGCTGTTTTAACATAGGACAGAGGGGATGATTCAGCCTGTAATAGCTCCCAGGATCAGGGGAGCAGAAAGCTACCTAAGCTCCCCATCTAGGTGGTCCATAGCAGTGTTTGGTGCTCCTGGGGATCCGGTCCTGAATTATACTGGGTTCCTTTCCCATCATTATCAACAGTAACAATTTTGGCTAGCAAATTCTATTCTTTTGTATGTATATTCCATTCTGTACAATTCCATTGTTTTCAACTTCTGCTCTGTGACATCTGTGCTGCCCAATTGTCTTTAAACGCATGGATGTGAGAAGTAAAGGGAAAAGTCGGCATTCCTTGCCATCATCACAGTTCCTACAATACTGTCGATAATGCATTCCAATACTTGATAAGGCTTTCAATTCAATCTCCAAAACCCCCTGCCATGTGATTTTTCTGGCCCCAGGGCTCACAGATGAAAAAGGTGGTGGTGGTGGGAGGGGGCGGGGGTCCATAAGGTAATTCTTTCGTGAGGTCATCTCTGACTCATCTCTGGGTTGGAATTTCCCCTTCTCCATGGTCTTGTAAACTGGTTTCTTCCTACTGTATTGAGAATCAAGGCGACTCCTCTAGACGCTTTGCTTTTTAATGGGTATCACTGGACCACTCTCTCCCCTAAAGGCTGTAGCTGTTGCTGTGGGCGAAACTCAGCCCGTGTACACCTACATCTTAGGTCGGCATAAGTTACGTTGCTCAGGGGTGTGAATAAGCCACCCCCTCCCCCGAGCAATGTGAGTTACACTGACCCAAGCACCAGCGTGAAGAATGCTGTATCCGCAGGAGCGCTTCTCCAGTGACATAGCTACCGCGGCTGGCAGTAGTTGGAATAATTGAGTCGACAGGAGAGCTCTCGCCCAGTGGGTTAGAGAACCTGCTCTTGCAATGCTGCAGCTGCACCGCTGTAAACTCTGTCACACAGCCACAGTCTCAGCAAGGGCCGGTGGCTCTTACTCTCCTGGGACGTGTCCCAGCCACGTGAGAGTTATGTAACATCCATGTACAGACGTTACTTGTAACATGAGAAATGCAGAATTAGCATATGAGTAGTGGACTCATCCATTCACCAGCATTTCGGAACGTCCAAACACTACATATTTTAGTGGAATGTTCACAAAATGTTAATAACGTTCCCCCAGCATTAAGCCTGACAGACTCTCAGTTGATACGTAGGCCTAGAGTTGGCCTAAGCCTGCAGCACCACACCAGCTTCCTTTTTGGCTCCCAGGTTGGCTGAGTGTCTGACTCCTTCTCTGGTTTTAAATCATCTTTTCCCCCTGGCTCTGGGGCTCACAGAGTCTTTGACTCTTGCTCTGGGTTTAAATGACCTAATAAGAATGCCAGAAGAGAAAAAAACCTATTGTTATTTAAGGAATAATTGTCTTCATCCACCTGCCTGACCATTTAGCTACATAGCCATTTGTTTTCTAATATATATTAACACAAATGAAAACTTTGTTTAACAATAGTTAATTCTGCAAGAGACAAAACCTTTAAAGCATGGAAAGGGGAAAGTCTCCAGTATTCATTTCCACCTTCGCATCATCGGCTGCACCGTTGATAACACACGGCAACACTCCATCTCCAACAGTTACTGAGAGCAGGATGCAACCCAACTTCTCACAAATCTCACACTCTAATGCAAACTTTAACGCCTACTTTATTCTCCCTTGTAGGGAGAAATTGGCACATCAGACAGTTGCACAGTCCATGCATGTATAACATTATTCTACCTTAACAGCACTTGGATTGCAGTCAAGATTTTGCATTAGAGTGTGAGCAACAGAGGACAGCTGATCCTGTGGTTAAGTATCTGGACTGGGACTCAGGAAATCTGGGTTTAATTGCTCGCTTTCACACAGACTTTCTGCGTGACCTTCAGCAAGTCACTTAATCTCTTTGATTCACTTTCCCATCTGTCAAATGAGTGTAATCAAGTTTGCTTAAACTGTAAACTTGTTGGGGGAGAGCCTGTCTCTTATTTGGTGTCTGTACATCACCTAGCACAATGGAGCTCTTTGATAGATGACTGTGAAATGCTGGGAATCAGGAAGCCTGGATCTATTCCCAGCACTGACAGAAGAGGGTATTCTAGTGGTTGAAGTGGTGGTTATGGACAGCATAGCCAAGCAAACATATTTGGCACGTGCATTCTGAAAGGCAGCATGGCTAAGTGGGTGAGACTTGGATCTGTATATTAGAGACACTTCACCTGAAGGCACCTTGTGAGACCTCTCCTTTACCTTATTTGTAAAATGGTTGAGTGATACCTCCGACTGAGAGAGCCACGGCCACCACTTGAGTCCTTTTCCCATCCCTACAGTGAGAGTCAGGAGGAGAAGGACCAAAGAACTGTTGCTCCAGGAGCGTAAGAATGTCTGTTGTCGTCTGCCTTCAGCCATTCTGGAACCCCACAGCTCCTCCTCCAGCCAGGAAGGAAGAGCAGCTGCTCAGAATGAGGCTCAACCCAGAAAGGAGAGAAGAGTAAAGAACAATGAGGTACCTGAGATGCCAGAGCAGATCAGCAAGGGACCTAGCTGCCAGCAAGGGACTGGAGATGCCAATGAGGGACCAAAGATTCCAGTTTTTTCCTGTATAGGTGGCTCTTGGATCTGCACTAGTGCCAGCTCAGACGTGCCCAAAGCTAGGAGCACAGCAGAACCAGAAGGTTCTTATATATCTGTTTATTTTTAAATTGATTTTGTATTTTGGGGGACAGGGGAAGGAGCACAGAAGCCCAGTCAATGTGTGAAACTCATTGCCAGGGATGTTGTGAAGGCCAAAAGTATAAAAAAAGAATTAGATAAGTTCATAGAGGATAGGTCCATCAGGAGCTCTGAGCCAAGATGGTCGGGGCACAATCCCATCCTCCAGGTGTCCCAAAACCTCTAATTGCCAGAAGATGGAGTGGTTGACAGGGGATGGATCATTCAAAATTGCCCTGTTCTGCTCATTCCCTCTGAAGCATCTAGCACTGGCCACTGTCAGAAGACAGGATATATTGGACTAGATGGTCCGTTATTATTGTCTGACCCAGTATTGCCATTCTGAAGTTCTTAAGCCTGAGTTATGAGCTTGCTGGAGTCAGTGAAGTGTCCTTTAGAATCTACTATAGTACACTCTTGCTATAACACCCTCGAGATGGGATCTAGGGACCAGAGATCCAGAGTCCTTGCAGTCCTGGGGCCATGGCCAGGGACAGAAAGAGTCTGTCTGGCCCCGGGGCAGGAGGAGCTGTGAGCTCCCACAGTGGCCCCACTACCCCGCGTCTTTTGCTATAATGAACCGCTGGTTATACTGAACAACCGGCTTGGATTCCTAGAGTTTTGTTATGTGAAGGGGCACTGTAGGTGATGCAGTGAAAAGCTGAGTAAGTAACTGAAGAGCCTTGCAAGAAGTCCAACAAAGAACAAGAATCTCTGTGTACCAGACCAGGCTACTCCTTGTAGCCTGGATGCACACAATGCTCTATATAGCTAACATGAACCCTGGCTGCTGGACTCTTAGCCAGCCCCTGCAGAAACAACCTGAGTGCCCTTAGCTCATAACGAAGACTTGACAGTACTGCACAGTATTCAAAAGTTGCACCAGTTTATCTAAATTGTAAGAACACATCTTTCTTCTTAGTGTGGACACACCCAGTGATGCCATCCTAGACACAGGATTTGTCCACTTCTCCGGCAGACATTTCTGTGTTTTTCCCTACACATGAAACACCCTTTCTGAGCTTGCCTGCAGTGCCAATTAATTCTTCACATTCAAATCCCTCCTTGCAGGCTCACTGCTATCACGATGATAACTGGAAACTAGCCAGCTATCCTGGCAGGGTAACAGAGATATTAGGGATAGTAGATGTATCTCTTTGATAATGCAAAATAAAAATGGAACTCCTTTCAGTTAAAGATATTTTTGTACTCTCAGGACATCACAGTCTGGCTTCTTGAAATTGTACAGCTGGATCTTCTGAACTGCACCTGAGTTCCATCCAATCTAAATGCCAAATGAGGCAGGGGTCTTGCTGGAATATCTGTATGTACTTAATGAAGTTAAAGCCTTTGGGCATTATTGTCCAAAACATTACATCTGTAATTGGAAATATGCCCTGAACTCAGTGTAACAGCTGTTGTGCTATTTTCCTGTCAAAAATAAAGTGAGAAAGAGATACGACTTACCATGTCCTGAAGGTTGTAAATCCAGATTCCGTATCTGGAAACAAGAGTGCTAAACACTCCAGAAATTGCTGACAAGTAGATTCTCTTTACTTTGTTTGTTTAAATTAATAATTTTCTAATTTTGCTCACTGTATCTTCTGTTTGATTCATGCTGCTGTACTCCTCCCTTGTGATAACAAACTGTGCAAATAACTCATCTAAGACATTATCAGGGTCTCTTCAGAGAATTTTGATTAACTCTTTGCGTTTGAGTAGAACTGAGTGTTTATCACTAGTGGCTGATGCTATCGAATTACATGCAACTGCAATAATTTAAAAAAAAAAAAAAAGGTTTTTCCTAAGCTGCAAGAAATAGGTTTTGTGAAGCCTGGTCTCCATACAGTATTTGTACCAATTTAACTGTGTCACTTAAGGAGTAATTTTTTACTGATAAGAGTTAAATTGGTGCAACCGTTAGTGTGGATGCCATTTGTGACAAAGCTCTGTCCTTGCCTCCACGGGTCCCGCGTTTCCTGGAGGATTTCGCGAGCCTCAGAGGCTCACTGTGACCCTCCACGTAACCCTTCTCTCTCTAGAGGCAAGGGTCACAGTCTACTGAGCCATTTTCATCATAAGCCAGCGAGGGAGGCGAGGAGAAGGTACCCTCCCCTGCACAGTCTCCGTTGTCTTCCAGTCTCAGTGATGAATCAGGGGACAGTTAAACCAGTACAATGGGGAGCAGGGGGGACAAAGGGGCAGGGAGTTCAGGCGGAGGGGTAAAGAATGGGGGGGATTTAGGAGAGGGCCATGGTTGGGGAGGGCACAGTTTACATGGGTAGGGAAGGGGGAACTCCAGAGAGTGGAGAGAAGCAGATTTGAGAGAAGGTTGTGGGGAAGAAAAGGGGCAGGATTCATGGAGCCAAGGGGAAGGGCCCTGTGGGATGTTGGGAGGGATCAGAGGGGAGAAGAGAGTTCAGAAGGCAGCAGATGTGGGGGAGTCAAGAGGAGGGAGGTTAGGAAGATGTACAGGGGGAAGGAGCAGCTCAGCATCAGTGAGGAAATTTAGTGAAGGGGTTTTCATAGGGTGGCACTTCTCAGGCCTTTCCCAGGCCCCTGGCTCTGGCAGCTGCCACTCCCCCATCAACCCCATCTGGGCCCCTCTGCCCTGGGCAGCGAGCTCTCAGGACAGGGCTGTTTGCTTTGCAGCCTCAGCCCCCTGTTGATTCCCTGCCCCAGAGGAGCTGCTGCCCCATCCCCCTCAGGCGGAGCAGTTCTCGGCTGACAGGACAAAGGGAGCAACCGGCGAACGAGCATCCATGAAAGGACTGGATTGCTACCTGCTCCAGGGTGGGGGGACATTGCAGCCACTGGAGGTGGCAATAGACCAGAGAGTTTAGGTCAGTCCTATTCCCTTCCCCTGTGATGCCTCCCAGGGATACCCAGGGCTGTGAGTCACTTCACTACCACCTGCCCTCCGGGTGAGGAAGCCTTGTCGGTGCATGCCAGGGGGTCACTCCCCAACACAAGCACTCCCCTCTAGGCCTCTGCAGGTCTTGCTCTCTTGGTATAGATGAGTGATAAGCACACACCAACCCTCGAGCATCTCTCTGGAGTGTCCAGCCCCTGAACCACCAGACCTGGTGTTCCCAAACTGCATCTTATCAGTTACACCACACTACACAGCTCCATTGAATACTCCGCACTCAGACTTGTTCACACAGAAAGCAAGTATGTTTATTTAACACAGGGATTCAAATGATAAGAAGTAGAAATATTAGAAACAAAGGGTTACATATAAAATAAAATCATGACATGCATAGTCGACCCTCAACTTGATTAATAGGACATTGTCCTGTCATAAGAGCAAAAGCTTGCCCCAAATCCTTCCAGCCAGGTGTGGCTGTGATCTTCTATTCATGAGACAAGCACGCAGTCCTCTTGTCTCCTCAGTGGGAAGATTCAGAGTTTGTCTCTTTATCTACAGTTCTCGTCTAAAACTCCATTGTGTGCGCTTGGAGGATAATTCCCGCTGCTTGTCTTTTCCTGTCCAGGACACTCTGCGAGCACTTGATTAACATTTTGCTCAGACTGTAAATGGGTGCCCATTGTGAACCATACAGTACTCAGCGAACATGCAGATAAACCGATAAACATCTCTTGTCTGAAAGAAACCTGTTTTTCACCTTTTCTCACCAGTCCCAAGTCATAAACCTTAAGAACATGATTTTCAGTCTATATACATAACTCCTTACATGTTATCTGTACATACATTTTGCAATGATTAAGATGACCAGTGTGACACAGGCTTTCAGTAGAGATGTGGTATGATACTCTTTGGTGAACTAGTATGTAGATATCAGGCCCAGGGGATCCCTGAAATCCTAATGCACCCCTGTGTCCTCTGCCAGTTGGCACCAAGAAGTCCCTGGGTCACACACCCCCATCTGTGTCCCAGTAACACTCATGCTACTGACCAGGGAAGTCCCTCAGAGTAGAAGAGACTGGGATAAAGGGGAGCAAGGCTCAGGGTGGGGAGGACTGAGTCCCAACCCCGCAGGGTCTCAATTACTCTGTAGGGACAGCTCTGCTCTGGTGCTGCAGGAGCTCAGGGTGAGAGCTGGGGTGTCCTCCATGGGTTCAGGCAGGGGCTCATTCACTGCAGGGAGTCAGGGTGTCCACAAGGCACTAAGTGCTGTCCAGGGTATTTATTAACCACCCAGGAGAATGGGGCCAAGGAGCATATGGGGATTTGCCAATGATTCTGTTTTTTGGGAAGGGGAATTGTGGTGAGGCTCCAGGGAAAGATGATTACTGGCTTGTGCAATGGCAGGGGCTATTTGGTGCAGATGAGCACGAGGGGTGGCCCCTGGGGAAAGACACAGAAAAGAGAGTGACACTAAAATATCAGGTTTCAGAGTAGCAGCCGTGTTAGTCTATATTCGCAAAAAGAAAAGGAGGACTTGTGGCACCTTAGAGACTAACAAATTTATTTGAGCATAAGCTTTCGTGAGCTACAGCTCACTTCATCGGATGCATGAAGCTCACGAAAGCTTATGCTCAAATAAATGTGTTAGTCTCTAAGGTGCCACAAGTCCTCCTTTTCTTTTTACTAAAATATCAGGGACAGAGATCGCAATAGCCAGAGAGGATGGGAAGAGGGAGGGGTGTTGCCTTGAGGACACTAGAGGGAGCCACTTCCCCATCCAGCCACCTTCTCAGGCCAGCAGTTGAGAAAGGGGACATGGGCAGGGAGAGCAGCGGGGGTCCTGGGCTGGGGTGACTGCAGAGAGTTTGGGCCAGAAATGCTATTATTGATTATTTTTTATCTCTACACATTTCAATCAATGTCTCTATTTTTCTTTTATTTAATCCTCTTATTTCCTCTTTAACTGTAGAAAATCTTCCTTCTGGGGCTAAGGTTTAGCTGCATCCCTTGGGGACTGTTCCAGCAACTCAAAAGAGACCTTCTATTGACTGTGGGAACTATGGCCAACCCAACATTCCATAACAGATAAAAAGTATCTTTTCCCCAATTTTTATTCCATTTTCACATCCCAGTCCCTTAACTTGCTATCAGTCTGTGACACACTCTAAGACAGTAAGTGGCTGAACTTGGGGTCTGGGGAAGGTCTAACATGATCCTGGATGCATAAGGTGCTGACGCCATGGGAGTTGAGGCGGGAACTTTGGGGAAGGCAGTGGGATGGGGGCGGGACAGGGGTGGGAAGAGGCAGGGCAGGGATGAGGCCTCAGGGAAGGGATGGAGTGGGGGCGGGGGGCAGAGGGGGGTTGGCGCCTATGCTGAGATGTAAAAACAAAGAAGTATCAAGGAGGATTAGGGAGATATTACTTCTGTATATGCCAATGGTGAGACCATTACTGGGACATTGTGTCCAGTTCTGGTGTCTATCGTTTAAAAAAAGTGTGTTGGAAAATTGGAGAGGTTTCAGAAAAGATCTGCAAGAATGATTCAAGGTTTGAAAAAACCTGCTTTATACCAAGAGACTTGGAGCTCAATGCATTTACTTAACAAAAGAGAAGGTTGATCATGATCTATAACTACTAAAGAAGAAAATAACAGATAGTAGAGGCCTCTTGAGTCTAGCAAACAAATGACAGGTTTCAGAGTAACAGCCGTGTTAGTCTGTATTCGCAAAAAGAAAAGGAGTACTTGTGGCACCTTAGAGACTAACCAATTTATTTGAGCATAATCTGATGAAGTGAGCTGTAGCTCACGAAAGCTTCTCCTCAAATAAATTGGTTAGTCTCTAAGGTGCCACAAGTCCTCCTTTTCTTTTAGCAAACAAATGTAGAACAAGATCCAATGTCTGGAAATTGAAGTTAAATTGATTTTTAATTGAAAATAAAATTCAGCTTTTACAGTCAGAGTAACTGATCTGGAACAGTGCATTGGTAAATTCATCATTATTTGGGGTTTCCTTCTAAAATATCTGCTCTTCTTAGTTCAACCACAAATTACTTGGTTTGATAACGAGCTGCTTCTTACCAATTATGGATGAATAATTTCTTCCTCAGCAGGAATTATTGGACGGAATTCTCTGGCCAGGTGTTATGCTGAAAGCCAGACTAGCAGATGATTATTGTGGTTGCTGCTGGCCTCCCTTGAAATCTAATAATTTGTTAGGAAGAAATTTCTGTTGTTCCACAACTGTCCATTCAGGGTTCCTTGAATCTTCTTATGGAGTATCTGGTATTGCCCACTCTCGGAGACAGGATAGTAGACTAAATGGTCCACTCTGCTCTGGTCAAGTGTGGCAGTTCTTATGTTCCTAGCAGTAATTGTATAGCAGTCACTCTGTACATTGTATCATAAGTTGTCATGTGACATGAAAAATCAGAAACCTGTCAGCTCGACTTAGAAGCTGTGAAGTGAACATGAGGTTCTGAGACTTAAAAAATACAATACAGAATATTTTGTAATATGCCATTTTTTAAAATTAAGGAAAGTTTCAAATATTTAAACATATGTATATTCCATTTCAACAGGCTCTCACCATGTTTTTATTTCATGTTAAAGACTTCTTTTAGGCCTTCCTGTGCCCGAGTTTCAGTTATTTTTCCCCAGTCTCTTGGGAGATCTGCTGGGTTAGCATTATAACTGTTAGCTAACTGGTGATTGAACTTCTGAAAAATAAACTTCCAGTAATCAGAAGCCTCAATGCTGGGATCTGGCTGAATGCGCCAGTCTGGGTAATAGATGCGATAATCTTTGTAGGGATGACGTTTCCCTTTTGTGTCTGAATTTCGGAATGAGTTCTCAGAAACCACTTCAGATGAGCATATATCATAGACAAGTTTTTGTGTATCAAGATACCTGTAACCGCATAATCCTTGTGGCCGATGCACAGATGCAAAATGCTCCTTGTGGTCACTGCCTCCTGCTTCACAGGGGACTTTACAAAATGGACACTGCTTCCCACAGCCAAACCCTTGCTTGAAGATCTCATCCTGGGGTTTTAATGACAGATTGGAGAGTTTGGCCTGAATATCCAAACCACCAAATTGGAGTAAGATTTCTTGTTCCAGATCCAGAAGAAAAGTTTGAATATTAGCACAAAACTGGCCTGTTTTTGCTGTGTTTTTAAACTGTATCCCAAGTAAGTTGTCCTTGGAAATGACTAGGTCCTGCTGCAGCGCTTCACAAAAGTTGTTTAAAAATGCTAAGACCGTGGTATTTTTTTCATTTTTGGAGCTTTCCAGAACTTCCCTCACTTTCTTTACTATTGTAGATAGAATCTTTTTCTCCAACTCTCCCAGACGCTTAGTCTCCCTGTAATGATCCATCATCCGTCTCTGAATCCAGGTTTTGACAAATTCTTCATAGTTTTTCATATATTTCACATAGTTATCAAAGTTCATCTCCTCCAGAAGCTTTTTCTGTACAGTGAACTGGAAAAAGGTCCGGCTGCCATATTCAATGGACTCTGCCTTGTTGAGAATGTCATCTACTATCTCTATTCCTAGCCTTTTGTTGATATGATCCACCAAGGCAGGTTTGAGACACTGATAACAGAAATCCCTGGCCCTTGTTTGGTTCTCATCTTTTTCCAAATACAGGTCAGTGAAGGTGGAGAAATACTGAGGTTTCAGCTTCTCTAGACGACACTGAGGATCATTTTGTTGGATAAAATCTTCATGCATCTTCTGAAATCTCCAAGCCGCCTCCCCCAAAATATGAATTTTCAGGTCAACTTCAAAGCAAGCAGTAGTGCCGAGTTTTTTAACATCCTCCTGTTGGAGCCTCTCATTGATCATGTTCAGCAGTTCTCTGCAATGGATTTCATCGTAGTCCACTTTGGAATTTACCTTTTCTTCCGAGTATCTTTTACCCTCTTCTATTAAGGATTTAGCAAGTTCTTCTGTGTGAACAGTTGTTTCACATTCCCCTGTGGACAAGAGTTGTTTCATAGTTTTGATCCATGCTGTATCTATGTACTTGTTTTTCATTCTGAAATTGTTAATTCCATGAAACAACAAACTACCTAAATCCTGTAGCTTCTGCCTGACGGCACTCCCTCGATTTGCCAGGTCCTTTCTCAACTGGGACTCCATCTCTCGATAAACTTCACGTTTCTGTAAGCTGCTGAACTTCAACTCTGACAGTGTTTCTCTCCACATGTTTTCAAATTCTGATTTCAGTTCCTCATGCTCTAGTTTATGTTTTTTATTCCTACATTCATCCAAGACCCTGTCAACTTTCCCTTCAATTATCTGCATGTATGAGGTCTGGATGTTTTCTGTCTTGTGCTGGCCTTTTCGAATTCGAATTGCTACCTCGCACTTGTGACTCGGAGTAGCTCTCAAGTTCGTTTTTGAGGCTGTTTGCACTCCTGATAAAATCTTCTCTGTACTTTTCTATCAGGTGCAGATTCGAAACTCCACTTTCAAAATAATCTTGTAAATTATCCAAAACTTTTTGTTTCTCGTGCTGCAGTTTTTCCTGTGCCTCATTTTTCAACATGGATAAGGCACTAGCCTGTAGTTTCTCTGATGTCTGATTCTGAATGACAGTTTCCTTTTCAGATACCCAGAGATGTATCTCTTTGCGGAAATGCCACTCCCACTCGGAATACTTCATAGACAGCTGGTTATAGGCTTCAGCTACAAGGCTGTTTCTGAAACTGAAGATGAAGTTCTCGTGTTTTACAGCATTCCACAGGCTCTCCACCCATTTGACAAACTGGGGAATGTCCTTAGGGGCTCTATTACGTGACTGTTTCTTCATAAAATCAAGCAGGTATTTCTTTAGCTCACACACCCTCTCACTGTATCCCATGTTCACTGGAGCCATGGGAGGGACTCCATGCCACAGCCCAGGGATGTACCAGTTGTGTTTCTCTGCATCATAGTCCATAATACATGAAAATTTCACTTTTTTACATTGTTTTTCCATCCTAGCTGCAGCTTTGGTCATTTCATTCAGCTGCTCTAGGAGGTGCTTCCTGTCCCTCATGTTTTGTTCATGCGCAGACACATCACTGACATTCTGATGCACAAATTGGCAGTTGGCTTTTTGCCCTATTTCCTCCATTCTGAGAAAGGCATGGACCGCAATTTGCAGAATATCCTTCATTTCAGTGGCATTCTCCATGGCCATGTTAACGATGGTTATGTCACTTAACCCAATCACCAGTGTGGCCAGCTCATTGTCATGTTGATAACTATCCTCCAGCAGGGCCAGTTCAGGGGCTTTCAAGCCTTCTGTGTCTATCACCAGGATGAAGTCACAGCCCAGTTCCTGCTGAAAGTTCTCTGCCACTTTAATGAGCATCATGAAGGCTCCCCGCGTACATCGGCCACTGCTCACTGCAAACTGCAGGCCGAACATGGTGTTGAGGAGGGTGGATTTCCCAGTGCTCTGTACTCCCAGCACCGTCAGAACCACCATTCTGGACCTTTCCCCCAGCTTGGCATGGAGCTCAGTCAGAACATCTGTCACCCAATGCAGTGGGATGTTGGATGAATCTCCATCTAACAGTTCCATAGGAAACCCTTCCAGCATCAGGTCAGCTGCTATGCCTGGGAGATGGATGAAATGTCTTTGGCATTCTGCCTTGTCTCCTTCTTTAACCATTGAGCATTCAGCTTCATAGAACTGCCCCAACTCACGCATGAAATGCTCAACCCCTAAGGAAGTGGTAGATATTAATTTATCCAGCATAGTTAGTGCTTGTGGGTCATCTTCTGCCATTTTACTTTCCCCTTTATATTGATCCCGTAGTTTAAAAAGATTATCTCGAGCAATGTGATCCAGGCTAAACTTCATCCATTTCAGGAAGTAATGTTTCTCCATTAAAGGCAATTGTTCTATTCCATTAATAAATTTAATCAATCCATCAGTAAGGTCACATTGATTCTGCTGTCTACGTAATTCCAACAGTTCCTCTCTCAGTTGAGATTTATAGTCTTCAGTGGCAGTCTCCCCTTGCCTTCTCATTCTGCACAGTTCTTTTTCCACTTTAGCCAATTTTTCCCAGAGATCCCCCTGCAGTCTCAGCATTTCCCTCTTGTACTTTGCCACATCTTTTATTTCCACAGTGATTTCTCTCGCCCGCTTGCTTGCACTCTGGCATTCCTTACGGTCCTCATCTACCTGGATTCCTAGTTCACGTGCAGTCACAGCCATGGCTTCCAAATTCATTCTCTCGGGAGGTGAACTTGTTATGCTTTTTATTGTATATTTCAGTTTTTGAACAAATCCTGCATTATTTGTGGTGCTGTCTTTCTTCAGCAGTTGCGATTTGCTCAGATTCAGCACTGGAGCCAACTTATTAAGGAATCCCAATGTTTCCTTGGGATTTCCATTCTTGCAGTTGAGGATGAAGTAGTATTTAGTGGCTGATCCCTGCAGGGATGATAACAGCGTGTATTGTCTCTCACTGATGCTCTCAGTAACTATGAACACTGCTGAGGAGACCACTGTTAAAAAGCTGAACTGCAGCCAGTGAGATTCAATGTCTCCACGCAGATTTGTAGCTGCAACGGGTTCTGGGAAAAGATCTGAATTCTCCCTCCCAGCAGGGAAATACCAGGAAATCTCAACCAGCCCATCTGCGATTTCCCGAGGGACATTCCCAGAGTCCATGTCCCGATGGATAAAGAAATCGTGGTGCTGCTGGGAGGGGCTGAGAACCTCATTGAGGAGTTTGGACTTGGAGAAGCTGCAGCTCCCCAGCCGCACAAAGGAAATGGTTGGCATTGCTGTGAGCACCAGGCTCTCCTCTCTGAACCCTCTGCTCTCTGCCAGGGAGTGCGGCCTCCACTCTCTCACAATGTCCCTCATGGCCCACAGCAGTAGGGTGCACTTGGGGGTGTTGATGGGAGGTAGCAGCAGAGGGAGGGCAAACTGGCACATGGACATTTTGGACAGGATCTCCTGCTGTAGGAAACTGTCGGAGCAAAGCAGAACGGCACAGAGAACATCGAGGGGATATAGAGACTCTCTGATGTCAGTGTCACTAAAACTAAAAACATCTCCACCTGCAATCTGTGCCTCCTCACTGCCTCCTTCATCATCATATGCTCTATGCACAAGGCTTGTGTTTCTGGCTGTCCCATTCAGAGTCATTAGTTTCCTCAGGAAATGCCACGGTAAATCCCCTAACATCTGAGGAGTCCAGTTTTCTATACTTTCTGAGCCAATTTCCAGGACATGCTGCAGCCTGAGTTTTGTGCTTTGGTATTCCTGCAGGTTTAGCTGAGAAAGGAGTCCTTGAAAAGCTTTATTTTTCTCTGTAAAACAAAATGAAAATAGGATTCTCACGACTTTCGGAAGTTAGATATTCCCAGACAGAACATTTTTAGAGATGGAATTAATGATGTAAAATCTTAATAATTTAAAAGGAAAATTCCATTGGTGGCTAGTAATTAGGGGCTAATGGAGTTAAAGCTAATAAACTAATCCCCCTCTTCTATTTCTTTAACTAACCTTTACAGCAAGGCTTCTCAACCTTTTTCTTTCTGAGGCCCTCCTCAACATGCTATAAAAACACCACAGCCCACCTCTGCCACAATAACTGGTTTTCTGCATATAAAAGCTGGGGGCAGCATTAGGGGGTAGCAAGCAGGGCAATTGCCTGGGGCCCCACACCACAGGGACCCCCACGAAGTTACATTGCTCAGGCTCCAGCTTCAGCCCCGGGTGGCAGGGCTCAGGGAGCTGGGCTTCAGCCCCATGCAGTGGGGCTTCAGCTTTCTGCCCTGGGCCCCAGCGAGTCCAATGCTGGCCCTGCTTGGAGGCCCCCCTGAAACCTGCTCAAGGCCCCCTAGGGGGCCCCAGACCCCTGGTTGAGAACCACTGCTTTACAGCATATACTGTTCTTTTCTCCCTTCTCTCCAGCAGCCATATGAGGGAACAGTGGGGGGTCGGGAAGGGGCGGAAGGAGAGTCTGGCAGTGCTCCCCCCACCTTCTTTACAGCATCACGGTAGAGGGCTGTCTCTGGAGGGAGGGGCTGGTGGGACTGGTGCCCTCATCCCTTATTGGTACATGCAGACTGGAGCTGGAGGTGTAATTTCAAGCTGGAATAGACATAGGCATGCTAGCTTTGTTTGATCTAGTGTGATAAAAATACAAGTGTAGCCACAGTGGCGGGGTCGTGGGATGCCCGCGTACAATCCCATCTGAGATCCTATGTACGTGCTCAGGAAGCTAGCCCACACCACCGCAGCTAGCGTCTACCTTTAGTGTGCTCGCTTGATCAAAGCTAGCGCGGGTATGTCTGCCCAAGCTGGAAATTGCACTTCGAGCTCCAGTGTAGACAGGCCCTAAAAGAGCTCCTCTCTCCACTGAAAGTATAGAGCGTTGCTGAGGTCAGAACATGCATACACGCTGCCTTTTCAATCCTCTTGGCACAGAATCAGAGTAATCCTAGAGTGTGAGTGCAGGTACAGCCCCCGTGCAAAGCTCCATCCCACCTCAGGAGCAGCATGCAGGGCCCAAATCGCAGGAAGACGAGGGAGAGTGAATGAGCAATCGTCCAAGGTGTCACTTTCCTGGTAGGGACCTGTGACCAGGAAGCAGTAGGCCCATGACACAGTGAGGTGAGTGAGCAGTGAAAAGAGTGGCAGGGAGGCCTGTGACAGGGAGGTGGGGAGCAGGGCACATGGATTTCTCAGCTCTTTATTTTTCCCAGGTGGGAGTAGGGCGTGAGAAAGCCGAGTGGTAACTGTCTGCTCATTTTCACTAGGAGCAATGATAGGAGTTACAGCATTAGGAGCTACTGAGAGGAGCAAAATGTATTTATTGAAGGAGAGGAAAAGCCCCAAATTGATTAGTTGGTTAGGTGATTTTATTGGGACATCAATCCAATCAGGAAGCAAATGTGGGGACAGGGGTGCAAGGAGAAGGGGTAAAATTGTAGAGAGGTTCTCACATTGTTAACTGGGTTCTCTCTCAAGGCAGATGGGTCATTTGTGAGGCCAGAAATTAACTTGATTTGTATCTGTTTTTTTAGAGAAGGTGTTACATGGCATTATATTTTATTGTTGGATTCTGGTTTTTAGTTTGCTGGTCTTTGCACTCACTGTTACTCCTTGCTAGGTCTGAAACTTCAGAGTCATGTTAAGATGCAGTTAGTCAGAGGAGTGTCAGTGGAAAGCCTCAGCTCTGTAAGTATGCAGGGGATTTGTGTTCTGCAGTAGCAGAGTCTCCTTAATTGTGTATCTCTGATGGCCATCCAACTACAGACAGTGGGGGGGCTAAATCATAGACGATTAGGGTTGGAAGAGACCTCAGGAGGTCATCTAGTCCAACCCCCTGCTCAAAGCAGGACCAACCCCAATAGATGTGTTTGTGTGTGGGGAATGGTAATTCACTGTTCAATGCATGTTATCCACAAAGGGACTTTAGGCGTTGCAACACTCAGCATTGCAACACATAATTTTTAAGCGCCCTGCTGCCCACTGGACTCCTCAGTCCCGAGCTAGGATCCCAGGCTCCCTATATAATGCATGGGGAGAGTAGACACCTAGAAATGGGATTCACAGAAGTCAGCATGCTGAGCCAGGAACCAAAATGAAATACTGATGAAAAGGGTGGGACCTAAGCCCTGCCCCTCAAAGGTAATTAGATACTTAACTCTGGGCCAGAGAGAGATGCCTATATCTGCTCAGGATTCTCAGCTGTAAACCCTCTCCTGAAGTTAGGCTCCTAAACTAGGTCATCCGCTGAGAGACCCCACCCCATTATAGCCAAAAGCCTGCTGGAGTGTGGGAGATCCAAGTTCAAGTCCCTCCTTGAAATCAGCCAGACTGGGTTTTTGAAAAGGGGCCTCCCACATCACAGGCGATTGCCCTATTGAGTATTCTGGGGGATGCATATTCCATCCAGCTCAAAAGATCACCAGTCTGGTTGCCCTGGGCTGTCTTTTGTGCAAGGCTTGAGCCAGCAGGCATGCTCTGAGAATGCTACCAGATCAGACTCCACAGGCTAGAAAGGTGGGGCAATGTCTAGCTGAGAATCCCCAGGCTTGGGGCTGCTGTCCCATCTGCAGCTCCTGCTGGGGCTCAGGGCTTCCACCCTGTGGCTCCTTCCAAGGCTCAGGACACCCATTTTTCAAATTGGCCAGGGCCTCTGGGCATGGGCCCCATGGGCCCATGTGTTAATCCTCTACTGACTGTGACTTGCAGCTAGGAGCCCCTGGCTGGCGCGCTCCCAGCAGCACTGGGGGGAATCGAACCCACCTCCACCTCTAGGAGTCTCCTCCAGCTGCAACAGTTCCGTGATACTTCACCCCAGCAAGGCTCAGGCCTTGTCTACCCTACTAAGTTTTGTCGCCAAAAACTGCCTTTTGGCGACAAAACAGTGAGAGCGTTCACACTGCAATGCGACTTTTGCTGGGAAAAACGTCTGGTTTCGGCAACAAAAAATGTCCACCCTAAGAGAGAGTTTTTTCTTTCCCCCTCCCTTTATTGTTGACAAAGAGCCAGCGTAGACACTGCTGTTTGTTTTGTGGACAGAACTGGCTTCCGCCAGTATCCCACAATGCCAGTTCTGATCGCTCTGTTCAGTGTTTTGATTTCTGCTGCCCTGCAGGCATGTGTCCCTCCCCTTTCAAAGCTCTGAGAAGTATCTGACAGCTGAGTGTGCTGCTCTCTTTGGGGAACAAAGAACAAATCATTGGAATGCTCCTGTTCTGCCCGGCACTAGGAACACAGCGGCAGGCAGACTGCTGTCACTGGTGGGGGGCAGTACTGGATTTATAATGGTGCCAAAGGCACCATGGCACTGGGCCCGTACACAGCAGGGGCCCCCCCGGGCCCGGCACTCCACCTCCGCTACAGCCCAGCAGCCGCAGTGCTGGATCTCCTCTCCAGCCCCTTCCCCGGACGACCTGGACCCTGGACTTCTCCTCCCCCTGCTCCCGCCCATCGCTCCTCCTCTCAGCTGTCCGGCTGAGGGCTCCTTTCGTCTCCCCACCACATGCCTTGCCGCTCCTCCGGGTTGCCGGTGATGGACAGTCTGCCGCTTCAGGCTCCCCTGGGCTCAGGAACCCCAAAGCCAGGGGCTGTCAACCAACCGCCCGGAGTGGAGTGGAGGGGATGGAGTCCCTGCTTGCCGCTCAGCTGCTCTGCAGCAGAGGAAGGGTGGGGGGCTAGGACCAGGGAGAAAGTAGGTACCCGCTCTATGTGGGTAGGTGTGTGGGTGGGATCCTGTTTACCCCCTCCCCAGCTCTGCTGCGCTTGCGGTTTACCCCTGGTCCCTCCCTTGCTCCAGGGAGCAACCCTAGCTCCTGCCCCGCTGTGCTTTTGCCCCCCCGCCCCTGCCTTGCTCCAGCTGGGGACCAATCCTCCCTGCCCATGCCCTGCTGTGCTCTTGCCCCTCGCCCAGAGGAGGATTTACCATAAAACACAGGGTGCCCTGGCACAGGAACCCCCCAACAACAGGGGGCCCCAGGGCTGGGCAGCTGCAGGGGCAGAAGCTTGATCCTGCTGGCTCCTGCTGCAGGCTTCACCCGCCCCCACTGGCAGCCAATCTCCCCCCTCCCCGAGCGCGCCACATCCCCTCTCCTCCCCCACCCTCCCAGCACTTCCCCTGCCTCCAAACAGCTGTTTGCCAGCGCTCAGGATGCTCCAGGAGGGAGGGGGAGGAGCAGGGCTGTAGCGCACTTGGGAGCAGGGACTTGGTGAAGGGCTGGAATCTGGGCAGGACGGAGCAGAGGTGGGGCCCTTGCACTCCCTCTACACATACGCCCCCAGCCCCACAACCCCAGCCCCAATTTATTCACCCCCTTCACACACAGGGAGCCCCCTGCCACCCTCCCTGACTCCAGCACCCCTTCACACACCGCCCAGCCCCCGCCGCCCTCCCTGACTCCCGCATCCCCTCACACACTGCCCAGCCCCCTGCCGCCCTCCCTGACTCCCGCACCCCCTCACACACTGCCCAGCCCCCTGCCCTCCCTGACTCCCGCACCCCCTCACACAACCCCAGCCCTGACTCCTGCACCTCCCCACATCCCACTCTCACCAAACAGGAGCTCCTTCACCCCCACCCCACATCCCCACCTGCACCCCTTGCACCAAACAGGAGCTGCCCCAAGTAAGCGCTCAACACCCCAACCCCCTGCCCCAGCTCTGAGCCTCCTCCCACATCCTAACTCCTGGACAGACCCTGCACCCCAACTTTTTTTACATTTTGTTTAATAAGCACTCTTATCCAAAGCACTTTACAATAGTTAGCTAATGGTACAAACAATATTTGGAAAGATCATTAAGTGATCCATTGAGACCCTCAGCAATTTTCAAGTGGTCTGTGGAAAAATAAGTTAGACTACAAAAACAATCAAGGTACCTCACTTTATTTTCATTTTCTTCCTATTTCTTATAGGAGGACAATGAAGAACAAAAGAATGAACAGCGGGGCCGGGCGGGGGGGGAGATAAGAGAGAATGTTCTTTTTCTTGGCTGGGTCCCAAGGGGGGGGCCCAAAAATGAAGCTGAGCACAGGGCTCCACTAACTCTAAATCCGCCACTGTCCTGCCATATGAAAAAGCTATATAAGATGGGGAGTGACATCATAAGGGTTCTTCACTCCCCACCCAAGAAGAGTCTTGGAAACACGCAAGAACAAAGACTGAACTGGGGGAAGCGCAGGACCCAGGCTAAAGGGATTTCTAGCCTGTGAAGGAAACACCTGGGGGGTTCTAAGATGTAAAGCAAGTGCAGCTTGCCCCTTAAGAATCTTCAGCCTGCTTGTATCATCTCTTAGGGTGAGAATCTGCTAATTCATATCCAGTATATTTAGTATAAGAAGTTTAGTTTGTGTGTTTAGTTTATTTGCTAGGTAATCTGCTTTGATCTGTTTGCTATCCCTTATACTCACTTAAAATTTATCTTTTGTGGTTAATAAACTTGTTTTTGGTTTATCTAAACCAGGGAGTTGGAGTGGGTGTGTCAAGGTTCCTTCCCCATTCTGAACTCTAGGGTATAGATGTGGGGACCTGCATGAAAACCTCCTAAGCTTACTTTTACCAGCTTAGGTTAAAACTTCCCCAAGGTATAAACTATTTTACCCTTTTGCCCTTAGACTTCCACTGCCACCACCAAACTTTATCTGGGTTCCTGAGAAAAAGTAGTTTGGACACATCTTTCCCCCCAAAATCCTCCCAACCCTTGCACCCCACTTCCTGGGGAAGGTTTGGTAAAAATCCTCACCAATTTGCATAGGTGACCACAGACCCAAACCCTTGGATCTTAAGAACAATGAAAAAGCAATCAGGATCTTAAAAGAAGAATTTTAATGAAAGAAAAAGTAAAAGAATCACCTCTGTAAAATCAGGATGGTAAATACCTTACAGGGTAATCAGATTCAAAACATAGAGAATCCCTCTAGGCAAAACCTTTAGTTACAAAAAGACACCAAAACAGGACTATACATGCCATTCAGCACAGCTTATTTACCAGCCATTTAAACAAAAGGAAATCTAACGCATTTCTAGCTAAATTACTAACAAGTTCTAAGACTCCATTCCTGTTCTGTTCCCAGCAAAAGCATTACACAGACAGACAGACCCTTTGTTCCTCCCCCCTCCAGCTTTGAAAGTATCTTGTCTCCTCATTGGTCATTTGGTCAGGTGCCAGTGAGGTTATCCTGGCTTCTTAACCCTATATAGGTGAAAGGGTTTTACCTCTGGCCAGGAGGGATTTTATAGCACTATAAACAGAAAGGTGGTTACCCTTCCCTTTATATTTATGACATCATGTCTTATTTCCACAGCCCATCCTCTCATCCTGCCTCTTTTCTCCATCCATTGGTGAGTGCTGCTGCTCCTCCCTTTTCCCTTCGCCATTCCCCTGGTGGCTCACCTTCTGTCCTCTCCTCCAGCTCTTCTCTGGTGTCTCCCTTAGAGCCCTGGGAAACAGCTAGGAGAAACAGGATGAAATTTAATGAAAGAAAAGATTAGGCTCAATATCCAGAAAAACTTCCTGACAGTGAGACCTATGAAGCCGTGGAATCATCTTCCTAGGGGGAAGGTTGGAGCCCCATCACCTGGGTCATAGAAAATTAGGACTGGATAAACACTTGGAGAACAGACAGTATGCAAAAATACTAGGCGTCTTCAAGTCTCCCTGCCAGAAAAATCCCCACCTGTTCCTGGCTGTTTTGGGTCTTAGTGATGCTTTCGTTTTGTTTCTCTGTTTGAAATGTTGCTAGATGCTAACCTCATCTTTGTAACAAATGCATTTGCTGCTGGTTAAATCTTCCCTTGGGCCTTGTCTCTACTAGGAAAATTAAAACCATAGATCAGCACCAATACAGGGCAACTGGTTTTAGCAATAGAGGGGGATGTTTTTTCAGTTTGCAGTCTGGTAGCAGGCAGTGTGTTGTGAGAGAAGCAGAGCCTTTGATGAAAGCTGAGCCCTGATTAGGGGGCCAGGCATCCCTGATTAGGGACCCTATAAAGGCAGCCAAGCAGCCAGCGGCACATGAGCAGCAACACAAAGCCAAAAAACAGAGCTGACAACAGGGAAGTTTGAGAGGGAGCTTGTAAGGGGAGTTTGCGGGAAGGGGTGTGTGTGTGTTGTTGTTGTTTTTGACAGGTGCTGAGGAGGGAAGGCTATGACAGCTACAGAAGCAGCCACGGTAGGGACCCAAGAAATGGACGAGACAATGAAGATGAGTGATGTGGAAGCTGCAGGATTTATGTCATTCTGCGGAGGGTACCTGAAAGCTGCTTCCTTTTTATGCCTGCTAGATTTGATTGAAGAGCGGATCAGAGGTTTGGAGATGCTTTTAGAAGCCATGGTTGAGTTTCAAAGAGGATTTGAGCAGAGGATGGAAGGAAGGTGAGAGGAAGCTGAAGAGAAAAGTCAAGACTCAATGCAAGCTAAATTGAAGAGCTGTGAATGTAGGCTGCTAAATGAGGAGAGTGGCCAGTGGAAGCATGTGACTATGAAAACAAGGCAGAGGAAAAGACCAGCTAGCGAACAAGAAATAGAGCCGAGGAACAGGTTTGCTGAGCTGGATAAAGGGGAGAGGCAGGCAGTAACAGAAAATGGATGGGCAAGGAAGAAGAGAAGAGTAGCTAGTCACCCACAAGAAGAGGAGAAGAGTCAATGGAGGTAGCCAGAGTTCAGAGCCCCAGGAGGAGAGAGGAAGACTTGCCAAAGATTGCAAGTGAGAACAGAAGGCAGGGAGACTTGCAGCCAGAGGGATCACAAGGGGGAAGGCTGGAGAATTGAACCAACACCAGGAAGAGAGAGGTCTATGTGACCGGGAACGTCCTACTAAGAAGACAGGCCTGTCACCGGAGCTGATCCAGAGAACAGAAGGCTGTGCTGTCTGACAGGAGCTAAGATATGGGATGTGGACCTGAGGCTGAAGTGGATCCTAATCGGAACAGGAAAGAATCCATAAGAACGGCCATACTGGGCCAGACCAAAGGTCCATCTAGCCCAGTATCCTGTCTTCTGACAGTGGCCAGTGCCAGGTGCCCCAGATGGAATGAACAGACCAGGTAATCATCAAGTGATCCATCCCCTGTCGGTCATTCCCAGCTTCTGCCAAAGACAGCCTAGGGACACCCTCCCTGCCCATCCTGGCTAATAGCCATTGATGGACCTATCCTCCATGAATTTATCTAGTTCTTTTTTGAACCCTATTATGGTCTTGGCCTTCACAACATCCTCTGGCAAGGAGTTCCACAGGTTGACTGTGCAATGTGTGAAGAAATACTTCCTTTTCTTTGTTTTAAACCTTCTGCCTATTAATTTCATTTGGTGACCCCTAGTTCTTGTGTTATGAGAAGTAGTAAACAACACTTCCTTGTCTACTTTCTCTACACCAGTCCTGATTTTATAGACCTCAATCATATCTCCCCTTAGCCATCTCTTTTCCAAGCTGAAAAGTCCCAGTCTTATTAATCTCTCCACATAAGGAAGTTGTTCCATACCCCTAATAGTTTTTGTTGCCCTTTTCTGAACCTTTTCCAATTCCAATATAATCCACTGATTGTCCTCCACATGGGAAAAATTATGCTGCTAGATTCTCACTGGAACAATTTTCCCTATGACTGGAGAATTGCAAATATAGTACCTATATTTAAGAAAAGAGAAAAAAGTGATCCAGGCCTCTTATTTTAACCTCAGCTGTATGCAAGGTCTTAGAAGAAATTTTGAAAGAAAGAATAGTTAAAGACATAGAGGCAAACAGTAATTGGGATAAAATACAACATGGTTTGCAAAAGAAAGACTATGCCAGAAGATAACAGATTTTCTAGACAAAAGAAATGCAGTAGATCTAGTCTGCCTGAATTTCAGTTAGGCATTTGATACAGTTCCACATGGGAAGTTATTAGTTCAATTGGAAAAGATGGGGATTAATATGAAAATTGAAAGGTAGGTAAGGAACCAGTTAAAGGGGAGACTACAATGGATTGTACTGGAAGGTGAACTGTCAGGCTGCAGGGAGTTTACTAGTGGAGTTGCTCAGGGATTGGTCTTGGGACCAATCTTATTTAACATTTTCATTAATGAACTTGGCACGAAAAGTAGGAGTGTGCTAATTAAATTTGCAGAAGACACACAGTTGGGAGGTATTGCCAATACGGAGGAGGACTGGAATATCATACAAGATCTGGATGACCTTGAAAACGGGAGTGATAGAAATGGGATGAAATCTAATAGTGAAAAGTGCAAGGTAATATACTTAGGGACTAACAACAAGAATTTTTGCTATAAGAAGGGGACATATCCCTTGAAAGTGACAGAGGAGGAGAAAGACTTGGGTGTATGGATTGATCACGGGATGACTATGAGCCACCAATATGATATGGCCTTGAAAAAGGCTAATGGAATCCTAGGATGCATAGAATCATAGGACTGGAAGGGACCTCGAGAGGTCGTCTAGTCCAGTCCCCTGCACTCACGGCAGGACTAAGTATTATCTAGACCAGGGGTTCTCAACCTTTTTCTTGCTGAGGCCCCCTTCAACATCCTATAAAAACACCAGGGCTCGGCGCAGGAGGCAGGGAGTGCAGGGCTCTGGGCTGGGGGACATCCTTGGGCATAGGCATATATTTACTTCTATTTCGGGGTGGCAAGGGCTGGCAGGGATCAAGCCAGCTCTGCACAGCAGGGTCCAGGGACAGCGTGCCCCCTCCACCCCCTGACTCACTTAGGAGGCCACCCAGCTGTCTGGGTAGTGGGGGGATGCAATAAAAAAAATATAACTCAAAGGGGGGACTCAGTTCAAAAAGTTTTAAAACATTTCAAGGTGCAGGCAGGGGAGTAGCTAGGGGCTGTGTGAAGTGAGGGAATAGCTCAGGGTGCAAGGAGGGGATAGCTAAAGGGCTGTGTATGGGAAGGGGGTAGCTCAGGGTGCAGGGAAGGGGTAGCTTTGGGCTGTGTGCAGGCAGGGGATCGCTCCAGGTGCAGGGAGGGGATAGCTAAGGGCTGTGTACAGGAAGGGGGTAGCTCAGGGTGCAGGGAAGGGGTAGCTATGGGCTGTGTAGTGGCAGGAGGGCTCCCAGTGCAACTCCCAGCTTCAGGGGGCAGGTGTTGGGGCTCCCAGCTTCAGCCCCCCTGGCTTGGGGTGTGGGTGAGGGCTGCTGGCTTCAGCCCTGCGCCGCTCCCGGCTTCAGCACTGGTGCTCGCTGTGCCAGGTTTCAGCCCCGGGGCTCTGCAGCCCCCTGAAAGGGCTCTGCAGCCCCTGGTTGAGAACACTGATCTAGACTATCCCTGGCAGGTGTTTGTCTAACCTGCTCTTTAAAATCTCCAAGGATGGAGATTCCACAACCTCCCTGGGCAATTTATTCCAGTGCCTAACCACCCTGACAGTTAGGAAGTTTTCCCCTAATGTCCAGCCTAAACCTCCCTTGCTGCAATTTAATCCCATTGCTCCTTGTCCTATCCTCAGAGGTTAAGGAGAACAATTTTTCTCCCTCCTCCTTGTAACAACCTTTTATGTACTTGAAAACTGTTGTCATGTCCCCTCTCAGTCTTCTCTTTTCCAGACTAAACAAACCCCTGTCTTCCCTCACAGGTCATGTTTTCTAGATCTTTAATCATTTTCATTGCTTTTTGGACTCTTTCTAATTTGTCCACATCTTTCCTGAAATCTTTGAGCATAAGTTCTTTGAAGGGGTCAACAAACATGTGGACATTTCTTTCCTGAAATGTGGCGCCCAGAACTGACCTTGCATCAGGCGAGATATTTCCAGTCGAGACAGGGAAGTGTTACTGCCATTATACAAGGCACTGGTGAGACCTCATCTGGAATACTGGGTGCAGTTCTGGCCTCCTGTGTTTAAGAAAGACAAATTCATATTGGAAGAGGCACAGAGAAGGGCTACTGGGATGATCAGAGGACTGGAGAACCTACCTTAGGAGAGGAGTCTTAAGGAGCTTGGCTTGTTTAATCTAACAGAATGAAGGCTGAGGGGAGATATAACAGCTCTCTATAAATGAATCATAGGGCTAAACACCAGGGAGGGAGAGGAGTTATTTTAAGTCAAGTCCTAACGTTGGCACAAGAACAAATGGATAGCCAGTTTATATCAATAAGTTTAGGCTTGAAATTAGATGAAGGTTTCTAACTATCAGAGGAGTGAAGTTCTGGAACAGTCTTCCAAGGAGAGTAGTGGGGGCAAAAAAACTAACCTTGTTCAAGATTGAACTTGATAAGTTTATGGAGGGGATAATAGGATGAGGTTGCCAACAATGGCATATGGTCAGCCACGACTGCTATTAGCAAATATCTCCAATGACTGGAGATGGGACACTAGATGGGAAGGGCTCTGTGTTATTATAGTGATTTGTTTCCCAGGTGTTTGGCTGCTGGATCTCACCCACATGCCCAGGGTCTAACTGACTGCCTTATTTGGGGCTGGGAAGGACTTCCTCCCCAGGTCAGATTGGGAGAGAAACTGGCCTTTTTTTTTTTTTTTTTTTTTGCTTCCTCCGCAGCTTGGAGTCACTTGCTGGTCTGAAGTCTTCAAATCAAGATTTGAGGATTTCAGTAACTCAGCCAGAGGTTCTGGGTCTATTACAGGAAGGGGTGGGTGTGGTTCTATGGCCCACAATGTGCAGGAGGTCAGACTAGATGATCATAATGGTCCCTTCGAGACTTAAAATTCTATGAGTCTATGTAGAATCAGGCATTTTTACCATTTTTTAATACTTTTGCTCTGTGTAGGATGCTTACAAGTAATCAGCCAATTAATGATGGGTAGAAGGAGCAGCAGTCAGTGAAAACTGATATATAAAATCATTTGGAGCCATCTAGGTCCTGTTCCAAAGAACGCAGCTGGGCTGCTGGTCAGTCAAAGATGTGCAGTTCTCAGGGTGTGTCTTCACAGCACAGTTAGTTTAAGTAATAACTTGCGTGTTACCCCAACTAGACTCTTGTCCACAAACAAGAATCTCTAGCTGTAGTTAAGTGTAGATTAAACTCAGGTTAGCTACCTTGTGCGTGTGTGTGCATGCCGCTGAAGCTCCAGCTAATAATCCAGTGTTACCTCTCAGCAGCACCTAATCCAATCGCTCTGCTACTCAAATCGTTCTGTGTTACTCCAGTGTTGTTTTGAAGTGTGGTTGCTCTCACTAGAGCTAGGCTAGCTCAAGTGCAGTAACTTGAGTATACGAAGTCTAGCTAACTCTTGCAGTGAAGATAAAGGCCACAAAGAACTCTGCCATCAGAGATGGACGGCTGAGAGATGTGCAAAAACCAGTACCCTCCAAATATCACAGGTGGCATGGAGGGGAAGGTTGCACCTGAGTAGCTCTGAGGAACATGGCTTCCACCTCCTGTGCTCCTCTGACAGCAGCACTGGCTGGCAAATCACAGATGGTTTGCCAGTTGAAAGAACAAATCTCACAAACCACACGTGGGTTGTCAGAGCTGGACTTGCAGCAGGAATGGTGAGGGTATTTGGGTGAGACTTGGGGAAGGGGATGCTTTAGAACTAGTCTCTATGTACTCTCTATGTCTCCATTTTTTTCCTGATTTTCAAATGTAAAGAGAATCATTCAAAACAGTTAAGGTTGATAAGGACAAACGCCACCCACATCAAAACCACAAAAGCAATGAAATATTGAGTAAAACCATACAAATGGATCACCAGCAAGTATTATCTGGACCACAGCTGGAGAACCACTGCAGCAGTGAATTTAAATGTTCAGACATAACATTTCATTCACAAGACATCTAGATAGACGTATGTGTAGTGCTGGGGAGGAGCCGGTGGTCATGGTACATATAGGTACCAATGACATAGGGAAGGATAGGAGAGAGGTCCTGAAGGCCAAATTTAGGCTGCTAGGTAAGAGATTGAAATCATAAGAATGGCCATACTGAGTAAGACCAAAGGTCCATGCAGCCCAGTATCCTGTCTACCGACAGTGGCCAATGCCAGGTGCCCCAGAGGGAGTGAACCTAACAGGTAATGATCAGTGATCTCTCTCCTGCCATCCATCTCCACCCTCTGACAGAGGGAGGCTTGGGACACCATTCCTTACCCATCCTGGCTAATAGCCATTAATGGACTTAACCTCCATGTGTTTATCCAGTTCTCTTTTCAACGCTGTTATAGTCCTAGCCTTCACAACCTCCTCAGGCAAGGAGTTCCACAGGTTGGCTGTGCACTGTGTGAAGAACTTCCTTTTATTTGTTTTAAACCTGCTGCCCATTAATTTCATTTGGTGGCCCCTGTGGGAACAAGTAAATAACTTCCCCTTATTCACTTTCTCCACACCACTCATGATTTTATAGACCTCTATCATATCCCCCCTTAGTCTCCTCTTTTCCAAGCTGAAAAGTCCTAGCCCCTTTAGTCTCTCCTCATAGGGGACCCATTCCAAACCCCTTATCATTTTAGTTGCCCTTCTCTGAACCTTTCCTAACGCCAGTTGTGGCAAAATACCTTGTTCACCTCAGCAGGCTCAGTCCTTTTTAGACTTGGAGACTTAGGTTTGGGGCAAGGCAAATCCTTATAGGTGGCACAGGCTCCTGCTACTCCTCTCCTCAGTCGGTCCCTTGTGCTTGTTTCCTTTCCCTTCTGGGGAGCGAGTGCAGCCTCCCTACTGGGAAGGTCTGGTGTCTTGCTGCAAACAGCCTACTGGCAACTTCCCTGTTCCCCTCACTCTCCCTCTCCTTCCACCCCGGGGAGGGTTTAAAAAGGTCCCAACTAGTTGGAGTCAGCTGAACCTAATTGGTTCCCTAGCAACCCCTTTTCCAGCTGAACCTTATTGCCCCCTGGTTAGCTCTCCTCAGTGGATAGGGAGGGGCCTTTTAATCCCCTGGGACTAATTACTACCCCGCCCTTTGGAGCGGTTTGTCCTGGGTTTACCACACAGTATATCTTTTCTGAGAGGAGGGGACCACATCTGTATGCAGTATTCAAGATGTGGGCATACCATGGATTTATGTAAGGTCAATAAGATAGTCTCCGTCTTATTCTCTATCCCTTTTTTAATGATTCCAAACATCCCGTTTGCTTTTTTGACTGCCGCTGCACACTGCATGGACATCTTCAGAGAACTATCCACGATGACTCCAAGATCTTTCTCCTGATTAGTTGTAGCTAAATTAGCCCCCATCATATTGTATGTATAGTTGGAGTTATTTTTTCCAATGTGCATTACTTTCCATTTATCCACATTACATTTCATTTGCCATTTTGTTGCCCAATCACTTAGTTTTGTGAGATCTTTTTGAAGTTCTTCACGGTCTGCTTTGGTCTTAACTATCTTGAGCAGTTTAGTCTCATCTGCAAACTTTGCCACCTCACTGTTTTTACCCCTTTCTCCAGATCATTTATGAATAAGTTGAATAGGATTGGTCCTAAGACTGACCCTTGGGGAACACCACTAGTTACCCCTCTCCATTCTGAAAATTTACTATTTATTCCTACACTTTGTTCCCGGTCTTTTAACCAGTTCTCAGTCCATGAAAGGATCTTCCCTCTTATCCAGTGACAACTTAAGAGCCTTTGGTGAGGGACCTTGTCAAAGGCTTTCTGGAAATCTAAGTACACTGCGTCCACTGGATCCCCCTTGTCCACATGTTTGTTGACCCCTTCAAAGAACTTATGCTCAAATAAATTGGCTAGTCTCTAAGGTGCCACAAGGACTCCTTTTCTTTTTGCAAATACAGACTAACACGGCTGCTACTCTGAAACCTGTCAAATAGATTAGTAAGACATGATCTCCCTTTACAGAAACCATGTTGACTTCTGCCCAACAATTTATGTTCTTCTAGGTGTCTGACAATTTTATTCTTTACTATTGTGTCAACTAATTTGCCCGGTACTGATGTTAGACTTACTGGGTCTGTAATTGCCAGGATCACCTCTAGAGCCCTTTTTAAATATTGGTGTTACATTACCTGTCTTCCAGTCATTGGGTAGAGAAGCTGATTTAAAGGACAGGTTACAAACCATAGTTAATAGTTCCGTAATTTCACATTTGAGTTCTTTCAGAACACTTGGGTGAATACCATCTGGTCCCGGTGACTAGTTATTGTTCAGTTTATCAATTAATTCCAAAACCTCCTCTAGTTACACTTCAATCTGTGGCAATTCCTCAGATTTGTCACCTACAAAGGACGGCTCAGGTTTGGGAATCTCCCTAACATCCTCAGCCGTGAAGACTGAAGCAAAGAATTCATTTTGTTTCTCTGCAATGACTTTATCGTCCTTAAGTGTTCCTTTTGTATCTCGATAGTCCAGGGGCCCCACTGGTTTTTTAGCAGGCTTCCTGCTTCTGATGTACTTAAAAAACATTTTGTTATTAACTTTTGAGTTTTTGGCTAGCTGTTCTTCAAACTCCTTTTTGGCTTTTCTTATTACATTTTTACACTTAATTTGGCAGTGTTTATGCTCCTTTCTATTTACCTCACTAGGATTTGACTTCCACTTTTTAAAAGATGCCTTTTTATCTCTCACTGCTTCTTCTACATGGTTGTTAAGCTACGGTGGTTCTTTTACTGTGTTGTTTAATTGGGGGTATACATTTAAGTTGAGCCTCTATTATGGTGTCTTTGAAAGTGTCCATGCAGCTTGCAGGGATTTCACCCTAGTCACTGTGCCTTTTTATTTCTGTTTAACTAACCTCCTCATTTTTGCATAGTTCCCCTTTCTGAAATTAAATGCCACAGTGGTGGGCTGTTGAGCTGTTCTTCCCACCACAGGAATATTAAATGCTATTATATTATGGTCACTATTTCCAAGCGGTCCTGTTATAGTTACCACTTGGACCAGATCCTGCGCTCCACTCAGGACTAGATCGAGAGTTGCCTCTCCCCTTGTGGGTTCCTGTACCAGCTGCTCCAAGAAGCAGTCATTTAAAGTATCGAGAAATTGTGTCTCTGCATTTCATCCTGAGGTGACATGTACCCAGTCAACATGGGGATAATTGAAATCCCCCTCTATTATTGAGTTCTTTATTTTGATAGCCTCTCTAATCTCCATTAGCATTTCATCATCACTATCACTGTCCTGGTCAGGTGGTAGATAATAGATCCCTACTGTTATATTCTTATTAGAGCCTGGAATTACTATCCGTAGAGATTCTATTGAACATGTGGATTAATCTAAGATTTTTATTTCATTTAATTCTACATTTTCTTTTATGTATAGTGCCACTCCCCCCCATCCCCCCGCATGACCTGTTCTGTCCTCCCGATATATTTTGTACCCCGGAATGATTGTGTCCCATTGATTGTCCTCACTCCACCAGGTTTCTGTGATGCCTATTATACCAATATTCTCCTTTAACACGAGGCACTCTGGTTCACCCATCTTATTATTTAGACTTCTAGCATTTGTGTACAAGCACTTTAAACATTTGTCACTGTTTATTTGTCTGACCTTTCCTGATGTGTCAGATCCTTTTTTATGTGAATGTTTCTCGTCTGAACTGGCCCATACTTTATCCTCTTCCATCCTCTTCTCCTGACTAAAACCTAGAGAATGTCTCTCAATAGACTCTCCTCGAAGAGAACTCTCTGTCTGATCCACGTGTGCCTCTGCAGCCATCAGCTTCCCCCCCCCCCACCACCATCTCTTTGTTTAAAAACTGCTCTGCAACTTTTTTAATGTGAAGTGCCAGCAGCCTGGATCCACTCTGGTTTAGGTGGAGCCCACCCTTCCTGTATAGGCTCCCCTTAGCCCAAAAGTTTCCCCAGTTCCTAATAAATCTAAACCCCTCCTCTCTACACCATCGTCTCATCCACGCATTGAGACCCTGCAGCTCTGCCTGCCTACCTGGCCCTGAGCATGGAACAAGCAGCATTTCGGAGAATGCCACCATAGAGGTCCTGGATTTCAGTCTCTTTCCTAGCAGCCTAAATTTGGCCTCCAGGACATCTCTCCTACCCTTCCCTATGTCATTGGTACCTACATGTACCACGACCACCGGCTCCTCCCCAGCACTACACATAAGTCTATCTAGATGCCTCGAGAGATCCGCAACCTTCGCACCAGGCAGGCAAGTCACCATACGGTTCTCCCGGTCATCGCAAACCCAGCTATCTATGTTTCTAATGATCAAATCTCCCATTACTAACACCTGCCTTTTCCTAATGACTGCAGTTCCCTCCCCTGGAGAGGTAACCTCAGTGCAAGAGGCTACCCCAACATCATCTGGAAGGAGGGTCCCAACTATGGGAAGGTTTCCCTCTGTTCCCGTTGACTGCTCTCCTTCTCTGGGCCTTCCATCCTCCTTAACAGCGCTGGGGCTGTCTGACCGGAGGTGGGACAAATCTACAGTGTCCTTGAAAGCCTCCTCAACAGACCTCTCTGCCTCCCTTAGCTCCTCCAGTTCTGTCACCCTGGCCTCCAAAGCCCGTACGCGGTCTCTGAGGGCCAGAAGCTCCTTGCACCAAATGCACACATATGCCACCCACCCACAGGGCAGGTAATCATACATGCTTCACTGAGTGCAATAAACTGGATAGCCCCCAATCTGGTGCTGGGCTTCTGCCTGCAGTCTCTCCTACAGCTACCTAGGTTAATGATAGGGTTTTTGTTTAAAACAAGAAGTTTTGATTAAAGTTTAGTTTAAAGGTTTTAAAGAATGGCAAGTGTACCTCGCCCCCTTCCCACTCCCCTTCCAAACTCCCTCTCGAAACTCCCTGTTAGCAGTCCCTGTTTGCAAAGCTCAAGTCCAGGACCTCCATGTTAGCATTCTCTGAGACGCTTCCAGTTCCATGTGCAGGGCCAGTTAGATAGGCAGAGCTGCAAGGTCTCAATGTGTGGATGAGACAATGGTGTAGGGAGGAGGGGTTTAGATTTATTAGGAACTGGGGAAACTTTTGGGAAAGGGGGAACCTGTAGAGGAAGGATGGGCTCCACCTAAACCAAAATGGAACCAGATTGCTGGCACTTAAATTTAAAAAGGTCATGGAGCAGTTTTTAAACTCAGGGCTGGTGGAAGGCCGACAAGTGTGGAGGAGCATGTGGTTCGGACATCCCTTAGGGGAGGATCTATTAATAGAGAAGATCTATTAATTAAGACTCTCTATGTCCTCTTAAGGACGAGAGGATGGAAAATGATAAAATACAGGCAGGATCTGATCAGAAACAGTCAAATGAAAGAGTCCCATTCAATTATATTGTGTAATGGCTGACAGCTCAAAGGAGACAAGTTTTTAAAGTGCTTATATACCAGTGCTAGAAGTCTAAATAATAAAATGGGTGAATAAGGATATTAATATAATAGGCATCACAGAAACTTGGTGGAATGAGGATAATCAATGGGATACAGTAACACCAGGGTACAAAATATTTTGGAAGGAGTGGCACTATATGTGAAAGAAAGAGTAGAATCAAATGAAGTAAAACCCATAAATGAATCAAACTGTGCCATAGAATCTCTATGGATAGAAATTCCATGCTCTCATAATAAGAATATAGTGGTAGGTATATAGCGGTAATATATTACCGACCACCTGACCAGGATGGTGATAGTGACTGTGAAATGCTCAGGGAGATTAGAGAGGCTATTACAATAAAAAACTCAATAATAATGGGGGATTTCAATTATCCCTATATTGACTGGGTACATGTCGCCTCAGGACGGGATGCAGAGATAAAGTTTCTTGACACCTTAAATGACTGCTTCTTGGAGCAGCTGGTCCTGGAACCCACAAGAGGAGAGGCAATTCTTGATTTAGTCCTAAGTGGAGCACAGGATCTGGTCCAAGAGGTGAATATAGCTGGACCGCTTGGTAATAGTGACCACAATATAATTAAATTTAATATCCCTGTGGCAGAAAAAACACCACAGCAGCCCAACAGCGTAGTATTTAATTTCAGAAAGGGGAACTACACAAAAATGAAGAAGTTAGTTAAACAGAAATTAAAGGGTACCGTGCCAAAAGTGAAATCTCTGCAAGCTGCATGGAAACCTTTTAAAGACATCATCGTAGAGGTTCAACTTGAATGTATACCCCAAATTAAAAAACATAGTAAGAGAACCAAAAAAGAGCCACCTTGGCTAAACCACAAAGTAAAAGAAGCAGTGAGAGGCAAAAAGGCATCCTTTAAAAAATGGAAGTTAAATCCTAGTGAGGAAAATGGAGAGAAGCATAAACACTGGCAAATGAAGGGTAAAAATACAATTAGGGAGGCCAAAAAAGAATTTGAGGAACAGTTAGCCAACCAGTGGGGCCACTGGACGATCGAGATGCTAAAGGAGCACTGAAGGACGATAAGGCCATTGCGGAGAAACTAAATGAATTCTTTGCATTGGTCTTCATGGCTGAGGATGTGAGGGAGATTCCCGAACCTGAGCCATTCTTTTTAGGTGACAGATCTGAGGAACTGTCCCAGATTGAGGTATCATTAGAGGAGGTTTTGGAACCAATTGATAAATTAAACAGCAATAAGTCACCGGGACCAGATGGTATTCACCCAAGAGTTCTGAAGGAACTCAAATGTGAAATTTAAGAACTACTAACTGTAGTCTGTAACCTATCATTTAAATCAGCTTCTGTATCAGATGACTGGAGGATAGCTAATGTGATGCCAATTTTTAAAAAGGGTTCCAGAGGTGATCCCTGCCATTGCAGGCCTGTAAGCCTGAGTTCAGTACCGGGTAAACTGGTTGAAACTATAATAAAGAAAAATACTGTCAGATATATAGATGAACATAATTTGTTGGGGAAGAGTCAACATGGTTTTAGTAAAGGGAAATCATGCCTCACCAATCTACTAGAATTCTTTGAGGGGGGGTCAACAATCATGTGGGCAAAGGGGATCCAATGGATATTGTGTACTTAGATTTTCGGAAAGCCTTTGACAAGGTCACTCATCAAAGGCTCTTAAGCAAAGTAAGCTGCCACAGGATAAAAGGGAAGGTGCTCTCATGGATTGGTAACTGGTTAAAAGATAGGAAACAAAAGGTAGGTATAAATGGTCAGTTTTCAGAATGGAAAGAGGTAAATAGTGGTGTCCCGCAGGGGCCTGTACTATTCAACATATTCATAAATGATCTGGAAAAAGGGATAAACAGTGAGGTGGCAAAATTTGCAAATGATACAAAATTACTAAAGATAGTCAAGACCCAGGCAGACTGCGAAGTGCTACAAAAGGATCTCTCAAAACTGGGTGACTGGGTAACAAAATGGTAGATGACGTTTAATATTGATAAACGCAAAGTAATGCACATTGGAAAGCATAATCCCAACTACACCTATAAAATGATGGGTTCTAAATTAGCTGTTACCACTCAAGGAAGAGATCTTGGAGTCACTGTGGATAGTTCTCTGAAAACATCCACTCAATGTGCAGCGGCAGTCAAAAAAGCAAACAGAATGTTGGGAATCATTAAGAAAGGGACAGATAACAGGACAGAAATATCATGTTGCCTCTATATAAATCCATGGTACACCCACATCTTGAATACTGCGTGCAGATGTGGTCGCCCCATCTCAAAAATATATATTAGAATTGGAAAAGATTCAGAAAAGGGCAACAAAAATGATTAGGGGTATGGAACAGCTTCCCTATGAGGAGAGCTTAAGACTGGGACTTTTCAGCTTGGAAAAGAGATGGCTAAGGGGAGATATGATTGAGGCCTATAAAATCAGGACTGCTGTAGAGAAAGTAGACAAGGAAGTGTTGTTTACTACTTCTCATAACACAAGAACTAGGGGTCACCAAATGAAATGAATAGGCAGCAGGTTTAAAACAAATAAAAGGAAGTATTTCTTCACACAACGCACAGTCAACCTGTGGAACTCCTTGCCAGAGGATGTTGTGAAGGCCAAGACCATAACAGGGTTCAAAAAAGAACTAGATAAATTCATGGGAGGATAGGTCCATCAATGGCGATTAGCCAGGATGGCAGGGATGGTGTCCCTAGCCTCTGTTTGCCAGAGGCTGGGAATGAATGACAGGGGATGGATCACTTGATGATTACTTGTTCTGTTCATTCCCTCTGGGGCACCTGGCACTGGCCACTGTCAGTAGACAGGATCTTTGGTCTGACCCAGTATGGCCATTCTTATGTTCATTCATGTACATATATAATGCAAAATTTTGTTATAGTTGGGAAATATGCTGTCTCTCTCTCAGTGTTATGGCTATTACCTTTTTTTTAATGAAAAATAGAATAGAAAGAGATTCGACCTACCATGGCCAGAAGGTTGTAAATTCTGATTGGTGCCAGGAAAGAGGATTTCTAAACACTCCAGAAATTGCTGGCAGGTTGACTCCCCTTTTTTCTGTATGTGAATTAACAACTTCCTGATTTTGATCACGATGTCCTCTTTTTGATTGAAGCTGTTGTACTCCTCCTCTGTGATGATGGACAGGGCAAGTAACTCATCCAAGATGTTATCAGGGTCTCTTTGAATAAGTTGTATCAGCTCTTTGCGTTTGGTGCATAGAATCCTGTATTTGTCACCAGTGGCCATTATCACTGAATCACAGGATCCGCAGTCATTTGCTTTTAAGAGACAGAAGACACAGGATTTGTGAAGCTGCTAGAGACAGCTTCAGTTTAATGAGTAACGCTCTAGGAAAGTGCCTTGTTCGTGATCATGACATTGGCCATTTAAACAATTTGAGAAACGGACCCACCAGTCTCCCCTATTTCCTGTTGAAAGTGGAATGGTTCTGTAATAACTACTGGAAATTATCTATAGCAATTCACTGGGTTCATACAAACTGGGTGTTAGTTCCCATGGGGTTGAGAGAGGGCCAACTCCAATAATGCTGCCAAAATTGAACTGCAGTTCTGGATCACTCACACCTTCCTGGCCCGCTGTTTCAAAGGTCCTCCTTTTACTCGTCTTTTCCTTCCCAGGGCAGGAAATGAGGGGTTAGCTGTTTTGCTAGTTAGATACCAGCATGTCTATTGTAGTAATTACCAGGATTCTTGTCTCTAATATTTTGGACCCTGAGGAAGTAAATATGAAAGGCAGGGATTAGATTAGCAGCAATCCCATTTGTAAGTAGAGTGAAATACCCTCCTGGCATATTTATCATTGACATTTCTATTAAATTCATGCACGTCCTTATCTGACTTGGTGCCAACATCCCATCTTTATTAACTCATGCCTTACCTCAGGTAAACTCCCAGCTGAAGCCTAAGTAAGGGCTGAGTAAAAGTAAGGTGCGCAGGATTGGCCCAGAGATTTGTATTCTAAGAAGTTTCCAGATTTTATTGAACTACAAAAGGGCACTTACCTTCCGCTCTCTGTCCCAGCCTAGGGAGATCCTGTCTAATGATAAGATGTTTGCTCGGGTTTATATAAGGGATAACATGAGACTTAGGGCGTGTCTACACTTACCTCCAGAGCGATCGATCCAGCGGGGATCGATTTATCGCGTCTAGTGAAGACACGATAAATCGACCGCCGAGCGCTCTCCCGTCAACTCCAGTACTTCACCGCAGCGAGAAACATAGGTGGAGTCGACAGGGGAGCATCAGCAGTCGATCTACTGCAGTGAAGACACCGTGGTAAGTAACTCTAAGTTTGTCGACTTCAACTATGCTATTTTCGTAGCTGAAGTAGCTCACTCCCCCCCCCCCACCCCAGTGTAGACCAGGCCTTAAAGCGGCATAGGCGCCAACTTCCCCTCTGCCCCGTGGGTGCTTGAGCCCCCCCTCCCACGGCCCAGCCCCTGCATCACCCTCACCCCGCCCCAATTCCACCCCCTTCCCCAAAGTCCCCACCCTGCTCTGCCAGGTAATTTTCTTGTAATTGTTTATTTTCAATCTTAACTAGTCCAGTGCTGTGTCTAAACTGAACTGGTTAATAACTCCAATTAAAGTAGCAAATTATGGAATATTTGTCTTCTTACAAAAGCAATGGACATATTATATCTCTGATGTGTTCTGAAAAGTCCAGCCCTGTCCTGGAACAATGTTTTTTTGGGAAATTCAGGGCTGGGGAGAGTGTGGACTCACTTTAGCAGTTGTTAACTAAGGCTGGTGGAGACCCATGGAAGCCAGTGGTATTGCAGGAAGGCTCCTGGCTCCGAAGTGTTGGAACAGAGCTGTCTAATACATAGACTTAGGATACATGCTTGTTGCAGGCATTCCAGGCAGCGAGCCCCAGTAGCAAGGCAGTGTAAGGCACTCAGGGTTACAGGGTAAGAGATGACCATTCTTCACTGCTCTGGATTGCACTTGGGAATTTCAGATACAATTATCACACTACTTATTGACTGCCTATCAGGCCCCACGGGTCTTGAACCTGGGTCCATGGAGGGCTCCACATTGTGAGGCTACACCTCATAGTCTTCATAGAAATATTGTTATGATATGAATATGGCATAACTAAGATGTTTTATGCAAGATGGGTGATGTGAGGTATCATTGGAAAGGGTATGATTTACTGAATGTGGTTATCCAATTTGTATGCATGTATCATTTCTATATCTGAGGTTAGGAATATTTACTATGTAACAATTCCAGCTGTGTATGTACTTGAGGAACGCCCACCAGACAGTTGGCAATCAGCCTGGATGGGCCATTAAGAAGAACAATAAGTCTTTGAAGATGCTGAGCTCCCACCTGCCTCAATTTCCTTCCTGTGGACATTACAAATAAACCTTGTCTCATGGATGCTTTGACATTGCAAGGTCATGTGATCATGTCCCCTTGTACAGGAAACCATCTTGAGCTGGTACTTTTCCACTGAAGGGGGTGGGGGGAATCAAACAGGGAAACAAAAAAATTCCCACCATATGTCAGTCCTATTTAAGACTGGAGAGTGAGTTAATCAGGGTTGCCAGTTCTTCACTGTATCCCCACCCAGGATGACTGCTGTAAACACCTAAGACTGTTCTGGGGACAGAGGACTCAGACCTAATCTGAGACAGGGGTCTTGCCTGTGAAGAGAAATACCTGGAACTCTTAAGTTGCAGAAACTCTCCAACCTGCCTAATACAAGATTTAGGATAAAAAAAACTATTTGTAACCAGTTTCTTTAGTGAATTAAGTTTAGGGTGCATGTTTTGCTCAGTGATCTGCTTTGTTCTGTTTGCTATCCCTTATCATCACTTAAAATTAATCCTTTGTAGTTAGTAAACTTGTTTTGTTTTCTAAAACCCAGTTTGTGCAATTTACTATGGGCGAGGGGGGCAAAGAGCTGTGCATATCTTCCTCCACACTGAGGGAGGGGGCAATTTTCACACAGCAGCACTGAGTAAGGGGAATCCAGGCTGGTGGGATAAGCACATCAGTGGGACCCCAACACATCCGGTGGCACCATGAAAGGGGGAGTCCAACCCATCACACACACACACCCCACTCCTCAATTAGCAGCTGGCATTGGGGTTTATTTGAAGCGGAACTTGAGCACAAGCCCCGCCCCTACACTGTGACTGGCAGAGCACCAAGACTCCTGATTGGGCTGCAGCCCCTATTTAAGCCGGAGGAGGAAAGAGGAAGTTGTCTGTACAACTGGGCTTCATACAGCTGGTTTAGTGTTTGCCTGTTCCTGCCTTCTGATCCTGACCTCCTGGTACTCTGATTAGCCCTGAATATTAGCTGCCTGCTGGTTTGTCTCTTAATCCTGATTCCTGGTAATTGGTTTCTGGCCTGTGCCTGACGCTAACCCTAGGCTAGGCTATCCGTGCCCTGGCCCTGACATTGCTAGAGGGACAGTGAGAGTAAAAAGAAGACGGTGCAGCAGGCTCTTAGCCCAGATTGTTCCCTCTCAAGGGAAAACTCCCTTGGGGCCCCCTTCACAGAAGACTAAGGAAGACTGTGTGGAGTCTGTGCCCTACCCTGTGTCCAGGTCTCCTGTCCTTGCAGGTCCCAGGCAATGGGGCGACCGTAAACCAGTGCTGTTAGAGAATTTCCCACAGGGAACTGTCCTGGAAATCTCACTGTAAAGGGAGGTCCCCACTGTGCGGGATAAAGGCTGGGGCTGTTTGCTCAGATTTACGTAGGGGGATGATAAGCGTTGTGCTGCCTTGCCCCTCGGCTTTCCATGCCCATCTCCTGATGGGAGCGGGGACAAGGCTGCTGAGGCAGCTGTTCCGTTTCGAAGTGGGAATGGGGAGATCTGCGTGCAGAGGGTCCCTTCCTTGAGCAATCCACCTCCCTCTGTCTCTGTAGATTTCAGTTATGAATGATGGAATTTCACCCCCCCTATTAAGCCCTATCCTCATTTTTTAGGATTGCTGACGTTGTATTAAAATCAAAGGGGATGTGAGACGGCTCCTGTGAAAGTTAATGCTGCTTCAGGCTGTGTTCACTTTGGGGGTGGACTTACTGCTGGTTGTCAAAGGTGGGGGAGCTGCAATTCCCGACCCCACCTCCTTGGGGTTCAGAGATGATTTTGCAAAGGTGGCTCACCCCATAATGTCCCCATAAAGGAAATGGAAACTTATGTCGCAGAGTCTCCTCTGCACCCAGATCCCAGAGGAGCATTCCCAAGCCCCTCCTGAGAACTCAGGATTTGGCCCACAGATTTGTATTTGAAGTTTTCAAATCTTTTTAAATAGCTAATAGTACTTACTCTTTTTTGTTGGAAGCGAAAGTGATCACAGCTCCGAAAGAGGTGTCTGTTCAGCTTGGTTTGCCTTGTGCTGTAAAAATAAAGAGTCAATAGGAATCTGAAAGTAAAACCATTTCAGGAAAGCTGGGTCACAGCCTTTCCGTTGCAATTATCAGAAACCACACAGCTGCAGTGTCAGCAAACAAAACCCACATCCTAACTGGCACTTGGCCTGATGCCCAGCACCATGAGTGTGCCCAGCTTAGGGTGCAAATTATTTGAGCTCAGTTTCATGGCACAGCCAGAGTCCAGTGCAGTGTCAGGCCGTCTTTCATCTCAAAGCAGTGCAGGTAGAAGAGTGCAGCCACTTCCTGCTTTCCCACCATTCAGTCTGTCCTGCCAGACAGCCAGGCAATCCTTACCCAGCTGCTTCCCCTGTGACCGTCCTCCTGCTGTCAGCCTCATTCAAGAGTGGTGGGGAGGGCCCCCATTCCTGTGACGGGGCCCAAATTCAGGTGGATGAGTCCAAAATCAGGGGCACAGCATGCTCGTTTATGGGGATAGGGCTGCTATCAAGGGGACAGCCTCCCCCCCTGTCAGGGAGGAAGAGGCCTCTTATTTGGGTGACTGGAGTCAATCACCTGAGAGAGCATGAGCACTACTAGGGGGCATCCTAATGGTGGGCCACTCACATCTCTGTCATAACAATACAGGTCAATGAGATTTTATTGGGAGGCCAAGCTACAGAAATGTTACCAATGTGTAAGAAAAAGATAGATCCCTCGTGTGCCTGTCCAAGGGGGCACTACGTGCCCAGGATAGGATTACATAGGGGGTTTGACCATCTGTGTCCATTTGTCATTCCTCTGTCCCTGAGCTCATGGCAGGTTTTTCCGTAGTGTTCTGCCATCTCCCTCCTTTCCCACAGGGCCAGGCACAAATTTTTCTCTGTTACGTTTCAATGAACTGTCCTTTAGGTTTTCTGATCATTTGAGGAAATGTTTTCCTGCACTCCCTCCTATTTTGGACACTGGAGCAGAAAGTGTCTCTTGTCTCAGTCTCTCTCTTCTGTCACACTGGATGCACAGTCTGGACTTAGACTGCTTTATGCCTCCTAATTCTGACCTCTAGTTTGTGGTCACTGATTCTGTGATTGGAGACAATCTGCCTTAGTTCTGCCCATGTCACTGTAGTGAAGCAGCTGATCAGGTGACCAGTCTCTGCAGGGTTCTGCAGCAGTCCAGCTCGTTGCTATTTTTGATTTCTTTTTCCAGTGACTGATGTGTTGGTCTTTTAGTTGCTGGTCTAGCATTCTGAGCACATCTTGGGTTTGGTCATTCTTTTCTGACCGTTGATTTAACAGAGCATTGGCTCAGCTCTGCTCCGCAGCTGGTGGTGCTGAAGTTCCCATGCATAGAATTGCCGGTGGAGGATTTCTATCAGGGTTTTATTGTAGTCAGTGCAATCAGTTCTTAAATTTGGGGCCCAGATCTCACTCCCATGTAGCAGAATGGGTTGGATGTTGCTCTCAAATAGTTTTAGCAGCAGTTTTGTCGAGGAGCTATATCTATTTATATTTTATTTATGGAGTAGAAATCCTGTAGAGCTTTCTCTTGCAGTGTTTTGATAGACAATCTGAAACTTCCTGATGTGTTTATTACGAGGTCCTGTATGTATAATGCAGGGTATATTCAATCTCCATGTCTTTCTAATACCATGTTACTCTATTTTGATTGTTTTGGGACTTTACCTGGAAAGTCATTATTCTTGTTTTTTTCATGTTCACCTGGAATACAACAGTGTGTTTTTTATGTATTCACCCAGACCTAGATCCAGTCAAGTCATTCCCGTTCCACCCAGCCTATCCCCAGGTCACTTATGCTTTTAAAGTACCAGCTTGCTCACAGATTCACTTTTAATTGTGCCTTAAGTCGCTCACTACATATTTAGATGGTGATGATTCTCATTCGGGAGGTGGCAGCTTTTCTTCTGCAAACTTACAGTGATAGGATGATGTGATGTACTGCGCAGAATTCACTCAGCCTTCTTCTACTGAGATTGCTTACACTTCTCGCTTTGTCTCATGGACTAGAACAGGGGCAGGGGATGGGACTCTTGGGGAATGGAGTCCAGTGGTTAGAGCAGTGTTGACTGGGAGTCAGGGCTCGTGGGTTCTATTTCCAGTTCTGGGAGGGAAGTAATACCTAGTGACGACAGCAGGAGGAAGTAGGAGTCAGAACTCCTGCTTGTATTCCTGACTCTGGCAAAGGAGTGGGGTCTAGTGGTTAGAGCAGGCTGGCCGGGAGTTCGGCCTGGTGGGTCCTATTCCCAGCTTTGAGAGGGGATTTAGAACAGTAGTGGAGAATGGGAGTCATGACTCTTGGGTTCTATTTTTGGCTCTGGGAGGGGAGTGGGGTCTAGTTGCTAGCCAATGGATAACTAGAAGTTCAAATTCCTTGGTCCTAATCCTGGTTCTGCCACTGACTTGTTTGACTGTGGGCACCACTGACACTGTTCTCTCACTTTTTATTTTAGTCTCTCCGAGATAGTTTCTGGGAATCACAATTGCTGGCAGAAATCAGGGGAAGTCCCTGGCACTGATTAAGGTTGGGGTACGCTACAAACACCTGCGCTGCTGTAGTGCTTCGGATGAAGATGCTTTCAGCTGTCGGGAGAGAGCTCTCCTGTCTGCTTAGTAACTCCGCCTCTGCGAGAGGCGGTAGTTATGTCATCGGGAGAAGCTCTCCTGCCACCATAACAATGTCTACGTGGAAGTGGGGCATTGAAGTTGGTATAACTATGTTGCTCAGGGGTGTGGATTTTTCACACCCCTGAGGGACATAGTTTATACGGAAGCAAGTGTAATTTAGAGCTGGCCCAAGACTGTAGTGAAGCAAAGGCAATTAAATTGTTGTAAATGAGGAAAGGGTCCTTCCCTGTCCGGACTCCTTCTCTTTTTCTTTCTCTCTCTCATTCAGAAGCAATGTGTGTATGTGGGTGGGGCATGTTTTCAAGGCTCATTTCCAACCAATTACAACTTGAAAGTTAATTACCAGATTTACTTGAGAATCTTCATAATATCCAAGCTTTCCTCAGAGGAAGGGCCAGATTTGTAAAGGTGTTTAGGCACCTAGTGGATTTTTCAGAATCAGCCAGGCAGCTCACACCCATTGAAATGACAGACTTATAGGTGCCTTGGTACTTTTGAAAATCCTTCTAGGGTCTGGATTCACTCAGCTAAGGTGGCAACACCCTTACACCCTGTTCCCTGCATTTCCCCTACGTGTGAAGGGCTGCGTCTCTCCCAGATGGTGGGCCCAACAGTTTCTCCTCCTGCAGATGCTGGGCCCTCAGCTGTACATTATCTCCTCCCTGTATTGAGTGTTTTGGCCCTGTTTCTGCCTCCCCCTTCATCCCAGCCCCCGTCTTCCCAACTCCATTCTGAGTGGAGCCCTGTTCCTTCAATGCAATTGACAGCAGAGGAGATGTCAAAGGGGAAGCTGTGGTAAGAACTCTCTCTCTTGGAGAACTTACCTCCCAAAAGTTATGAGGGAAGCAGAAAACAACTGCACCCTTCTCCTGCCAGCCAGACTCCATGATGTGAAAACAATGAGAAGTCCTTGTGGCACCTTAGAGACTAACAAATTTATTTGGGCATAAGCTTTCGGCAATGTCAAGGTTCCTACCCCACTCTGAACTCTAGGGTACAGATGTGGGGACCTGCACGAAAAACCCCCTAAGCTTATTTTTACCAGCATAGCTTAAAACTTCCCCAAGGTACAAACTATTTTACCTTTTGTCCCTGGACCTTCTTGCTGCCACCACCAAGCGTCCAACAAAAATAACAGGGAAAGAGACCACTTGGAAAGTCTTTCCCCCAGAAATCCCCCCAAGCCCTACACCCCCTTTCCTGGGGAAGGCTTGATTAAAAATCCTCACCAATTTGCATAGGTGAACACAGACCCAAACCCTTGGATCTTAAGAACAATGAAAAAGCAATCTGGTTCTTAAAAGAAGAATTTTAATTAAAGAAAAAGTTAAAGAATCACCTCTGTAAAATCAGGATGGTAAATACCTTACAGGGTAATCAGATTCAAAACATAGAGAATCCCTCTAGGCAAAACCTTAAGTTACAAAAAGACACAAAAACAGGAATGTACATTCCATTCAGCACAGCCTATTTTACCAGCCATTTGCCAAAAGGAAATCTAATGCATTTCTAGCTAGATTACTTACTAACTTAACAGAAGTTCTGAAGAGCATTCCTGACCTGGTCCCAGCAAAAGCATCACACAGACAGACAGACCCTTTGTTCCCCCGCCCCTCCGGCTTTGAAAGTATCTTTTCTCCTCATTGGTCATTTTGGTCAGGTGCCAGCGAGGTTATCCTAGCTTCTTAACCCTTGACAGGTGAAAGGGTTTTGCCTCTGGCCAGGAGGGATTTTATAGTTCTGTATACAGAAAGGTGGTTACCCTTCCCTTTATATTTATGACAAGTGTAGGCTTACAGACTCAGTGGAATGCCTTACATGAATAAAATTCAGGAATATGTGCAAGTTTGAGGAACTGGGGCCTTAGACAGTAGTAGGATCCGTGGATCTTCATTATACCTGGGAACAATAACATGGGTAAGAGGAGCGCACAGTTTGCATCGCACTCTCCGATTATTGGGTGACAGTTTCCCCCACTGAAATACACATTCAATGTTTTTAAATCATTGGCTGCCAGGCAGTACATAGGATGCACATACATTCATTGAGGAAATAGTTCAAAAATGGAACTTCCAAATGTATCCCTTCTGGACACTACAGCCATGCTGACTAAATCCTGAAGCTTCTTGTTCTTTAGCTGCTGAAAAATTACCACACATATACTTCTGATGATTAGACTAAAAGCGTGTAGCCAGGGGTGAATATTTCTGAGAAAATTAACAATAGTGAACATATTTTTAGAAACATGTATTTATAATGATAAGAAAATATTCTCTGAATAGATTTACCTTTTAACCTGTCTTTATAGAGATAAGAATAATAATATTCTATTATGATTAGTGGGTTGGGATCAAACTGCCTGTAAACCTGTTTCATCGTATGTCAATATCCTCAATGCACCTCTTTCCTCACCCCGTGTCACAGTAGTGATTGCCAAATCATATAATCGTTAATTGTATTTAGCTCATGTCACACATTCCAGTTTGTAAAATTATGTGGATGGCTTCACTTTCATTCATAGCACCCTGTCAATGTAAAAGGTAGAGAACGTCTAGTGTGATCAGCAGATATGTATGTGGGTTATGTTTTCTGTGGCGAAAGATCAAGAAGGTGTGTGTGTACATATTCATACAGATACCGTACGTACACACGTCATTTATTTCTTTACCCACTCTTTGGTTTTGGCCAAATAGCATGCCAGTCAGTCGGCATTCAGACAAATATTACAAATAAAATGATTATTGAACTTCAAAGTCAGCTTGGTTAATGTGCAGTTCTACAGAAGGTACCAAGGAAGAAGGACTTGACTTCTTTCATCAAATGTATCCAAGCAAAGAACGATAGGTCATTAAGGGCTTGATCCTGCATGGATCTTGCCTCAGTCCAGCAGAACATTTAAGCAGCAGCATTATCTTTTCATAAAATCATAGAAATGTAGGGCCTGAAGAAGTCATCTAGTCCATCCCCTTCCGCTTCTAAACCTTTCATCATTTTTATGGCTCTCCTGTGGATTGTCTCCAATCTATCTCCATCTTTCCTCCTGTAGTGGAGCACCCAGAATTTTAAGCATGTTGATTTCAATGGGGCTTCTTACATTCTTAAAATTGCTTAAAGTTAAGCATGTGCTTATATGTTTCTTTGGACTGGGGGGAGCGTGCCCAGTACCTTGCTGGTTTGAGCTTGTATTGTGGGTGAGCTGAGAAGTTGGGAAATATCTGTAGATTGTAGCAGCGCTGTTAAGTGGAAATACAGAGAAACTGGAGGGATTTGACAGCTTCATATGGCAAAGTGTATGGATGCAGATGCTTAAGGGATACTAAACATCATGCTTCAGGGCTTAAACAAATCTCTAATTATCAGAGATCAGGGCGAGATGGGGGGAAGGGCTGATTATTCCACATCTGCCTATTGAAGGTTATTAAATCTTCTTTTGAAACCTCTGATACTAGCCACTATCAGAGACAAGACACTGCACTAGATGGAGCTCAGGTCCCATCCAATCTGAGAATTTCTGTGTGTTTATTCAGTGTTTCATAAAAAGACAAGTGAATCCAAATGCCCCTGCAGACCAAATTCCTTCTAAAGAAAGACTCTGAACCAGAGGCCGGACATTCTACATAATGTTCCGTAAAGCATCTGAGCTGATCATGTCACGGAAAGCCCATATGATTCACGGAAATGGTTTATTTTCATTGGACTCAGCCGCTGTAGACACTGTAGAACATCACTCCCGTGCTGAGCAGAGACAAAGTGTTAATGAACATGCATTCCAACATGCCGTGCTCATCACAACCAAACCTCCACACTGCAGTCAGAGACAGAGCTGCACTGCACTCAGAGTTTCGACGTGTGTACTCAGGGAAATGACCTGTAGGTTTAGAAGACTCCCCAGTGAGAATGCTCAATCATCACTCCCCACATATTTAATCGTTGCCTCATTGAAGTCTATGGCAAAATTCCCATTGGTTTCAATGGCCCAGGATTTCATCCTCGGTGTAATATCCCCTTCAATTTAGTGGACAGCTGCATTGGGCAGTATCTGTGCTTGGGCTGAGTTACTCATGGTAGAGAACGGTGCACTAATCCACTCAGAAAGTCACCCAAGGTATGGACTACGAGAGAGAAGTCATGTGAAAGACTAAGAACAATCTCCTTTCTGTTCCCACATCTTCTGATGTCCTCACCAGAGAGCAGTGCCCCTTCAAGACTATAATTTTATCCTGAAAGAAAAATATGGCTGCATTTCAGATTCAAAGAATCAACAAGTTGACTTGTGCAAATTTCTGCCTTGGGCAAGGTGACCTGAAAAGAGCTATTTCCTGATGTAACTAACAAAGGGAGATGGTTCTATTGTAATGGTAATAATATTCACTCCTACCTTCTGAGAGAGGCTGTCTTTCTTGCTATGCCAAACATAAACATACTTCCATCCTATACTTTGAAATCATCATTTTGGGAGAGGATCCCTGTAGCACTTTGGAGCTCTGATCATCAAGACAAGCACGGACAGACTCATTAAAAATGACCGTATTTCTCTTGGGGACACGGGATAATCACATGCAGATGCATTATCTTGAAAAGTTGTGAAAAAGTTTTTGCCACTGCGGGGATATGGGCTCTGTGGCTGATGTAGAAACCCATCCCCTGCCTCCCTGACCCAGCGCCTGTCACACGAGGCAGGTTGGAGCAATCCAGGGGAACGTCAAGGTATGGCCAGCCTGCATTCTTTTGTGGCAACACTGTGCTAGTGTAATGGTCCTGAGTAGGTTTAACATCATTCTCATCACTGATTGCCAAGGGGCTGTAACAGTGTGGCGGAGAGCATGACTTGGTCCCCGGCGTGCAGCATCCCTGCTCCAGCAATGGTACCTGCCATGTTCCATCCTGTTTGCCAGCCCAGGGTGCTACTTGCAATGTATGATGCTGGTTTTCCAATTCATTTGAACTCTGGGAGCATGACCTTGTGCCTGTGAAACTTTGCAGCCCAATTAAACGTGACTTATGGATGGTTCTGAACAGCCGCCTTCCGACCAGGTTGGAGTCTAGAACTTGAAACACTAGGAAAGCTGGTGGGTGCACAAATTCAGTGTTCCCATTTGGCCCTGTTGTAGAGCAGTCTCCTCCCAAACCCCACTCCTCCCCTGCTCATGACCTCCTCCCAAGCATCCCCTTGTGGCCCGAGTCTATCTGCAGCACCCTGCAGTCCATCTCTCCCTCGTCTGGGCACTACAGCTGCACTCACAACAGATCAGTCTCGCAGGCCCTTCCAGGCGGGTTTTATTTATTTTCCAAGAGACAACAAACCAAAAGGAGAAGAACAGCATAAGGCAATTTTGCTGCTGGGCTTAGTCTCTGCTCTCGGGGTCTTTCCTCCAAGGTTATTGCCAAACTCTCTGTCTCTAGCCATCCTTGCTGCTCCTTCCTTTCTCTGCAGCTCCTGCAACTCTCTCAGACACTTTCTCTTGTGCTTCCTGCTGATCAGTAAGAGAATCAGCTGATCCCTGTTCAGATGGGCCTTCTTAGCAGCTAGGGTTAGCTGAACTCAGGCCTGAAGTCCTTAAAATGACAAGCCACCCCAGTACAGGGCTATTTACAGGGACAGGCCATCATCAACAGTCTAGTCCTTTTCTACATCACCTCCCACCCTCTGCTTTACCAGCACAGCTAGCACCAATACCATGTGTTTCTCTTTCCCATTCCACTTCTTGTGTGTTTTCAAATTGCTTCCCCTCATGGAACATCCTCACCATGCAAGTTCCCCAATGCACCACCCTTTCTTTATTAATAATAAATAATAATAATAATAATAAATAAATGACTATTCGTCGAAAGAAAGAAAGAAATTAGTAGTCCTTACATATCCTGCTTTCTTTGTATGTGTCCATCTTCCTTAGATCATAAGGTCTTTGTATTAGGGAGTGTCCTTACTCTTTCTGTCTTGTAAAGCACACACGATTGGTACTGAACAGATAAATAATGGATACATCACCAAAAAACAAACAAAAAACAAAACAAAACCCACCTTTGTCATAAAGGTTGGTCTCCTTAGTAAAGTAAGCCATAAAAATTAGGCTACGAAGTCAAGTACTCTCAAGTTAGGAAATACCAGAATGAGTATTGCCCATGCAACATTAACTCTGCAATAAATGAGGCAGGGATCCTGCAGACAACAGACTCCTTCAATACACAGCCCCAGAGCAGAGAATTCTGTGCACTGAATAAGGTAGGGGTCGCAAGGGAAAAAAATAACATGGGATCATGTAATTAACGTCTGCATCATCGGGCAAAAGCACAAAAGGACTGAATTAAGGGTGCCAGGGCAACACTTATTTGGACATTTGCTAACCTGAGAATGCTAAACTTTGTAACCTTTTAATCCTTTTTAAAACCTTGACTTTGTATTTCCTAATTATTTGATGGTTTAATTTATTGATGAAAGCTAACCTAAGAAGCGTTAAATGAAGGCTTTTTGGTTTCTTAATTTCCTTCGTTTTTTAATAGAAAGAACATCAATTATATATGTGCTGTTTAAACAATGAAGCTCTTACTCATCTGTTGTTTTCAGTATATATTTTATTGCCATTCTTATCTTTGTGAAGGTCCCTTTTCACCACTCAGTGCTGTGTTGATCAGAGTATAGAAAGTAATTAAATTAAACTGTATTAA